>NC_140590.1:375551009-376181009 GCF_964204655.1 Triturus cristatus | reverse complement strand
AGGCAGGAGCGTACCCAGGCCCCTGGGGGCCCCGGCGGGCGGGCCCCGGGTCTGCCTTCCCCCGTCTCGGGATCGCCGGACCTCACGGAGCTCTGACCCAGCAAACTCAGAGAAAAAGGACCATCGGGAAGGGGGCAGAGAGGCAGGTGTGCCTACACGGGCGCGAATGTACCCGACCTCCTGGAGCCCTCGCTGGGATCCAGGAGGCAAATGGACCCTCATCGAGACTTCCAGGCAAGCTCGGCCATCTGGTCGCCCCATTGGAAAGCATTGTGCGCGACCAGATGGCCGAAGGGACGTGTGCGACCAGATGGCCGAGGGGAAAGGGGAAAGGGCAGTGGAAGCATCCCCGGGCCCTCCGGACCACGCCCCGGGCACCCTGCAATGCGGCAGGACCCAGGACGGAGCCCGGGGCGGGGGGGAGGGCGCCCTCCCCGGGGCCCCCAGGGGCCCGGCCGGAGCTCCTGAACCCAGACGAGCGAGGGGAGGCTCCCCGGACACAACGGAACCCCGTCCCGGGCCTTTGGGAGTGCTGCAGGCCGGGGGACGGGGCCCGGGGCCGGAGACCCTGACCCGGGGCCTGGCCGGGCCCCTGGACCCAGCCACGGCCCCCAGGCCCGCAGGTGCAGGGGGAAGTATCCCCGGGCCCTCCGGACCCCGCCCCGGGCACCCTGCCACGCGGCAGGACCCATGATGGAGCCCGGGGCGGGGAGGCCGCTCTCCCTGGTGCCCCCAGGGGCCCGGACGGAACACCTGAACCCAGACGAGCGAGGGGAGGCTCCCCGGACACAACAGAAGCCCGTCCTGGGCCTTTGGGAGTGCCGGGAGACGGGGCCCGGGGCCGGAGACCCCGACCCGGGGCCCGGCCGGGCCCCTGGATCCAGCCGGGGCCCCCAGGCCCGCAGGCGAAGCCTCCCCGGGCCCTCCGGACCCCGCCCCGGGCACCCTGCCACGCAGCAGGACCCTTGACGGAGCCCAGGGCGGGGAGGCCGCCCTCCCCGGGGCCCCCAGGGGCCCGGACAGAACTCCTGAACCCAAACGAGCGAGGGGAGGCTCCCCGGACACAACGGAAGCCCGTCCCGGGCCTTTGGGAGTGCCGCAGGCTGGGGGAGGGTGCCTGGGGCCGGAGACTCCGACCCAGGGCCCGGCCGGGCCCCTGGACCCAGCCAGGGCCCCCAGGTCCGCAGGCGCAGGGTAAGCCTCCCCGGGCCCTCCGGACCCCGTCCTGGGCACCCTGCCACGCGGCAGGACCCAGGACGGAGCCCGGGGAGGCCGCCCTCCCCAGGGCCCTCAGGGGCCCGGCCGGAGCTCCTGAACCAAGCCGAGCGAGGGGAGGCTCCCTGGCCACAACGGAACCCTGTCCCGGGCCTTTGGGAGTTTAGCAGGACGGGGCCCGGGGCCCGGCCGGGCCCCTGGACCCAGCCGGGGCTCCCAGGACCACAGGCGCAGGGAAAGCCTCCCCGGTCCCGGGCACCCTGCCACGCGGCAGGCCCCGGGACAGAACCAGGGCAGCATCCGGGCCCGTCCAGCTGCCGGCTGAGGACCGAGAGGGGTCCCAAAGTACCCTGTCCCTAGTAATCCGGAGGAAGGCTACCCCCCTTTCTTGAAACCTGCGCGCTCCGAGTGACGGAGGGGACCCTTGGGGCCTGGAGCCATGGTTGGGATACGGGAGGCGAATGGACCCTCATCGGGACTTCCAGGCCAGCCCAGCCATCTGGCCCCCCTTATAGGAAAGCATTGCGCGCGACGAGATGGCCGAGGGGAAAGGAGCGACCAGATGGCCGGCAACTGAAAGGACTCCCGTCTGCCCGCCCAGAGCCGGGCCATAGCGGTAGGGCTCCCGCCTGATCCAAGGGCTCGGTGGGCTCTGCTTCCCGGGGGGGGGGGCTCGGGGACAGTGGCTGGGCCTCAGGCACGGGGAGGACCGACGGAGCTCTCGGGGCCCGGGCGCCCCGGGGGGGGAGGACTGCCCGGGACCCGTGGAACCCGTCCCTGGGCACTTTGCCACGCCGTGGGCTAGAGGAGGGAAGCCCCGGACGCCTGGGAGGATGTTGCACGGGCATAGCCCATCTGGTCCCCGGCAAAGAACCGCCAGCCCCGGAGGGGTCTTCAGGCACACCCTGCCCCTACTAATCCGGAGGAAGGCTACCCCCCTTTCTTGTAACCCGCGCGCTCCGAGTGATGGAGGGGACCCTAGGCGCGGACGCGCCCGGCCTCCTGGAGCCCTGGCTGGGATCCAGGAGGCGAATGGACCCTCATCGGGACTACCAGGCCGGCCCGGCCATCTAGTCGCCCCATTGGAAAGCATTGCGCGCGACCAGATGGCCGAGGGGAAAGGAGCGACCAGATGGCCGGCAACTGAAAGGACTCCCGTCTGCCCGCCCAGAGCCGGGCCATAGCGGTAGGGCTCCCGCCTGATCCAAGGGCTCGGTGGGCTCTGCTTCCCGGGGGGTGCTCGGGGACAGCGGCTGGGCCTCAGGCACGGGGAGGACCGACGGAGCTCTCGGGCCCGGGAGCCCCGGGCGGAGGACTGCCCGGGACCCGTGGAGCCCGTCTCTGGGCACTTTGCCACGCCGCGGGCCGGAGGAGGGAGCCCCGGACGCCTGGGAGGATGTTGCCCGGGCATAGCCCATCTGGTCCCCGCCTGAGAACCGCCATCCCCAGGAGGGGTGTCCCTGCATACCCTCCCCTACTAATCAGGAGGAAGGCTACCCACCTTTCTTGTAACCCTCGCGCTCCGAGTGACGGAGGGGATCCTAGGCGCGGATGCGCCCGACCTCCTGGAGCCCTGACTGGGATCCGGGAGTCAAATGAGCCCTCATCAGGACTTCCAGGCTGGCCCGGCCATCTGGTCGCCCCATTGGAAAGCATTGTGCGCGACCAGATGGCCGAGGGGAGAGGTGCAACCAGATGGCCGGGACTGAAAGGACTCCCATCTGTCCAAACCCGAGCCTTCGCGCTAGGGTTCGCGCCTGCCCACGCAGGGCTCCGTGGCTGCAGGGCTCCGGGGCTGCAGGGCTCCGGGGCTGCAGGGCTCCGGGGCTGCAGGGCTCCGGGGCTGCAGGGCTCCGGGGCTGCAGGGCTCCGGGGCTGCAGGGCTCCGGGCTGAAGGGCTTCAGGGCTGCAGGGCTTTGGGGCTGCAGGCCTGGGGGGGCTCGTAGACCCCACGCTGGGCCTCAGGCATGGGAGACCCGGCGGAGCTCCCGGACGCCCGGGGGACCCATGGAGCCCGTCCTGGGCACTTTGCCTCGCCGCGGGCTGGAGGAGGGAGCACCGGACGCCCCGAGGAAGTGTCGTCCGGGCTTGGCCCATCTGGTCCCCGCCTGAGAACCGCCATCCCCAGGAGGCGTGTCCCGGCATACCCTGCCCCTATTAATCCAGAGGAAGGCTACCCACCTTTCTTGTAACCCTCGCGCTCCGAGTGACGGAGGGGATCCTAGGCGCGGATGCGCCCGACCTCCTGGAGCCCTGACTGGGATCTGGGAGTCAAATGAGCCCTCATCGGGACTTCCAGGCTGGCCCGGCCATCTGGTCGCCTCATTGGAAAGCATTGCGAGCGACCAGATGGCCGAGGGGAGAGGTGCGACCAGATGGCCGGGACTGAAAGGACTCCCATCTGTCCAACCCCGAGCCTTCGCGCTAGTGTTCCCGCCTGCCCACGCAGGGCTCCGGGGCTGCAGGGCTCCGGGGCTGCAGGGCTCCGGGGCTGCGGGGCTGCAGGGCTCCGGGGCTGCAGGGCTCCGGGGCTCTGGGCTGAAGGGCTCCAGGGCTGCAGGGCTTTGGGGCTGCAGGCCTCGGGGGGCTCGTAGACCCCACGCTGGGCCTCAGGCATGGGAGGCCCGGCAGAGCTCCCGGGGCCCGGGGGACCCATGGAGCCCGTCCTGGGCACTTTGCCTCGCCGCGGGCTGGAGGAGGGAGCTCCGGACGCCCCGGGAAATTGTTGTCCGGGCTTGGCCCATCTGGTCCCCGCCTGAGAACCGCCATCCCCAGGAGGGGTGTCCCTGCATACCCTCCCCTACTAATCCGGAGGAAGGCTACCCACCTTTCTTGTAACCCTCGCGCTCCGAGTGACGGAGGGGATCCTAGGCGCGGATGCGCCCGACCTCCCGGAGCCCTGACTGGGATCCGGGAGTCAAATGAGCCCTCATCGGGACTTCCAGGCTGGCCCGGCCATCTGGTCGCCCCATTGGAAAGCATTGCGTGCGACCAGATGGCCGAGGGAAAGGTGCGACCAGATGGCCGGGACCGAAAGGACTCCGAGCTGCCCACACCGAGCCATAGCGGTAGGGCTCCCGCCTGCCCTTGCAGGGCTCCGGGCTCTGCACCAGGGTCTCTTGTCCCGGGCAGATGGACACTTGGCAGGCCGCAGGGCGTGGGATCCCAGGCCCTGACCAAAAATCAGGAGGCCCGGGGCCGGTCCCTGCTTCTCAACGCAGCCAGGCCGGGGAGATCGGGGAGCCTGCCCAAGCACACGGTCCCTCAGGTTGTGCGCTCGTTTTCCACAATTTTTTTCCAAATTCCGCGAAGAGGCATTCCGCAAATTCCACCCAGCCCTATTGGTAATTCAAATACTACTAGTGGGCCTGCAGCACTGATTGTGCCACCCACATGAGTAGTTCTGAAATGGTAACTTAGATCTGCCACTGCAGTGTCTATGCGCAGTTGTTAACTGCCATGTTACCTTGGCAAGTGCACCCACATAACCTTCCCTTCTCTTACATATAGGACAACCCTACGGTAGGCCTAAGGTACCCCCCTGGGCAGGGTGCAGTGTATGTGAAAAGTAGGACATGTACTGATTTGTGTAACGTCCTGGTAGTGAAATACTGCCAGTTTCGTTTTTCACTATTGAAAGACTATCTTGCCCCATAGGACAGAAGGGGGAATGCTTTGTAACATTTTACAAGCATATCTTTCCATAGGATAAGTTGGAAAAATAGAGTTTAGGCTCTCTGAACTCAGAATTTAATAACACATCTTGTACTAAAGATAGTTTTTAAATTGTGTGTTTGAAAATGCCACTTTTAGAAAGCATTTTCTTGTTTAACCATTATGTGTGCCTCTGCCTCTTTGTGTATTGACTGGTTTTGGAGTGACAGGGGCTGGGGAGGTTCATTCTCTCAGACAGCCACGGGGGGTTGATGCGTCTCCTGGCTTTCCTGAATGAGTCAGGGCTGGGATGAATAGACCTGAGCTGCATTCAGAGTAGGGGCAGAACTTCTGACTAGCCCCTGAAGAGGCCCGGTCTGCATGTAGAGTGGTAGGAGGAGATTTCCCTTACACCTGAATAGGGCCTGTCTGCCTTAAACAATGCTGTCTCCACCTCCTACCGTGCAGCTGCACAAGAGAGGACAGAACTGGTTTGGACTGGGCTCAGAGACCCTTGCACAAAGAGAACAAAGACATTTTGAGGTCTAAGTATTACACCTAAAACCACTGAACTTGAGACTACTTCTGGAACCAAGAGGAACCTTTGCCAAGGAGAAGAGCTGGAGAAACTGAGGAGAAGTACAGCCCTTGCTGTGTGACTGGAGTTGGCCTGGGAGTTCTGACCTGGCAAGAGGTGCCTGTGACTGTTTTGGGGCCTCTTTAGGTTGTTTCTGCTGTTGGGAGCTGGAAAAGCAACGCAACGACAAGGAAATCGACTTATCTCTCTTCTTACAACAGTTTTTCCAATGCAACGCCGTGGTGTGAAAAGAATCTCCACGCATCGCTGCGCTGCTGCCGAAACCAATGCAGCGCTTGCCGCTGCGGAAAGATCGACACATCGAGGGATCGCTGCTGAAAAGGTCGACGCAGTGTCGCTCACCGCATCGTTCGCCACCGCATCCTGGATTTCCACGCATCCTCCCTGTGCGGCAAGTTTTCCCTGACGCATCACCCGCGGATCGGAGTCACCTCAGAATCTACGCATCGGTCAGACCGGACCCGACGCATCACTCCCCTGTGTACAGGGGAACTGTCGCATCGTACCACGAAGGTCTCAGGAACGACGCATCTTTCGACACTTCTCATCGCTGCAGCTGTTTGGCTTGGTGAATTTTGTAGCAACAACAGGTACTTTGCAAGAAATCACACATCTATAGTTTTCTATGGACTCAATTGCTAAAACCTTTTGAAAGTCATTTTTCTTAATACTTGTTTGTTGGATTTTTGTAGTTTTGGTCTTGTTAAGTTTAAATACAGATACTCTAGTTTTCTAAACCGGTGTGGTGTACATTTATGGTGTTACACTGTGTTACTGTGAGTGTTGATACAAATACTTTACACATTGCCTTTGGGATAAGCCTGTCTGCTCGTGTCAAGCTACCAAGGGGGTGAGCAGGGGTTATCTAAAGTGTGTATCCCCCTTATCCTGATTAGAAGCAAGGGTCCCTATTTGGACAAAGGTACCTACCTCTGCTAACTAGAGACCCCCATTTCTAACATGTGCTAATTAAATAAATGAAGCATGGGAACATTGTTCCTCTGTCCACTTCGATCTCTGCCGTAGGCAGAGTATGGTTAGAATAACAAGAAAAGCAACAACCTGTGTTTTCCACCCTTGTGATGAGCATGTAACAAATAAGATACAGTATGTTAGGCAAGATACATGCAGAATTTGGCTCTTTATAGAGAAATATATCCCAGCAGACAGGATCAATCAGTATTTGTATAGCGCACTACTGTTACTCATAGGGGTATCTGGGCGCTGTGGACGCTGCATCTCCGTCAAAGAGCCAGGTCTTGAGTGAACGGTGTCCTGGGGGAGGATGAGGTGGTGGGAGGAGGGAAACGGTGGTAAGAGGTCAGAAACCAGCAGAAAGATGCAAAGGTCTGAGATGAGCAGATAGAGGCAAAATAGAGGTCAAACAAGCAAAAAGAGGCAAGATAGAGGACAGAAACGAGCAGAAAGAGCCAAAATAGAGGTCAGAAGTGAGCAGAAAGAGGCAAAATAGAGGTCAGAAGTGAGCAGAAAACAAGCAGAGGAGGCACCAGCCGAAGACAGCAGAAGGTAGCAGACTGAGGGCAAGCTGGACAGGGGAACTGTCGCAGGGGGAGCTGGCACGAGGTCCAGGAGAACTGACACCCACCGTACCCATCAGTAGGCTAACGATATGCAACCGATGCCACGGCCAGGTCCTAGCAAACTGAGATACGCACACTGCTACTTACCTATAATTAAAAAAATGAATCTATGGCCCTCACCTCAGGGAGGCTATGCCACTCTACTCCAGATATATCAGCCCAGAAATTATTCCAACCCCAACTTCCTATTTTTCTCTTTTTCTTCGACAGACATTCATGCTGTGCCCTATCTATGGGCTTCCTATTTATTTTTTTGGTTACAGGCCTTGAGCAGGTGGTGGTTGGGGGGGGTCTACCATTCCATGCGGGTGATTGTTGGCTGAAAAGGTACATGTGTTTTCGTCCTAATTCCTAATTTCTTCATCGTTCTTCCCCTCTCCTGCTCTGCTTTTGTTTGATGTACTAATGAACTGACAAGTGTGAGCGGGGGATTGTGTAGTATGTCATGACTCGTCTTTTCCACTCCCGCCATATCCCTCATCATCATCTTTATTCTTTTAGCCTGGAAGAACAGGCCATACAATTTACTTCACAGAGATTAAAATTAAACAAAAACAGCCTCTAACAATACTTATTTCCATGTACACAAAAATTGAAGAGCACACCCTCCCCTATATAATTATGCATATGTTTAAAAAATGCAGCTAGCTAATAAAGTGCTTGAATCTATACATTCAGCCATATAATAAAGTGCCAGTTTCACATCGCAGGTGTGTAACGATTTCCTGACCATATAAGTCCACACAATGTTTAAAAATATAGGCAACTAATAGTAAAGTGCTTGAGTCTATAAGGTCAGCCGTATAATAAAATGCTAGTTTTTACATTGTAAGTGCATAACGACTTCCTGCCTTGAGTGACGTCTGCCTGACTTACTAACCACAATTAAAAATTTATATTAAGTACTACATCGAGCAAGAACATGAGGAATTCGGTACTGGTAAGGTGCAAATTATATTGGTTGTAATGGTCAACACAAGTAGTAAAAATATTGGCTGCATACTCATTAAGAATATCCCTCCGCTTGAAATCAGTGCATCAAAATGTAAACATAAAAATAATGACAACTGAATGATAGAACTTGTAAAATCAGTAACTCTATCATATGTCGAAACCCTGTTGGTGGCTAGCCATCTAGTGGCCCTCATGGCTACTTATATATAAGAAGATACCGGTCTGAGTGCGCATGCATAAACCAAAGTGTCCTTACAACGTCTTGATGCCGTCAGCGATGAAAAGGGGGTGGAGATAAGATCTACTAGCCTTCTGAGTAAAAGAGCAAAGCAGCATAAAATGCATGACAGAGTCCGTCCCCCAAACTCGCCACTGCAGGTGGCTGGGCTACTGTTGCTGTTTTTCCAGGTGCTAGTAAAACGTTTTGACTGGCAAAATGTCCAGTCGAAATCTCATATAAGGAGCCTTTTTCAGTTCTGGATACAGTGTGTCCAAGTACAGTTCTAATTTGGGCAAAGGTTTGAAAGCTTGAAGATGGACTACCATTTTCCCTCTCAGGTGATTGTGATTATTCACGCGTGTACCGGACGATCTGGTGTGCTGTGGGGCAGTGGATCCCTTTGGGCCCTGTATCAGACTTGTGTCCTTCGAGTCTCTGCTCATTGCTGTTGGTGGTGGTTCCCAGTGGCAGGGGGATGTGTATGCTAGAAATGGGGTTTCTGGTTGGCTAGGGTATGCACCTAAGTCAAGCAGAGTCCACAACTCATGTCAGGGCAAGAAAGATATACACCAAAGGCAACCTGTGCTCGCCCTCTGGTAGGTTGGCGCAGAGCTGGTAGGATTGTCATCAGAGGCAATGGATAAAGCGTTTGTGCAGCACACTCACACAGAAGCACAATGTATAGACCATAAAAGAGACTCTACACAGAATTATAAAAAAATATATATTTTACATATCACAAGACCAAAACATCGTGAATCATAAATACTGTGCATCCAGTGTAATTACTCAGATAATACTCGCTGTCCTGGACAATGCACGGCAAAAGCAACATACATCAGGAAATACTTCGGGCATGAAATGCAGCAGATCTTGAAATAGCACATGAATTACAAAATATTACCATCAGTAAATGAATGCCACATATCATTATAAGCACATAGGGTGCTGTGTACCTGGGCTCTTACTAAACTTTATCTGTTAATAAGGGATCTCATGTAGGGCACAGAAGCACCTGCACGACACCTACAGGTAATACAGTAATTCACAATTTTCTTTACAAGGCAACTTCCCATTGGTGATGGGGGCCTCATTCGAGGGTCTTCCCCATAATGCTAACCACAGATCCAGGCCCACCACAATGCAGAACCAAAGAACAAGGCCCCCAAAATATGTCTCAACCAGGAAAGGGCACCCACACTGAAGATGATGGCGAGGAGACCTCACTGTCCCCCCGCATGTAAAATTGCAATGTGGCAGCTGCAAGCAACACACTGTTCAGCTGCTGAAGAGCAGGAATATCTCATACAGTCTCACTCGACCAATGGCACGTCACAACTGACCCCCAACGAGGCATTACTTGGGTAGGGAACACACAAAATAGCTCGGAGCTGCCACACTGGACGGCCTAACCCCTCCACCGGGGTGTCCGCACTCTTGCTGCCGGGCTTTGGGATCCCCTGCGAGCGGGGCATGGTTGTTGTGATGTCGGTAGAAATTAAGACGGGCCTAAAGGACAGAGGGTCACGTCTCTGGGTTCCAGCCCTCCTGGCTGGATATGCACGGTGCTGTCCAGAGGGGTGAAATTGGCCTGACTGCTTTAATGTGCCTGGCCCGCCCACAGTCACTAGGCAACACAACTTTCCCTCAGCAAGGGAGACTCAGCATGCAAGGCCTGAGCAGCGCAAGCCATAAAGGGGTATGCAGGTCCGGGTGAAGTACTCTGCTCCTCAGGGTACTTGGGGCCTTGGTGAGACCACATCGCTCACCACTCCCCGAGTTAAAACAAGGAGGAGCAAATATCGCTCACCATGCGCTGAGTTGGTCGAAAGCCCCGTGCCAGACTTGAGTCCCAGGGCTGAGGCAGACAGGGGAATCTTTAATGGCCCTGGAATTCCATGATCAGGGGAGCAAGCCAGCATGCCCTTTGGAGAACACTGGGGCACAAAGTGAGGATCAGGCAGGCCAGCACAATAGTTTACTTTGGATGAGTGACAGTTCCTCCAGTTGCTGGTCTCCAGGATCACTGCGGGCAGGGTAAGGTGGTAGTGACTTTGGCAGGTGCTTTCCCTGGTGCTGTGACGACTCTCGGCCCTTCTGAAGAGTGCAGTGCTTTGTGGAGGGAGGGAGGGAGACCCCTGTAGAAATGAAGGCGGGCCTCAGGAACGGAGGCATGTGTCTCAGGGGCCCAGCCCTCCTGGGCTGGATATAGACTGTGCTGCCCAGCGGGCGGAACTGGTCTGATGGCGTTCGTGTGCGTAGCCCGCCCACAGTCACTATTCAACAAGGCTTACCCTCAGCAAGGGAGGCCGAGCATGCAAGGCCTAAGCAGCATGAGACATGATCGGGGTACGGCGGTCCCAGGTTCCATACTCTGCTCCTCAGGGTACCTGGGGCCCAGCGACACCACAGCACTCACCTTGTGCTGAGTTGCAACAAGGAGGAGCACATAACAGCGCTCACCGCATGCTGAGTTGGTCAAAAGCCTAGCTCTGGACTCCTCAGTTGTTGAGTCTCATGGTTGAGTCCATACTGGTGGAATTTTCAATGACCCTGGCATTAAGAAACCAGAGGGGCAAGCCAGCAAGCACTTGGAGAACTTTCAGGCACAAAGTAAAGAGCAGGCAGCCAGGGCAGCACAATAGTTTACTTTAGCAGAGTGGTAGTCTCTCCAGCAGCCCAGCAGACCGGAGGTCAGCACAACAAAGCAAGTAGTCCCAATGGCGGTTCCTCCTGGCAGCACATCAGTCCTCTGGCAATGTCCAGTTTGGGAGCCAGCAGCGTCTGGTTACAAGTACATAAAGTGTCTAAAAACATGAGGTCAGAGCCCCTGTTCTTGTACTAAAACATATCTTTGTTGAAGAGGTGACTTCAATAGGAACCTGTAGAAGTGTGCAACAGCCCCTTTCAACCCAACCCTGACTCCAGACGATCAGTAGGGGGTAAATCAGGCCTTTGTGTGAGGACAGGACACAGCCTACACAAATGTAAAGTGAGAACGACCTCTCCCAGCCAAGGAAAACCACCAGTATGCCGATCAATTCAGATGTGCCCCTGTCACACTTAGCCCTTCCTGTGTTGTGACTGTCTGGAAAATATTCACCAAGTTTAGGTGTCACCCAGCCCTTGACGTAAATTAGAGCCAGGCTGCAAAGCACAAGAGTCAAAAGCACAGAGAAATGCCCATTTTCGAAAAGTAAAAAACAATTGATAGAATGTTGAACAATGTCAATCATTCACCCCATTACAAAGATCTGGGCCTGAATCCATTGTTTCTTTACTCCCCATGCCATTCCAGTTTAAACCCATCCATATGCAAATCAGTCTTTACCCTGCTCCCCAAAGGGAACAGTCCAGCCCGAACTGCAAGGCCAGCTCCTCCCAGGACCATAAACAAGCATCCTGGGACCGGTTTCAGGGTTTCACCACTTGTCAGCCAGCCTTGCTTGACTCCAGTGGCATGGTTAGCACGGGACCCACGTCTGGGCATACCAGTCCCATTCAGGGTGACAAATGCAAAAAGAACAATTGATGGAAAGAATTTTGAACAGTGGTAAACATTCACCCCAGTACAGAGATCTGGGCCTGAATCCATTGTTGTTGTGCTCCCCATGCCATTCCAGTTTAAGCCTAGCCATATGCAAATCAGTGTTGACCCTATTCCACAAGGGAACAGGCCAGGCCCTCCCTGGACTAGAAACAAGCATCCTGGGACCGGTTTCAAGGTTTTCCCTCAAATCAGCCAGGCTAGCTTGACTCCAGTGACATGGAGAGCATGGGACCCATGTCTCGGCATACCTATCCCACGCGGGGGTGACAAATGCAAAAAGAACAATTGATGGACAGAATGTTGAACAATCTCAAACATCTTTGTGACTGGGGGTGAATGTGTGCATTATTCAGTATTCGGTCCATCGATTGTTCCTTTTGTTGCCCAAAGTGGGAGGGGTATGCCCAGACATGGGTCCCGTGCTCACTACACCACTGGATTCAAGCTAGCACGGCTGATGAGTGGTGATGCCTCGAAACTAATCCTAAAATGCTTGTTTCTGATCCAGGGAGGACCTGGTTTGGCAGTTTGGGCTGGACTGTTCCCTTGAGGAACAGGATCAGGGCTGGACTGGCCATAGCGGCACTGGGCGTTTCCATGGTGGGCCGCCAGGTTGGGGGCCTGTATTGAGCCCCTGGGGGGCCATTTTGTTACTGGGGGCCGACAATATCGGCCCCCTGTAACAAAATCGGCCAAAACCGTCCCTAGCAGACAGCTCGGCTGCACCCCCCAGAAGAGCCTGCCCAGCAGTTTGCCGGGGCCGGTTTCGGTTCCTAGTCCGGCCCTGAACACAGTCAAGACTGATATGCAAATGGCTGGGTCCAAACTGGGGTGGAGTGGTGAGCAAAAGAACAATGGATTAAACCCAGATCTGTGTGACTGGGGGTGAATGTGTGCTTTGTTCAGCATTCCGTCCATCAATTTTTCCTTTCGCTTTCTAAAAGTGGCATTTCTAAAATAGTAATGTAAGATCCAACTACACCAGTAAGTAGGATTTATCGCCACTATTCTAAACATACCAAATATGACAACACCACTCCTTTCTGAGCAGGAATTACCACTTTAAAGTATATAAGGGAATTCCCAATGCTAGTTTATGAGAGGAGTAGGCGTCGCAGCAGTGAGAAACATAGGCTGTTTGTCACTACCAGGACATGCCACACATAAAGGCACATGTGTACTACCTTTCACTTACACAGCACCCTGCTCTAGGGCTCCCTAGGGCCTACCTTTGGTGACCTATGTGTTACAAAAGGGGAGTTTAAGGCTTGGCAAGTTGTTTTAAATACCAAGTTAAAGTGCCAGTAAACTTTGCACACAGGCCAATGAGTTGCAGACCTGATACAGGTTTGAAAGGCTATGTCTGTGGGTGGCACAAGCAGGACTGCAGGCCCACTAGTAGCAGTTAATTTACAGGCCTGGTGTATATGGTATACCACTTTACAAGGGACCTACAACTAAATTAAATAAACCGGTGTAAACCAATCATAGCATGTTTTAGAGGAGAGAGCACATGCACTTTAGCACTGATTGGCAGGGATAAAGTGCCCAGATGCCTAAAGCCAACAAAACGGTCATAACAATAGGTGGAGGAAGTCAAAACGTTTGGGGATAACCCTGCAAAAAGGGCCAGGTCAAACAGTGTTGTATGTGTGTGTGTATATGTGTGCACGTGCTTGCACATCTACAGGCTTGCTATGCGTGACCGGAACCTCCATTTGAACTTCTGTGTCCATTTCCTTGAAGCTCCTCTCTTTCCAAGCCCACTATTTTGTGGCTGTTATTTCATTTTGAAGGCTGGAAAGCTGGGGTACCTGGTTTTCAATGCTCCTTATCCCGTATATCTACAGTGACGCTGGTGCTGAGACATAATCATGGTTATGTGACCAGGTTTTCCTCTGCATATCATTGTCTTGCTTTATTTTCCCCCTACGAGGTAGCCCCCCCACAATACAGACATAAACAGGAAATGTAACTTGAAAATACACACACACCCCCCCAGGGCCATAGCCACGGAGGGGGGGGGGCTGAAGTGGTCGGGCACCCCTATAAAAATGCCTGGCCCCCCTAAATGCAACTGCCAGCATTTCAGAGATTGCTTTGTAAACAAAAGCTCACTCTGCTGTGCTTATGCAGATGGTGAGGTCATCCCACAGGCAGCAGTTCTATTAAAAAAAGCCAGGAAACAGGCCTCACTTTTTGCACAAATTACTTTCGCTTTTGCTGAGGGGTTAGGAGAGAGAAAGAAACTACCTGCAAGGAAAGGCACTGCTAATGCCAGGGTCAGAGGCTTTGGGACAGGGAAAGCAGCAACATTGTAATGATTGTTCACAGGGTGGTAGGAGGAAGCAGATTTCTTCCGGGCCCAATCCAGCACGCCTCCCAGTCTAACAGGAACAACATTTCTCTTCAGTCTGCAGCACCTATTGAGACTACAGCACCATACCCTGGCCATGAATCAAGTTGAAGGTCAGGTCAGATTTTGATTCTGTTTATGGTTTAACACAGCAAAATAAAGTTTACCCATTCTTTGTGTTAGAAGCATCTTTAATTTAATGAATTATTAGTCACAAAGTGCTTGTTGCTAGTATAAGGGGGCTGAGCAGGGTAGGTCCGGTTGTGGGACACTCTACCAGTAGCAGGAGGATTGGTCTGAAAGGTCAGTGGGTTGGCTATTTTGGCAGCTTGTGGTCTGTTTTATTGTCTGGAAAGCAGTTTTTTTCACGGTTGATTTCAGTGATATTACCACAACCATTGCATGCAGCAAGCACAAATGCATGCAGTCTCCCATTCTTTGCAAGGCAGTACAGTGCCCTGTAAGCTCACAACTGCTCTGCAAATGTGGGATTTTTCTAGCTATCTAATTTCCTAATGGGTCCACGTTTATTTTGATGTTTGACTCTATTTTCCATCACAGTTCAACTCTGGGGCTGAGGAGGGAGACAGAGGCTATATCTTCTGTGATCCCATGACCTTGGGCTCAAAACTGTTAAAAGAGGAAAGCAGGTCTTGGAAAGTGAGTGGAAGAAAGAGGAAGCAAACTTCTTTTGCATTATAATGTAAACATCGATGAGTAGGATATGTTTTTTGTAGTGCTGCAGTGAATATGTTTCTAACCCCCTACCCATTCCAGCACATCTTTATTTGTGCCTGAAGAGATGACATGATTTCTTCTCTTTGAAGAAGGAATCCTCCACCCTCAGTATAATTCCAACAGTTTATTATAGTAGAGAAATATATGCTCTTACGTCTTTACAAGTGTGCAGAACCACAGGGGTTACAGGTATTAGTGAACTCAATGAAAATACAACTTTCAGGGCCTCATTTATGAGAAGTGTCACATCGCTGCGTGAAAGCAGCGATGCAACACTTCTCAGTGTGCCCTCCTTGCGATATGATGGATGCGTTATATTTACTGTATGACGCATCTAGTCGCAAGGAATGACAGATACGTCAGTATTACTGACTTAGCTGTCTGCACAAAAGTGGCGCATTGCTGGAGTGTGTCTGAAAACAGACGCAACTCCAGAAATGTGTCCTTTCACATGGGGCAATCCCCATGTGAAAGGGCCTGCGTTACCCTTACGCCTGCCATGAGGCAAGCGTAAGGTTTTGACGCGTTGGCATCCTAGAAGTTGCGCAGTATACATTTCACTGAACCACCCCTATGACCCTTTCTTGTGGGGTATGTCCACCCAGCATACATTATACCTGTCACAGGTATAATGAAGCGCAGGGGTTTACGAAGTGACGCATCTGCCTAGAAGCCTCCCTTCGTAAATATGGCGCAACATGGTGCATTATTTACGCTGCCGCAGCATCACTAAAAGTGACGCAAAGGTGGCATAAAGGCTTTCAGAAATAAGGCCCTCAGAATTTTTCAGAGGGCAGCATTAAAAGCTTGTGGATAGAGACATGCAAGGCCAGTGCTTGCATTGGAAGGGGTTGGGACAGCAATGTCAGCTGCAGGAAATACAGATTAAGCAGAAGTAAAGTGTCAAAGTCTGTCTATTATATTGTAGTGATATAACGCCTCATATCCTTATCTAGATGCTAAACAACATGAATTTGTGTGTCTGCATGTGTGTCCACTGATATGTAGTGAGTGTGTGCGTGTTTCTCTGTGTGAAGGATATGGGATGGGGAGGTTTTGGTTTTTCAATTCCCCCTTTTTTTTAAGGGTCTCCTTCTTAAAATGCTATTTAAGATCTTGTTTTTTTCAATTATACCTCCCAATACACTTTATCATCCTTGATCCACATTTTATATCACCCAATTGCTCGTACATGTGCATCCCCTTGGTACTTTGAAGTGGACCTAGAAGGTTATAGATAGTTTATAAGCAAACAATGCCATCAAACGAGTTTCTAAGGCTAGTACAGTGGCACAGTGGAGCCTACACTGAAACTAGGATACTGACATAGTGGCACCAAGAATGACTCTGGGGCGAATACAATGAACCTCCAACACGGTCACTAGCACATGCCAAAGGAAAACCAACCATGACATGGATACATTGATGTGGCCACAGTGACAAATAGGCACAGGAGCACTAGCAAATGGGCACTGTCAGTAAGCTAATGAGACAGGCAAATCAACTCTGACACTAGGGCACTGGAACAGGGGTACCGAAAGAGGACCATCAATACAGTGACATTGGAAGGTAGACATGAGACACAAACACTAATGCTGGACAGGACAGTTATGCTAGGACACCGACACAGGGATGCCAGTGCACACGGATATTGACACTAAACAGTGGGACATAATATTAGACTGTGACATGATATACTACTGACACAGGGACACTGAGTGGAAAGTAAATCATTAGTGTACCTGTAAATGCTGACAGAGGTTACTGATGCAAGGACACTGACATTGGGACACGGACACTGGAACACTGACCAATGGCACCAACAATGGCATGGGGATGTTGGCACTGGAAGTCTTTCATTGACATGAGTCACACAGATTGACATGGGACTCGTTAGGACATTAACACCTGCACCTCAGTGATGCTGACACAAGGGCATTTTCAGTACAGCTGGGAAAGAGATAATGGGCACACCAACATGGCGAAATTGTTTTGGGGACTGTTGACTTGGCTTTTTCAGCGGGTTTACCCCCAGACTTTTTGCTTTTTGGCCTTCTTTTTTTACCTTGTTTTTGTCGGTTTTAAGACTCTGTACTCTTATATGCTCTCCATGTAAATTGTGTTTATCAATTTTAGTTTCCATGATTGGCTTATTTGGTTTACTACTAAGTCCCTAGTACAGTGCACTGTGTGTGCCCAGGGCCTGAGAATCAAATGCTGCTAGTGGGCCTGTTGCACTGATTGTGCCACCCACACAGGCAGCCTTTCACAGGTGTCTCAGACCTGCCACTGCAGTGTCGGTGCGCAGTATTTACTGCTATTTTGACCTGGCAAGTGAACTCACTTTCCAGGCCCAAACCTTCCCTTTTCTTACATGTAAAGCCCCCCTCAGGTAGGCCCAAGGTAGGGCACGTATTGGTGTGTTTTACATGTCCTGATAATGAAAGACTGTGTATTTCGTTTTTCACTGTTGCAAGGCTATCTGTCCCTTATGCTGACATGGGAGTTGCTTTGTAACATCTTACAAGCATAACTTTACATTCGGACAAGATAGAAAAATGGGGTTTAGGCTTCCCGAACTCAGGAATTAAAAATACATCTTTTAGTAACGATGATTTGATATTGTGTCTTTGAAAATGCCACTTTTAGAAAATGGGCATTTTATTGTCTAACCATTTATGTGCCTCTGCCTGTCGTGTATTTCTTGTCTTGGTTTTAGACTGACAGGGGCTGATTTGTGCATTCACACTAGACATACACATGGGGGGTTGAGGTGTGTCCTGCCTTTCCTGGGCGACTCGTAGCCAGGCTGAATAGACCTGTCTGCATTTAGAGTAGTGGGAGGAGTTGTAGCTTGCACCTGAATGGACTGTGTCTGTCTTCTACAATGCTGTATCCTCCTCCTCGAGTTAGCATGGCCTGAGCCAGGAAGAACTGAATTATGTATGCTAGGTGAACTTTGTTTGTGCTGGCTTCAGAGGGAAATGTGTTATAAATATTGGGGCCCTGACCCGAGAACTTTAGCTTATTGCTGGGCTAAGGAACCTACTAGGAAAAATGGCTAGAAGAGCTATGAGAAGAGACTACCACTTTGCTATTTGCTTTGCTGCGTTGGCCTGCTGTTGCTCCTTTTGTCATGGGCAGGAAAAAGACTGGAGTGTTCTTTCTGCATTCTAATTATCTCCAAGGGCTTGATGTAGAGCTTGCCTCCTGTTGGATGTCTCAGGGAAATCAAAGACTTCAACTTCTTCTGGGTACTGACTTGTGTAACTGGATCTTTCAGCTGACACCTTGGAAAAAAGTAACCTGATGCCGCCAACCATTCCGCTGCCAGCTCCGTGACCTGAAGGCACCGCAGAAGGCATCGCTGCAATTTGCACCGCGACGCTGGTCTCGCCAAAGATGCCGCCCCTGAACCGCTGCTTGCACTGTGACCTGTGGGCACCACACTCCACATTGCCTCACTTCACACAGCGGCCTTGGTATCGCCGACAATGACGCAACACCGTCATGGAAGCCACTGCCTGCACCGTGACCTGTGGACAGCGTTCATGGAGTAGACGGAGCGCCGTTCCGCTTCGCACCTCAGCCCTGGTCTCACCGACCACAACACTCCAAACTGACATCATTGCCACCGCTTACTCCATGGTTTGGGGGCACCGCTTGTAAGTTACACAACGCACCACCCAGTCCCACACCACAGCCTTGGCACACCTACGCGTTCCAGCAACGGACGAGATGCAAATCCCTCTCACCACTGCTTTAAGCACGTCCCATTCATGAGCTCTGCTCGTCGCCGTCCCCAAGTTGTCTAAAAAGTAGCGCTCTACGCCCTCCCCTAGCTCTGCATTAAACACGGGATCTTCCAGCGTCACCGGATTCAAACGCCACGTCGGGATCACTTGTCGCTGCTGCGACCAGAGTATCGTTATCAAACAGGGGTTGTGGTCCGAGAGTGTTCTTGCCAGATACTCGCTATGGCGCGTGAGTTCCAGGGCTCCCGGGGTACATAAAAAGCCATCAAGCCGAACATGTAAGTCATGCGGCGCTGAGTAGAATGAATAGTCCCTGTCTAACAGATATTGTACCTGCCAGGCATCCACAAGGCCCCACGCTTCCTGCCAGTCCCTTCTCACCCTGGCCACTCTGCGTACCGCCGACTGAGCCAGCAGGGGGTGAGAACGATCCAACTCCCCATCAGTGACAGAATTAAAGTCCCCCCCCCCGAGGAACACCGTACCAACTAGAAACAACGCCAGCCTCCCAGAAAGCCGCGCAAAGAATGCGGTGTGGTCGGAATTCGGGGCATAGACACTGCAGAATGTCACATCTCTGCCATCTAGACGGCCGAACACCAACACAAACCTCCCCTCCGGATCTACCAGCGTGTTCATGGGTTGGAAGGGAACCCCGGACCGCACCCAAATTAAAGTCCCTCTAGCAAATGCAGAAAAAGTAGTGTAAAATAACTGTCCCCTCCATCTCCTCTGCAACGCCCGCCCCTCAGCCTGGTCAATGTGTGTTTCCTGCAAAAAGGCCACCTGGATCCCCCTGCGGACCAAATATGCATGCACTTTATAACGTTTTCTCATGGAATTCAGCCCTCGCACATTCCAAGTGATACAATTTATTTCAAGTCGGGTCGCCATATAGAAGGATACAACAGAACAAAATCCAATGCAGCCTAGCGGGCACACTGACAAACCCCCCCCTTGCAAAACATCCCCAACAAACCCCCCTCCCTCCCTTCCCCAGAACAGGCTCTAAACCATAGTTACCCATCCAAACACAGACCCAACAAAGGAAAATACCCTGGTAGCTACCAGAGTCTCACAGTAAGTGTGAGGTAGAGGAGGTGACCCAGCACCAACACGAGCCGGACAGCGATCTCACCAGCCCAGCCTGTTGTTTTCTTAATAACTTTGGCCCAATCTGAAGAATCTGCATAAGGAGTTCTGAAAATAAAATTCATCCACCTTGGGTTGTTTGTTCAAGGTTTATGCTGACTTGGCAAGTGGGGGCAAGGGAAATAAAGGGGAGGGTCCCAAAAATGCTGTTGCCTGTTTAATTCCCATAGGATTCTATGGTATTTGATATAGAACAAAATGGCTAAACATAATTACACCGGAACTGACACTAAGTTTGAACTTTACTAAATGTGTCTTTTCTTGGTTTCATATAAATCTGTTCAGTAGTTTTAGAGAAATTAGCATTTGTAGAGGGGTTGGGTTGGACATGACAGGGTTAAATTATAGAATGTTTTAATGTTATCTGGACCATTAAGGCTCTGCAAGTATTTTTCAAACCAAAGTTTAAAAAAATACTCTGATTCTATTGGCAGAGGGAGTTTTTTTCTCTCCGATCAGCTATGTTGGAAATACGGATCCAAAGTTGGAACCTAGATCCCAAATGTTCTCATTGGCTAGCCACAACATGCCAAAAAAGTTGCAGCTGCCATTACAGGACTCAAGGACTTGGTCACTTGTCTTGAATAGAAAACTTCTGTGCACCATGTAGATAACCTTCAGGCTGAGCATCACGAACAGAAGGGCCTCTCTCCGCCGGGCCCAAAATGGTGCTGTCAAGCTTTTGTTGACTTGCTAGACCACCACCTGGTCAAGCTTTCCTCACTGTGTCAAGCCTCCATCGTCCCAGCAGACCACCACCAGGGTGACCTTCATGGGCTGAACAACTCTGCTGCGGATGGCTGAAGGCTATCTGCAGTGGGTTTGAATGCCTGTGAGATGACGGGCCTAGCCAGAATCCAGGCCGTTAACCTCATGCCTGCCATGTGTGCCCCTAAGCCCCTTGAACTGAGACCGTTGGACGCCTGTGAAGGATGGGTCGCAGGATGAGAACTTGTCTGCACCCTATGTTGATCACAGGCAAAAGGTCCTGGCCTGCAATTCCCTTCGGCCTACCCCTGTTGCCTATATTTTAAATAAGTGCACAGTGGGGGTTGACCAATGGGTTATGTTTGGAAACGAGGCCTGCACACACAGCCCCTGATATAGTTAAGGTACAGGGACTTACTAAAAATCATGATATTCAGTCAGCCCTTTCTTCACATGTCTAAATGCAGTGTCCTGTAAGAGTTAAGCTCTGATTGCCACTATTTTGTTCATTGACGGCAGACATTCCCTACTATGCACTACCAAATTGTGTGTGCTGTAATGGTTAGCCACCTGCAGATATTTTGGTGAAAAAACTAGGTCCTGGTGAACATGATCAAAATACCTGTAAGAACCCCTTTCAGTGGGCCACTGGGGAAGCAGGGTTCAATGGGCCCAACAGTATGGGTTGAGACCATTTTACTCTTGGTGCCTGACCTACAATTGGTCCGCAGCAACTGGGCCAAGTACCCCTTCAACACTTGACTCTCAGTGGCAGTGCGGGTCGAGAACTCAAACGGTTCTTGGGGAAGGGGGGTTGTATTTGCATGCTACACATAGGCTCAAGACGCAAAATGCATGCAGCAACCACAATTAATTAATGTCCAGTCACAGACTATGTTTTATTTTAAAAGTAGTTTATTCTATACAAACACAAAGTGAAATATGACATAAATACATCCTCCTAAATCTGCCACTCTAGCTTTTTCTGGGCGGAGCCCTAAGGTTACTGGTCGTAGTTATTACCCCTCTTCAGGCCCTGTTTCAAGAGAGTTTTAGATGCCTCACTAAAAACTAGTGTTCTCGCGCAGCAGGGCAGTGAGGCAGAACATGTTACCCAAGGGCCCTTTGGTCCGGTGATCAGTCTTAACCACTCTCGCTGGCGATTCTGGATGGACTACTGTGGAGTGTTTGGCACTGCAGTGTCACGGTGGACGAGGGGCGGTGTCTAAATCGAGCACCAGTCTCGTTGAGGCCAGCAAAGCAGCTTGACGCCGACGGCTCTCCTTGGATGAAGCTGTAAGTTTCTCTTATCCTGCCGGTGGGTAAGGATGGTCACTTGTCTCCTGATGCCTCGCTTCGCCAAGGAGAGTAAAAGACGAAAAATAACGCCCATGCAATTGGGTGAACACTCCCATGTGTGGGTCATTATTTTTGGAGGGTTTACAAAACCAAGCTCCCAGTTTGGGAGTTTGTTTTTGAAAAATGTCTAGCCATCACGTTTGATGGAGCCACCCGTTAAACATTTCCTACATCCAAAGGAACCACCTAATGCTTGTGAATTCCAAAAAATAGTACATTTGTACTAAAGGGTGGAAGGGCGAGCGCAGCGGTAAACACAGATTAATAAAATGGTCATTACCATTTTATTATTCTGTGTGCCGCTGGCCACGCAGTTGAAGTGTGAGGGTGAAAGTGGGGCAGATTCCTATGGATTGCACCAGGATGACTACTGCCAGTGCTCAGTGCGCATGTACGACTGGCCGGCTGTCCTATCAAACATGGACTTAAGACGTAGCAATCCCAGTGCTGTATTGTATTGTATTGTAATTGCATCTATATAGCGCTTACCACCCTTTTTGGCGAGTAGCACGCTACTCCAAAACCCATAAAGGATCAGTGGTGAATTAGTATAGTGAAAATATGAAAGTAATTAAGAGTGGTGGGAATGTTAGTCAGTTATTTGGATTGAGAAGTATAGTGGAGGGATAGAAGCGGGAAAAAGGTTTTCATAAATATAGCGCTACCTACCCCTGATGGGGTGTTGAAGCGCTTTTTCGGTGTGTAGCACACTACTTCCCAAACCATAAAGGATTAGTGGTGAATTAGTATAGTGAAAATATGAAAGTAATTTGAGTGGTGGATAAGTTAGTCAGTTATTTGGATTGAGAAGGATAGTGGAGGGATCAAGAAGGGAAAAAGTTTAGCATTTATATAGTGCTTGCTACTCCTGATGGGGTTTTGAAAAGCTTTTTTGTGTGTAGCACGATACTTCGGAACCCATAAAGGATTAGTGGTGAATTAGTATAGTGAAAATTTGAAGGTAATTTGAGTGGTGGATATGTTAGTCAGATTATTTGGACTGAAAAACAATAGCAGAGGGAAAGAAGGGAAGGATTTATAATTATTTTTGTTGTTTTGGAGCTCATAGCAGTAGGAGGAGGCTTGGGATGAGTAAAAAGGAGGTGGAGAGGATGAGTAAAAGGTAGGTGGAGGGGGAGGAGTCAGAAGGAGGGTTTAGAAAGGTTTGTTTTGGTAGGATTGAAATAGTAAAAAGAGGTATGAGATGATGCAAGGAGGGGTGGTGTAGGGAAGAGTTTTGCAAGGGTATTCTGGGGATCATAGTAGTGGTATGGGGTTTGGGATGAATGAGAGAGTGAAGGTAATGGATATATTGATAGAGGTATAGGGTGAGAAATTGGCTAGTGCATTGGGAAAAGTAGGAGAAAGAGGTTTGAAATGAGTCAGAGAATTGAGCTAGAGGATATATTGAGAGTGGTATAGGGTCAAAAATAGGGTAGTGCATTGGATATGCTGAATTAGAAGAAAAGTAATAAATAACTAAAGGCCACATGGAGAGCGGGTCATAATGTTTGAAATTGCCACACGTGAGTATTTCCGTTTTAGAAGCATTCAGTTTGAGATCCACGTCGCATTTGCGAGAGTTTGAGCTTTTGTAAATGACAATGCCTTTTATCTATGTGTTGGTTTTTAAAACAGATAAAAGGTATTGTAATTTACAATGCCAATAACCTAACATCTGAAAGAAACACGTTAGTTAGATTCCTCACCTTAGAAGATCCCCAGGCGTCAGACTGGATCCGGAAGATTTTTCGTCAGCAATACCCCTTGCGCGTCGCTAGGCGTCGTCTGCGGCTCCGCGTCCGTCGTCGGCGTCGTGCGCCGGAATGACGTCGTCGGAGTACTTAGACGCCGCCCTCGCGCGCTGACGTCAGTTCTTCTTTTTTCCGCGCCAGTAAGCGCAGATCCGGGAGAGCTACCCCTTTAGTCACTTTTTGACTAACTTTTTCGATCCTTTTTGATCTTGTCTCGACTCCGGTGCCGGTAGGATGCCTGGTTTTAAAGCCTGTGCTGACTGTAGCCGCCTGATGTCGGTTACGGACCATCACCGCCGGTGTCTTTACTGCTTGGGCCTCGACCACGACGCGGAGTCGTGTTCGGACTGCAAGGCCCTGACCTCGAAGGCTAGACGGGAGCGGTCCCGTAAGCTTCTCGAGATTCGCCACTCGGCTCCGCGCCCATCTCGATCCCGGTCCAGGAGGAGGTCCAAGGATCGGTCGCGGAGCCGCAGCCGACGTCATCATCGGTCGTCGGGATCCAAGTCTTCGGGTAAGTCGAAGCACTCTAAGAAGTCCTAGAGGCGACACCGCTCTTCGGACTCCCCTCGCCGGTCGCGCGACTCGGCCAAGGGTCAGGGTGGTTCCACCCCCGCGGCTCCAGCGGAGCCGCAGGCGCCGCGCAAGTCCCCATACCCACCGGTCCCTGGGACTGACGCGACGCCGGCGGAAGTCAGTGCCTTCCTCTCGGCCATGAGGAACCTGGCTCCGCCGTCGACGCCCGCTGGCGCGCCTTCGGGCCCCGCGGACCCGACTGGGCAACCTTGCCTGCCGGCGGCTCCGGCCCCGGCGCCGTTGACGGCTCCGGCCTCGACGCCGCAAGCGCCCGAGGGACCCGTTCCTGAGTCCCCGCCGACGCCGGTCGACCTCGTCACGCCTCCTCCGCCGGCGTCGACACCGGTACCACCTCCGACGCCGACTCCGCTCGGCGTCGAGCCCTGGTTCAGCCCCACTCCGGGCCCAGCGCCGATACGGCGTCGATGGACGCCGCATTCGGCGCCGCTGGAGACACATTTTGTCTATCGCCCGAATCCGATCCTTCCTCCTGCATACCAGGAATCGGATGATGGGGACAACTGGGAGGGATCCGAGGATCCTATGGCCGCTCAGGCTCAACTGTCACAGGACTGGGCAGATGAACTGGGGGAGGCCAGTGGCCTGGATACCTCTCCGGACACTGGATTCATCTCTCCTCCGACTGTGGCTTCGGAGGAGGGTGCTGCTTTCTCTGTGGTGCTGCGCAAGGCGGCCGCAGCCCTTGGGCTCGAGCTACCTCCCGTGGCTGTGAGGACTAACGTCCTCACTGAGGTGCTTCAGTCTGCAGCAAGCTCCACTGAGCCTCTGCTGCAATTCAATGAGGCCCTCATTGACGTTCTGCAGGGCACCTGGTCCAAGCCCTCCACAGTTCCTCCTGTGGACAGGAACGTCGCCAGGCGCCACCGCCCTGCTCCGGGCGACCCCAGTTTTCTGTCCCAACACCCTACCCCCGAGAGCCTGGTTATCCAGGCCTCTACCTCCCAATCCTCCTTTCCGACCGCTCCGCCGGACCGGGATTCCAAGAGACTGGAACAGCTTGGCAAAAAGCTGTTCTCCTCCCTTAGTTTGGGCCTGCGGTCTTTGAACACCGCCTGTCTCTTGGACCGTTATTCCCACTCTCTGTGGGATACGGTGGAGGACGTGCTGCCCCTGTGTCCGGAGGAGGTCCAGACACGACTTACCCAGGCTCTGGCCGATGGGAGGGATGCAGCGCGACATGCTATCCGATGTGGGCTTGACACTACGGACTCGCTGGGTAGGGCAATTTCTACCACAGTGGCGCTTAGACGTCACGCCTGGCTGCGGTCCACGTCCTTTTCGGGCGATGTCCAGAGCACTCTCATGGACATGCCCTTTGATGGCACTCGCCTTATTGGCGAGAAAGCAGACAGTGCGCTGAATCGCTTTAAGGACTCCCGGGCTACGGCCAAGTCCTTGGGCCTCTCGGCCCCGCAGTCGCAAACTTCCGCCTTTCGCCCCTTTCGTGGCCAAGGAAGGGGTGCCTCCTCACGTACGCCTAGCCACCAGCCGCAGAACCAACCTGCGCGCGGTCGCGGACGTGGTTTCTGCCGAGGCGGTTCTGGAGGACGACGAGGTCAGCCCACATCCACCCCGGCAGCATCCGCCTCAAAGCCTTCCTAGTCCGAGCTTTCAGGCCCATTCCACGCCAGTGGGCGGCAGAGTTCGCCATCACCTGCTCTACTGGCGGTCCATCACATCGGACAGGTGGGTGCTGCAAATCGTCCGAAGGGGCTACTCCCTCCCCTTCGAGACGACCCCTCCAGCCATGCCACCGCAGCACCACCATATCTCGGGGGATCATTTGAATCTTCTCCACGAGGAAGTTTCGGCCCTCTTGGCCAAGGGGGCCGTCGAGCGCGTTCCGAGCCCAGAAGTAGGTCGTTGTTGTTATTCCCACTACTTTCTGGTTCCCAAGAAGGGCAAAGGAGGCCTACGCCCTATCTTGGACCTCCGGAACGTCAATGCCTTCCTCCGGAAGGAAAGGTTCAAGATGTTAACTTTGGCTCAGGTTCTAGCTGCCCTAGACCCTGGAGACTGGATGGTAGCGTTGGACTTGCAGGACGCATATTTCCACATCCCCGTCCTGCCGGCCCACCGGCGTTACCTGCGGTTCACGGTGGGCCAAGAGCACTTTCAGTTTACCGTGCTCCCCTTCGGCCTCACCAGTGCCCCTCGGGTGTTCAAGAAAGTGATGGCGGTGGTCGCAGCTCATCTGCGCAGATCAGGGGTTCCAGTCTTCCCCTATCTCGACGACTGGTTGTTGAAGGCGGGCTCGCCCCAGACAGTCGTCTCCCACCTCCAGACTACGGCGGATCTCCTGCATTTGCTGGGATTTTCCATCAACGTGCCGAAGTCACACTTGAGTCCCTCTCAGAAGCTCCTCTTCATCGGAGCGGTTCTCGATTCGGCGCAGTTCCGGGTCTATCCACCGGAACAGCGGGTCCGGGATATACAGGCCCTGATTCCCATCTTTCGGCCTCTATCCTGGGTTTCGGTCAGGCTAGTGTTGCGGCTTCTGGGGCTGATGGCCTCCTGCATCCTACTAGTGCATCACGCCAGGCGGCGCATGCGGGCTCTGCAGTGGGACCTGAAGTTTCAGTGGGCCCAGCATCACGGCAGCCTGTCCGACCATGTCTTGATCTCGGAGGGCACTGCACAGCAGTTGCAGTGGTGGCTCACGGACCGCGATTGGGTCAAGGGCAAGAGCCTCTCCCTTCCCCAACCGGAGCATGTCGTAGTGACGGATGCGTCCCTCCTGGGATGGGGTGGCCATATGGGAGAGGCGGAGATCAGAGGCCTCTGGTCTCCAGCGGAGTCTCGTCTCCACATCAACATGTTGGAGTTGAGAGCGATCCGACTTGCACTGAAAGCCTTCCTTCCCTCTGTCAGGGGAAGTGTCGTGCAGGTGTTCACGGACAACACCACCGCCATGTGGTATTGCAACAAACAGGGCGGGGTGGGGTCGTGGACCCTTTGTCAGGAGGCTCTGCGCCTCTGGACGTGGCTGGAACACCAGGGCGTCACCCTAGTGGTTCAACATCTGGCGGGCTCTCTGAACGCCAGAGCAGACGAACTCAGCCGCTGGTGCATGATGGATCACGAATGGCATCTGAACTCCGAAGTGGCGCAAGGTCTCTTTCAGCAGTGGGGAGAACCTTGGTTAGATCTATTCGCCACCGAAGAGAACGCGCAATGTCAGCACTTCTGCGCGTTGGAGTTTCCAAGGCGGCACTCGCTCGGCGACGCTTTTCGTCATGAGTGGAGTTGCGGTCTGTTGTACGCCTTTCCGCCTATACCACTTCTGCCCAGAGTGCTGAAGAAGATCAGGCACGACCGGGCCCAAGTCATCTTGGTGGCCCCGGATTGGGCACGAAGGTACTGGTATCCCGAGCTACTCAGTATGTTGACCGATCCTCCGATACGTCTGCCCCTTCGGGAGGATCTTTTGTCGCAGCAGCAGGGGACGGTCCTACACCCGAACCTGTCCAGCCTCCACCTCCATGCGTGGAGATTGAGCGGCGGCAGTTGATGCCATTTGACTTGCCTCCTGAAGTCTGTGATATCATTCTGGCAGCCAGGCGTCCCTCCACAAAGACGGTATACGCCTGCCGGTGGAACAAATTTGTGGCATGGTGCACAGCAAAGGCTGTGGATCCCCTCTCCGCCCCTCTTTCTGAGGTTCTCCTCTTTCTTCTTTCTTTGGCCCGGCAGGGCTCTGCCCTGGGCACCCTGAAAGGTTATCTTGCTGCCATCTCTGCCTTCTTGCGGCTTCCTGATCAGCCTTCTCTTTTCAAGTCCCCTGTCGTTACACGCTTTCTCAAAGGCATTACTCACACGTTCCCTCCTGTCCCTTTTGTAATGCCTCAGTGGGACTTGAATCTTGTTCTCACATTTCTAATGTGTGCTCCCTTTGAGCCTCTTCATAATTGTCCTCTTCGTCTGCTGATGCTTAAGACTGCTTTTCTGGTAGCCAGCACCTCGGCTAGACGGGTGAGTGAGCTCCAGGCTTTATCTTCAAAGCCTCCTTTTCTCTCTGTTCATCCGGACAAGGTTGTCCTTCGGCCTCGTCCCTCCTTTCTTCCGAAAGTGGTGACTCCATTTCATCTTGGGCAGTCTGTCACCTTGCCCACCTTCTTTCCGCCTCCGCATCCTTCCAAAGAGGAAGAGAGGCTCCACCGTCTGGACCCAAAACGTGCGCTCTCCTTTTATTTGGACCGCACAAAGCAGTTCCGGGTGGACGACCAACTTTTCGTTGGATACGTGGGTGCTAAGAAGGGGAAAGCTGTGCACAAACGGATCATCTCTCGGTGGGTCGTTTTGTGCATCAAAATTTGTTACTCCTTGGCAAAAAAGGACCCTCCTGTTGGGCTGCGCGCCCATTCTACTCGGGCCACAGCGGCTACTACTGCTTTGGGACGGGGTGTCCCTTTGCAGGACATCTGTCAGGCGGCGACGTGGGCTTCGCTACACACGTTTGCCAGACATTATTGCCTTGACAGCCAAGTCCGGAGGGATGGCTTCTTTGGCCGTTCTGTCCTCCAGGACTTTCTGGTGTGATCTTGGTTCGCAGACCCACCACCGGGGATGGTATTGCTTAGGTATCTATTCTAAGGTGAGGAATCTAACTACGTGTTTCTTTCAGATGAACAAGTTACTTACCTTCGGTAACGATGTATCTGTAAGAAACATTAGTTAGTTAGATTCCTCACAGACCCACCCATCCTCCCCGTTCTGCGAACTGACATCTAGGATTAAGGTTATCCTTTTCAGGCCCCTAGATTTTATTTTTAGCACCAGTGTCGGTCTTTGCATGGCTCTGCGTTCCTGGCGCGGAAAGCTATGTACAAGAACTGACGTCAGCGCGCGAGGGCGGCGTCTAAGTACCCCGACGACGTCATTCCGGCGCACGACGCCGCCGACGGACGCGGAGCCGCAGACGACGCCTAGCGACGCGCAAGGGGTATTGCTGACGAAAAATCTTCCGGATCCAGTCTGACGCCTGGGGATATTCTAAGGTGAGAATCTAACTAACTAATGTTTCTTACAGATACATCGTTACCGAAGGTAAGTAACTTGTTCATCTCGCCAATTGCATTGCAAATGCTTGTAAAAGCACCTCATGCTGTGCTTTCATTTGAATGGCGGCCGCATCTCTTTCTTTAGATGATCCGCATCTAAAGAAAGATGCGCGGCTGCTATTAAAGTAAAAGTGTGGTACGGGGCTCTTTTACCAAAAAAAACAAGCATTGGCATAGCCAATAGGTCTCGCCTTTGGGACCTTATAAGTGTTTAGCCATGCAACAGTTGCATAACTAAACACTTATAAGGTCCCAAAAGCGAGACCTATTGTTTATGCCAATGCTTGTTTTAACTGCTGCAATCTATTGAAGCCTCACGGAGAACATCAAAGCGGCCGTGCGGCCGCGAAAGTGAAAGTAATCGCGGTAAAGCGCGTCTCGCGCGCCCGCGCACATGCACTGTAGCTCTAGGCTGACCTGGTAGCACTTTTTGGAGCCCTCACAAAATGTCTCCCCAGGCCAGCGCATGCGCTGGGTCAGGCGAGACCTAAAAAGCATTTGCTTGTCAAGTTGAGAAGTCGTAAAAAAAAATCTCACTGCTGCTGTCAATCTGTCAATATGCTGGCTGCAGTGTGTAGCAGAGGACAGGAACAGCCTATAAAAAGAGGTTTTAGGGTGGTGGAGGACAGATCAGAAATGTGTCTGTGGACAAGAGCCAGAAAATATTGTGATAAAGCTATTTTGATAAATAGATGAAGAACTATTAATACTCTCCTTCCATGTTGCACCAGCCTGTTTCAAATATGCAGTAACCCAAAAGTGTGCATACAGGCACCTATTTTTTTCTCTGTTCCTACAGCATAAGCGAAAATGAAGGGTGTGAATCCACAGTCCATTTTTCAATAGCATGGATTCCAAGTCATCAAACGCTCAAAAAGTGATGGGAGGAATGCTTGCAATTTGTCTAACCACTGGCAATCGCTCGGGTAGCATCCCAGCCCATCGTTCTTTTGCTCACCTTGCCACCTCAGTTTGGACCCAGCCATATGCAAATCAGTTTTGACCCTGCTCCAATAGGTACGTTCCATCCTGGAAAGTCAGGCCAGGTCCTCCCTGAACTGGAGCAATAACACTTGTTTGTCCTGATTATGGCTCATAATATGGGTATTGCTTGGTTTCAGTGGCACAGTGAGCCCAGAACCCACATCTGCTCATACCCTTGCCACTTAGGGCAGTACATCAAACACACAAAGGGGATGGTAATAATGATTGCAATTCGTCTAACCACTAGCAATCACTCTGGGTTGGTAAGCGGTTGCTGCTGAAGTCTGCGGATATGTGTGGGACACCATTAAGTGGCATGAAGCCCTACATAAAAATAAATTATTGTTGCTATTATCTTATTGTTTACTACGTTAGTGGGGAGGAAGTCTGTGCTTAGATCAGTGAGAGGGAAATCAATCTGCACGATTTTCTGATTTTTGCAAGGGCTGCATCTCTCAGGGGCGCACTGATGCTATCAAGTCATTTCCCATCAGCCATATTACTAGTGCCATAGATTACAATACACTTGTAATACAGGAGATGGGACATCACACCATTTGTGTAGGAGTATTCAGTTGCTAAACTCTAAATAAGGCCCTTAGTCTGTTTCTTACACAGTGTGCAGGCTCAACGCACCAGTTGGAGAGAGCCTGCCAGATGCGCAAAGACTCCTGGGTCCTTGCCAGACTGACATCCTGATCTGGTGCTGCGACTACACTGTTATTCCTCCCGACATGTTGGTTAACCCCAGCTTGCAAAAAGCTGTGCTGTTTGGTTATGCTCAAGCTTGATTGATTGCTCACTTATAAAGCCCATTGTTATTCGGAAAAGGGTGTCCTGGCACTAAGATAATAGAACGACAAATGACTTAGTTAAGAAAAATTTAAGGGAAGTTACAGTGCAAAAAAATATGTTTAGAGCTTTTTTCTAAAGGAGAAGTGGAATGTGGTCCTGTCAAGGAGAGTTGGAAGCTTCTTCCATGTTTTAACTGTCGGGTAGCTAAAAGAGGGGTCTCCAAGTGTCTTTTCCTCACATATCAAATGCATAGACGCATTCCAGGGCTGTGACCTCACGAAGATAGCGGCAGGTAGCGCCTGGGCACACTGGCTGTAGGTCAAGTTATGTCTCGCACTGGAAAGTGAAGGTAACCCATGGCGCTATGCCTGTGAAGGTGGGCAATTAAAAGCTGAGTATTTGTACACCTAGCCTAAGTAAAATGTAGTTTGGTAACCATACCCGCATGTGTGATGCTGGCGTCCACTAAGCTAAGTTACTTCAGGGACGTAATGGTGGATTTAAAAGCTTGTGACAAATGGAAACCGACGCTAGTGAAGGAGCACTGGATGCCTAAGTGCTTAAACGATCTGAGTGAGGTTGAATGTATGCATCCTTTTAAAAGTGCCTCAAATCTTAAAACAAGCAGTTAATAACTTTAATTGCCCACCTACATGGGCATAGCACCATGAGTTACCTTCAGTTTCCATTTTAGCATACGGTTGCACTATATATCTGGGTGCTAGCAGCCACGCATGTCATTATCGCGTGCACCATAGTCACGGCTAAAATAGTAGTAATACTGCAGCCCTAATTTCAGCTTGCGTCCAACTTTGGTGATTTGATTTGTTTAGATTACCGCAGCATACTGACCGCAGGTCACCTTTCCCATCAGCTACAGAACCATGCTGTCCATTTGCTGTGATTCATTACCATCCAAGACCTTTCTTTGAGTCCACCCCACGGTGGACCAATCCCTGAAGACCTCCTTTCATTAATTCTGGTAGGTCCACAGTCTTCTTACCACACTGCTCCATTCTTCGTATCAAACACACCATTCTAAAATCCACCCATTTTTAATTGTGCAGACTGTCCCTTGGATTGCCTTGTCCTGAGGAAGACCCGCTATGCCCATTACTCAATCACGCACCTCTTTGGATCGAAACGTCAACGTGTTTGCGATAATCCTGACCCTACTCTCTCCGCCCCACGTGAAATGGAAATTTAAAATCCCAAGCTGTGTGGAGCTTTATGTACCTAGGGATGGATATCTTTTGAATGACCAGTTTCAACAATTCGTACAGCACTGTATATATCTTGTTCATATTTAGCACTTTTTTTCACCATATCAGTCGCACTGTTGGAACAAATTGTATGTTCATGAACTTTGACAGCTTTCTAATGTCATCTTGACACCATAAAATGTAAAAGTAGATATGGATTTATCCTTAAAGACAGACTTTTGATTGATTTAATTTTGGTGTGTTTTTTGATTCATGGTCTTTTCTTCTCTTTCCTTTTCATTGATTATGACTGAAAGGTTTGAGTATTGTCTTTGATTGGTTATTATTCAGTAAACCAAGAATCAATTCTGCACCGACAGAACCAATACTCTCCACATTCTTATACACCCAAGTTCTGAGGGGCACTGGGTCACCCCATTATACTAGATGCACACGCAGGTGGAAGCAGGAACGTGCAGTACCAAGCACGAAAGTAATAACATCTACAAATGTTCTAATACATCATTTAAATATCACACAAAGCATTCTAAATAATTACATCACAATAAAAAAAATCCAATGAAGAAGCAGTATGTAAAATAAAGAACGAAAGTAATGCTAAATAAACAAGCATACAAAGTGTAACACCATAATGTACAACATCTCCTTTTTCTTCAGGAAATGAAAAAAAAATTATTACAAAGCAAAGTCATTTAAACATTTAGGCAGTCCAACATTTCTCCAAGATGTTCTCCTTCCCTCAGTGTGATCTCAATCAACACCATGTTCTGCATTGCTAGAATTAGGTTTCAAACCAATCAAATCTTTTTTAGTTGAAACCCTAGGCTGGTTAGTAATTGGTGACTCTGAAACATCAGGTACATTACAAATACTAACATTGTTGTTAGAATTAAGAGAAATATACCTTTGTAATTCATCCTCATTAAAACTTCCTTCACTCATGTCAATATTAGAATCAAACAAATTCTCACTACCACTTAGCTCTGAAAGGTCCGAAGAGTCTTGTTTCTCACAACAACTTCTGAGATTTTTATCAGACATGAATACTTCTTTCTGTCCAGGTTTGAGTTTGATCACGTCACTCTTACTCTACCAACCCTTCTCTCCTAGAAAAACAGATCCCTTAGAAACATCCATAACTTTAAATGCTTTATAATACTTAGATGCACCCTCCTATGTTTTCTGACAATAACCCAATCCTCCTTGACTATTACTTTGACAATGGTTTTGTTACTGATATCGCTGTGTCTCTTAGTTAACTTTTGTCACTCCACAATTTTCTCTTGTTCTTTAATCTTTACATCATCAATCTTCCTGCATTTAACACGTTCCATGAATAAAAATTCAAATTTAGGTGTAAGCATGGTGTTACACTCTCTCCCTTGCATCAAATAAAATGGTGTTTATTTTGTAATTTCATTTACAGTATTATTATAACAGTTTACTTTCTCACGCAAAAACTCTGACAGGTAATTGAGAAGCTACGGCTAATTGCACACCCTCTTTTAAAAATCTGTTGGTACGTTTGACTTGACCATTTGAAGAAGGACTGTATAAAGGGGTCTTCTCCTGTCTTATTCCTAATTCCCCCATAAACGTTGTCATTTTATCTGAAACAAGTTGGGTTCCATTGTCAGAGACAATTACTTTAGGTTGACCTTCAATGGCAAAAATTATTTTGAGGAAATCAATGATAACATCAGTTGTAATGTTCGAAATGAATGCATAATGTGTCCATTTTGAATAGTAATCGAACAAAACAACTAAAAATCTACTACTAGCATCAAGAATAGTAAAAGGACCAGAAAAATCAATAGCTACTTTGACTCAAGACCTATCAGGTATTTCCACAAAATGCATTTAATTTTTCCTTAACTTCCAATGTGTCAGCACTTAAACATTCTTTGCAAAAATCAAAATCTTTATTAACCTTCGCATTTATGCCTGGCCACCAATAATATTGTTTCAGAAGGTTTTTAGTAGGTCTTGAACCGAGATGACCTTTGTAAGCTAAAGTTATTAATTTTTTCCTTAAGCTAAAAGGCGGAGTAAATAAATCATGCCTCAGCAACAAACCATTTACCACAGTTAACTCGTCTGCTACTTGAAGATAACACTTTAATTCCTGAGTAAGATTCCTTTGAGGTGGCCAATTACTAGTTACATGGTCCATCACTTTTAGTAAAATACAGTCCTTACTTAAACAGTCTTAAACAGTCTCTCCATTCGAAATCAGTTATAGCTCCCTCGCACATCTCAATCGCATCTTAATGTGCAGCGACAAATTCAGTGTCTTCCATACCGTCATCCTCATTATCCGGAATGGGTAGCCTAGACAGAAAATCGGCTCTGCAATTTAGTCCTCCAGGTATGTGTCTGACACTAAAATTAAACTCTTGTAATTTTAGTGTCTTCTACCACAGCCATTTATCATGTAAATCAGGGGTTTGTGATCAGTTACTATCTCGAATTCCTTTCTTCATAGATACATTTTTTGTGTTTCTACAGCCCATACACAAGCTAAAGTTTCAAGCTCTATAGAGCTACAAAACATTTCTGCACCCCTCAGTCTTCTTGAAATGTATGCGATAGTAAATTCTGCATCACCTTTCCTTTGGCTAAAAACTGCACCAATTCCAACAAAACTAGCATCCACAGTTACAATATTGCGCCTATTATCATATGGATGTAAGGCTGGCATTTCAACAATAGCTTTCTTTACATCCTCAAATGCAATATCCTGTTCATTGGTCCATTCAAATGTAACTCCCTTCCTCAAAAGTTTACGTAGAGGTTTAACTTTATCTGCATATCCTGAAATAAAACGAGAGTAGTACTCACTAAGACCCATAAACTACTTCAATGTGTCTCTATCAGATGGTCTAGCTGCATCCCTTATAGGTTTTACAAAATCACTTTTGGGTTTCGTACCTTCAGCTGTAAGTAAACGTCCTTGGTAGTCAATACTTTTCTGTAAGAGACTTTAGAGACTTTCATGCCCCTTTCTTTTAAAATAGATACAACTGTGTTAAGTCTCTCATTGTGCTCGTTTTCATTTTTTGTGAGAATAAGTATGTCACCCTGAAATTCTCTACTCCATCCACATCTTTAAATAACATATCCATAAGTTTTTGAAAGACACTAGCAGAAGATGCTAGGCCAAACAGTAATCTCACATACCTAAATGCTCCATAAAGCGTAACAAATGTAGTAAGATCCTTAGAGTCCTCAGATAATCTAATCTGGTGGTATGCTGACTTGATGTCAATAAGCAAAAAACACTTTGAACCTTTAGTGGTTGCCAAAATTTCTTGAATTTTAAGATGTGGATGGCAATCCACAACAAGGTTCTTATTTAATGACCTCATGTCAGCACAGAGTCTGATCTCGCCATTCTTTTTTTGTGACGACAATAGCCGAAACCCATTCCGATGAGTCAGGAGACTCTATTACACCCTCCTCACATAGTTTATGTAACAAATCCTTCAAATCTTTCCTCACGGAAAGTGGAACTGGTCTAACTTTGTGTGTAACCGGTGTTGCTTTTTCTTTTAGTTTTATTTTGTGTTCATAACCTTTCACACAATCGATGTGTTCTTCAAACACTTGACAGTTATTCTGAAGAACACACTCCAAATCCAAATTAACATTTTAAATAAGCATACCACCTGTACAATTTTAATCAAGAACAATAGGTTCTGCTGCTCCTGGTTTTAAAATAACTCTGAGTTTTCCCAGATCTTTCCATCCAACATTGTTACGGCCTCTCACCCCAACATAATTTTTTGTTTTAATCACCCTTCCTTTGAAATTCAATGTATCCTAAAAATTTCGAAATCGCCAAACACTTTTGGATTTACATCAGTTTCTTTTAACTGGACCTTTTCCCAGAGTTTGTAGAACGTTGCATCTGATATTATTGTTATTGGAGAACCTGAATCAGCCATAACCTGAAGTTCAATATTACCTATATGCACATTACCTAAAGGTGCAACAATTTTCCTTTCAGGCACATCAACAGTTATGACAATATTATGGCAAATTTCCTCATCACATTCTTCAACACTGTTAATCTTAACTTTACTATTCACATTACTCTTATTGTTATTGCAAGATGTAGCAAAATGCCCCAATTTACGACATTTGATACATATAGTACCAATTGCAGAACAACCTGATAGTCTGCTAAATGATTTTTAGAACCACACCTGTAGCATGCATATGCTTTACCTTCAAAAACTCTTCCTTTATTTCTCTCACCACCTTTTGGGTCAACTCTTTTCTTTCCTTGTAATGCAAAAACATTAGAAAAATGTGCATTCTCATTTGACAAAACTTTTGAAGATAACGTAGAGCGTTCAATCCCTTTCACAATGTCGATTACTTCCTGAAGAGTTGGATTGCGACAACCTAAAAGTCGTTCTTGTATCTTGTTTGAAAAACAATGGAAGACAAATTGGTCTCTGATGTACGTGTCAACCATATAATTGAATTCACAATTGGTAGTGGTCAGTGACCCTCCACAGGTCGTGTCACGATATGCAGCTCTTAGCTTCAAGGAGATGCGACAACTGTGTGCCTCCAGGAAGCTAAACCAGGGTTCTAACCCTACCATCGCATTTTTGATAGGTCTCCTAGAGACGTACGATGCCAGGAGGTCCTCTAACACAGGTCCCCCCGATGCTGATGGGAACATGCCTCCCTTAGAGGGAACCCTCGGTGACCCAGACCTCGACCTCCACACAGAGGAGGAGGACGAGGAGGAGTTATCAGGAGACGAGGCAGACAAAGGTCCAGTGGTAGTCGGCAGGCTTACAAGGACCAACTTAAGCAGGCATGAGAATGGAACTGGGGGAGCCCCGGGCCCACGCTCAAGCAGGCCTAACCTTGGGAACGGACGAGCTAGGTCTCTCTCCAGAGGCTCTGGCAGATCGGTTCACACACATGTCTCTCAGGCATCTTCTCAGAGAGGAATGACGTCCCCTCAGAGAAGGGAGCATGAAGCGAAGATGAGGGAAGTCAATCTGAGGATCGAGCGGGAAGAACTTGCCCTCGCCAAAGAAAGACTTGCCCTGGCCCGAGAGCAGAAATTAAGTGGGTTAGATCCCACTGGTGGCAGCATTCTCAATAGAGAGAAAGACAGGGGTATAGACACTAGACACCTGAGTAAAATAGTGCCCCCCTTTAAACAAGGGGACGACATCCACAAGTGGATAACTGCCTTGGAGAGGGCCTGCACTGTCCAGTGCGTCCCCCCAAGCCAGTGGGCAGCTATACTGTGGCTTTCCTTTGAAGGTAAAGGAAGGGACAAGCTCCTCACTACTAGAGCTGAGGATGCTAACAACTACCAAGTCCTGAAGAACACACTGATTGATGGGTTCGGCTTAACCACGGAACAGTACCGGGTGCTGTTCCGGGACACCCAGAAAATTCAGTCTCAGGATTGGACTGACTTTGTCGATTGTGCCACTAAGGCTTGGGAAGGCTGGTTGCTGGGTAGCAAGGTTACTGATTACACAGGATTGTACAATCTTATCATGCGAGAACAGATTTTAAACAACTGTCAGAACCAATTGTTGCATCAGCACCTTGTCGACTCGGATCTGACCTCTCCCCAAGAATTGGGAAAGAAGGCAGACAGATGGGTCAGGACAAGGGTCAAGCAGAACCAGAACCAGAACCAGGGTGGTCAGAAGAAAGCAGACCAGAAGGGTAGTAACAAGAACGAACAAAATGACCAGAAGTCTTCGACAGGTCCCCAACAAACCAAAGAGGGTGGGGGTCAGGCTTCACAGAAGAAGAAGACTCAAGAAGGCCAGTCAAAAAGGTGGTGCCAATACTGTAAAAGTAAGACTCACTGGTTTAGTGAGTGCACCAAGAAAGGAGGGCAAACTCCTGCCACTGCAGCTCCTAAGGCACCTGCACCCCCTAGTACAGTCAGCAGTGGTAGTGCGCCTCCCAAGGCATTAGTTGGGTTAACCTTGGGAACCGAGGGGAGTGACGACTTAGTCGGCACACTCACTCAGGCCGTCCTTGTTTGTACAGGGGATATGGATATGTCCCCTGATGCCAGTCCCAATACTTTGGGCAAATACAGACAGACACCTTTGATTAATGGAAAAGTGGCTCAGGCCTACAGGGACACTTGTGCCAGTGTCACCATGGTGACGCCTAACTTTGTGGACCCTGGACAGATCATGCTAGGTACCAGTTACCTAGTGACCAATGCCAGCAACGTCACTACCAATCACAGTATGGCAGTTGTTGATTTCTCCTGGGGAGGGGTAAGTGGCCCGAAAAAGGTTGTGGTTGGTTCAGACCTCCCCGTAGAATGTCTGTTGGGCAATGATTTGGAAACGTCACAATGGTCAGAAGTGGAGCAGAGGACTCACATGGAAATGTTAAGCTTGCCTGCACATGTCCTTGCTGTGACCAGGTCACAGGCCAAAAGGTGCCCCACTGAACAGGTGCTGGATCCTGGAAGAACGGACCAGACACCTTCCAAGAAGAGGAGCAGTAAGGGTAAGGCTTCGCCTTCCCCCTTGCCCCAGGTCGTGGATCAAGTCTCTGAGGAGGCTGACCTTAAAGAACTGAGGGAAACTGAGCCGAAAGAGCTTGAACCTGGTCAGGTTGAGTTTCTGGGCTCAGGGGGACCCTCCAGGGAAGACCTGGGGAAGGCACAGTTAGACTGCCCCTCCCTTGAACCCCTCAGACAGCAGGCTGCTGCTGAGGCTGCAGGGAACGCCACAGGTACCCACAAAGTGTACTGGGACGATGGACTCCTGTACTCCGAGGCAAGAGACCCCAAACCTGGTGCGACCAGGAGGCTGGTCATCCCCTTGTCTCTGAGAGGTTTCCTTCTTACCTTGGCCCACGAGATTCCCCTTGCAGGTCACTTAGGCCAGAATAAGACTTGGGACAGAATTGTTCCACACTTTCACTGGCCCCACATGTCCGAAGATACGAAGGAGTTTTGCCGCTCCTGTGTCACTTGCCAAGCCAGCGGTAAGTCAGGTGGCACGACAAAGGCCCCCCTCATACCACTACCGGTGGTGGGGGTACCCTTTGAACGGGTGGGGATCGACATTGTCGGACCAATGGAACCCCAGACAGCATCAGGGCACAAGTTTATACTGGTGGTGGTGGACCACGCCACTAGGTATCCTGAAGCTATTCCACTTAGGACCACTACAGCACCTGTGGTGGCACGGGCCCTCCTTGGAGTGTTCTCCAGAGTGGGCTTCCCTAAGGAGGTCGTCTCAGACAGAGGTGCAAACTTCACGTCGGGATATCTGACTGCAATGTGGAAGGAGTGTGGTGTCAACTACAAGTTCACCACACCCTATCACCCACAATGCAATGGGCTTGTTGAGAGATTCAACAGGACCCTAAAAGGGATGATTCACGGACTACCTGAAAAGCTTCGGCGGAGATGGGATGTCCTGATACCCTGCCTCTTGTTCGCCTACAGAGAAGTCCCGCAGAAGGGGGTTGGCTACAGTCCTTTTGAGCTTCTGTTCGGACATCCTGTAAGGGGACCCCTTTGTTTGGTAAAGGAAGGATGGGAGAGACCTCTCAGAAAGCCGGCATCGAACATTGTGGACTATGTACTCGGTCTCCGCTCGCGGATGGCGGAGTACATGGAAAAGGCGTCTAAAAACCTTGAGGCGAGCCAAGAATTACAGAAAGCTTGGCACGACCAAAAGGCTGTCCTGACTGTGTACCAGCCTGGACAGAAGGTGTGGGTGCTGGAGCCAGTGGCCCCAGCAGCGCTCAAAGACAAATGGTCTGGGCCCCACACGATCATTGAGCAAAAGGGAGAGGTCACCTACTTGGTAGACCTGGGAACTCCCCGGAGCCCCCACAGGGTGCTCCATGTAAACAGGCTCAAGGCATATGTCGACAGGGAGGGCATGGGCTTGCTCATGGCCACAGACGAGGGACAGGAGGAGGAGAGTGACCCTCTCCCGGACCTGCTCTCTCAGAACCCTGACGATGGGTCAGTAGATGGTGTTGTCTTTTGTGGCAGCCTCTCTGGACATCAACAAAAGGATTGTAAACAGGTTCTTCAATCCTTTCGACATATGTTCTCTCTGACGCCCAGTCAGACCAATTGGTGTACCCATGAGGTCGACACTGGGGACAGTCTGCCCGTAAAGAGTAAAATCTATCGGCAAACTGATCATGTCAGAGACTGCATCAAGACGGAGGTGCAGAAAATGTTGGAGCTGGGAGTCATTGAACCCTCGGACAGCCCCTGGGCTAGTCCCGTAGTTCTCGTGCCGAAACCTCACACCCAGGGCGGTAAGAAAGAGATGAGGTTTTGCGTGGACTACAGAGGTCTCAATGCAGTCACTAAGACTGACGCCCACCCAATACCAAGAGCAGACGAACTTATCGACCGATTGGCTTCGGCCAGCTACTTAAGTACGTTTGACCTGACAGCTGGGTATTGGCAAATCAGGTTAGCTGAGGAGGCCAAGCCCAAAACAGCATTTTCTACCCCGGGTGGGCATTATCAGTTCGTGGTAATGCCCTTTGGTTTGAAAAATGCACCTGCCACCTTCCAAAGGCTGGTGAATCGAGTTCTCACTGGGTTGGACGACTTCTGCGCGGCGTATCTGGACGATATCGCTGTCTTTAGCTCCACCTGGGAGGATCACCTGGTCCACCTGAGGAAAGTGTTAGAGGCCCTGCAAAAGGCAGGCCTCACTATCAAGGCCACTAAGTGCCAGATAGGGCAGACACAGGTTGTATACCTGGGCCACCTTGTAGGTGGAGGCCAGGTTCAACCATTGGAGAGCAAAATACAGGCCATCCAGGACTGGGCTCCTCCAACCACCCAGACTCAGGTTCGAGCTTTCTTGGGCCTGACTGGTTATTACCGGAAGTTTGTCAGAAATTATGGATCCATTGTGACCCCGCTAAACGACCTGACAAGTAAAAAGATGCCAAAAAAAGTTCAGTGGACAGCAAGCTGTCAGAAGGCATTCGATGACCTAAAGCAGGCCATGTGCACAGCACCTATCCTAAAGAGTCCAGACTACTCCAGACCATTCATTGTCCAAACAGACGCTTCGGAGCTGGGTGTGGGAGCTGTTCTATCTCAACTGAATTTTGATGGTCATGACCAGCCCATAGCTTTTATTAGCAGGAGGCTGACCCCCAGAGAGAAGAATTGGTCAGCTATTGAGAGGGAGGCCTTTGCTGTGGTTTGGGCCCTGAAGAAGTTGAGGCCATACTTGTTTGGCACTCACTTCAAGATTCAGACCTACCATAAGCCCCTCTTGTGGCTAAATCAAATGAAGGGTGAAAACCCCAAACTACTTAGGTGGTCCATTTCCCTACAGGGGATGGACTTCACAGTGGAGCATAGACCTGGCACTGATCATGGCAATGCAGATGGGCTCTCCAGGTATTTCCACTTAGAGCAAGAAGACTCACCTGGTCAAGGTTAGCTTATTGTCCCAAAATTTGGGGGGGGGGGGTCATGTAGGAGAGTAGGGTCTGCAATCCTATGATCACCCAGATTTTTTGCTTTTGCTTCATTGGTTTATGACTTTCCCCGGCTGTGGGCCTGCCAATCAGACCCACCGCCTAGCTGTTCTCTCTCGAAATTAAACACATGTACATTAGGTGCATCCACCAATTGGAACTGGGCCGCCTTGTCAGTCCCTGTCTCAGCATACCACAGGTATCCAGGGCATCGGTGGACCCAGGGCCTACCAGGGGCTGCAGCATGTATTATGCCACCCCTGGAATGGCTGCCCAAATCTGACACAACTGGCTGCACGACAGCTGGGGCAACGTGGTGTAATCGCCCGTTGCTGTAGGTGTAGTATTCCTACACCTAACCCTAAAATGGACACATGGATTCCTATCAGTCACTCCTATGGCAGGCCTTATCAATCCTGAAGGCAGAGTGCAGGGAACCATGTGGGACGGTGCTCTGGCGCGAGCTGAGCCCGTCGACGGCTTGCGGAACCAAGTCCTAATAGCCGTTCCATGGTGACGCGGGCCAACTACTTTTAAATGCATTATAATCCTCGCGGTTATTTGCTAACTTTGGCATCGCATCACCTACACATGTCGAGTAAGGTGTCATACGAATCGGAAGACGAACCCCTCGCCAGTTCTGGCGACGGGGTTAGCATTCCCCCCCTTTTAGAGGGGCACGACATGGAAGTAACCTTGAACCCCGGTTAAAGTTGACTCAAGCCTCAGCATCACAAAATGGATGCTGCCACCAGACACAAGTCTGACCTCCTGCTGCTGGGAGACCTTCCAGCGAGGGGAGCTTGGACAAAGGGTTTCCTGTCGAGGGCGGTGTTAGCACCATCCCAGACAGGGTTTGTGTATCCCAGGTAGACAGGGCTGAAAGGAAGGTGATTGCCAGTGGCACCCCGGTGCTCACTGTGCATAGCCCGGCTCAAACCAGTTTCGGGGGCACACCAGCCCCTGAGCTGGGGCGAAGCCGGACAAAGGATAGGGGTGTAACCACCCCCCTCCTGGCTCCACCCATAGGTAGAACCTAGTCACGGGCCAGCCCCTTTTTCTTAGAATAAAGGTAGGAGCGAGTCCCCTTCCCAAATTGGATAATTCTGAATCTTGAACTACTATCCACGAAAGGAACTCTTGACTATTTCTGAAGACTCTCCCTTGTGGCTAAGGAGTAGCCACCCTGCACCAGCAGGCACCACCTAAGCGCTTGCGGTTTGCTGTAAGTCTCTCCCACGGATCAAGACTGCCCAGCTCGACGAGACCCGAGTTCCCTGCCATCTCTGACCTTTTACCTCCCTCATCAGCCCAGCTGAGAGTCGTAGGTGTGACGAGACCTGCGGGACCGGCCATCTTCAGAACCTGCACGACGCTTATCTAGCACGCCCACCGAGGGACCCTCGAGTGAGTGCACCTAGGGTTTGAGAAGCCCTAACCCTGAGCAGCTCCAGCACCGAAGTCTGCCTCCCCAGCATCCCCGAGATCTGCGTGGGGGCCCTTCCGCTCCTTGCTGTTCACCGCGTTGTTCGACCACTTGCCGACCGGCTTGTGGCCCTCTTCACGACGCACCACGTTTGTTTCATCACTAGTCTGGTTGCTCCAGACTGGCTCTTGCTCCCCTTCAACAGAGGAGTACCACGGACCCTCCTGGTCCACTCCAGACGCCAGCTTGACTCCACCGCGTGGGCTTGCCACTGCCAAGATCCGCTGCCCCATTCCTGGGCCCAGCATCATCGACAGCAGACACCTGCGTGGGACAGCTCGCCCTCCATCCTGGTCGCCGCCGCGCCTCCTGGTCCGAGGAACAGCCGAGTCCGACGTCATCCACTCACCTGGTCGAGGTGACTTCAGCCGGTACCCTCTTGGTGCCCACACGATCGCTGGCTAGCGGTTGAGAACTAAGTCCCCTCTGCTTTCAGGTTTCCTTCACCACCGATCCAGGTTTGGATCTCGCTGAACATCGACACTGGTCGCCTACCAGCAACTCTTCTTTCAGGCTCCTGAGACTACAACGAGGACTTCCGACATCTGGCCGAACCTTCCACAGCCGCAGCCTCTGGGCTAGGTAACTCGAGCATTTCGGTGCTCCATCGCAGGTTCGCTTTACAAGTGTCCAGTTCCTTTTTCGTTTAGTCCCACTGATCGGATCACTCCGGAATCAGTAACTTTAGACTTTCTAACTTCTCCCCTTCCACTTGCAGTGTAAGGGTTTCGTGCCCTCGGGCATTTGTGTAAATTGTGCAACCAGAAGTATTTTCCTAAGAGTTTTGTATTGTGCTTAGCTCCCTGACTCATAAAGAGCCAGGGTAGTCTTGTTATAAATAAATATCCTCTATTTTCATAACAACTTGGGTGGTGTCCCTTCACTTGGTGTTCAAGGGGTATATGTGATGGTAAACAGCTGGCTTAACACGCCCTCTAGAGTTTTAACCTAAGACTGCTCGTATCCACGCTACTAGGATAGCTGGTCTATAAGGTTGACTTACAACCAATCATCAATAAGGGTCGTTTGGAATGATACACAGTGATCACTAGAATAGTGAGCACTACATATCAGGCCAACTTCTCACAGCAAGAACCCTTAAAGCTGCAATATACTCCTCAATTGTTTTGTTCTCAGCTTGTTTTCGCATTGCAAATTTATGCCTGCCTACCATAATATTAGGATCCTCTGAAAATTGCTTCCCCATCTATTTTATTGCTTCCTGGTATTTGTCAAGCGGAATGAACTGCCCTGGCACATTTTCAAACTCCGGTAAACTGTCAGGTTTGCCAGGCTCACTTAAAAAATGTGCCGGTATGGATATAGCATTGTTTTGTGCCATTCATAACACAGCAAACTGAGTGTTGTACTAATAACTCCCTTCAGTTTAAAATGACAACGTACATTTAATGTAAAAATGTTCCTTCTGATGGACTCTGCTCTCTTTTTTTTTACTTTGTAGAAATTTGCTCTCCAGATATTGTTTCAGTAATATGTTATTTTTTCCGTTTTTGGTTTAAAATCATTACCGACAAATGAGTTAATAAATTATTCGAGAATAATCACCCAGATTGCTGCGTTCGCGTTCAGTCACTTCAGATGTAAAGCATTCCAAGATGGTGGCACGCTGTGACCTAGTGGACGCGCCCTGGACATACCGCTCCCCTGGGAAGTCCAAATGCGCTTTGGAAAAGTGCACGAGCAGCCGATAAGTCACAAAGAACACAGAGTAGAACGCTGTTCACAAGCCTTCAACGGTCAATTCAAACAGTAATTTTTCCTCAATATTTACATGAAATATGACATTTCAGCAACATGTTACCAAAACTAACAACAAGACCTTTTTGCGTATCCTTAAAAAATGTCACGTAATCTTTAATTCGCCTTGACGAGTGAAACAGAGTAGATGTGTATCCGGATGATAATTCACTCTGCTGTGGACCCAAATTCCTTTTATAAATCGTTGCAAAATTTGTTACGAAAGAAAGTAGATGAGATGAATACAGATGTTTATAGAAGAAAATAACATCTTGAGGCCCACACGCAGGTGGATGCAGGAATGTGCAGTACCAAGCATGAAAGTAATAAGATCTTCAAACGTTCGAATACGTCATTTGAATATCACACAAAGAGTTCTAAATAATTACATCACAATAACAAACATCCAATGAAGAAACAGTATATAAAATAAACAAAAGTAATACGAAATAAAACAACTATAGAAAGTGTAACAACATAATGTACAACACCGGTGTTCTTTTGAGCAGCTGGTTTGCCGCTCTGTCTGTGGAATGATTCAGTGGCTCATGCCGGTAACTTCAGTCGTTGGTGGTCTTTTGTCCCCGGCACCCCTCCTCCACTCCCCCCTCCCCTTTTAACCACAGTCATAGGGAAGGTGCAGCACTTCGATTTCCAAATCAGCCTGTGGGAGAGTTGTGTCGTTTACGGGCCCAGCGAGCCCCTCAGCAGCACAGTTATTGTTGGTCAGACTTGTACTTTTCCCACCTTACATGCCACTATAGCCAGATCCGAGCTTATTGTAGCTGTTTTCAATGCTTGCTGTTTCCCTGTGCATCGTATCTCCAATCCAATTGTTGCTTCTGTTTTCTGTAGTTTTTCTCCCACCACCACTATTGATTTCCTTATTTGCACTTGTCTTCTAGCAATGACTATGCACCTGCTCAGTAATAACAATGGAATTAAAGAGGAGTATGTACTACTTGCCCCAGAGTACCTGTGAGCCACTGAGACGTCCCGGTACCCCCTCCACCGACCCCCCCCCATTACAATCCTTGATAGTGAGGCCTCCCCTCTGCACAGCCTGAGGCACTTCTTGAGGCATTGTTCTTGGGGCAAACGCTAGGGGGGACAAGCCGCTCCTGGTAAGCAAGTGGAGCAGTGAACCCGGAAATTGGAAGAAGAGCCCTCTTTGAGTCTAGGTCGATATTGATGCTTTTTGTTTTCTCAGCAAAGAAGGCGGCCAATTCTTCGCATGTTGGAGAGCCGTCACCAAGGTCAGGGTGGTTGGGTGCCTTGAACGATTGTTGTTCAACAATTTCGAAAAGTTTCTTGGGGCGGTTTTTGGCTTGTTTAAGTTGGGAGCTGAAGAAGTTAGCTTTTGCAAACTTGATTTTTTTGTTGTAAGAGTTCCTAACAGCTCTAAGGTGGTTTAGATGCTGGGTGGATGGTATGGATCTCCAGGATCTTTCCGCTGCCATTAGGTTACGGCGTTCGAGTTTAGGTTGTCATTGAACCAAGGTTTGGAGATTTTGGAGGAGGCATTTTTTTGTTGTAAAGGGGCTATAGCGTCTATGATACCAGAGATAGAGGAGTTATAGAAATCTGTGAGGACATGAACATCATTCATGTCTGCTTGGGAAGTCAAGGCATTTTTACAACAGGTTGCTAGCTGTTCAGTGTTGATATTTCTGAGGTTCCCTTTCCATTGCATTGTTTTATTGGGTTGGTCCCACTTTGCGTACACCTCCCTGTTAATAAAAAAGAAGATGCAGTAGTGGTTGGACCAGTCACATGGGATAATAGAATCCAGTGTGATGGTGTTACCTTTGGATATGATGAGGTCCAGAGTTTCACCCTTTTTATGAGTTGGGCTGTTACAGAATTGTGTCAGCTCATGATCTAATAGGAAGGATTTAAGACACTTCACTGCGTGATCATTTGGGTTAGACCAGTGGAGGTTGAAGTCTCCCAGGAAGATTTGGGACACTAGAGAGTCAACATTGGATGAGATGATTTCCATTAAATGCTCTATGAAGGAAAGATTGTCTCCAGGGAGGTGGTAGAACATGTGTAGTTTGTAGACAGAGAGGTTTTTACTAGAAATGTTGATTCATAGATATTCGCTGGAGGTTGGAGTGGGGGTTTCTGATTGAATAACTAAGAGTGTATTTCGGTGTATACAAGCTATTCCTCCACCCTGTTTCATAGATCTGTCCATACAAATTATGTCATGGCTAGGCGGGACTAGAAGGTCAAGGATACGGGTAGAAGAGCAATTTGCCAGGTTTACGTGAGGATAATGATATCAAGGGGTAAAGCTTATGAGGTATGGTGAAATGTGCACGTGACAAGGGCAGAAACTGCGCCAGTAAGGACGATAGGTCAGGTCCCTAGGGTACTAAAAGTCGGAGCAGGGGGAGATGTTTGCTAGTAATGGCTTTCATTTCCTGGAGTTCCTCCGTGAGAAGGCACAAGTGGCTATAGATCTCAAGACAAGCGGCCCAGTCTGAGTGTTGGTTGTTGGTTAAGGGTTGTGTGGAGAGTTCCGGCGCAGGGGTGGGGCCTCAAAAGGATAGATGAAGGGACTGAGGCGGCATTGAATTTGTCAGGGGGAGTGAATGAGTCAATGAAGTCTTGTGGATTACAAATTAGCATGGAGAGAGGTGCCAGGAGTGGAGGGCGGATGAGAGGGCTTTTTTGTTGGCGGATGGGATGTGAGCGAAGAGAGGTTGAGTGGGTTGGGTGTGATAGATTCCAAGGAGGGTGGTAGCCTGGATTCAGACTGGGCTGATGGCGTGTTAGGATAGATCAAGCAAGGAAGTTCACCAGGAGAGAGAAAAAGCGGTGGAGCGAGAGAGGATTCCCTGCCAGAAGACCCATTGTGTATCCGTGTAGAGATTGGGAAAGTGTATGACGTTGTAGGCCCAAAAGCCGCTTGATTCAATGATAGTGTTGATAGTGAAGGTTCTGGTGAAATTAAGTCAGAGGACTGGATGGAGCAGAGATTGCTTAAGGAGTGAGGAGGGTTATGTGAGGTTGAAGTCACCCCGAACGTGAGGAGGGGTGTGAGAGTGATATCATGTGCAATAGGATAGTTTAAGAGGGGATGAGAAGAACTAGAATTCACCGCTTTCTTGAGGGTAGGAAAGATATTATTTATCTTAGCTAAATTGTTATTCAAGGCTTGAATTAGGATAATACCATTGTTGTAAAGGGAGATGGTGGCGTTCGCATTGTACAAGGGTGAAGCTAATAGTATGAGGCCATACAGAGTTTTCCTGGTACCCGTTATAGGAAGCATGGAATAAAAGACGTTCCTCCATCGTGCTCGTTTTCTGGAGTAGAAGATAAGGTTATTGGTTAGTTTACTCTTGTTGGCACAGAAGTAAAGGTCAGAGATAAATGTTTTAGGTCGGGTTTTGAGTAACTGATGTTTGCGCTTTTTGAGAAGTTAGAAGGGTAGTTGATAGTGAAGGCATGGAGACTAGCTGCGTCAAGCCTTGTATCCATTCTGTGAGGGACCAAGGTGAATTCTTTTGCGGGAGGGAGCAAATTTAAGAGCTCTTAATTGAGTTAACAGTGAGGAGCTTGGAGAGGGAGATCCTCATTGCGATATTTGGCCACTAGTTGGAGCTCTAGATTGAGAATGACTCAAGGACTTCTTATTGTTTCTCTGGGTGGGATCAGTACTGGTAAGTAATCAAAGTTGTGTGGAGATAACAGGTAGACTGTACCGAAAGATACTGCGCATAAAGGAGGTTCATATTACCGGGAAAGGAGTGGATCAGAGCTCCACTCTAAGCTGGCCGATACGTTAGTGTCAACAGGATGGTGGGTGTGCTGAAGAGGTAAAAGTGAATCCTTTTTCTATTACTTCTGTTGTGCTAATACAAAATAAGATCAAAGTAATGAGTACTACAGTGAATGAGCCAAGCTAAGCATGAGGATGGAGGAAGTATTGGATCATATCAGTTGTGTGATCCTGTGCTTAAAAGCAAAAAAAACAGAAATTCTATAAATAATAGGCACCAGACACAGACAGTCAAAGATGGCAGGCACTATTGCAAGGTTATATGTAGGTAGAGGATAGTACTGCTTTAGTTTCAGTTTTCACTCAATTGCCTTTCCATGTGGGGTCGCACCATCTTCTGTAAGTGAATCAAGTCGGTGGATAAGTGATCCACAATATGGAGGATTTGTAAATTAGGGCTCTAATGATTGATCTAGGCCACCCCTAATGCCGGAGGAACTCGTGAGGGAGCTTAAGTCAAGTTTCAACTGAATAGGTAGCGCAATGGTTCGCTTTCTACTGAGTGTCATGCCCAAGTAAAGTCATGCTGGTGTGCTAGACCAATGGTCCTACTGAGGAAGTATCCTAAGACAAAAAGGGTTAAAAGCAGACAAAAACCAACCCTGGGCAGCCATGACAAAAGGGGGGGGGGGCGACAACCAGTATCGTGATCCGTATTCTGCAGCGCGACTGCTTTTCTGAGGCAAGCGTTTGAGGACTGCGAAGGCCTGCCTTGCAGCATCCTTCGATTTCGCGGAAGCAGTGCAGATAATGTCCTGCTGGAAAGCTGAGCATCGTGGATGTGCTCAGTCACAGAAGGTATGGCCAGAGACTAGATTCTCTGGCCTGGCTGCGGGGAGCGCAGGTAAAGAGAGAGCATACTAGGTGCTCAGGATTGGTCTAGTGGGAGCTTCAAGTGCGGGCCACAAACCGAGCAGGGCGTATCACTGCCCCTCCCAGCGTCTCAAGGCCTCATTGGTGCGTGCTCAGAAAATGCACCTCCTGAGTGCAAGAGCCGGGATCGGTCGGGAATCGCCTGCTTAGCAGATGGGGAGAATCAGGGCTGGGTAAATACGGATCTGGTCTCTGTTTGATGGCAGCAGACCAAGTCAATCAATCAATCAATCATGGAACTTATATCGCGCACTACTCACCCGTAAGGGTCTCAAGGCGCTTGGGGAAGGGGGTCTGCTACTGCTCGAACAGCCAGGTCTTGAGCTGTTTCCTGAAGGCCAGGTGGTCCTGGGTCATCCGCAGGTGGACGGGTAGGGAGTTCCAAGTCTTAGCTGCCAGGTAGGAGAATGACCTTCCTCCAGCGGTGGCTCTCTGGATGCGAGGGACGACGGCGAGGGCGAGGTTAGCGGAACGTAGCCGGCGGGTGGGCGTGTAGAAGGTGAGGCGGCTGTTGAGGTACCCTGGGCCTAGGTCGTGGAGGGACTTGTGTGCGTGGGTGAGGAGTCTGAACGTGATCCTCTTGTTGACAGGGAGCCAGTGCAGGTCTCTCAGGTGGCACGAGATGTGGCTGCGTCGGGGGACGTCCAGGATGAGTCGGGCGGAGGCGTTCTGGATACGCTGAAGTCTTTTCTGAAGCTTGGCTGTAGTACCGGCGTAGAGGGTGTTTCCGTAGTCTAGTCTGCTGGTGACGAGAGCGTGGGTGACCGTCTTCCTGGTCTCGGTCGGGATCCATCGGAAGATCTTTCGGAGCAAGCGGAGGTTGTGGAAGCAAGCTGAGGAGACGGCGTTGACTTGTCTGGTCATCGATAGGGAGGAATCCAGTATGACGCCCAAGTTGCGTGCGTGGTCCGTCGGTTCAGGTGCGGTGCCTAGTGCCGGGGGCCACCAGGAGTCGTCCCATGCGGAGGGTGATGGTCCCAGAATGAGGACTTCTGTCTTGTCCGTGTTCAGTTTCAGGCGGCTGATGTTCATCCATTCAGCGACGTCTGTCATCCCTTCGTGCAGGCTGGCTTTGGCGGTGTCGGGGTCTCTGGAGAGGGAGAGAATCAGCTGGGTGTCATCGGCGTAGGAAATGATGTTGAGGTTGTGTTGGCGTGCGATGGCAGCGAGGGGTTTCATGTAGATGTTGAAGAGAGTAGGGCTGAGCGACGATCCTTGCGGGACGCCGCAGATGACTTCGGTGGCCTCGGAGCGGAACGGAGGGAGGCGTACTCTCTGTGTTCTGCCGGAGAGGTATGAGATGATCCATTCCAGAGCCTTCCCTTGGATGCCGGTGTCGTTGAGGCGTTGGACTAGTGTGCGGTGGCAGACAGTGTCAAATGCTGCGGAGAGGTCTAGGAGGATGAGTGCCGCTGTTTCGCCGTTGTCGAGCAGGGCTCGGATGTCGTCGGTGGCTGCGATGAGGGCTGTCTCGGTGCTGTGGTTGGCTCTGAATCCGGACTGTGATGGGTCGAGGGATCCGTTCGTCTCGAGGAAGGCTGCCAGTTGCTTGTTGACGACCTTCTCGATGACTTTGGCCGGGAAAGGAAGGAGCGAGATGGGGCGGTAGTTCTTGAGGTCGGTCGGGTCCGCTGTTGGTTTCTTCAGCAGAGCGCTGAGTTCGGCGTGCTTCCAGCTCTCCGGGAAGGTTGCTGTGTTGAAGGAGGTGTTGATGATGTCTCGGAGGTGGGGTGCGATGGTAGAGGCTGCCTTGTTGAAGACATGATGGGGGCACGGGTCGGTCGGAGATCCGGAGTGGATGGTGTTCATCATGCGTGACGTGTCTTCGGGGGTCACCTCGGTCCATGTCTGGAGGGTGGCGGCGGGGCGCGAAGGTACAACCGATGGGTGCGGGGGTGAAATGTCGAAGCTGTTGTGGATGTCGGCGATCTTGCGGTGGAAGTACGAGGCGAGGGAGTCGCAGAGGTCCTGTGAGGGAGTGATGTCGTTGTTGCCGGTGCTGGGGTTGGAGAACTCCTTGACGATGTTGAAGAGCTCCTTGCTGTCATGGGCGTTCTTGTCCAGTCGTTCCCGCAGAGATTTCTTCTTGGTGGTGCGGATGAGCTGGTGATGTCTGCGAGTGGCGAGTTTGAGTGCTGTTCTGTTGTCGGCGGTCTTGTTGAGGAGCCAGGCCTTCTCGAGGGTGCGGCAGGCCTTCTTGGAGTCCTTGAGTTCGTCGGTGAACCAGGGGGCCTTCTTGCTTCTGGGTCTGGAGGGGGGGTTCTTCAGTGGGGCGAGGTCGTCGGCACAGGAGGTCAGCCACTGCGTGAGGTCGAGGGCAGCTGTGTTAGGGTCCGTGGTCCTGGCAGGTGGGCTCTGGCTGAGGGAGGTGGCGAGCTGGTCGGCGGTGATCTTGCTCCAGTTTCTGTGGGGAGCCTGCTTCGGGTGATTGTGGACCGTGTTCTTTCTGAAGCTGAAATGGACGCAGCTGTGGTCGGTCCAGTGAAGTCCGGTGGAGTGGCTAAAGGTGACGTGCTTGCTGGACGAGAAGAGTGGGTCGAGCGTGTGGCCGGCGAAGTGGGTGGGGGTGTTGACCAGTTGCTGAAGTCCGAGGTTGGCGAGGTTATCCAGCAGGGCGGTGGTGTTGTGGTCATTGTTGTTCTCCAGGTGGAAGTTGAGGTCCCCGAGGAGGATGTAGTCGGCGGAGGGGAGGGCGTGAGGGCTGATGAAGTCGGCGATGTCTTCGCAGAACTGTGCGCGTGGTCCCGGGGGTCTGTAGATGAGGGTGCCTCTGAGGGTAGTCTTGGGGTCGGTGTGGATCTGGAAGTGCAGGTATTCGGCGGCGTTGAATACGTCGATGGAGTCAGTCGAGATGCGAATGGTGCTCTTGTGTACGATGGCGATGCCTCCTCCGGTCTGGTTGACGCGATCCTTCCTGATGATCTTGTAGCCGTCCGGGATGGCTATGGCGATGTCGGGGGCTGAAGAGTCGTTCATCCAGGTTTCCGTGAGGAAGGCGACGTCCGGAGATGCGGTGTCGAGGAGGTTCCAGAGTTCCACGGCGTGTCTGTGGACGGAGCGGGTGTTGAGCAGGATGCACTTGAGGTGGTTGCTGTTGTCCGTCTTGGTGGGCGTGGTGCTTGTTTGGAGGCAAGAGAAGTTGCAGGATCGGCAGGTGAAGGGTCCATGGGTGCGTCGCGGGGACGCTCGGTAGCATCCGGGGGCTCGGGCGGTTTTGAGTGCGATGAGCGTAGCGAAGTCGTAGATCCTGCGGGGGGGCTGGCGGGCGCGGGGACCAGGGAGTCTGGCGCTGGGCGCGGTCCAGGCGCGGACGGGCGCAGACGGGCTTACCTTTGGCGCACCTTCGGCGCTCAATCGGCGCTCCCGCTGCGCGCGTCCGCTGCGCGGTCGCGGAAGGGGCGTCATAAGTAGGAGCCCGGAGGGAGGGTCAGCAGGGAGGCGGGAGGCTGGGTAGCCAATGGGCAGTGAGGGGAGGCGGGACTGCGGGGACCGGAACAGGGAAGCGGGAGGAGGGGAAAGAGTGACCGGGGCAGTGGCGGCGGAAACGGCGAAAAAGAAGAAAAACAAGCAGGCAGCGAGCGGAGGCCGGTACCTGAGAGCGGCGGAAGGAGGTAAGTGGCGCCAACGGGGGTTGCAGTGGGTGAAAGGCAGCGGCAGGCGTAGGCAGCGGCAGGCGTAGGCAGCAGCAGGCGTAGGCAGCAGCAGGGGATAGGAGCGACCGCCTGTGGGTCACAGGGGGGTCACACTGACCAGCGCGGTGAGGATCCCTAAGTAGGAGCCCGGAGGGAGGGTCAGCAGGGAGGCGGGAGGCTGGGTAGCCAATGGGCAGTGAGGGGAGGCGGGACTGCGGGGACCGGAACAGGGAAGCGGGAGGAGGGGAAAGAGTGACCGGGGCAGTGGCGGCGGAAACGGCGAAAAAGAAGAAAAACAAGCAGGCAGCGAGCGGAGGCCGGTACCTGAGAGCGGCGGAAGGAGGTAAGTGGCGCCAACGGGGGTTGCAGTGGGTGAAAGGCAGCGGCAGGCGTAGGCAGCGGCAGGCGTAGGCAGCAGCAGGCGTAGGCAGCAGCAGGGGATAGGAGCGACCGCCTGTGGGTCACAGGGGGGTCACACTGACCAGCGCGGTGAGGATCCCTAAGTAGGAGCCCGGAGGGAGGGTCAGCAGGGAGGCGGGAGGCTGGGTAGCCAATGGGCAGTGAGGGGAGGCGGGACTGCGGGGACCGGAACAGGGAAGCGGGAGGAGGGGAAAGAGTGACCGGGGCAGTGGCGGCGGAAACGGCGAAAAAGAAGAAAAACAAGCAGGCAGCGAGCGGAGGCCGGTACCTGAGAGCGGCGGAAGGAGGTAAGTGGCGCCAACGGGGGTTGCAGTGGGTGAAAGGCAGCGGCAGGCGTAGGCAGCGGCAGGCGTAGGCAGCAGCAGGCGTAGGCAGCAGCAGGGGATAGGAGCGACCGCCTGTGGGTCACAGGGGGGTCACACTGACCAGCGCGGTGAGGATTCCTAAGTAGGAGCCCGGAGGGAGGGTCAGCAGGGAGGCGGGAGGCTGGGTAGCCAATGGGCAGTGAGGGGAGGCGGGACTGCGGGGACCGGAACAGGGAAGCGGGAGGAGGGGAAAGAGTGACCGGGGCAGTGGCGGCGGAAACGGCGAAAAAGAAGAAAAACAAGCAGGCAGCGAGCGGAGGCCGGTACCTGAGAGCGGCGGAAGGAGGTAAGTGGCGCCAACGGGGGTTGCAGTGGGTGAAAGGCAGCGGCAGGCGTAGGCAGCGGCAGGCGTAGGCAGCAGCAGGCGTAGGCAGCAGCAGGGGATAGGAGCGACCGCCTGTGGGTGCTCGACAGCAGCTGAGCTCAAAGTAGGGCCATACGACTATTCGGGCCTGGGAAGGGACCGGTAGTACGATGGATGCCGTGCGGCAGGGCATAGGTTGGAATCAAGGACTGGGCGGGAAGCCGTTGGATGTCCTCCTGCTATTTAGGCATTGAAGTTTCCATGGCAACTGCTGCATTAGCCGAGCAGGGGACACAGTCTGAGGCAGAGGCAAGCTGTCACAGGAAGGCATTCCCCTCCCCCAATGTTCCGGACGGCATCTGATCTTGATGTGGTTGATGGGGGAAACACGGGTGATCAGAGCAGCCAGCTAGTTGCGTTTCAATCTACTCATGAGTGAGCGCAGGGAGCAGTGGGGTAAAGCGCACGGAAACAGTCCCTGCCAGAGCCTTCCCTATAGTTCGGGAGCTGTCAGACCTCTACAGCCTCGGTGGCCAAGATGGCGGACTCGCTACAGCTACTGCACAAACACACCGGAATTTGGGTGTGCCGCGGAGTTGTGCAAGGGAGCACTTGCAATAGCAGCACTGCACCTCCTAGTCAGTCTCAGGTGATTGCTGCACCTTACTTCCTTCCGGGCGACTGTCAGAAGACATACCTGGCAACAGCAGGGAAATTACAGTGAGTTCAGAAGCCGTCCGAGCTGGGTTAAGTCAGGCTACATCAGGGATATGTACTGCAAGGTGATATCACGCCTAAGAACCCCTCTCAGAGGCTCCCCCCTCCGGCGGCCATCTTTAGTTGCATTGGTCTGGGGCAGATCAGTGTTCTGGGAGCTGCAGCCTCTGGGCAGGTTTCAGGGGATGCAATGCCGGCCTGAAGTTTAGGGCCTCAATGTCTCCTCTCCTGGACAGGTGGTTTCATTCTCCATGCTTGTATCGACATGAGTGGGTCACTTTATTTTCTACATTTATTATAAAATTCCAGCCTTCAGTTGAATTTTCAACTATTCTTCACCTTGCCTTTTGCTTTGAGTCATTAAAGTGTATACATTCTCCTCAACGTCTTTCATTTTATTGACCAGTCTATTATTGAATATCTCTCCCAACTTTTGACTAACCCTTTTGCAACATCCTATCACTATCTGGAGGACAAAGAACATCAACAGCATTTATTAGTAGAACAGGCAGCAAGGCCTCAAATAGTTCTGACATCCAGGATTGTACCCAAGTGAACCACCCTAAAGACCATTATTCAGGTGCACCCCGCTCATCCACCATCTTCATTTGCAAGGTATGCAGAGTTTGTATGGCCTCTGTTAGTGTTCTGTTATTTGAGTCATTGGCTGGAATGTACGTGCAGCAAACAGGTTGAATCTTGGCACATTCTTCCCCCCTTCCATCACCATCATTAAGTCTAACACATATCTATGCTGCATAATCATTACTCTCATAGCTTGCAATTCTTCCTTGAACGTGTTAAAGCCATCTTCAGGGGCATTGATGGCTTTAATTAATTCCCAGCGGTTTATCTGGAGCCAATGTGCAGTCGCTTTTTCTTGAACTAACAGAAATATGCTGCCAAAAAAGATCTGTGCATCATTAAACAGCCTGTGCTTTTGCGGGATGCCTTCCCAGGCTGTAGTACCGAAATATTCTGCAGCTCTCTTCCTCTGATGATGGTGCAGAAAAGTCGTTAGATGGCTTATGAAATGATCATGCAGTTGAGAGATGTCAACTCCTGGAATCACCAGCGAGGTTGTGTGCACGGTCACCAAAGTACAGAGGCCTTTCTAGCCTGAAGGAAGTCGCGTAGAAAGCAACTCTCCACAGTTCCAATAATAATCCATTAGGCTGGAGGTGTCCCTTTGCATGTCAGCTTTTAATCTTGTAACATTGCAATTGATGTTGTCTCCCACCGGGACCATTCCATTTCCCCTGAAACAAAATGAGAAAAGAATGGGTTTTCTACCTGCTAGAAGAGTTGTGTCACTACCCAAGTTAGTCTAGCTCTGTTCTTATCCCACACTGCCTGACACTTCTGTCATAGGCTATTATCAGCCTGGTTTCCCTGCCATAGAGAAAGGTCCCTGCACCCAAATCTAGCGCCATTGTGGCAATGACCATGAACATATACTGATCTATTTACTCAGAATATGCCTTTCCTGACAATCGGGCCGAGGTAATTCCTGCAGAAAAGCGGAGGTTGGGATACCCCAAATCCCTGCTATAATATTTTAGCTCTCCATGGTTCACTCTTATACCTCATAATCGCTGTCTTGGCCATTGAATCTAACTTCACTTCTAGCTCTTTGCAGTCTGTTAGGATGTTCATTGCATCTGCTAACTCTTCCTCATATTCCATAGTGTTTACTAGGAATGCTCCCTGTGTGACCTGCAGTGGTTGCACCTGCGCTTGTATTCTACAGAGGAAAAGATGTAACAAACACATGGTAATAATTGGTGGTACCTCCTTGGATGAGTTTAGCCTATCTGAATTGGTGGCTTGTGGAATCAAAGAACAAACAAAGCGAGAGGTATTAGGGTCTGCGTGACTATCTCCATCATATACTGATACCAAATATTATCTAATAAGCATGAATAATATGGGATTTATTTTTCTGCTATCTTGTACGGCTCTCTGCAAACACATGATATTGTTACATAGCCCTGTACATTAGCTAAAATACCATTGTAATGTAGCTGCCAACATAAAAAGAAAAACAAAACAGCAATACATAACTGTCCACTAGTAGAGTCAACAAAATACTTCACTGGCGTTTTGAAGGGAGAAATCGTAACTCCTGTGCCTCTCCTCCCTTCACTTGTTCAGCTTCTGTCTGTAGAAGTGTCTGGGGCAAGGCAGGGTCCAGTCACACGTCTGTCACATGGATCCACGGTTTCCTGCCATCCATTTTTACTGCAGTGGGTGTACTCATCATCACTGAGAAGGGACCGTCAAATTTGGGATCCTTTCATTTGTGGACGAAATACAGCACATAAACTTTCTGGCCAACTGGTATCGGGCTGGTCTGCTGGGCTGAGGTGGTCTTCTCCTTTCGAAATACCTGTTTAGAGAAGAACTTGACAGACTTCATTTCCTCAGACAAATAGCAACTCCTTTCATCCCCTTAAACCTCAGCTGGCTTATGGGCATCTGTCTTTTGCAGTGCTGTCTTGAAGCGGCGGACATGGGACGTCCTGTCACTGTTTGAAGTGGGGTTAAATGGTGATTGCTTCCAATCTGATTTCTGAGAGAGTACAAAAGCCAGTGGTAGGCAGTACAGCTATTTCTTTTGCAGAGTAGCACATAATTTGCTTATTTTATTGTTGGAGAGACCATTTAGGTGCTCCACAATGCCATTACTTTGGGGATAGTAAACAGATGACAGTTTGTTTTTTTCCTAGGGTGGTGCAAATGTGTTGAAATACTGCATTGACAAAATGGGGCCCATTATCAGAGCGGATTGCTTCTGCTACACCCCACCTTGATATCACCTCACTTATCAGAAAATTAGCTGCTTCTTTAGCATCATTATGTGCAGAGGGTCCTGCCTCAATCCATTGTGAGAATGGACACACAACTACTGTAAGATATCTGTATATGTTAATTTTTTCTAGCACGTTGGCAAAATCTAAGTGTACATTTTTAAATGTACCTATTGGGCATGGTATTTTTGAGGTGATCTCCTTTAAGTTTGGTTTGGGGCTATACTCTTGATATACTATGCATTCTGCAATGTACATAATGATAATTTCAGATAATTGTGGAATAAACAATCTGCTTGTAGTGTAGCAATAAGATACTCTTTTGCGGAGTGTGCTGGGAGGGTTAGTTGCTCTAGAGCAGCGTACAACAGGGCTTGTGGCATTGCCTGTACTCTCTTGCCTATAAATGAAATCTGTTGGTGACTGAATGCAGTCTCGTTGTTCCCACAGCTCCCTTTCGTGAGGAAATTGCTTGTTCTTGCAATGTAATTTGCTATCTCAGTATATGGGGGCGGTAATTCTGTAGCATCCTGTTGCCTGCATTTCATCATACCCAATGTGTGTTCATCACATTGATTTTAATTTAGGGTTACTTTAGCTGCTTCTTTTGCTGCCCCATCTTCCAGAACATTACCCCTAGAGATAAGAGCTTGCTGACTAGTGTGTGCTGCACACTTTATCGTGGCTATTTTATATGGAAGTGTCAAAACTTGTTTTAATTGTGCCAATAAATCTTTAGGCATCACAGGGGACCCATCAGATTTAAGAAATCCTCTTCTTTACAATCTGTGAATGCTAGAATGTACAGTGGTGGTAACATATGCTGAATCTGAATAGATGACCTCTAGTCCCTCAGCTCGCTGTGGTGCTTCAATAGTGATCACTAATTTAGCCGCTTGTGCTGAAAAATAAAAAGGTAGTGGTATCTGGCTAATGATTTGTAATGCTCATCTCTTACAACTGCTGCTCCTGTCTAACCCCGGTTTCCTGATCTATGAAATAAGAGCCATCAACAAAGAACAACATGTTCCTTGAGATGGGGTACTCTCCCGCTTTACTTTATTCATCTGATATGTAATTAACACAGTACCAATAAGAGCTGTGATCCCTGTTTTTGACTTTGATGCCGGTTCACCTTGATTGCTCAGTATAGATTTGGTTGTCATCAAGCGACTCCTATAGGCAATGTGAAATTTGGGTACGATCAACTTTGCAGGGCCATTTGTATTAACGTAACTTACTTTAAGGGGGCAAATATTTTAGCTCAAATGTGATATTTTATTACGATTTTATTTAAGTGTGAAATCTCTGTATGTGATTTTATGCTTTCATGGTCAATATTGACCGAATAAAGACGATGATGATGATGGACAGTAGTACTCTTGAATACCTACCAGTGCAACATATGGAACCCACTTATGAAACCTACCAGCGTTCATGATTCTATACGAGTACATGAATGTATGTTCATTCCATAAGAGATTGGCTGTTTCTTCCAGGAATTTTGTACTTCTGGTATGCTTCTGGAAAACGTAAAACACTCTTTAACTTCTCTCACTCCCTCTTTAGTGTGTTGCAGGGAGACTTAAATAAAGAAAAAAGGCAAGACTTCTCTTTGGCAAGGCAAGCACAGCGTTAAACTATTACGACAGGGAGAGTAGCTATATTCACACAGGCAAACAGCTGGCCTCAATCTGCTGCTTCACAGGCAGACACGTTAATACTTAGTCATACAATGTTTGTTACAAAAGATTAAACAATTAGTTACTTAATAGTTCCATGCATGTTACAGATTAACCGTCACATGTCTCTAAACTTTAATCTAATTCTCTACACATTCTTTATTTTAATTCCAACAATGCTTAACAAACTAACTATTCTTTACTCTTGAATGCATGGATATTTGCGTGTGTGTTTTAACATTCTGCTCCCAAGACCTCTCATCAGATTCTGTGTGCTCTTGGCTAATTCAGTCTCCTGCTCCTATTGTTTAATCATGTCTTCAATCCTCTGAGAACACAGAATATGTCCCTGTGTGCTAAAACCATACATTCCTTCAAGCTTTCAAACACATGTTTTCCTTTAACTAAGACCTTGGAGGTCATGCACTCTATTTTCAAGTGAACTCTTCATCTCCCTGGCATCAGCATGAGATTTAGGCCTGCACTGCTCTTTTACCACAAGTCATTTTATGTCATTTTTTACTGGTGTCTGCTGTAGCGTAATTTCTCTATATTCTATTCCCTCTATAACATGTGTGTTAGCGATCTATGTTGTAGCGGTCCCATATGTATGAGAGACTCACATTCTGTGCCTTCTGCTGCTGCCTCTTCTCCCTAACACAGTACTTCTATTATGGAAGGTTGTGCTGCTGCTAGACACGTTGTAACTTTATTGTGTTGGGTGTAAAACCTTCTGCTACACATACGAAAAAATTATTCATATAGGCAATACAATGCATGATGTGAGTGCAAGAGGGAACCCTCTCAAAATATGTGCACAGTGTTTACTTTTGGATTTACTCGTGAAACAAACCATTTTTTAATGGAGTAGGTGACTTGGTAAAAGTTTAAAACATAGCTGACAAGTTCTGGCATTTTAGCCAAAAGCGCAGTGAATGCTGGAGTTTTGAGTCCACGATGAAACTGTTAAAAGCAAAACTACCAGCCCACAATGGCTGGAAAAAAACAAACTGGTGCTAGGGCATATGTTACCATCATCTATGTGCAGTGTTGTGAAATGCAAAATAAAATTGAGTTCCTGGCTTTCTTTCCTTGTAGGAAGTCACAGGTTAAACAGCCCAGTGAGTGAGAGGGCAGAGGTAACATTTTCAACGTAAATGCCTGCATCTCACCGCTAATGGGTCAACAATATCAAAACTCCCAAGAAAACATGCAAAAGGCATCCTTTACCACAGGAATGTGGAAAGCAGCAGTTAGACGTGCCTAGTGACATGCAGAAAGGGAAAATGAAGTTGTTTTGCTCCTATTCCCAAACACATCCTTGGACTAGAACTTGGTGCGATTTTGATGGTGAGCTCACAACACTACGGTGACTCCCCGCGATAAAGAAGTGCAGCAAATACCGCAGGTTCTGTTCGCAAGTGCAGCCAGTGATAGAGGTTGAAGAGGGCGGGAACTGATGGGTACCACGTCCCTTTGCCTTTCCTTTAAGCATGAATTTCAGGAACTGTCCATTCTGAATGATTGACGGCAGCAGGTGAACATTCTTGAATCAGCAGATCTTTCATTAATTCTGGTTGGCTCCCATCAACCAATTGGAATTGGTATCTGTAATTGAACCATTCTATTTCGGGACTGACCAGGCAGTTATTCTGAGTAACCCAGAACCCCGCCCCCAATGTATTGTCCTTATGTCAGAATATTGATGAAAGAAATATTGTGCTACAAATATATTGACGAGAAAATATTGACAACCAAAATATTATGGAGGTAAGGCTAGATGTACTGTTCTTAATTGAATATCTATGTACTTTGAAGATATACATATTGTCATTTCATATGATGAATATGGTAAACCTATACTCACTATAGATCCTTACCATGAGAATATTTTTGATGTCGACATTTTTTGCTATAGTATTCTTATAATATTTAATTCCTAATATTCGGGCTGGCAGTTTCGCAGCCAGTTATTTCTCAGGTTAACCTGTTGATGATCAGTGAGGGGGGGGGGGGAGGTAGAGTCAGTCATGTTTCAAGCTCACTTCTTGCTAGGTCTAGAGATGTTGGTCGCACGCCAGGCTCTCCTTTGATTGTAGGTAGTGCTGTGACCCAATGACGTTGGTCATATGTTGATCTCTCCTTTGATTGTAGTTAAGAGCTGTGACACAATGACTACTTGGTTGGTCTGGGGCAAAATCGTTCACATTCCAGACTTGCCTCTGATGTTTGATTGGACTGTGGCAGTAGAAGTCATATGTCATCTTGCCTCTATTTTTTTTTTTTTTTTTTTATTATTTTTGTACCAACATCCCAATACAATTCCCACAAGAGCCCCAGCACCCCACCGAAGAGCGTTACATACGACATTTCAACTGTGTATACATGGGAAAGGTTACCCTTCCCGCTTGGGCTCCCCCTCCCACTCCCTCCCGCAACCCATGTCAGTGCGCCCCCGTCTGCCTATCCTCCCCCAGATGCGGCCCCCCCCTATTACTATGACTCGTGCAGGGGTATTCAAACCTATCTCTGGCAGCTTGGGCTTTCCCCCAGCTTCAGCCGCTTTGGATGCGTCCTCCCACCATCGTGACCCCCCTCCTACTCCCAGCTTATCGCTTCCTCCTGTCGGTCAGGTATGCTCCCTTCCCCTCCACCGTCAGACACCAGCCCCTGAAGTTCAACCACCAATGACTCCCATGCACGGGCCGTCGCTAATGCCTTGTCGTCGTTCCTCCTATGCGCTAATTGCAAACGAAGTGTGCCCTCCGCGCCTGCCCATTTCGCAAACGCGTCCTCCACCTCAGAAAGCTAGGTCCCACCCTTGACTTCCAATGCATGGTTAGCTCCCTCTTGGCCATAATCAACCCTAAGTCATAGAACTTACTAGTAACCTTCGTACGGCGGGTGTGGGGGAACCAAAGCAACAGGCAGGCCCCCATCTCCGAAGCAATGGTGTCATCTTGCCTCTAGATGGTCAGTAGGCATGGGCAGGTATATATGTGTCCAATTGATGTCAATGGGAGTAAAGAAAATCTTTGATTGCAGATGTCAAGACTCTCTCATTGTTTTGTGTACCCATGATCCTGCTAGGCTGACGGAGTTCATTTCTAAATGAGGACCCATTCCTGTATGATGGCCTTTATTTCTCATTCTTTAGGTGTGAAGACAAAACATTTAGTGCATTAAATAAACCTTTAGGTGGTCGAGTATGTGGTCCGTTTTAAAGGTCATGCAGTAATTGCCTAAGGTGGAGCGCGGTGTAGATATGGCTGAGGTCAGGTGTTGAGGTCACGTGTTTTCGGTCTGATTGACATGCTGAGTTATGAGGTTCTGTCGGGGGAGGTACTGTCAGTTGATGTGCGGTAATGACCCTGGCTGAGAAGAGGAGCTGAGGTGCTGGTGACACAAAAATATAACAGTTGGGCATCGGTTAAAACTCCGACATGAAGTGCGTGTGAGCCGAGGGGAAGTCCCACCACACTTGTATTTCCGGTGAGCACAAGGCAGTTTCCGGTTGAGGATCCATGTCTAATGTCTGTTTTTTAACTGTTTATTTTTCTTTCCAGCTTTGAAATCTTCATCATGTCTCAGAGACCACGGAAAAGGTGAGGAAATGTTCACGAAGCAGCTACAAGGGTCATTGTGATGGAGAAGGGAGGGGGCAGTAATCAGTGGGGTCGTGAGATGCCTAATGTGTATGCTGCAGGCCAGGAGGCCTCATTCCGTCAACATTCTTGTTTATGCAAGCAATCATTATGCCAGTTACGTGAATCATGTAGGGAGATGGGAATTCAAACATATATTTAAACAAAGCAGCATGTATTAAATCCCATAGGAATAGGGTATTCTATGTGTATGATATAGGTAGATGTAAACCAAAGTGAAATGACTACAGTTGCAGCATGACTTTCTTTAAAAGTGCATACAGTCGGTCTGTGAGCTGCTACCCCGCGGCCCTTGATTTGATTGCAGTGCTGATGTGTTGAGGTACTGCTGTCCTAGAGCAAAATGACTGATCTTTTTAATAATGGCTGAACAGTGGGACATGTTCAAGCCAAACGTGCCTAAGTGTCTGTGCTGTTTAACTTTGAGACCGAGTGATGCTCAGCTACAGTTTGCTTCTGAGTTGAAGGCTGCGTCCAAAGGGGTGTTGAGCGTAGAGTCTGAGGGTCCTCCTCTATTCTGTTAGTTGGATATCGATGGGCCTTCTGTGCAGACAACGGCTGAATCAAGATCACCATATACTATCCTGCCTCCAGATGTATTTATTGGAGTGTGTGAAAGATTTGAGTTTGTTGCCTTGGGGGTAGTGGATATGTTTCCATAGCAATAAGGATTTATACAGTAAGACCCTTAAGATTAAAAATGTGGAGGCTGTAAGAAAGATATATGTTGCTTGGAAGGAAAGTACGTTACTGGGGTGTTGTCATAAACCGAAATGGAGCATTGTATTGAGAATGGGCAGCATGAAGCCAGTGTAGCGGATCATAGATGGTATCACAGCATAAACAGAACAGTGATATCCAAAAGTGTTCAAAGAAGCCCATGGAAAAAATTGAAGAGGTTTAAACACAAGATTGCTTTGTGCAATGGTGAGTACCGGTGGTACTCAAAGTACAGTACGAAAGATACCCATCACTTCGCATCATCAGCTGAAGGATGAACTAGATAAGTTATTGAAGCTTGGAGTGATTGAACTGGTGGAAACATTGAAATGGTCAATCCCAATTGTAATAGCGCAAACTTGTGGGGTTAATCAGGTTCATGCATCAAGGTAGTATTTTTCAAGTCCTTAATTGCGATTATTAAGGAATCGCAATTAAGGACTCGCAAAAGCCTATGCTTGTAGGAATCACTATAAAAATAGTGATTCCTAAACATTCCTTAATTGCGTCTTGAAATTAAGGAATGGCTCTCCATTCAGAATGAATGGGAAATTGCATGCACAATTTGCGAGTACCAATAGGTACTCACAAATTGCGCATGCTATTTCAAGGGTGTCAAAAGGACACCCTGTTGCACCCCTGAAATTGTGATATACACCCATGTTGCGCACACACATCCCCCAAGTGCGTCTGTGTGTGCAAAATGAAACCAAATTACCAGTTTAATTGCTCGGTAATTTGCGGCCCCAAATAGCCAAATCGCTATTTAAAAGTGGTTCTTGCATTGCATTTAAGGAATCGCAAATTGTCAAATGCAATCGCAATTTAGGAAATAACAAAAAATTGTGATTATCTAAATTGCGCGTCCCCAACACTGATGCATCCAAAAGGCCATTTTGCGATCGCAAATGGCCGATTTTTGCGAATTGCACCGTTTGCGCTCGCAAAAACCTTTGATGCATGTATCCCTATGTGTAGATATGAAAGATGTGAGCATGGCAATCCGTGGCGATAGGCTTCCTTTGCCCAGCATTAGAATCCTGCTGAGAGACAATGGAAAAGGCACAGAGGTTCAGTACAATTGATTTGTGCCCTGCATATCTCCAAACCAAATTAAAAGAGAAATCCAGATATTAAACATATTCTATGACTGTGCAGCAAGCAAAATGTAAAATTGAAAGATTTAAGCTGAAAGATGATTTGCCAATGGCCACAATTAATTTTCCTGCTTCGAGAAACAAACGAGTTGCGATCCTTTTTGAAACTCATTGATTATTATGTAAAGTTTGTTCCGCATTTTTCTGAGAAAACAATTCCAATAACGGGTTGGCTGGAGGTTTGCTGCGTGTGTTGAAGGAAACATGTTAAGAGGCGTTTAAGTCTCTTAAACAGGACGTAAGCAAGACAACTATTGTCAACTTTTGATGTGAAGTACCATACATTTGTAACGGTTATTCCAGATTCAGGATGGGAAGAAAGTCCACAGCTTTTTCATCACAGGCAGTGAGTGATGCTGGAAAAATACTTGGTAGTGAAACATGCAGCATTATTGTCTTTATGTGCATCAAACCATTCTAGGGTTTTTGCGTGGGGGGTTCCATATGTGTGACAAACAGATCACAGGACTTTAATCCAGTGGTTATGCAAATTGGTTATCCACCACATGGATTATTATATTGCAAGAAGATAATTTCCAAGTGGAGTATGACCACTGGTACAAGTCCAGCACTCTCCCCAGCAGCCTCGTCTGTCCGCCGGTCTCCTGCCTGTTAACCCAGCTCAGGGTTCGAGCCAGCAATCCGCCCGGCGCCGCTGCTCCATCCTGCTGGTCGGCCGTTGTGATCAGAGGCCCCCCCCACGTAACTATCTGTTACTGTTATTCTTTTCTTTTTTCTGTACCCCGTAATAGTTTTTTGGCCCTTCTCTTCTGTACCCCGTAATTTGTTGGCATCTAGTTTGTGCTTCTTGCCACGTTTTCCCGCCATTGCTGCCCCTGCGGCCCCGCCCACTGATCCAGCCCGTTCTCCCCCCCTACCTGCTCCCGCCCCTCCCCTTCTTATGGCGACCGCTGAGTGGTCGCGCTGCGGGCGCCGAAGACATGCCCATCTGCACCCGTCTGCGTCTGGGCCGCGCCCAGCACCAGACCCCCTAGCCCCCGCGACCGCCACAACACCCGATACAGCTACGACGCCCACACCCTCAACACACTCAATGCCGGCCGTATCTCCACCTGCGTCCAGGCCACCCCAAAGCTCACCCACTGACCCTTCACCTGTGGAAACTGCAACTTCACCAGCCGGCGCACACCTGCACGTCCAGCCCATCACACCGCTGCCGACCACAACAAACTCAGCTGCATACTACTCAACGCCCGCTCAGTCCACAAACATGCCGTCGAACTCTGGGACCTGCTCGACTCCTCTGGTCGGGACGTCGCCTTCCTGACAGAGACCTGGATGAACACCTCCTCGGCGCCGGACATAGCCATAGCCATCCCGGACGGCTACAAGATCACCCGCAGGGACTGTAACAACAACAAAAGAGGAGGAGGAATCGCCATCATCCACAGGAACACCATCAGAGTCTCAACCAACACCGAAGACTCCCTCAGCATGGCCGAAAACCTACAGTTCCAGATCCACGTCAATCACAACACCACCCTCAGAGGAACCCTCATCTACCGACCTACGGGCCCCCGTTCACAATTCAGCGAATCCATCGACGACCTCATCAGCACGCACGCCCTCGCCTCCACAGACTACATTCTCCTCTGGGACCTGAACTTGCACCTCGAGAACGCCAACGACAGCAACACCACAACCCTGATCGCCAACCTCAGACTCAAACAGCTCATCACGACACCCACCCACCTCGCCGGTCACACGCTCGACCCCATCTTCTCTGCCAGCGACCACGTCACCTTCAGCCACACCACCAAACTCCACTGGACCGACCACCACTGCATCCATTTTTCCTTCGAGAAACAAACCGCACACAACCAACCGCAACGGATCCCACACTGCAGCTGGAAAAAAGTCACAGAAGAACAGCTCATCACCACACTCGCCCAAAACCCTCCATCTGAGCCCTCCGAGACATACGCAGCAGCCCACAACTTCAGACAATGGATCGACGACTGCGCCAACACCCTTGCCCCGATCAGGAAACCCTCCAACAAGCGCACCAACACGAGAGCCATCTGGTTCAACGCCGACCTCCAGAACTCCAAGCACACCTGCCGAACACTCGAGAAGCAGTGGCGCAATGACCAGACACCAGACAACCACGCCGCCCTCAGGAACACCAGACGCAAACCCCACCAACTCCTCCGATCCACCAAAGGAACCTCCTTCAAGGAACGCATCGATATCAATGGTCACAACAGCAAAGAGTTCTTCAACATCGTGAAAGAACTTGCCTCACCCAGCTCCAGCTCCAACGACATCCCACCATCACAAGAACTCTGCGACTCCCTGGCCACCTTCCACCGCAAGATCGCAGACATCTACAGCAGCTTCGACACCCAGACGCCAACAACAGACGCCGACACCCCCGACTCAACACCCACCAAACACACCGAACTCCTGCTGTCCTGGAACCACGTCAATGACGAAGACACCATCAAAATCATGAACACCATCCACTCCGGCTCACCTTCTGACCCCTGCCCCCACCACATCTTCAACAAGGCAAGCTCCATCATCGCACCCCAACTCCGAAAAATCATCAACAGCTCCTTCGAGACCGCCACCCCCTTTCCGATCCGAAGCCACCACGATCACCTGCGGCATACCTCAAGGATCCTCCCTCAGCCCGACCCTTTTTAACATCTACATGGCACCGCTCGCCAACATCGTCTGAGCACACCACCTCAACATTGTCTCCTACGCCTGCGACACCCAGCTGATCCTCTCCCTCACAAAGGACCTGGCCACTGCCAAATCCAACCTCCACGAGGGAATGAAGGCCATCGCAGACTGGACGAAGACTAGCCAGCTGAAGCTGAACACAGACAAGACAGAGGTCCTCATCCTTGGATCCACCCCCTCCGCATGGGACGACTTCTGGTGGCCGGCCACGCTGGGAGCTGCCCTGACACCCACCAACAACGCACGCAACCTGGGTTTCATTCTGGACTCCATGCTCTCTATGACCCGGCAAGTTAACGCCGTTTCCTCCTCCTGCTTCAACACCCTCCGCATGCTCCGTAAGATTTACAGATGGATCCCCACCGAAACCAGAAGGATGGTCACCTAAGCACTGGTCAGCAGCAGGCTGGATTACGGCAACGCCCTCTGCGCAGGAACCACGGCCACACTCCAGAAGAGACTCCAACGCATACAAAACGCCTCCGCATGCCTCCTCCTCGGACTCCCTCGCCACAGCCACATCACCACCCACCTGAGAGACCTGCACTGGCTCCCAGCCAACAAGAGGATCACCTTCAAGCTCCTCACACACGCCCACAAAGCACTCTACACCCGAACCACCAGCTTCGCTCCGCCGACCTCACCCTCACCACCTTCCCACGCATCCGCCGAACGACCACCGGCGGCAGATCATTCTCCCACCTCACTGCCAAGACGTGGAACACCCTCCCCACCCACCTACGGCAGACCCAGGACCTGCTGACCTTCAGGAGACTCCTCAAGACCTGGCTGTTCGACCAGTAGCTGCTTCCCCCACCCCCTTAGCGCCTTGAGATCCTCACGGGTGAGTAGCACGCTCTACAAATGTCTTGATTGATTGAGTATGTGGCTGGATGGTAGGATACAGTAGATTACTTACCTTGACATTTGGGTTCAGGAATGTGTGGCAGTGTGTGCAGAGTGGGAGATGATTTGGGGGCAATAATGATACTGCTGTGGGAATTCTAGTAAGGTGACAGCGGCTGAGGGCCTGAGGTGAGCTCGACTCCGAGTATCATAGAGGGACGCCGGCAGGACCGGCCACTCTGACAAGGCTGCTTATATTAAAATTTAGACCGGCCCACTGAAACCTGGAGACTGTCTCAAACCAAATATATTCAGATCCGAGTCTGCTCCAAGTCCGCTGGAGTCAGAAGCGAGCAGAGAAGCCATAGCGTATGCCTCTTCAGTGTCCCTCTTGTGCACTGCCACATCATTCTCCAGGCATCAGCTGGGTGCAGCAGAGGAGAGACTGGGCTGGCCAGCACTATGGCTCTGGGGAGTCTCTGCTCTGCTGCAGCCAGTAAAGGAGCTTGAAGAATTATGTGGTGGTGCACAAGAGGGATGCCGTGGAGGCAGAAATGGGAAGGCTTTAGCATCTGTGCTAGCTGGAACCATCCCTTTGAACTGGGGAGCGCAGGGCGGAGAAACGGAGATAAAAATGCCTTAAGATGGAGGTAGTGGGGCACAGAAAGCAAGGCCCGAAGCGAAGAAACATAGTGGAAGCAAGGGAACAGAGAAGGAGAGACTGTGGAGCCAGAAAGAGGGAGGAGAGAGTAAGAGAGAAGGAAAGGGTGAGAGAAGGAGATGGAAAGAGGGAGAAAGAAAGGCTTTTAGATCCAAGCCTGAACCCTGGGTCAGCCCTTCCCATGCATTCTCTGGTTTGCTCACCTCTACCGAAAGCCTTAATTAAACACTGCCTGGGTTCTTATATTTGTTAATGTAGCTTTTTTGACATTTCCAGGAAGGCTGTTCTTTTAGAGTCCCTCCCTAGCAAGGTAAACAGTTCTGAAGCCTCTTGACTCTACAGTGCTGGGTGGACTTCTGGAGTTTCCCTCTTGATTACACACTGTGACCGTGTGCTTCTTTCTGGACCTCTGCCATAGCCGCTGAGCCAGAGGAGCTCACTCACTTCTGTTTATGCCCGGCATCAGTCCTTTGAGTGTGTCTCATCATTGCAGTGTTGTAGAGATATAGTCAGCACAAGTCTCTTGGGAGGGAGGGGCACAGCACAGACACCCTATATTGTGTGAAAAAAGGCCGCTTTATTGAAGCAGGTGCACATCACAAACTTTACCTGGGCAATCAGCCTTAAAAAACTAAAGCTTGTTATACATCAAATGAAGTATCCAATCTCCTACCCTCACCCCTACTGTTCCACCCACACAGCCCATCCCGCAGCTATCTCCTTCAAATTATAGTGCATTTCAACTTTAACTTTCCCGTACAGCCCATGACTGCATTTAATTAACTTCTAAGCAATTAAACTGGATGGATGAAATCTCTCTTCATTGCCTGAGTAACACTCCCCCCTTCTAAAGCACAATATCATTTTCCCCAAGATGCACAACCAAAACATCCAGGCATCTTGCCTCTGACAGAATGCCATTTAAAAACTGCATCAATTCCCTTCATCTCATGCCCCCTTCACCCTGGCATGTAATAGGAAATAAACTCCAGTTAAGGCCCAAATTCGTAAGGTAAACCCTCTGTGCCACTTGCTGCTCGGTCACTTGATGAACAAGTGGCCCAGCACCCAAGTGGCCACGTCCTCCGCTGCCGGGCCAGCCACTGAACCTGAAACAGTATCAATATTCATACAACAAGCCCTTCAGGGCTTCCCTCCTACCCCAGTCAAGCGCACATATCTCAGAAAACATTCCCATGACATGCACCCCAAGCGCATTATGTCCTCTTGCGCCTAGCCTCTATTACTAGCCTCGGTCGCAGCTGCAATTTGAAATGGATGTGTGCCATACTCTGCCAGGAGTCCCCCGCAGCCTGACGCGCCTTACACAAGACCAAAAGTATTTGGAATGCCATAGCTGCTCCCCAGACTGTCACCTTTACACAATGTCCCCCCCACCCTTACAGAGCACTGCCCCCCCCCCCTCAAGACACTGGGCATTGATTGGGCTCTCGCAAAACTTGGAAAACCAGTCTTCCCTATTGCTCTCTGATCAGTCTTTGAACTATGCAGCCATGTCTCCAACTGAACGGCCCTCCTCGTGACCTCCTCCTACAGCAATCCGCCTTGGCCCCTGCAACCCAGCAATTCGGACATGTGAAATGCAACAAAGAACATCCACGACATCAGTGAGGAAAATAAACTGACTTCTTCCTCCCCCAACACACCCTGGATAAGTGACGCAGTACCTGACAAAACAGCTGCCATGACAATGGCTTCCTAAGTCTCCCACCACACCCATGCTCCATTGCCCAACCTTCAAACATTCTCTGTCCCAATTCGCTGGCTGGCAGGGCATACTCCCCGCAATAGTTAACCCCTAAAAGCAATACTCGCGAGTTTTCCTGCAATTGTCACACGGGACGTGCCCCTGTCTATCAAGTCCAGTATGAACTAAAGCATGTCCTCCACCACCTCACCGCTCTGTACACCCTACATCAGGAATTCCATCCTGGCTTGCCCATATGCTCTTTGCGTTAACTCAGCCAAAGACTCTACCACCAGTTGGATGAACCATCCTTCGTTGCCTGCGAACATTAACTCTTCTGGCATGGGTGTAATGTACTTATCTGCTTCTTTGGTCAATCCACGAAATCTCTCCCACTGTGAACGAGACAAAGCATCGGCAGTGTCATTGTCCAAATAAAAAAATTAAAATAAACATGTCATGCCCTGAACAAGATATCATACTAAAAATATCCAGGCACAAACAACTGCAGCAATTTCAAACCTGTGCATCTCGTGCAGACTATTCACAACCTGAACCACATACATGTTGTCCACCCTCAACAGCACCCTCTGGTGTGCCAACTCCACTTCCCACAATGGGACTGCCACCACTAGCGGAAAGAGCTTCAAGAACTCAATGCTACGTCCCCCCCTGTCTTCCACTGCGCCAGGTCGGGGACGCATCGCGCCATCGGCAATACATTGGTTCCAAAGACTGCGAGGGTGAGGCAGACCGCGCCAGGCCCAATCCACGCAACAGCAGCAATGCGTCAAGTCTGCTTAAAAAAGCGCCTTTCAGCCAAGAGATGCGATGGTTCGGCTTGAGGATGCACCGCTCAGCAGAGAAGGTGCGTCAGTTCCACTGATAAGCACCGCAGGCCCACTTCCAAGGTTCCAGTACTGGGGTGGCACCACTTGGCAGAGTAGACTCACAGATGGCAGAGCTCAGGTGCAGATGCAAGGTTGTTGAATGCCTGTTATGTCCCTGAGGCTTCAGATCAGGAGGCCAGACAACTAGCGCTTGGAGTCACTCTGGGTTCTGGGCTCAAGAGATGCAGGTGCAGTCCTTCTCTCCAAGGCAAGAGGGCAACAGGCAGCAGGTCCGCACATCAAAGCGGGAGTCCAGCAAAGCAGCAGAGTGGCAGTCCTTAGAGCAGCACAGCAGTCCTTCCAGGCAGAGAATCCACAGGTCCAGAAGTGTGCTCAAGTTGTTGTGTCGTAGGTCCTTCTTTTATACACAGTTGTGCCTTTGAAGTGGGAAGAAACTTCTAGAGACATGCCTTTGAAGTGCATAGATGTCCTGTCAGCCCCTGGCTGAAGACTAACTATAGGGGTTAAGTAGCCCTTTGTGTGGGGACAGGACACAGCCTATTCAGGTGTAAGTGAGGCTGCATCCAGCTCCTCCCTCCCATCCTGTCAGGATAGCCCACTCATTCACACCTAAGCTCCCAATGAGTGTGGTTGTCTAGGTGGAATACAAAAAGCCCAACTACACCCAGTCATGTGATCCAAGACTGGGTGCAGACACCAAATGGCTAAGGTAAGAAACGGCCAACTTTCTATAAATAGCATTTTCAGAATTGTACTTTAAAATCCAACTTCACCATAAGTTATGATATTAAATTGGGATTCCAGAGACACCAACAATGAACCAATTATATCTCCCCACTTAGAAATTACACTTCTAAAATGTAATAAGGTTATCCTAGTGCTACCCTATGGGAGATATAGGCCTTGCAGTAATGAAAAACAAATTAAGGTTTTTCACTACCAGTACATGTAGATCTTAAAAGTACATGTACTGCTTTTTAAATACATTGCACCTTGCCCTCTGGGATGCCAATGGCCTACACTATGGGTGACTTATCTGTATTAAAAAGGAAGGTTTGGGCCTTGTAAGAGATTTAACATACCAGGTCGACATGGCAGTTGAAAACTACACACACAGGCTCGGCAGTGGCAAGTCTGAGTAGTGCACATTACCAGAGACTTATAAGAAAATGAAATATGATAATTGTAGATGAGTCAATGCTACCACTTTTTACAAAAAGAGCACATTAGTACTGGTTAGCAAGTAAAGTGGTCAGAATCCTAAGGCCAACAAAAATTAAGTCAGCAAAAACAGGAGTTCTGTATGCAAAAAGTCTGGGGAAACCACGCCAAGGATGCTAGGTCTAATACGTGTCACCCCCAGCTGAAAGTGGGGAGGGCTACCTAACCCCTTGGGAGTTCTCTTTGCTAAGATGATGTCCATTCCCTGTAGGGAGATGGACCACCTCAGCAGTTTGGGATTCTCACCCCTAATCTGCAGTAAACATCAGAGGGGTCTGTGGTCTGTTTACACCCGGATGAAAGTGAGCACCAAACAGGTATGGTCTCAGCTTCTTCAGCAACCAGATCACAGCAAAGCCTTCCCTCTCTATTGCACTCCATCTCTGTTCCCTGGGAAGTAACCTACTGATGTAGGCTGCAGGCTGATCAGGGTTCCTTTCGTTTAGGTGTGAGAACACATCCCCTATGACATGCTCTGTGGCGTCTGCCTGCATAGTGAACTCTTGGGAGAAGTGAGGGGCCATGAGCACGGGTGCTGTGAACATGGCCTCCTTCAGGGTGTCTAAAGCTTTCTGGAACGCCTCTGTCCAGATCACCTTACGTGGCTGCTTCTTGGATGTCAGCTGTCAGGGGGCAACACTGGTGGCTTACCCCTTGACAAATCTCCTGTAATAATCAGTGAGGCCTAAGAAGGCTCTCACTTCTGTCTGGGTCTTGAGGGGTTTCCGAGCCGTAATGGTTTAAATTTTGGCCTGCAGTGGCTGCACTTTGCCTCCTCTAACTTCTTGACCAAAGTAAAACACTGATCCCTGCCCTATCTGGCACTTACTGTCATTGATAGTGAGGCCTGCCCTCTGCACAGCCTGAGGCACTTCCTTGAGGCGGTACAGGTGGTCCTCCCAGCTTTAACTGAAGACTGCAATGTCATCTAGGTAGGTGGCACTGATGTTTTACAACCCATCAAGGAAATGGGTGGCCAACCTCTGGAAGGGGCGTTCTTTAACCAGAAGGGCATTACCCGGAATTGGAAGTGCCCTTCAGGGGTTGGAGAACACAGACTTCTCGTTGACCCACTCAGTCAAGGCAATCGGCAAGTACGCAGACGTGAAGTCAAACGTACTGAGGAACTCTTAGCCGGTCTATAAGCTCATCAGCTCAGGGGATGCGGTGTGCATCACTCTGGTGACTGCATTAAGCCCACAGTAGTCCACACAGAACCTAAGTTTGGGTGTGACACCTGGAAGGAAAGCCTTGGGGACCAACACCACTGGGCTGCACCACGGTCTGTTTGAGGGCTCAATAATCCCTAATACCAGCATCTTGGAGACCGCCTACTTAATGCTGGCTCTCACCTTGTCAGACATCCTGTAAATTTTACTATTCACTGGCATGCTGACCCCATTATCTATATCAAGGGTACACCATGTAGTGAGTCCTCTGATAAGGGAGATTAAAGAGGCAAACTGCCCCAGCAACTGGCGGCAGTGTCTCTTTTGGTCAAGGGTCAGTCTAGGGTAGAGACTCAAACCCTCCACTGACCCATCCTGCTCCTTAGAAGAAAGGAGGTTGGAGATAGACTCACTCTCTCCTTCCATCCTATCATCAGTGACTAGGAGAATGGTCAGTTACGCCATTTCAAATTGGGGATTGAAGCAATTGACATGAAGGACTCTTAAAGGGTTCCTAGGAGTCTTTAGGTCACATGCTAGGCGGCATCACTGTAGAGCTCTTTCACCTCATAAAGCCTAGCCCGGAGGTCTTGCGGGCCCTGGGCTCCACGATCTCCATGACTTTTTGACAAGGCTGAAACTCTACCAGAGTTTCATTCTGGTCATAAAGTGGTTTCATGTCCTCCTGGAAGGCCTCCAGATTTTCCTGTGCGAGCTTCCAGAAGCGAGCAGTCCACATCCTCGGGGGCCTTCCTGGGAGCTTGCTCCTATCCCTCCTTCATCAAACTGAGAGGTCCTCTCACAGGGTGCCTATACAGAAGTTGAAAGGGGCTAAAACCAACCCCCTTCTGCGGTATCTCCCTATAGAAAAACAAGAGGCATGGCAGGAGGACATGCCACTTCCACCTGATGGGCTCTGGCAGGCCCATAATCATGCCCTTTAGGGTCTGTTGAGCCTTTCAACAAGCCATTGGTTTGTGGGTGGTAAGAAGTGCAGAACTTGTAAGTTACCCACACTCCTTCCACATGGCCTTCATGTACCCTGACATGAAGTTGGTATCACGGTCGGATACCATCTCATTGTGGGAGCCCATTCAGGTAAAGATCCCTATCAGTGCACTGGCCACTACGGGCGCAGTCACAGTCCTTCGAGGGATAGCCACTGGTTACCGTGTTGAATGGTCTACCAATACCATTGCTTCAGTAGCGCTGCTAGACAATTCTGACTTGACTCCTAATGTCCTCGATAATTTCACTCCCTTTACGGAAGAAAGAGTAGTGAAATTCATTGAGACAGTTAAGTCAGGTTCTTCTTTGGGTCCTTGCCCCCCTTATGTATTGCAACTGGCCCCTAGCACAGTTTCAATTCACCTTACCGAACTATTCATTTTGGTTTCTGGTCATTTTCCGGTTGCTTTGAAAAAGGCCTCGGTGCTTTCTCTTCACAAAAAAACTTTTAAAAAACTTCCATTGACCCAGGTGATACCAAGAATTACTGGCCTATTTCCCACCTACCTTTGCCTGCTAAAATAGTGGAAAAGGTTATTAATGAGGACATGATGTACTTTCTTGATGCCAACAATCTCCAGTATCCATCACAGTATGGTTTTAGACCTCACCACTGCACAGATTCAGTCTTAGTTGCTGCTACAGAGGAGATTAGAATGGTGGTAGAAAAGGGAGGGAAGGCTGTGCTGATTCTTCTCGATCTCTCAGCCGCGTTTGATAGTGTAACTACTCATTGCTTATCAACTGGCTAGAGAGAATCCTGATTAGAGGTGCAGCCCTTACCTTCCTCCCCTCCTTTTTATCCAACAAGGAATAGGTAGTTGTCTTTGGGGATTTCACTTCTACACCTTTTTATCTTCCTTGTGGGGTGCCCCAGGGATCATCTTTAAGCCCCACGTTTTTCAACATCTATATTACCCCTCTGGCTAAACTTATTTCGCCCCTATCTGAGAAAAGGTACCCCTAAAAGTACTTTATGGGTCTAGGAGAAAGGGGAAAAAAAGCTAATGAACGAAAAAGAACTCCCACATGACCTGTATTTCTTCTATGTGGGCCTGCTAAAGCTCCATGGGCTGACCATTACTCGATTCATTGAGTCATAGGCATATACATACTGTTGTTTGTCTTTTTATTAAGATATAAACACTTTTTATATACTTTACCAATGGTTATATCTTTTGTCATTTCATTATACCAAAATACATTTTTTAAAACATGTAACAAGACCACAACAAATCCAGATACTTGCATGCAATTCTTCCACGTGGTAACGCATAGAATAGTTATCTTATACAGATGAAACAGAAAGACAATAGTACAAATGTGATAAAACATAAGACCATAAGCTACCCCCCTACAGTCAACCACACCCGACCAATCTCGCCTCAAAAACACCAACACACTATCATTCTCTCCTCTTAAACTTGGCCTCCCCAACCAGTTACATACACTGCTGAAATTAACAGTAGAAATATATCTAGAGAATTTTCCGTTATAGTGTTGTAGGCTGGAAGAAATTCAACCAGGTCGACTCATGTTTCGGTGTAATTTCTAATTTATAGCCACTTTCATCAGGACCACCCATTTTTCTGTTTTAAGTTAAGTGGAGGGGGTATCTGTGAATAAATAAATAAACAGAAAGGTATTTCACATGGTCTGCCCAAACCAATAATATATCTTTTGCAGAGAATTTATAATATACCTCTAGGGTTTATCCAGAGGAGATGGTGCCCACCACCGCAATGTGATCAGTGATTTGAAGTTGTCCCTTATATATTCTACCGTAGATCCCCTTGTGGCAGAGAAAGTGTCTCTAGCAAAGTGCAACCATGGCTACGTGGAGACAGAAAAGGCACAAAACCATCCAAAAACATAGCCTATCAGTCCTGCTTACTCACTATCAGACCCATAGAAGCTGCAACTGCAGAAAAATTTCAAAGTGGTACTGTTTTGCCGCAAAAGCCTGAGGACAGATAGAATAAAAGGTAAAAGGAACTATGTTGACACTATCCCCAAACGTATATTTGCATATATAGTTTCTAAATGGAGTACTAAGGGTGCCTCTGTAGGCAGCCTCCTATATTGTACAGCTTCAATATTTTCGAGTCTCGAAATAGCGGACTGAATACATGCATACAGAGGCACCAAACGCCTATACGTCCCACTCACTTGCTACGACTACATCTTTGCGGCCAGAAAAGAGCATGGGCAATATAAATGATTCTCATGTGAACAGTTAATAAGATGACTACAACTGATCCAGTATAATACATACTTAAAAAGCATCCCCACGAACAGAACACAATGTGAGTGTAATAGGTAATAATAATGCTAAGAAGACAGCTGACATAGCAGGTGAACCTTTTTGCCAAACTTGGGCGGGAATAAATTCAAGTATCAGACAACCAATGAACTCGAGCGCACGTTGTAATTCTATGTCAGGACCTGAAGCGAGGATTATGCATTACTTTCTTCACTTTTAATTAACATTGTTCACTTTTTATCAACAGCACGTTTAAAGATAAAGCAAAAACACACCACTGAACTACAACTCCCATGAACACCAGGAGTAACCATGGCCACCAACAGACCAATCAAGTAACAGTCCGATAGTCTAAATAATACTGATCATGCCGTAGTCCTTCCTCTCTCTTCACTGCTGCCTCGTCAGTTAAGTCGCTTTATTTCTTCTTCCTGACCTGTTGGGATCGATAGGTTTAGGGCTTGTTTGACAATTTACTGTTAGCTTATTTGTTGGTTATTTGATATCGCTCTGCAAGCGTTTACTGCAGCGTCTCTCGGCTGCCACATACTTTTAGTGTGGTAGGCTGCTTGGCCTGAGCGTGCCTTTTCCTTACCGCGTGGGTGCTGCACGTTCGCTCTTTCAAATGCACTCTCCGCACCACTGAGCTGCTCGTCAGTGCTCTTGTTGTCTCGTCCCGCCGGGGGAATCAGAGCGGACTCAGTGCCTGCTTCCTTCCCAACCCTCCCCTGACACTGTGCTGAGGTAAGACAAGAAGGGCTTAGCCCAGTAATATATATATATATTTTCCAATACCTTATTTCTGTATTTTTTCTGAGCCCATTAGTGTTGGTAATACATTTGAGGTATTTCAGAGCAGTGGCGAGAGGGCTGCCTGCAATAAGTTTACAGGACGTAAAAGTGTTCTCACCCTCCAATTATGCCGTCCCAGCAGGACCACGACTGTGCGTCTTCACTTGCCTCTAAGGAGGAATAGCCCCCCAACAACGCATTTCTGCAGGGATGGACAAGCTCCTCTCCAGTGCCATTTCTCAGGTGCTTGCAGCCCTGCAGGAGAGTGTCGCTAAGCTGTCTTCCCAGGTCTTCAAGGGCACAGGGATTCTGGGGAACGGTGGGGCTGGGCCTAGTGGGGTGACCCTGGTTCCATCACATAAGGCAGGCAAGCGTGACATGGGGCACCTGGAAGGCTTTAGCCGTCTAACTGAAGCCTACCATAAGAGTGTGCGTACGCTCAAGGAAGCACCGTACCGGGAGGAGTATATAACCGCACAAGGGGTGACAACGTCACAACAGACTTCGACCCTGAGGAGGTGTCTCCCGACCTTGGGCTGGGGAGGGGGGGGGGACATGGACGATGAAGAGGGATCCTCTAAGGAGACCCAAGCTCGGGCGGGTTTTGGCACCCTCACTCGGCCAATTCTGACTCTTACGAAGGGGACACTGACCGCCAGATAGTTTGACCCAGAGGGCATTTGCCAACTGCGCTTTACAGAGTGGGACCTCGAAAGGAAGGTGCGGAGTATGTAGGTTGCAAGATCCACCAGCCACTGAGTAAGGAAGTGAGGAACCGCCTCCAGGCGAGGTGTCCCAGACCGTCATTAGCCGACAAGGTCCCCGTAACCCCCGAGATTGACCCCAAACTGTGCACCTTTTTCGGCAAGTATATGAGGGACCCCAAAAAGGGGATTGACCGATCCTGGACAGCTTGCCAGGACAAGCTTCTTGACATGGTGGGACACCTAACGAAAATTATTGAGCTTGCGGAGCAGGCAAAGCAGTCAGGCCAACCTCTCCCCATGGACGATGTGGTGTGGTGGGTGCAGAGGGCGGTATGCCTCCTTGGCAATGCCAACTGCGCCCTCTCTGCAGAACGTCATTGTTCCCTCCTGTTGACAGTAGATCCCAAACTGGGGGAACTTTCATCCTCGTAGGCAGGTCTCATAGCCCAGGGCACTCTCTTTGCCAACTCTTTTGTCAAAGAGTTAGGGAAGTTTGTGTCAATGTTCTCAGCCCTTGACAAAGCTCAGGCTTCAATGAAAAAGATTTTCACTGGGAAGGTTTGTGGAGGGACTGGAAGAGGCAGGGGTCTCTCTTCCGGCCACCAATCTTATCAAGGCCCTAACAGAATAGGAATAATGGCTGTCAGGATCGCCTGTCAAGGAACCTTCTACCCCTCCCGAGGCAGAAGAGGAAAGAACAATGGATACAACGGTAAGCCCCATTTTGCTAACAACTCTTCGTTTGGGGGGGGGAGACTGCAAATATTTTCTCACAAATGGGTAGAGATCTTGACAGACCCTTGGGTTCTGGAGACTGTGCAAGAGTACCATATAGAATTCTACGGGACCCCAGTCCAAGCAGCCAAACCCCGTCCCCTGATTTTTTTCCAGTCAACACGCATCCCTTATAGATCTGTAAGTTCAGGACCTTCTGGCCAAGGGGGAGATATGCCCTTTAGGGGTTTCCTAAGCAACCTGTTTCTAGTGGAGAAAAAAGAAAAGGGCTTCCGCCCTGTCATCAACCTCGGGTCCTTCAATGAGTGGCTGGTCTACCGCTACTTCAAGATGCAGGAGATCGACCTCCTCAGGGATCTACTTCTCCAGGACGAAAGGTTAGCGTCTCTCGACCCCAAAGTTGCCTACCTGTCGGTGCCTATCTTTCCTGACCATTTCCGGTTTCTCCAATTCGAGTAGAGGGAGCAAGTGTTTGAATTCCGGATTCTCCCATTTGGCCAATCGTTTACACCCTGGTGCTTTAAGAAACTTCTCAAACCAGTAGTGGAACACCTCCGGACACTGGGTATCAGGCTGATTATTTACTTGGACAACATCTTACTGATGGATCAATCCTGAGACAACTGGTGGCTCATTTGAATACCACCATATCTCTACTCCAGAGTTTAGGGTTCATCATCAACCAACAGAAGTCAGACCTGGTTCCACAGCAGAGCATGATATTCTTAGGTTTCCGCATAGACTCCAAAGCAGCGACCTTGAATCTACTGCAGCAAAAGATCTCCAAGATCAAGAAGAAGCTGAAGAAGGTTCTCAGATGGGACAGAATCTCTTTGCGTCAACTGGCCAGGAATGTTGGCTTGTTATCGTCCTCCATAAAGGCCATCTTCCCGGTACTGCTCCACTACAGAGCCCTGCAGAGGCTGAAGGCATCCCACCTTAGGAGGGGTTTCACATATTCAGAACTAGTGACTTTAGTGACAGGACCGAACTCCAATGGTGGATCGACCACATGGAAGCATGGAATGGTCGGGCGATTTTTGGCTCCCGCCTGGACCTGGTGATAGAATCGGACGCCAGACATCTGAGGTGGGGTGCCAGGTGTGGATCGACCTCCTTGGGAGGCAGATGGTCAGAGGAAGAACTTGCTCTCCACATCAACTGTCTCGAGCTCCTGGCGGGATTGTTTGCCATTCAATCCCTTACGCGGGACAGAGTATTGTGCTGTGTACTTCTGCGGATGGACAACACAACAGCAGTGAAATATATCAACCGGCTGGGTGGCACCCGATCTCGAGCCCTAGCGGGACTAGCCAAGGATTTCTGGAATTACTGCCTCCAACTACAGATTTTGGTAACAGCAGAGTATCTTCCAGGGGCACAAAACTCTGTAGCGGACTGGAAGTCCAGATACCTCAGGGATGCCAGTGATTGGAGACTTGATCCAAAGGTATTTCACGCACTGATGATAATCTGGAATCCGTGCCAAGTGGATCTGTTCGCCTTCTGATGGAACACTCAACTGCCCTGCTACTTCAGCTGGAGACTGGACCCGGGGGCGGAGGAGGTGGATGCCGTCCTTCAGGATTGGTCGACGGAGCAGACTTACGCCTTCTCTCCTTTTCTCTTCATCCAGCGAGTAGCAGTGCAAGTCCGATGCCAGAGAGCCTCGCTGATCCTGTTGACTCCAATATGGAGATCACAGGCATGGTTCCCTTCTCTACTGGAGCTGGCATGGGCCGCCCGGTACGACTTCCATCGTATGCAGAGGTCCTGTTGGATCCACTGGGCCACCCTCATCCCCTGGTGCTCCAGGGCCATCTTCATCTCATGGCATGGAGGATTTCAGGCGATGCTGGCAGGACATCAGACTTTCGCAGGGAGCTGAATTCCTTATCCAGCAGGCGTGGGCCCCTGGGACCACTAAGAAGTATAGGTTGGCTTGGAGGAGATGGGTGCTTTGGTGTGTGTAGAGACACCTGGATCACGTGGGCACCAGCATTCCAAGACGGAATAAGGTCCAGCGTGCTTAACTTCCTCCAGTGAAGAAGAGGAAGGACTACGGAAAGATCAGTATTATATGGACTATTGAACTGTTACTTGATTGGACTGTTGGTGGCCATGGTTCTCTTGGTGTTCATTTGAATTGTAGTTCACTGATGTGTTTTTACATTATCTTTAAACGTGCTGTTAATAAAAAGTGAAGAATGTTAATAAAAAGTAAATAAAGTAATGCATAATCCTCGCCTCCGCGTCCTTAATAGAATTGAAACTTTCATTCCATTAGACGAGGACATCGTACGAATGCCTGTACTAGTTGGAAGGTGACAGTAAGACCATATGTTAATAATTCGCTACATACCTCTTCAAAGATGGTGCCATGGTTCAAACAAACCACATCGTATATCGCATGGAACGTGATACGTGAAAGGGCAGAAGCAATATCTCTGCTTGCTAATAAAGAGGTCACGGGTCACAGGAGAAGTGACGTCACAAGATTCGTGATAACTCTGCGTCTCTGCTTGAGGCGCCCGGCATGGGAAATGATTCCATGCATGTCATTTTAGAGTGTGCCTGTTACATTGTGAACAAGTACACAGAGTAAAGCAGGCAGGTCACATGGATACGCCTCGTTTAGCCTTGTTCATATGTGGATGTACAACAAGGTTGATGACTAATGATAATATTAACCTACTCCTGGGTTCACCCCATCATGACGAGGCTTTCCTATATGGTGGGCAAAGGAACTCGCTTACCCCCAAAAGGAATATTAACAGGTAGGAGCCCAAACCCTCCGCGTAGCTCGTTTTTCCAGAGCTAAACAAAATGTGTGAACTGATCCCAAATGGCACAGGACTTCCTTCTCTATTATGAAGATCAATTGTGAAGAAGGTTACCATGAGAACCATCTTGGAATATATGTCTGCCAATTGGTAAGTTACAAACCAGAACGGGCATAGACCCAACATCGACAAAATTAGCCCCAGATGGTGTATGTTGAAATGTATATTGATCCCAGGTCCACGGATTGTGATGCAAGGACGAAAAACTGCCAAAATGGTGAGTGACACAGGCCGCATGTTTTTTTTCTGCTGTCTCTTACACAGCCGACACACAAATAGTTGTGTCAATTTAATCTGATGTCAACAAGGTTGCTAGCAAGTTTAAAAACTGTCTGGCACACATTGTAACTTGGATGAAGGAAAACTGTCTCAAATTTAACTCTGAGAAGACAGAGGTACTCCTCTTTGGAAATAACACTGCATTCTGGAATACTTCTTGGTGACACTATAATCTTGGTCCTTTTCCAACACTTTCTCAGAGTCAATAATTTAGGGGTGATATTGGATAGACAGCTCTGCTTCACCGAGCAAAACAGTCAGATCACCTCTTGTTTCTATCTGCTTAGGATCTTCAAAAAAGTCTTCCCTTATATTCCCCTAGATTTGCAGAAACTGTCTCTTGTCCTTTTCAAAATCAATTACTGCAATGCATTGTACCTGGGTATCCAGAAATGCTTGCAGCTAAAGCTTCAATCTCTTCAAAATGCTGCAGCTTGCTCCTTTTGAAAATCCCTAAATTCAGTTCTCTCTCACAGAGCATCTTTAACCTTCATTGGCTTCCTGTGTGCAAGAGTTTCAAATGTAAGGTTTTGTGTCTGGTTCACAAGGTGTTTCATAAGACTAGCCCTCACCGTTTTCAGAATTCTTTTTTCCTGGCATGTCCCCAGATGTACCTTTATGTCAAGTTCAACTAAATTAGTGGCCATTCTGAGGATCAACAAAACAAGATCGGGAGGCAGAAGTTTCTTATTCTCAGCATGAAAGCTTTGGAATACCATGTGTTAGAAATGGGGTTTCTGGTTGGCTTGGGTATGCACCTGCGCCAGGCAGAACCCACCACTCTAGTCAGGGAAAGGAAGTTACACACATAAGATAACCCCTGCTCACCCCCTTGGTTGCTTGGCAGAGCAGTCAGGCTTATCCCAGAGGCAATGTGTAAAGCTTTGGCACAACACACTCACACAACAGTGACACCCTATGCACACCACAAAAGAAACTCCACACAAGGTTATATAAAAGTATCCTTTGTATTATCCATAAAAACACATTAGATCACAATCCCATATATTACACTGTGCCACCAGGCACTCGTCATGACTTCACTGGGATTACATAAATGACTAGGCCTATAGGGCCACTGTCATAAACATCCGTTAGCATAACCCAGTAGCTACTGGTAGGAACTGTACTTAGCATAACACATTATGCATAAACCTATTCAGCAGTGCACCATAGTAAACACTTGTAGCAGGGCCCACATCATAAGTACATCATGCCCACCTTAGGCATATGCAGATCACCATAGTGGAGCGTAGGGTGGCAACCTTAGCAATGTAAACCAACATGCATGTGAGCATCAGGCATTAGGAATAACCATCATTACAGAACATATGGGTGCCATTCCTGACAATTGCAAGTTATGAGTCACATCACATCAGGCGACTTCCTGAAATAATAAGCTGTAGCCAGATACTGTGATACAAATTACACCTAAATCTCTGTATCAGGAAATGTGGTGTGTAGTGACAACTTAGGACACTGCTCCTGCGCTCCTTGTACACCGCATCTGATCATAAAGTCATGTCCCCGAAGGTGGAGAAACCTCACACAGTCCCTTCCCACCTGAAAAAAGACCCCCCGCAATCTCACAGGCATGCAGTGTGACTGCCAACAACAAATGTGGCGGTCCAATAACGGTGGGGCCTAATCAGTTTCACCACACATGAGACCTTCCTTAGTCTCCCCCACTGAACTGACCTGGCGGCTCTGCAGCGGCGGTATGGGTTTCCTCTTGAGGAAACCGCCTCCGTCGGCCCGGTTCTCCACTCTCGTACAGGCAAAAGCCTCCGTTGGGTTAGGGCCTTCCGCCCTAGCTCCTTGAACGGCGGCTGCCCACAACCACCCGGTGCAGCCGCTCCGGCCTGAAAAAGGGAACGCTGTCGGCAGACCATGGAGTGAAGTCTCCGTCGACTCTGCTGTCTACGGCCCCGCCCCTCTGTGACGTGGGTGTTGCTGGCCACAGCGAGGATCTCCCGGGACATGATTCCTCCCTGCTTCCATGTTGTGTGGCAGCCTGGGGCCATGCAGCAGAACCCCAGCTGCAGCAGGCCCGCTGGTGCACAAATCCGATAGGAAGAGCACTTCTTTCCCTCAGCTGTCCCCTCCTGCTTCCCAGCCACAAAAGAAGAGTGCTGTGCCGCCCACGCTGCAGGATAATGGGACAGCGCTCCTCCCTGGTCACACAAAGTGAGCCCACTCCATGGGCAGCAGGATAAATTCTAGTGCTCACCCAAGGCGTTCTGAGGCAATACAAATAAAGTGCTCAGCATGTCTCCACCATGGAGACATGAAGCATGAACCATGCAGCGCTCACCAGTGCTAAATTCTCTGCAGCCCAGAGCAGCCTGCAGGAGCAGTCCACAGCGCTCTTTTTGTGCTGGGCTCCGTGAGAGCAATGGAACACTCCGGTTAAGAAAACAGGCGGCAGGCCAGCACACATGGTCCCTGGGCATAGGGGCAGTCCCTTCAGCAAGCAGATCCCAAGGCAAAGTCCCAGTGGCCGTGTCCTTGCCAGCACAGTTCTCCTCTTGTACTACGCAGTGTCTTCTCCTCTTACATAGGGTCACAGCCCCTTTAATTATAGTGCCCATGTCTTAGTTCTGGGGGCACTTGGAACATATTACAAGTACACAAACACCCCCCATTCTTAGTGTAAGCCCTGGCCCCAGACACACCACTGGGGGGCAAAGCCAGCATTGTGGATGGCAGTGACAGCCCTATTCAGGTGCAGGTGCTACTCCTCCCACCACTCCAAATGCAGACCAGGCCTCTACAGATTCAAGGGACAACTCCTCCCGCTACTCTAAATTCGGCCAAGATCTATTGAGCCTAGCGTTGAGTCACCCAGGCAGGGCAGGTCACACCTCAACTCCCCCAGGGACTGGCTGGAGTGAATGCACATCCCCTCTCCCGTGTCAGTCAGAACCAGACAATCAATACACATCAGTCAAGGCACAAAGTCACAGAGCACACAGAAATGCCCACTTCTAAAAGTGGCATTTCTATATAAGTAATAATAAATCTGCTTTCACCAATAAGCAGGATTTATCTTCACTATTCCAAGCATACCAAACATGGTCATACTACCCCTCTCATGTCAGGAATTACCACTGAAGCACATATCAGGGAATCCCCAATGCAACCCTATGAGAGGGCAGCCTCACAGCAGTGAGAAACCAAATTGTCTGTTTGTCACTTCCAGGACATGCCACATGGGTAAGGCACATGTCCTACCTTTTACCTACACCGCTCCCTGCCCATAGGACTAGCTAGGGCCTACCTTAGGGATGACCGATACGTAGTAAAAGGGGATTTGCAGACTTGGCAACCACTTTATATGCCATGTCACGGCAGCAGTAAACTGTGCACGCAGGCCCTGCAGTGGCAGAAGCCTGAGACAGGTTTGAAACGCTTCTTCAGTGGGTGGTGCAAGCAGCGCTGCAAACCCACCAGTAGCATTTAATTTTCATGCCGTGGGTATATTGGATACCACTGTACGAGGGACTTACAGGTAAATTAAATAGGCAAAACAGTATATAGACAAATCTTAACAAGTTTAGAAGAGAGAGCACATGCACTTTAGCACTGATTAGCAGTGATAAAGTGCCCAGAGTCATTAAACCACCAAGAACAGGTCAGACAAAATACAGGACGAAGGCAAAAAGTTCTGGGATGACCCGGCAAAAAGTCCAACACCATGCCTCTCTACTTAAGATCTCAACCAAACCTGACACATTTGAGAAAAATATTAAAAACATGGCTTTTCTCTTATTTCTCCAATTAGGCCTCCATTACATGGTTCTCTTAGGATGCTAGTGCCAAGATGTTGTTAGGCATTCAAGCACTTTTATAATTTTGTTTACTTGATAACATGTTGCCCATGGCTGTCTTGGGTTCCAGAGGCCAAACAATGTTGATGCCTACCCTTTCAAAGAGGGTGCCAATGACGGGAAAGGTTGCAGGGGGGGGCCTTGCACCTGCTCCCTGACTTGCCACTAGCTTAGCAAGGAAAGACAGGACCTGCAAAACACATCTGAGGCCTTCCTCATTTGAGAACAGTAAAAGTGGGGAACATGCCTGTCAGAGGTCCTGTTCTCTGCCAAATGATCTGCCAGGGATACATCATGAGCCAGCTCCAGTAGGAAAGCCCTGTAGCACTAGAGGACTACCAACATACAGTTGCACTAGGCACAGGAACCTTAGGCTCAAAATACAGGAGACCATTCTCCCAATAACTCAGGTGATCGACTCATGTGTCACCAGCTGCCTGAGTCTCAGCCTGCTACTGTAGACCCACAAGAGTAGGGCATTTCATCTGCGCCTTACAGAACTCTTCCCTGGTGGGACCCCTTTCCTGCTGCTAGTTGCATAACTCAGGCAATTTCCCTAAGATCCCCCGTTCGACCACATCTACCCCTATAGGTCCGCCTCAGGGTCAGCCTCCTCCCAGGCCGTGGGAGTTTCATTAGCAGGTTTCCCAATACCCTTGGCAGGTACCCAGGCCCGGACTGGCCGTAGCGGGCACCGGGCAATCCCCCGGTGCGCCGCACGGGTGGGGGCCGGTTTTGGGCCGCTGGGGGCTGTTTTTGTTACAGGGCCGTTTTTGCAGCATAGCTGCAAAATCGGCCCTGTAACAAAAACACCCGAAAACCGGCCCTGGCAAAGAGCTTGGCGGCACCCCCAAGCCCCAGGGGGCCGGACGAGCACTTTGCCAGGGCCGGTTTTGGTTCCCAGTCCAGCTCTGCAGGTACCTGAGCCATTGGACCAGGCTCCAGGTCCTCCTGACTACCCTCTTGAACTATAATGTAATGAGTAGGGTATGAAGGTCCTATACCGAAAATTGATAGAGTAGGGTGAACAGAGTCAGTGGGAAGCATAGCTCTGTTGGAGCAAGTGCCCTCACACACCCAGAAAGGTGTCATGCTTCATCATTGGGTGAGCTCCACGTCGGGCCGGTGCTGCAATGCCCCACTGAAACCCACAAGGGGACTCTCTACCTGAGATCTCTTTGTATGCTGTTTTAAAATGTATAAAATCTAGTTTTGAGGCTGTATAGTGTAGATTGGTGTGAAGTGATTACGTCAGCTGTGCATGCTAGAGAAGTGCAGGTTAAAAATAGGTCATTAGGTCCTCTAAAATAGTTTTATTCAATGAGTCCCCTAGCTTATACTAAAAAAAGGTGTGTGCTGGCAACAGAAATTATGATCTACGATTACTGGTGGGTCAACATGTTTCATGCCCTGGTCAGTCCATAAGGAATCTGGTGGCAATTCTTCAGACCCATAAATCCTAATTTACACAAGTTGTTGGAATTAGTAATTAATAAATGACCCAGTTTACAATCACTAGGCAATGGGCTATATCCATAATAATCCCGTTGAAATGTATTTAGACACCGATCTGTAATCAAAGAAGAAAAACATGAATAGTGACAACTTTTAGGTGCAGCATCCGTGGCACTGCAAAACATGTCGTTAGATCTTGCTCATTACACAAGATGCTGCACATGAATTAATTTAAAAACAAGATATGAGAAACACCACACACAGATTCCAATCACTGAGCCCCACAGAGGTTGTCAACTCACCCTATTATGATGCGGTGGGGCTTCCTCAAGTAGGGTCCAAACTACAGGTTAATTATGCATGCTGAAAAACAAATCTTCAAAGTTTAGGATGGCCCAGCTGTTCACCCTCCATCTTGTACCAAGCGCCCCCATGGGGGATGTCTCAGGAGCTCCAGAATACTTACAGAATCCACAGTGAAGGAATCCACAGTGCAGATGCGCTGGACGACCTACCCGGGCTCAGCTCCCTCAGAAGTGAGGGAGCTGGTTGGGTGACTTTCATTAAGTACCGCATTCCCTGTTTTGATCGGCTGCAGGTGTAGGCAGTCCCATACTGCTGAACCGCACACACGGAGAAGCGTCACGCAGTCGAAGTGATGCATCAGTCCCAAGATGTGCTGAGGTTGCGATGCAAGGTCCTTTTGCATCGTCGACGAGGATCCTGTTGACGGGGCATTTGATATGAAGTCCAAACTTTAGGATGCAGTGCACAGCTGGCAATGCGTTGGTCCAGAGGAGCAGCGAGCTGCGATGCAGAGGCCAATGTCATTTTTGAGCTGCTGTCGACAAGAGATGCGAGGACCAGGGTTGGAGATGTGCCATGCCGTCTGTTCGGAACACTGCGAGGGCAATGCAGACCTCCCCAGGCCCAATCCAAGCAGCAGCAGTAATGCGTTGGTTCTGGGTGAAGATGCACGGCTCCCCCAAAGAGATGCATTGGTTCTGCTTGAGGATGTAGCACTTAGCAGAGAAGATGCATCGGTTACGCTGATTATGCCCACTTTCAATCATCCAGGAGTGGGGTGGCACCACTTTGCAGGGTAGACTCACAGATGACAGAATCCAGGTGCAGATGCAAGCTTGTTGGAAGCCTGCTATGTCCCTAAGGGTTCAGATCAGCAGGCCAGCCAAATAGCCCTTGTAGTCACTCTGGGAACTGGGTTCAAGAGATGCAGATGCAGTACTTCTCAACCAGGCAAGAGGGCAGCAGGCAATAGTTTAGCACCGCAAAGCAGGAGACCAGCAAAATAGCAGTCCCGCAGAGTGTCAGGCCTTTTAGAAGTACATTAGTCCTTCTTCCCAGCAGACTATCCACATGGCCAAGAAGTGTACACAAGTGGTGGTGTCTGCGGTCCTTCTCTTATACACAGTTGTACCTTTGAAGTAGGAGGAAACATCTAGAGACATGCCTTTGAAGTGCACAGATGCCCTTCCCTGCTACCCATGGCTCCAGATTAACTGCAGGGGATAGGTGGCCTTTTGTGTGGGGACAGGACACAGCCTATTCAGGTGTGATGAGGTTGGGTCCAGCTCCTCCCTGCCATCCTGTCAGGATAGCCCACTCAGTCACACCTAAGCTCCCATTGTGTGTGACTGTATAGGTGGAATACCCAAAGTGCAACTGCGAAATACACCCAGTCATGTGATCAGAGACCGGCTGCAGGTACCAAATGGCTAAGGCAAGAAAATGCCAACTTTCTGAAAGTGGTATTTTCAGATTTGTAATTTAAAATCCAACTTCACCATAAATTCAGATTTTAAATTAGAATTCTAGAGACACCAAACATGAACCAGTGATATCTTCCCATTTGGAAATTACGCTTATAAAATGTAATATGGTTATTCCAGTGTTATCCTGTGGGAGATATAGGCCTTGCAGTAGTGAAAAACCAAATCAAGAGTTTTTCACTACCAGGACATGTAAAACTTAAAATACATGTCCTGCTGTTTAAATACAGTCTACCTTGCCCACTGTCCAGGGCTACCCTAGGGGTGACTTAAAGTCAGCAAAAGCAGGAAGTCTGAAGGCAAAAAGTCAGGGGAAACCACACCCAGGAAGCCAGGTTTAACAATGACCAAGAAATGCGCCTCTGCCTGCAGGGGCATGATAGAATCAGAAACAGACCTCCCCATGTTCCTCTCACTCCCATGCTGTCTGGAGCAAAGCTGCAGGAGTAGACCAAGTAGGGTAAAGAAACAACCGCACAGGTAGGCAGAGTAGGATACAGAAACAAACAATCCTATGTAGAACAGCTATTATACCTTTTCAGAGACGGGGGGAAATAGCAGAAGTTACATTAGTGCTGCCTATTGGTAACATACAGGAGGGGATGAGCTTGGAATATGGTCTATATGTAAGTGTTAGTTTCTTTGGGGGTAGGATAGGTAAATGTTGAATGAACCAGGAGAATCTTACGTTCTAAGGACAGTGGCAAGGATGATGATGAAGAAGGGGATGCTAACAATACAGATATTGTGTAATGACTTCCCTCCTAGGTCACCCACACCACCTTATGGAACAGCTGTGGGACCACTGCATCCCTTTCTTCCTGATGTTCAGTGGCCACTCTTCTCGTGTTTGCAGAGGAGAAGGAGATGGCATGGAAGACTTTGCTGTGTCCCTCTCTCTAAGACCATCTTTTCATTTTCCTCTGATTTGTAATGTATATGATAGTATTTTATTTTGCTCTTTCAGGCCCCTTTATTTCTGCTGTTAGTGTTCTGATATTTTGAAGTCCCGCCCTGCTACTCATAACCCCTATTTATCAAACCAGTTATCTCTGGACTTCTGTTGGGAGCCCATAAAGTGTGGTGTTATAAAGTTACACTGTTTATAAAAATAAAGCATACAACCCTTACATAAAAATAATAACCACATAGTTAAGTGCTTGGTAGAAAGTGTCTGATCCCAGAAATACAGCCCAATTGGGAGGTACACCAGTCAATCTGGAAGTTAGTAAGCAAACTTGTATGCCTACAACATGGGTTGACTCTTATCAGTGAGTTCCAATTTACTTATTTTGACGAGTGTCTATTGAATGGCCAGGAAGAGGCAGGGGGTACTATGCATCTCAGCCATGCTCAAACCAGGGCAGAGGGCCCACAAAATTCAAAATGCCTTCCCTAGTGGCCAGACATTTGACAGTTCCTTTATTCTCTGGCATGTAATGTTGGTACAGAGGCAGTCCACCTCTGGGGCTGACATGATGCCTATCGCAAACCATACGCAGTTATGTGCAAAAGCGGAACAAGGTCAGTTGACTACATGTGGCATCAACCTTAACCCTATGGTTACGTTAAATAGTTGCAGATCCTGAATATGAGTACATTTTTGGCTCTGCTAAGACATCCAACTGAGTCAGGAGGTTCCTCAAGTCTGCGATCACTCTACACTGAAGGCTGAGGTGAAGTTTAAACCTGTTTGTCATTTTGAAGCTCCCAGAGCTAGATTAAAACGGACAATAAATTTACTATCTAATGTTAGGTTCTTTGGATTTGTAAATGTAAATATAGTGAAAAAAAGTATTTGGTGCTTGCTGAACAGATACAAGGATGACACAAAATGAGATTATTGTAGAATACCCAGGTTTTAACTCCTTCCAGAAATATCTGTGGGTATCTTTCTGTCCCAGCGAATTTGCCACATAGTTGCACAAAATTGCGACCTGCAATTAGGAAGAATGAGCACGTTTTAATAACCTCTGGAATCCCTTTAGCTAAGTCTGTGGCTAGAGTGGAAGGATCAAGTGGACTGTTGTGGCCACATTTCTCCCTTTTGGAAGGCTAGGCCCGTGGGAAAACTGTTTCTGTGAAAGCGGCAGAGTGCCTACCATTTTACATTATTGACAAGAAGTTAAGTGACCACAGTGGAGGAGACAGAGGAGGTTCTGCTATGAGAAGTATCCTGGCAGCATCATTCTGGACTCACTGAAGTCGAGCAATGGAATTTTTTGGGAGACCAATTAAATGCCTCCATTATTAAGCTTGCAAGACACCGTCATTGACTGCAGAAACAAGATGGTGGCAATAAAGATGATGCAGAATTCTGTGGATGGTATTAAGTTGATGAAAGCATGAATTTAAAACAGCGCTGATCTACTTCTCCGGGATGCAAAAGTATTCTCACTGAGGCCACTGGAACAAGTCCAGTGAGATTAGTCCTATGGCAAGATTATCATGAAAAGATGATATTTTGAGAAACACCATCTCCCCTGTTCCACCCATTAGGGTTAAGAAAATAACTTGGATATCCAATGACTGACCATGTCACCCACATTTCCCACCCCTGCAGTCACACGGGACTTTTGTGTCATTGATGTACAGAAAGAAACATGTCCTGAACTAATGAAGCACTATTAGAAAAGGGATGCGGGTAAAAGAAATAAAGGGGATAGGAAGGAGCAGCGAGGTATGCCATAAGACAGATCTGAAAATAGATTAAGAAGAAGTTTAACAATACTCTGTTCATGATATGAGACGAATGAAGGTATCCTCAATGGTGTCATGGCCTCACAGATCGAGCAGCCGCTGGGCACCACACCGCTTCCTTCCATCTCCATTTTATAAATGTATACAGATTTGAGCTGCACAGTCTGCACTCCTGGGTCTGAAACAGGCCTGAAACAGGGTGTGGATGTAATGAGATGGTGCACATTGAGTAACCTTGTGTCCACACGCTTGATAGGGAATGGAAGCTGTGAAAGGGGAAGGAAATTCACAGGTCTGTCAAGCCTGAAGCTTTCCTCTATAATTATATGTTTGCAGTCCCTCTGAATCTGTTTTCAGGCATAGCCTCTAAAACCTACTTATTGACACCTGTCTAATGGGTACTTAGACCGGCAGCTTCTCTTCAGGGCTCTCAGCTAGCGCCGGGACGCCTCTTCAGAGGCAGCTGTGCGCTCCACAAGTGCCAAGAATTGAATTGAAAGTTTCTGCAGTGTACTAGTGTTTATTTTATTTACAACTGATTCACGTCATTCCTGCAAAGAAGACGTGCGCTTACCAGGCTCCCAAAAATTGAGCCGCTTTGTAACTTCAAGAAACCCTGTGCCAAGGATCTCATTTATGGATCTACAGAGTTACCAGATGGTATCCCTTAAATCTTGGCGAATTGAGTCCATGGTTCTACCTGACCTTTCCAAACCTGCAGCTTGGTGACACTGCTCACTTATAGGTAGTAATGGAAAAGCAGCCCACTAATAGTGCTGTGTGGAATCACAGTGTTTGTGAGTTGGGTTGGTTTCCTGAAACTGGTAAGAAGACTGAGCCCTTGAACAGTCGAAGATCATCATTGCTGGGGGTTGCACAATTTCTTCCCACATATGAAAGGATGTCTCTGCACACGCACAATCTCTGACCAGCTATTGCATAAGTTTAATAATGCACTGTGCAGTGATGTCATTTCGATTTTGAAAGGCAGAGAAGGCTTCTAATGTGAATTTGTGAAATAAGGATAGAAAAGTAATGTTATTACAAAACCTCTTATTAATGGGGCGTGTTTCTTCTCCCCTTTTCAGGAATAGGTTCGCTCAGAAGTCTCCCCCATTCTTGACATATCTCAAGAACATACTGCGAAAATACCCCGATGGAGGGCAGATTTTAAAGGTAATTTGCCTTTTATTCCTAATTATGGCACTTAATAAACATGGATTTACCAGCTAATTTCAGGTAATTACTTACTTCTGAAACCACAGAGGTACTCTTGTGATAATCATGATGCAAATAAGGGTTACGTCTTAAATTTGTCTTTTATAGTTCTCTATTTTTGTACGTACTCAAGAGCAGCAATAACATATTACTGCTATCATACTCATAAGTGTTTTATTCTCCGTACAGTGACCTTTAGACCTGGAGCATATCCTCACCCAGACTTGTGTAATTTCCTATGCCATTATGGAGTTAACCACTATGCATTTACTGCTCACTATCAAAGGATTTCAGAATAAAGGCCCAAAATTTAAAGAATAAATTATGGCTTTACTGCCCTGTGTCACAATGCTCATCCTCTGGCCCCTGTCCAGCTATACCACAACAAATCTACGAAGACCGCAAATGGTTCATGGATCATCTGGATTAAAGGGGGGCCTCGGACTAGTGATACAAGAATCACTAGATTGCATAACTTGTATCATCTCATGCGTACCAGCATCCTTTCCTCCAGACTTGTGGAAACATTTCAGAGCCTGCAGAAATGTAGAAAGGGGCGACTAATGTCAAGGAAATTCTAGAAGTCTAACCAGATTTCCTGAACATGGTTTAGTCAAATTCTCATACAATCTAGATGTAACATTCACTAAATAGTGCTTACAGAAGGTGTCAAGGTTTGGTTTTCAAGGCTGAAACTGCTGTTTCGTGCAAGGAGTCTGTATAAGGACCTGAAGGTGTTTGCATGATAATAATATAATCCAAGGAATCTCCAAATGTTCAAATTGCGTAGGGCACCTTGAACTTCTGAAGAAGGGTTTGAAAAGAAAGCAAAAGGAAATGTGTCTTGTCTCTTGTGAGCATCTTTTCTTAAACAAAGCAGGTTGGTGAGGAACAAACTAAGGGCCTAATTGTGAGTTTGGTGCAGCGGCGCCGGCTCCACTGCGCCAAACCTGCGCATGGACCTCCTGCCGTATTACGAGTTGTAAAACTACAATTCCTAATATGGTCGGCGGTCCTTTGGCCTTTCCCAAGGCAGTGCCTTAAAAACAGGTACCGCAATGGGAACAGCAAAAAAGTTTCAGCATGGCATGGACCATGGCTTCCACGCCTTGCTGTAACTGGGGGGAATACAAACAGAGGGGCACATGTTGTGCCCCCCAAAATGTATTCCTGAGCTGGGGGGATATGAGGGCCCTGTAGGGACCCCTTTGTTCCTGCCCTGCCAGCCTATTCATGGCGGGGTCTGCCATGAAGAAACTGGCGGTCCAGGAACTCAAAATATGCTGAGCGGGACTGCGCCAGCCCTGCACAGCATTATGCGTAGTGGCGCTCCTGTGCTGGGGGCCATTGGGGAGATTAAGTGACTATTGCCCAGAATCACACAATGCTGAACTGAGCTGCTGCCGGGATCGAACCGTGGAGCCATGCGCTCTGGCCGCTGCTCCACACCTCCCCACAGAAAAAAGTACTGTGTGTTCAACTTGCCAGTTGTTATTATATTTTAAGGAGACGTGCAGCTTTGATCCTCCCCTGTGTCTCGTTCCCTTTTTCATATTGTTTGAATTTTGCGATAAAAACAAAACAACCGCCTCACTAATGATTTTTTTGAAAACCATGTGCTGGGTTTCTGGACAACATACAGCCCTTTTTTTCAGAAACATTTTAGTAAACATTTCGTGAGACGCCTGTTTGCGGTTGGCATGTATGCAAGAGCGCATTGTTTTTCCTCTAATCAGCCTCTTGGTTGTAAACGGCGATCAACCCACCGGATGCCGAGCTGACAGTGTTTGCTGGTGGCGCATTGGAGCCGATCAGACATTCTCAGTCAGAGCTGACTAGTAAACCGTCACTGAGAGAGTACAGTAATAAGGTTGGCCAGGCATCACTGCTGCTGCTCCCTGCTGCCGCCTCCTTCGATCCCTGAAGCAGCCGCCGCCCAAGGGGTTTGTGTTCAAACAGTGGGCTGCAAGAGCACAATCTGCATACTTCGCAAGAGCCCGCAGCTCTTTACAGCCACTTTCCGTAACCGAGCCCCTGCTAAATGTTCAATATGGCCGCGGCGCTGATACCTGTGCAGCATGGAAAGCGCCCGGCCTCATGCACACGTCACCGAGCAAGAACCCCAGCCTGGAGACCGGCAGCTAAAAAATAGACAAAACAGAATAAAAGGGGGCGCCGCGCCTTAGTACATAAAAGCTGTGCGTGCAGCAGTCCATGAAGTGGGCCCGTGATAAATAAATAAACGCACAAATGAGATAAAGGGTGCAAGTATTACAAAGAGGCACCCACATTTTGGAATATTAGCCCGTCTTCATAAATTCTGTGCGTGCGGCAAGTGTGAAGCGGGCGCCGTGATTAGCGTGATGAATAAATACACAGAAATGAAATAAGCAGCGCATTGTACTACAAACTATACTACCTATAGTGGAACACGGGCAGCAATTAAATTTGTAGTCCGCAAAGGTACACACAAACACGTTCATTGTAAGGAAACTGAAGTTGGCCGGGGCTCCATAGTGAAACAAGAGGAACAAGCCCAATCCTCCTTAAAACAAAGCCCACAACCAACTAACATCCTAAAAACGCCTAAATGACGGTCAACAGCGAAAATTGCTAAAGGCCTAAAATATATAACCAACGAAGAGGGAGGCATGGCGAAAGACGTATCCCCAATACAACTGTGGAATTAGGAGGAGGTGGGAAGGAGGAAGACTGCATTGAAATGTAGTCAGCTATAGTGCCGAAACTACACACAGGCAAACAGAAACAGAGCAGGAAACTAAGAAAAAAAGTATTCCTCCAGAGAACAGCCAAAGAACTGTAGTGTGATGAGACAGTACTTAGTCCCTGCTGCATGAGAGGAATGGAAGAGAAAAAGGAGGGACAAAAAGGCAGGACTGATCATTAGCAAGCAAGAATTCTTGAAGGACACTGAAAAAAAACAATCAAAAGCAGGAGGATGGCTTTAGGCCAACATAAGAAATTACAATAGGTCTCGAATGCTCCACCTAAAAATTACTTCACGGGTCAAAGTAGAAATTCGAGACCCATATAATTGGTAATTCCCTTTAGTTGTCATCGGGTATTTTTTTCCTTTTTGTCATACAAGTTTCGTTTTTGTTTTTTACCATTCTTACCCTAATTCTTCATCTTAGAGCCACATTCCCTGGAGTGTGGGACACTGGTGTCGCCGCGTTTAATTGGATCCTGCTGGCTGTTTTCTTCCTAGACCAACTAGTGGTGGCTACTGTACCTAGCGCAACAGATAAAGGATGAAACGGGGAACCCACCTTTGAAATCTGTGCTATAAATTTCGGGTACTAATATTATTCAGATTCCCCTTGCTTCGTCACAAATGAAAAACATAATTGTTGGCCACCATTTGTAATAGTGGATCAACTTGTGTCTGCACCCTTCCTCACGCATGCAGTGCCTTAATCAGGACCTGGTGGGCTCCCTTGCCTCATAAACGACTGGGAGAATTAACTCAAACTTGTGAAACAAAGGCATTCTTATCCACTCTTTTACATTCGCATTCATTTTTCAAATGCCATCTTGGATTGCAAAAATGCTTGTGCTCTCTCCTTTAAACATAGGGAAATTGGCTTACATCCAACTGGCACATTTAATTTACTTGTAAGTCCCTAGTAAATTGGTACAATCAATACCTCTGGCCTGTAAATTAAATGCTACTGGTGGGCCTGCAGCACTGATTGCACTACCCACTTAAGTAGCCTTTTAAACATGTCTCAGGCCTCCCAGTTTAGCCTGTGCATCCAGTTTTCAATTGCCATTTCGACCTGGCAAAATAAACCTTTTGCCAGGCCCAAACTTTCCTAGGGTAGGCCCTAAACAGCCCTTGGGCGGGGTGCAGTGTATTTAAATAAAGTTGGACATGTACATTTACCTTTTACATGTCCTGGCAGTCCTGGCAGTGAAAAACTGTTAAATTCATTTTTCACTACTGCAGGGCCCATCTCTCCTGTAGGATAACATTTGGTTACCTTATTCCATTTAATAAGCAATAATTTTCAATTGGGACAAAGTAGGGAGGACGAGTTTGGTATCTAATGAATGATAATTTAAAACCTATTTAATGGTAAAGTCTGATTTTAAGTCACAATTCTGAAAATGCCGCTTTTAGAAAGTTCGCTTTTTCCTCTCCCAGCCAGTTAGTGCCTGTATCCTGGGTCACAAGACTAGGTGTAGCTGGCAGTTGGTCTTTGTGTCTTGCTGCTTCCAAACTGTGAGAAAAAAGGAGAATAGCTGTTGGCAGGATGGGCCATCTCTGAATTATTATTGGGGAGGAGCAGTCGCCTACCACACTTGTACATCACAAAGGCTCTGCCCGGCACACTCACAAAGGGTTTGACAATACTATTTTGTGCCCCCAGACAAGCTGGGGCCAGGGCAGGGAGGTAGGAAATTCCAAACACCTCTGGGGTTGAAAACCTCCAGAACATTCCCCTACTTTAAAGCTGGCACCTAGTATAAATATTAAACTCTCAGACTCAACTCCTCAGTACAGCTCTGGACCTGTGGGAGACTGTGAAGAACTGCTGTTCTGCTCTTCCAGAAGGACTGCTACTCTGCTGCCCTGCTGCCTGAGTGAGATGGACTGGACCTGCATCTTTAACAGAGGACCACCAGAGTGACTCCAGGCCCATAGACTGGCCTCTTGATCAGAGCCTCAGGAACAGAAACTGCTCCAACCACCCTGAACTCAGCAACTGGACTCTACTTGCTGTGAGTCTTCCTCCCCCAAATGGTGCTGCCCCAGTCCTCGATCCTTGGAAGTGGGCCTGAAGGTGCTCTGCCAGCTCATCTGTGGTCCTCACAGATCTGATGCAGTGTGACACATCGCCCGCAGCCCCTCAGAACCCGCACTGATTGATGCATCTTGACACAGGACCTCGCACCACTGCCTCTCAGATCCTGTGAACCGCTAATGCACAATGCATCCTGACGCAAGACCTAGCATCGCAGCCCTACAGATCCTCGGAACTACACTGTGCAATGCATCTTGATGCAGGACCTTGCATTGCAGCCCATCGGAACCATTGCGGCACAACAAATCCTCTACACTGGATCTCACAATACTCCACAACCCCGATTTAAGTACTTTTTTTAGCAGGCCTAAATTGGTCCCTGTACCTGGCCCACGCTCTATCGCGGTCCCCCTGAACTTTTGACTTTGTAGTGGCCTGGCACAACTTGATAACCACAGTTGGTGCTTTGTGCTTCTAAGCACTATTTTCACCTAAATCTTTAAAATTGCAAATCTCCGGTTCTGCTGATTAGAAGTTTGTTGTTTTAGTCTCAAATAATTCATTAAATTTTACTCTATCTTTCTAAATTGATGTGGGATTTTTCTTGTGGTGTGTTTTCACTTTTTTTTCTGTTTGAAGTGCTGCATAAATACCTTACACATTGCCTCTAAGTTAAGCCTGACTGCTTTTGTGCCAAGCTACCTGAGGGTTAAGCACAGGTTAATTTGGGAATGCTTGTGACTTCAGCCTGACAGGAATTGTTGTTGCTACTTGAGTATGGTTCCACTCTTCTCAACCAGTAACCCAATTTCCTACACTCGTCTTTTCCCAGATGTTGGAACTAATTGAGCCCATTTTGTAACCAATGAGCGCTTTGAAAATAATGCTTGCAAATTTACCCTAGCTTACATCCACAAGTGTAAGCTGTGCATTCATGCTGCAACATCCAGTTTGAAGCAGACTCTCAGCTCCTAACACTCAACACAAAAACGCAATACTAATAGATGTGACTTCAGTCAACGCCCTTCTGCCATCCATGCCATACAGATCTAATAATCACTCCTCCAACTGTCATACAGCATTATACAGTAACCTACCCTGACACAACACTTATTTTGTGTAAAGATTGATTTGCAAAATGTGAGTGATTTTTTGTGCAGTAAGGACATCTGGCTGCTAGGATTGTGGGTTTCCGTGATGGACGGACCACTAGTGAGCCACTACAGACCTCCTCAGTCTCTGGGTGAAATTCCAGTTGAGAAGTATAGTTGATTGAGTACATATCTCTGAGGCAATGTGGGCCATTATCATTCAATAAAAAAACAAAATAGCAGTTTGTCTTCAACTTCCAATCAAGCTTGTCATCAAATTCCCCTCCCCCCAGCCTATAATGAAGAGCTGAACAACATTATGGAAAGGTGTCAGTTCATGAGGAATGTATGTCAGTTGGGTAAGCCAGTCCACCTCAGAGTTGTAAATTCAAGCAAGTTGGGTGAAAAAGGGAAAAGCTATATTCTTCAAGTCACATTGAAAATATCCCTAATACGTCACATTTCACGTTATTACAGTACACGTTCTACTGTTCCAGGTTAATACGACAAAGGATTATATGAGGATGATAATGATGCACCCCTACAAATAAAAGAGCAACATTTGCGCTACACCAGCCCCCCCTCTGATGACAAGTGCCATCAAACCCACAGTACAACTCCCTATAGAGAGAACGGACCTAAACAGACGTTGTAGCCAGTCTCACCTGTCGGAACCGCTCTAACTGCTTAAGATTGTCATAGTGACTGTCCTGCAGTCTTTCTATTCTCCTTTCTCTTTTCCTAAGGGAATCTTTAGCTCGTTTAGACTGATGCCACTTGTAAGCCTTCACTCATCCCATCAACAAGATGACACATAGCACAATGATTACTATTGTTTTCAAGATATAGCATATGATTCCTTTCCAAAGATTCGCAAACAAACTCCCAACTTTTCCAAAACCTTTTCCAACTTTATCCCAAATTCTCTAAGTTGCCAATTCATGTATCTCATGGTGTATCTCATGATGTTACTTATATACTTCCTCAGATCCTTACTATGTTCTGGGATATAAGTACAGCACTGTTGAACCCTCAGCATTTTACAGACTGCGGCCTCTTTTGCTAATAACACGTCTAAAGCAAGACGGTTTTGCATCACCATAACTCTTATCGAGACCATCTCTCCGTCTAGTTTTAACAATGACTGAGCCATATTGACTGACAATTTATCTACTATAGTTGACAACCTTCTAATGTTGACATCATTCAAGACCACTCCAAACTGGGTATCTTAGCTCCAAACACATCTCCTACAATCTCTCCTGCACTGGACCACATCTCTCTGTATATGACAACTTCCCTTCCAAACTCTTCGAATCCTCTACATGTTATATCTTAGGAAACACAACAGCCACTTCACAAGTATCATACCAATCACTCCTAGTATAGCCTGAAATATTAGTTATAAATATAATTAAGAAAATTACACAATTTCGATTTTGAACATGCAGGCATGTCAACCCACATGCGTCCTAGGGAAAAACAAATTCATTCTACTTCCAAAAGTAAATCTTTCGATTTACATTAGCAGCTGAGGTTGTCATTGAAGGCATGCCCCCCAAGACCCAGTCTCTGGCAACTCAGGTTAAAATATTTTGACACTACAGGACCCTTCGGCCATTAACACGCTCTTAACAAGTGACACGCTCTTAACAAGTGACACGCTCTTAACAAGTGAGACCATGTACTTTTAGGAGCTGTTCTTGGATGTGCATACAACATTCAAAACCACTTGTTTAACTAACAAATTAAGCACCCAGCCCACACCTTTCATCTCACTTCAGCACTCCAGCACCCACACCTGTTCTGCCTTCCTCAACTTCAGCCAGCACTGGTTTGGGGCTGCAGTTAAAGAATCCTCTCTGGGTAGGGCCCTCTCCCCATAACCCTTTGTAAGCTATTGGAAGCCCCCCTGAGTTTGGCTTTTGAAGTCACAGTAGAACAGGGACCACAAGTACTTAAGGGCTACCATTTTGTAAGGATCCATTCTGTACCCCGTCATTTCATGAACACAAACATCACTAAGGGTTGACTCTGCATGTTTTCATTTTGACAAGTCTTTGCATATTATAAGGTTTTGTAAATTTGTGCACAATGAAAGTATGCCTTTTTTGTACTTATGTTTCATCATTTTTAGGTCGAGTGTGAGCCAGCGCGCAAGCGCTGCTCTGCGAAGAGCTGTGGTAGTTCAGTACGGAGAGAAGCTCCGCCCTTGTTTTTTATTTGCTCCTGTGTTTGTCCTTTGTAAATGCTGTCTTCTGATTGATTATGAGGCTTGTTAGTCCCGCCTTAGTAATGCCATGTCGTCATTTGTATCCTCCCATGGTTACTGGCCCCTTTACGTGGTTTCTACACATGTACTATTTCTTTAACTGCGGTGGTGCAGTTCCTCTGGAAGTCCAAGGCCCGAGGCCAGGAAGCAGCTGGAACCGTAGCCCGCTGCAGGAGACAACCAGGTAAATGTGGAGTGTCTTTTCCCCTCCCCTCCCCTCCCTCCCGTTGTCTGTGCCTTCTCCTCTCCACCCGCCCTGTTGTCCGTGCCTTCTCCTCTCAGCCTCTCCTTCCCGTTTTCCCAACCTTATGCAATGCAATAGGTCTCGCATAAATTGGAGACCTATTGCATTGCAAATGCTTGTTGCTTCTTTACACGCACTGTTGATCAGACAATCCATATTAGGTCGAGTGTTCTGCTATTGGTAGCGCCAGCAGAAACCGCTCCATACAGGTAACTCTGCAATTGTGGAAACCAAAGCTGAGCGACGGAAGAAGTTAAAACTCATATCCACAACCACAGAGAGCAGGAAGGCACCTCCAGGATTTCGCTGAACGGAGTACAAAGCATCATGCAACAGAGGGTTACGAAAACCGTTCCAGGAAACCAGCCATCGAGGTACAAGAATAAGCAGGGTGACTAGAAACACTGACAGGATTCCGGCTGCTGCGGACAGCATGCAGCCAGACGAGGCGCCTGACCATTTCAGCCGAGTGTGCGTGAAGGCAACTAAAAGAAACACGGAAAGAAAACTGCGCGTTTCTGGAAACTGACGAGACACAGACAGCAGCCTGCTGCTCCAGAGATCTCCAAGGCAAGAAATCTGCAATGAGTGACAAACTGGTTTAAGAGGTTATGTTCCACCCAGAACTGAGATAATGTTCTTGAATGTGCACTTTGCAATCAAACTAAGCATGTTCTTCTTGGCTATGTTAAAACTGCGTTTATATAGCTCTTATTACCCCTGACGAGGCGCTGAAACAATTAAGAACAGAAGATATTATCTATCTATCTATCTATCTATCTATCTATCTATCTATCTATCTATCTATCTATCTATCTATCTATCTATCTATCTATCTATCTATCTATCTATCTATCTATCTATCTATCTATCTATCTATCTATCTATCTAGCTATCTATTTAGCTATCTATTTAGCTATCATTGTATGCATAGCAGGCAACAGCAAGTCGTTGGAAAAGTACACGTCTTAGAAAAGGGTTGCACCCACAAATAACTTGATGCGTTGCTTTGTTCAGCTCTAATCACTAATTTTGAACACTTAAAAACTTAGCAATGGTGCACAGCGCGCTACATATGCAATGTTTTGTGTGTAAAAGCATGGTCTTGTATGGTGTGTTGTACTGTGATGTTGTTTGTGGTTTGTAGTGGCAAGTGTCTTTTGGTATTTTTTGATATAGTGTTGAATTCTGAGTGTAGTAAGATATTTTGATTTGGCGTGAGGAGATTTATCACATTGAATAATCTACTGTACTGATACTTCATGGTGGCACATGATCTGGAGCGATGTGGCTATGTGGAGCGACTTTAATCCTCAGTGTATTGTTTTCTGGCTTATGGCATGGTGTGGACCATTGTGGTATGGTGTTCTATGATCATTGCAGTATGGTATATTCAGAGAAGTGGGGCGGTGTTTGGTAGTGTGGCAGTGTGCTGGGTGTAGGGTGTATTTTGTGAAGGTTATTCTCTATCATTTGGTTTTGGATGGTTTAGTGCTTTGCAGTGGTCATATAGTGAGGTGTAGAGTGGCTAGGGATATGGTAATGCTTTGCATTGTGATGTGGTATAGTGGTATCAGAAAGCATACTGGTGGTATTATTTTGCGTGTTTTGGCGTGTTTTTTGTGGAAAGTTATATATTTTGAGTGGTAGACTGCTGATGTGACTCTTAGTGTGCTGTGTGAAGGAGGGTTTGGTGCTGTGTGGCTGTTTGGTGATGTGGCACAGAGTGTTCCAAAGGCTGCACAATGTCATATAAAATGTGCATAAGAGTGTTTCTCGTTGTGGTGAGGGCTCCAGTCATTTAATTAGCTGTGATTTGGCGCGTTAATTTTACAATATACATGCCCGCCACATGTTCTTTTTGTTGCCAAGCGAACTATATCAATCATCGTGGAGTGCGGATCGAGGAGGAGGAATGTGTTGTGAAGTAGTACACTGTGGTGTGCTCTGCTGCTACCACAGCCTGCAGTTATGTGTGCAGTACTGTGTGTGCATTGTTGTGGTTTGTTTGCAAACTCCAGTACCATTTCACATGTTCTCAGGTTTAGTAGTACCTCTGAGTGTTATGTTACTGGGTGTATTTTCACTGTGTTTGTGTTCCTCTGTTCAGAAGTATTTTTGCCCTCTCTTTATTCCGCTCTCTGTTTAAATGTTGACAACTAATGTGCTGCTCACTTTTTCAAAGTTTTTAAACAATCAGAACAATGTAGTTTGAGTGCAAATTTACTATTGGGTGTCACATAATAAGAAAGTTTGCAGCACACAAGACTCTACAATCAGAAGAATTTTAAATCTACAATCAGAAGAATTTTAAATCTCCCTTCCCAAGTGATCCAGCTCCTCTTCCTCTCAGATCAAAAAAATATGCCCTCCTCTTAAGCCTATAAACCAAAGAGCTATCAATCGCCAACATTTCCCCGCCTAATACATGTGAGAACCTTAGCCACCAGACATTGACTCCAGGGACATGTCCTTCCCCAAAGTGCGGTTTGTGAAAATTTACGTTTTGGGCCCTGGTGACAAATATGTGGAGTTTGACATCTCTAAAAATTTACTTTGAAAGAAGGCGAGTCCTAATCGATCTGTCTGTCTGCCTGTCCTTTCGTCTGTCTGTCCTTTTGTATGTCTATCTATTTGGCCCCTAAAACATCAGTGATGATCATTTATGTTAAGATCCCAAACTTTTTTTGCTATTTGTGGAGCACTGTCTTTCTGATCCGGAGCATAAGCACCACCCAATGACAGGCGCCACCCAATGACACCTTGAAACATCTTGTGGCTAAATGGCAGATGTCCCAGTATCCTGATGATGTCGGAAGATACATTTAGTGTCAGCCTTACTGTAGACATCCACTCTAATAAACTGCGGAAGGAAGAGAATGAGGCAGGTGATTCCTGTTGATGTGCTTCATGATTGGGGGGTTCAAAAGGTGAGGGTCCACATAAATATTGCTACCCGGTCCCTGGACATGGTCCAGGAATTGGGTGGCTCTCGTCCAATGAATTTCACAGCCTGGCCCTTGGGCAAGCTTGGAGCATGTCATAAATCCCCCTCACTCCCCAAATTCTGGTCAGTGATAGGCTTGAAAGGGGCAGAGCCTAATCCCATATTATCAACTTCTCCCTGGTCCGCTTTTCATAAGTGAAGGTGAAAAAGGGATAGGGAAACAAGGATTTGTGCTCACTTTTTTCTAAATGTATTACTCGTATTTGCCTTCGACCTAAACTCCAGGCAAGACAGTGTAATGTTCTTTTTCATCAATATTTCAAAAACTACTTCAGAGATAGACATCACTATTTTCTTGCCAGTTTGATGTTAATCAATTGAATACTTTTTACTGTGTGCTTGAGAAAAAGATTCCCATAATTTTTCAGTGGGACAACAAATGTCCATCACGTAACCTTTGACCTCTCTTGACCAATTTGTAGTACTCGTTGTAAACCATTCTAATTGGCCAAATGAAACCCAAATGTGCTTTTGTTATGGAGTAGTGGTTCCATAACTACAGAGTCACCTCACTGACTATATAGAACAAGCATTTGCAATGCAATAGGTCTCGCATTTACGCGAGTTTAAGCTATTGGCATTGTAAATGACATTGCCTTTTATTTATGTTTTAAAAACCAAAACATAAATAAAAGGTATTGTCATTTATAATGCCAATAGCTCAAACTCGCGTAAACGCGAGACCTATTGCATTGCAAATGCTTGTTAAACTAGGTAACACAACCACACAAATACACCCCAAACCATGCCACATAATTCAAATCAGAATAATTTCTCTCAAAACTACACACTTCATGCCACACAATTTAACTCTACATATTTCCATTCCATACCACACAATTGGACAACAAACCACATATTTCAAATTATCAACACAATTACACAACCCACCACATACATCTAATCCACATCACAGAATTCCACATCATGCCTTAAAATTCAACAGCGCACAACATAATTAAACTCCACAATATACCACTCCACAACACAACACAAGATGCCATTCCACATAATTACAGTCTGTGACACACAATCCCACTCCACTTTATTCCAGTATACTCAGTGCCGCATAATTACTATCCACATATTTCCACTGCACACCATGCCACATAATTCCGCCACACAAATCCACTCCACACCACACACAATTCCATACTTAACAATTCCAATCCAACCCTTGGGGTGACCTTGTTGTGAGGAGTTGGCCTAATGGCTAGGGCGGTCGACCTCGAATCTGGGGAACCGGGTTCGAGTCTTGGCAACGGTCAAGTTTGTGCAATATAAACTCTGTTAAAAAAAACCCACATAATTTCACTCCACATACATCCACTCCAATACACAAAGCAAAAAGACATTGGGCCATATGTAGGTAGCATCACATTTACCGATTCATAAATACCGAATTTTACCGATTCGGTATTTATGAATCGGTAAATGTGATGTAGGTAATGATTCAGTAAATTTTACCGAATCGGAAAAATTTGGTAAATATGAATCGGTATTTACCGATTCGGTAATGGGGCATACCTTCCCATTGATTCCTATGGGCCTGGAGGCCCATAGGAATCAATGGGAAGCCAGTCACCATTACCGATTCGGTAAATACCGATTCGGTAATGGGGGGAGCATATACAAGGGTGGCAGGGTGTCACATTGACACCCTGTTGCACCCCTGATTCTTGCATGTGTGCACATGTGGCGCACATACATGCCCTAAGGGCATGTATGTCTGCCACATGGCACTCTTACATCTGCAAAATATTGCGTTTTGCAAGGTATTCGTTATTTATCACCAACCTGTATTTGGTGGTAAATAACGAATTCTTAATACTAATTTGCACTCTTTAGAGTGCTCCCTACATTCAGGATTCGGTATTTACCGATTCGGTATTTTACCGATTCGGTAATTTACCGAATCCTGAATTATGCCTCCTACATCCCAAATAGCTAAATACCGGTCGGTAACGGGATATTTACCGAATTTCGGCCGTTACCGACCGGTATTTAGCTACCTACATGAGGCCCATTGTCATTTAAAACTCCAATAACTCCAACTCTCACAAATGCGACACCAATTTGCATTGCAAATGCTTGTTAGGTCTGGCGTTAGCCAAGGCCTTTTGATTTTACTAAAATATGTATAATATACTTACAAATAGGGGCCTTCAGTCACCTCTCTTCATCCATTGGTCTGTTGTTGTGTCACTCACATTTTGTTTCCACCCCCTACAGAATATAGCATGGGGCTGTGGGGCACCTTACTTCAGCCATGAATTAACTTCAGTTTGAGTGATTGCATTTTGCACTTTCACGAGGAGCACATCTGCACAAAAGCAAGTTCTCCTCAGTACTTTTTACTCTAGTGTTGCTTTGGTGTGTAGAGCCTGATGTGATAGCAGGATGCTTCTGATGTGAACACAGAGCACATTCCATCATTATCAGATCCCATCTCTTGCTAGTGCAGTTGTAAATTCCTTATAGTGTGTTTTGCTTTTCTGACTGCTGCTATTTCATTGTACGAAATTGCGGGTTTGCGATTACCTAAGAGCGACTTTTTGTGATTCGCTATTAGGTCATCGCAAACAGCAATGTACTACAGTGAGTTGGGCACTGTTTGCAATTCACAGTGGGTCGCAAATAGACCTACCTCATTAATATTCATCGGGTAGATCCCAATTTGCAACCCATTGGGAATCGCTAAACTTACAGGGATGGTGGCCTGCTTAAGTCAGCAGACCACCATGTTTGTGATTGCTTTTAAATAAAGCATTTTTTTAAAATGCAGCCCGTTTTCCTTAAAGGAAAATGGGATGCGTTACAAAAAGACAAATGAAACGTTTCAGTTTCATTTTTTAGGAATAGGCAGTGGTCTATGGGACCACTGCCTGCTCTTAAAAAACATTTCCGCAACCATTCACAAAGGGGAAGTGGTCCCTTGGGAACCCCTTCCTGTTTGTGAATGAGTTACCATCTACTTGAAGTAGGTGGTAAAATGTGAATGTTTTGCAACCGCTTTACAGTGGCAAATCATTCACACATATCACTGCGAGTCGCTATTAGGAAGGGACGCCCTAAACACACCCCTTCCTAATACCGAATCCCAAACCTATTAACGATTCGGAAATCAGATACCAAATTGCAAAATAGGGTTTGGTTCATGGAAAAATGTTGTTTTCCGGTCGCAAATACCCCAGATCTGTTAATCAGCCCATTTGCAACCTGAAACAAGCATTGGCATAGCCAATAGGTCTCGCTTTTGGGACCTTATAAGTATTTAGTTATGCAGCATAATATCCTTGGGTGCAACAATAACTGTTGTATGGGTAAACACTTATAAGGTCCCAAAGGCGAGACCTATTGGCTATGCCAATGCTTGTTTTATAAGCGTTAGAAAGGTAAAGAGCGGATTCAAACCCAAGGACAGCACCAGGCACACAACCGAGCTAGCTTTTAGCAAGACATACAGACAACAGAATGTAGGGCCACTTGAGTATGACATAGCCTGGTCACGCTGCTCAGTCACACTGACATAGTTTAAACAATTTGATCATTCTTCACTGATTGCATGCTAGCTCATGATGAACAGCCGAGTAAGGGAATGAAATCCGCTCCCCATTAAATGCTGCACTTAAAATAACCGGGAGAAAAACATAATGAGCACAAGAGGAGGAAGGATACTTTAAAAATATGAGCAGGCACTTGACTGGCGTTGCAGTGGTTAATACAATCTAGATGTTAGGCAAGGCTGGTGCCATGGATATGTTGATGCCCGTGGTTATAAGTTGGCTTCTGTGTTGCCCTTCCCAGGGTGTGCCATGATGAGCTGCTGTTACAGGGACAGAGGCTCTTCTTGCGTTTTCCAAATGGGAAATTTCCCTGCGGAGTGAGTGGTGCGGACTCGGCTACTCTTGAACCAGGGGTGTTTGAACTGCTAATTTGGCCACGTGTTGGTCGCGAAATAAAAGCAGCATCGACACTGCCGCCCGCAAATTATTTCCCAAAAACAGAAATAAGCAGTACGCAAGCGGCACTTCGCTGCAGGTAAGAATACACTAAAATTTAAAAATATGCTTCCTAAGCTATGTGACGATGTGCCGGGGATGTATAAATATTCATGGGACATAAATCTCACGTTTTACAGCTCCTGCTGCCTGTGAAATGTGGTAGACACAACTGTACCAGAGTGGGCCACTGAACAGGCGGCTTGATTTGCTATGACGATGGTATTTTTTTTGTTCTCCCCGTGGGAATATTTTATGGACAAAACTTTAGAGGTTCCTTGAGAAAAAACAGAAACACAGCTTCAAGGCATGGCGTCTGGCCCCGCACTGCTTCAGATTGTGTGGGGAAGGAACATCCGCTGGAGACACGCAGGACAAGTCTCATTACTAATAATGTTTCTTTCACTCTGCAGCTCTGTAATGGTGTTCACTCAGAATTGGGTCCCAGTGAAGTTGTATTAGGAGTGGTAGTGCATTCAGAGGGACGTGGGGAGAGAAGGGAGGGTGAAATGCAATCAGAGGTGGAGATGAGAGCGGGCAGAGAAGGGGTGGGGGATGTACAAGCAGGGGAGCCTCAAGGATCACAAAAGCATCTCCCAAAACCCTTTTACTTGTGTGTCAGTAATTATTTTTATATATGTTTTTAGCAATTGTTCAATTTGCTATAAGCCGTAATGTTAGGCCACCAATGTGCGATGCTGAAATAAGCGCATCAGACTGAGGATTAAATGTGAGCCCGCTAACAATACTGGCCAAGCTTGTACCCTTTTAAAAGTACCTACTTGTTATGGTTCGTAATGTTTGGAGTTAAATGTAAAATCACTCGGCTCAGACGGGAAACATCAATTAAGGAGGATGTGTGGGTGTGGGTTGTGCTCTCCTTGCGCCTGTGGCCTGTTTCTCGCTAACACGTTGGAATGCAAATCCATTAATCAGGCAGGAGGGCTCTGTCTGCCTTCTGCCCCAGTGGCGCCTCTTGTCTGGTTTCTCCGTAACACTAGAGAATGTTGCATTGTCAAACAAGAGTACTGAGCACCTACCTGTTGGTGTAGGGACCGCCAAACTGCAGATGACGGTGAGGATGGAAAAAGCTAAGGTAAATGGAATTGCTGCCAAATCAGTAACGCAAATAGAAAACTTTTTGGCTTGTCAATGAAGGAGGAAACGAAGCAGCAAGATTGCTAGGCTTACACAGATTAGGGGATTAAAAGTGGAGAAGTCTGAAAAAGAAATCTTAATACTTCTGTGCAGTATTCACAGCAAATCAACTAGAATACGATGAAGTAGATGAAAGGAAGATGGAACTATTTATAATAGGAAAGCAATGATGGAGGCCGCAAACATCCGGGTGGGTAAAGTGACTAGAGCAGATAGGAAAGATCCAAGAATTATAAATGCAGCTTGGTGTGTCTAAACAAACAAGGAAGACAAAAGTAGCGTGTGTCTTCCCGTGGGCTCGAGCTCCCCGTGCGCTGCTGTACGTCAGTTTCGCGCCCAGATTGAAGTGTCACTTTAATCTCGCTAAACGCGGGCTTTGAAGTGGCAAGGGGCAGGGGAGCGCATTCCAGGCGGGGGAGCGGACACTTTGAAGTAGGTGCGCGTGCCAGTGGGATGAAGCGCTTCCCCAAAAGTGGATTGCATGGCGGCACGATGCACGTGATTGTGCGCGTGCTCGCCATGCAATCTGCTTTTGGGAGCACTTTTGGGAGCCCCTTACTAAAGTCTTGCATATCGATCGCTTACGCGATAGCTAGGCGAGACCTAAAAAGCATCGTACATCTGGCCCTTAGTTACTTAAAGGGGCTTCAGACCGACTTCATCCATTAGTCTGTTATTGGTGTCCTTCACACAATGCATCAAACACACTTCAGCCATTGGTTGATTTCCCTAAGAGTTAGAGCATGCCTTCCTTTCACAAGGAACACATACAACCCCAAAGTTGCTCTTTTCAGTTCCAGGGTGCACTATGGTAATGTGTGTGGGGGTTTTTTAGAACATAAAACTTTTTTGCATGTAGCAATTGATTTGTGTTTTTTAGATTGATGAGGACCCAGCATATTCCCAGACAATAAAGTTTTGCACAAACCATGACAAAGCAATACAAGAATTGCCAGAAGGCTGGTGGCCAACACCAGAACTATTAGATTTAAACAATGCTTGTTCTAAATGTGTTCCCTCAATGCCTCTTCACTGCTCTACCTCCAATCGTCTAATGATTCATAATTATTTGTGGCCAACAGAGGAACGCTCCTGCTGTCCTGTATTTGCATTCCATCCCCAATCACTCTGCGTTTTACAGGAAACGTATGGTTTATCGAACCTGTCTTTGCTGCTCCACATGAATCAGGAGAGTAGCTTAGCACCAGGACACGTTATTTCTGGGAGATACTGCATTGTGAAAATCTTTTGCTTCCTCATTCATCATACCAAAGTCAGAGCCATCTTTGGTGGGCTTCTTCCGAGACTGCCTGCCTGCCACCCGTCTGTGTAGTGACCTGATAAGAGGTGGCTGACCCTGTACTGGACATCTCAAAAGAGGAAATAGTGTATTTCTGAACCACCTAGAATCTTTTGTCGGAAGAGTATCCTGTCCGCAGGTATTAATGCAAATAAGGGGAGCCTCCATTTTATGCTTACACATTAATGCAATTTGCAGCAGCTTTAGTTACCACAATCTTTGCTTCCTAAGACCCTCGCCTTGCCTGCCATAGTAGGACATGGTCAGAAGCACGTATAAAGCTTCTGTGTACCAGTGGAGCAAGAATTCAATTCATGTACCTACATTTCTCTCAGGGAAGTAATGTAGGGCCAAATTAATACAATCCTATAAACTTGGCTGCCTTTTGCACTCTGGGACAAGTGCTGCCGCAAACAGCCAGAATTAAAAAAAAAAGCAGGTGGGAGGTCTATTTTTCATATTTAATGAGCCAAACAGTGGAAACAATTGCCTCCTGCTTTCAGGAAGATTTGGGTTGTTCTTTCTTTTAGAAATCATTGTTTCTGATAGACCTCCAATGCCCAGCATATGTTCCTATTCATTAGTTCTCAGCTTTCGTGGTACATCAATAGGAGTTTATTTAGCCCAAGAGATCTGTGCTATGGAATGGTATAGGAACACTTTGTCAAGAATTGAAACATTATTTCTTCTTCACACCTGTTTCCAGGAGCTGATCCAGAATGCAGACGATGCTGGTGCCAGTGAAGTCATTTTTGTCCATGATGAAAGGGATTATGGGAAGGAAACTCTGTGGTCAGAAGACTTAGATAAGTTCCAAGGTATGCAAACTAAAGCAGAACCTGTTTAGAAGTGTTAACGCTTTTCCTGATGAGAGTTCGTTAAGTACACATTTGTGTTGGTTTTCCATCCCTGTTGGCCCGCACTGTAACTTCCCCAGTTGTCTTGGTTAGTGTCACAGGGCTATGCGCAAAACCTGGGTTGGTCACCTGAATGTATACAGTACAGTTAGTAAATGCCACATCCTTGAAATTTTATGTATGTAACGTGCACATATATTGGTAGAATTCCTCCAATAGAATAGGCTTTTCACTGTTGGAAGTCAAGTGTTTGGGTAAGAACATTTGTACCCAAGGTGACAAAGTAAAGACTTTCAGTGGATGTGCCCACCCATTCATGAATTTAAAACAGAAGCAAATAGGTTGGAATACGTTCTCAAATGAAGTGTAAAATTCCCAAACACCCCTATATTTTCAGGATGTTTCGGGGAGGGGGATTTTCAACAGCGGATTTTGGTCTAACTGAAGGAGAACAAAACTGCAAATGTGCGTGCAGCTTGTAAATAATCAAACAAAGGCGTATGTTCTGCCTGTTAAAAAAATCCGCCAGTTTAGGTTTAAGAATAAACTCGAAAAAAATTTTTTGCAATCTTTCGTATTTCATAAACCCCTTAGAAATCTTATATTTCCTCAAGTCCTAAGTGGAAACCCACGAAGAGTAGATTTATAATATATGTGAATTTAGTATAAATTATTTGCACACCTGAAGTCCTAGGCCTGATGCAATATTCTAGCCACACAGTAACTCTCCCAGATTTAAAGTGCATTTGTTATATGAATCTGCAGAGCTATATGTTTCTTCCCAAACAAGTTGCATGCAATGCAGTGAGCGAAGAGTACAATCAAAAATGTTGTCATGATCTTGAATGTTTCATGAGAAGGCACCATGAGGCAGCCTATTTGTGTGCTCCCTAGAGCTGTAGACCAGGTCTTCCATCACTAACAACCTTATGATACTCAAAATACCCACCGATTAAATGTCTGCAGAAAATGGTTGCCTCTTCAAAACTATTTTAAGTTAATTTATCTTGCTTTTTTATTACATTTATTTATGTAATAGATTTTTTATTGCACTAAGAATTTCGTAACAGACCACTTCACAGTTCTAGGTGAACCGGGAGAGACTCCCAATCGTGCCACAAGACTTGTGATTGAATGAAGACAGGAAAGAGGTCACTAGATGGAGACAAGATGAAGTGTCAAGTGCAAATGATGGGGCGGGGCCTACAGAAATGGAATAGGCATTGCCCCATAGGAGCCTAATTACAAATCGAGGATCTCTTTAAAATTGTTTCGGTACTTTTTCCAGACATATACTCTGAATACATTATTAGCTCTTTAGTGTAGAGTGATTTTCTATAATATCCCAGCCAATTTTGTGTAAATATCCTGTCCATCCGTAGTGCTTCATGACCTTTCTGAGCATAGACAGTTCATAGTACTTTCCCTTGACTACTCTTAACTGATAGGGAGAAGGATATGTTTGACTTCAATAATGCAATGAGGATTTTTGCTGCTTTCGTTTGAGTTGGATGCATCTCCCTTTTCCGGGTTAAGTGAATGGAATACATTTATTGACCATTCCAGATAGTGAGATTCCTGTAATGTGTCCATCATGTCCTTTGTTGTCTCCATTGATTAATTTCTCTCTCTGCCATCATCAGGTCCTGCTCTGCTGGCATATAACAACGCCACTTTCTCTGATGATGACTGGGAAGGAATCCAGAGTACAGGGAACAGTGTCAAACTGAAGGATCCCAATACCGTGGGGCGATTTGGACTGGGGTTCAACTCAGTCTATCACATCACAGGTAATAAGACCTCATGTAATTTCACAGTTGGAAAGAAAGAGGGATAAACACCTAGACATATCCTCCACGTCACAACATATTATCAATAATAAGGCCATGTAACCACCAAGAAACGTTTTTGTGTGTGTTTCAAGATGATCCTATTGGAATCTCAAGAGATTTTGAAAAATCATCTCACCCACAATTTATCATGGCAGGCTTCATCATCAGTGATTTGTTACACTGTGGTAGGTAAATACCACCATGGCAGACTCAGCCATTGCTGGGAGTTCTTACATAAATGTTTCTTGGATAATCACAGTGTGGCATCTTGTTTCAGATGTCAAGGTACCATATCAACTAATGACATCACACCCATGGTTCTGTTCCACCTGTGTTGCCTAGGTTCTGGAATGTATACATTTGAGTTATCGGTGAGCAGTTACCTGGGCTGGCTGTGGTTTGGATGGGTCCTTCTTTCTTTGGAAATAAACCTAATCTACTTTACAACTCAAGCCTGCGTCTTTCATGATCCTTTCACCTGCTTGAAGATCCTACACACAGGAATCGAATACAACTCAAAAATATCTTGGAATATACCCAGAACTTATCCTTTAATCATATGTATCCCAGATATGATTACAATCTTAATACATTCAGGTATAGAGTGAGATGCAATGTCCATCCTCTCATGTTCCTATGAAAAAAGGTTTTAGCATTAGGTCTTATTATTTGCAAGGCTTGAGTGATTACCCAGGCAGGGATCATAGTAGTAGTGATATTGGCCGGAGACCTCTATGGGCTTTCTGAATGGCCAAAACATGTTGGCATAACAACACGGGTGGACATTGCATCTTATCCTGTACTCGGATATGTTAAGGTTCTAATCATATCTGGGATTCCCATGATTACAGGATAAGTTCCGGGTATATCCCAAGATATTTTTAGGTTGTATTGGATCCCTGAGAATATCCAAGAAACATTTATCTGAGAACTCCCAGTAATGGTTTATTCCGCCATGATGGTATTTACCTACCTTGGTGTGAAAAATCTCTGATTATGAAGCATGCCACAAATAGTTGTGGGTTAGACAATTTTCCAGAATCTCTTGAGATTCCTGTATTATAATCGTGAAACATAAACAAAAAAACGTGTTTTGGTGGTTACCTCGTATTTTGTGTGATACTAAGAAGACCTCATGTAGAAATGTGTAAAGTTTAAGGAAAGATAATTGTGTGTATGTGTGCATTGACACATATATCCCAAAGCGTATAAAAAGTCAGGACATTCCTAGGTGGATGCTGCTTCAACTGGTAGTGACTTCTACTTTTGTGGGTGTGTTTTCACACAAATGTTTACACCAAAGTGCATAAAAAGTCCTGGCCCTGCTTGGTGGGTGCAACTGGTAGTGACTCCTACTTAGCAGCAAAAAAGTAGAAACGTAAACATATATGTAACAAGCCCTACCTGCTTTTCAGAGACATTGACATGTTGGCTAAAAGGGAGGTTTCTTGACACGAGCCAGTTCCTTTTAAAGCTGTCAGGGTATAAGTTCAATAGTATGAATTTTATCTGTTTCAGAAGAATTACAGGCTTCATCACCCTGTCCCAGATTTTAGTCTGTGGCCTGAAAATTACACCCACTGTGCTATCTTCCTGTAGAGTCTTAATGCTCTGGGGTGTCTCATCCGACCTAAGAACATTTGCTATAACCTCCTCTCTAACTACATCCTCACCTCTTCTCTCGAACTTCACCCAAGTATTGCATGAGACTATAGCTGAGCAATTCATGCTTAAATAGAGAATCTCTCCATGAAATTAGGGTGAAGTCAATGTAGTTTCCGTTCCTGATAAAATGCCTAAATCAACTTTTGAGATTGCGCAGCAAATAAGAAGATCCTGTGCCTGGAATCCTCGAGACGTTTGGCATGCCGGGCTGACCTTTGAGTAACAAAACAAAGAAAAATCCATCCAAACACAGTCTTGTTTAGGCTATCCTAGTAAATGTGGTGGTAAAATTCTGATGGAAATGGGCTTGAAGCAGTGATAATACTGTCTTTGTGGGTCATTTTCAAATGTTACTCATTAAGCCTGTATTAGTCAGACACATTGTCTTAAATGCTGTCATCCCTCCAACTTGTGACTCGCAGGCCAGTACAAATATCCAGTAAATCTTACAAGACATTTGTAGGTCTGATCTAAAGACGTTTTGCCAGCCTCATGTTTTCCAAAGAAACATACAAAAATGCATATATAACGGATTCCAACCAACTCTCTTTCACCATTGGTTTGTTGGTCTGTCACTCAAATTATACTCTATTCCACCCCAGCAGAATTTGTAGATCAATAGTCCAGCCATGGATTGCTTTCACTTTCAGCGACTGCATTTTGCCCTTGCAAATGTACACATGCACCTAAAAAACACAGGTCCCCAAAATTAGACCTTGTTAGACAGTTAGGGATCCCACTGACTGTCAGTCCCTATGTATAGTAGAGTTGCATCAACTATTGCCATAACTCTCAAGAAACTTATTGTAAATTACAATGTTGATTCCCTTGGTAAACTTATTCATCCTAGAGAAAATTAGTACAAGTCTTTAGAGTAGCAAGAGTATAATATGCAGGTTGAAGCTACACCTTCCTCAAGTTTGTGACCAACATTTCAACCACTTGTATCTGCCTTGAGAGAGTACTTATCAGTGAATAAAAGCTCCTATATATGGTAGTGCCATCTCTTCCTTTAATAGAAATCAAGACATTTATTGAAATATGTAATCTTGACTCATTGTCTCATTGTTATGAAACAACTTTGGCAATTAATTAAACCTAAGGAAAATAAGGACAAGTGCTTACAATAGCAAAAATTTGTATTCAAATACATATATTAAAGCTGCATCCCCTCAGCTTGATGCAGGTCATTTTCAGTTGCATCTGACTTGAGCGGACCTCTATTACAACAAGTGGAACTGCAGCTTCATAACAGAATATCAGTGCTTTTGCATCTGACTTGATAGGGACACTTAGTAATGACTAGTGGAACTGGGGCTTCATGAAAGAATTGCAATGCTTTTGTATTTATCCTGTGAGGGACTCTTAGTAATGACTAGTGGAACTGCAGCTTTACGAAAAAATGTAAATGCCTTTGCATCTGGTTTGAGAGGGACACCAAGTAACGGCTAGTGGAAGTGTGGCTTCAAGTAAGAATTTCAATGTTTTTGCATTTGACTTGTAAGGGACACATAGTAATGACTATTAGAACTAGAGCTTCATGAAAGAGCTAACATGGTTTTGCATTTGATTTGATTTGATTTGAAGTGTTATTTGTAAAGCGCACGAATGCCGTGGCGTCTTGGCGCTAGGTGTGAGACGTGACGTTCCTCCAGGTGAGTTCATTAGTTTTTACCGAACAACCAGTTTTTGAGTCCTTCCTGAAATTTAAACGGTTCGGTTGACAACGCAGAGGACATGGCATCTGGTTCCATAATTTTGCTGCACAATAAGATAGTGTTCGACCTCCCCATCTGACCTTCCACGTTTTCGGGATACAAACAAGACCTTCTGTAGATGATCTGAGTGTTCTGACAGGAAGATATCTAGTGAAGAGTTTCCCTACTTCCCTAGATATACCTCCATAAAGAGCCTTGTGTACTAGACATAGAGCTTTAAAGTTAACCCTATGTCGGACCGGGAGCCAGTGTAGAGTTTTAATGGCCTCTGAGGTGGGGCGGCCCTTAGGTATATTCATAAGCAACCTAGCTGCCGCATTTTGCAATGATTGGAGCTTCCTCTCCTGTGCCTTGCCAATTCCCACAAAAAGAGCATTACAGTAGTCTAATTTTGATAGAAAGAGTGAAACTACAATTGTCTTTTGAAATTCTGTTGTTATAAAAGGGAAAATTTTCCTTAAAGTTTTTAGAAGGAGGAAACAGGAAGAGGTTAGTTTATTAATATGGGCGGATAGGTTTAGCTGATTGTCCAGGGTTACCCCCAGGTTCTTTACCTTTGAAGCGGGGGTAGGCAGAGTCCCGCCTCCTTGGGCCACCAGCTTGTATTCCATACTGATGGACCTTTGCCAAATTCAAGGACCTCGGTTTTGTCAGTGTTGATTTTTAGGAAATTTGAGCTCATCCAGTGCATAATGTCAGCTAGACATGCATGAAAACCAGTAGCTACAGTATCTAAGGGTTCTGTGACTGAGATGGTAAGCTGAGAGTCATCGGCATACATAATTAGTGAAAATCCATGTTTTCTAACCAAATTGGCCAACGGAGCGACATAAATATTGAAGAGAGTCGGGGAGAGAGCAGACCCCTGTGGAACCCCACAAGGGAGTTGAAACATTTCAGACCGCACATTCTCCCAGTGTATATTTTGTTGTCTGGTATCCATAAAAGAGGTAAGTAGATTAAGTGCGGTATCCTCTATCCCTGTCTCTTTAAGCCGTTGCGCCAACACCGTATGGTTTACGGTGTCGAACGCTGCCGACAAATCTAGTAGAACCAGAATAGCTTTATTGCCCCTGTCTACCGTCCTCCGAATCTCCTCAGTTGCCAACACCAATGCTGTCTTCTAGGTATAGGACCAGCTCCTTGTTCATGGCCTTTTCCAGAATCTTCGCAGGTAGAGGCAGTCGGGAGATTGGCCGATAATTTTTCGGTTCTAGTGGATCGGCGGTAGGTTTTTTCAGGATTGGCCTAATACAGGCCTTTTTCCATGCTTCAGGATATTTGCCATTTTCCAGAACTTGATTTAAAAGAGGAGTAAGGTGCGCGCTAATGACCTCTGAAGCTAGATGAAAAACAGTTGGAGGACATGGATCGTTAGGGGAACCAGAATTTGTGGATATCAGGAGGTTGTTAACCTCATCTACACTGAGTGTCGTAAAGCGATCCAGTCTACTATTTGTTACTCGGCTGTTTAAGTTCAGGGAATTGCAAACAGGCCTGTTTTTTGCTAGATTCGAAAGATCATCATATATTGCTTGCACTTTGTTTTGGAAAAAGTCGGCCATTGTATTACACAATGCTTGGTCAGGTGTAAAATTGCCTGCATGTTGGGGGGTGGCCAGAGTATGTACAGTTTTAAACAATTCCTTTGAGGAATGGGTGGCCCTGCTTATTTTATCCATAAAGAAGGTCCTTTTAGCTTTTACAATTGCCTGTTTATATTCCTCCAGGCATTTATTGTATAGTGCCTTGTGCTCAGAACTGTAATCAGTTCGCCACACTCGTTCTGCCCGTCTACATTTCATTTTTATTGTTTTTATTTCTAGAGTATACCAAGGTGCTGTTGGCATAGCTCTTTTACAAATTTTATTCACTTCAGGGGCCAGTTTATCTACAGCTGTTGTGATCCAGTCGTCGAAACGACTGGCTGCTACATTATTATCACTACTGAGAGTGAAAGGATTTGAACTTAGGGCCTGTTCCAGAGTAGCCTTTTCTATCCTGCTCCATTGCCGTGTTTGTAGAGATCGGGCTGGAAAGGATTGAGGCATCGAAAATTGATTGTTCGTTACCTCAAAAATAACAGCCCTATGGTCTGTCCAGGGCAATGGCAGTGTTTTAATGACTTTTATAGCAGGGTGGTTTGTGAAAATCCCATCTAAAGTATGGCCGGCCAGATGCGTGGGTTCCAACACTATTTGGGACAGTCCATATGCTGCCAGGTTATCCACGAAGCTAATTGTGTCAGAGTTGGTCTCTAGTTCTAAGTGATAGTTAAAATCCCCTAAAATACAAAGATATTCAGAGTCCAAACTTGTCTCTAAAAAGTTCAGAATGGCCTGCGAAAAGCCTGACCTTAGTCCAGGCGGCCTATATACCAGTAGTCCTTTGAAGGTAGTGGAGTCATTAAGTTTGAAAGAAAATAGTAGTGACTTAAGAGGGACCTCTAGTTGCGACTTGTGGAGCTGCACCTTCATTAAAGAATATCAGTACCTTTGCATTTGACTTGAGACGGACACCTAGTAAAGACTAGTGGAACTGTAGCCTCATGAAAGAATATCATTACTGTTGGATCTGACTCAAGAGTGAGCTCTAGTAATGCCTTGAGGAAAACGCATATACTAAAGCCACAGCCCCCAGCTTGGTGCTGGCCATTTAAAGCAGCTGCATCTGACTTGATCAGGACCTTTATTAACAAAAAGTGGTACTGCAGCTTCATGTAAGAAGTTCAATGCTTTTCGATTTGACTTGAGAGGGACACCTCGTAATGACTAGTGGAACTGTAGCTTAATGTAAGAAGTTCAATGCTTTTGCATTTCGCTTGAGAGGGACACCTAGTAACAACTTGTCGAACTGCAGCTTCATAAAAGACTATCCATGCTTTTGCATCTGACTCAAGTGACCTCTAGTAATGTCTTGAGGAGCTGCAGCTGTTGGAAATAATTTTGAAGATTTAACATCTGACTCAAGAGAAATCTCTAGTAATGTCCATAGCATAAGGAAGTGGGCATTTCATAGGGACCTAAATATAGTGCCACTGTTTCCCATCAGTAAGGCATATACCAGCATTAGCATAACTACTTATCCTATTGAAATCAAGTACAATGTGTTAGAGTACCAAAAGTGGATATGTACATTTTTATGTTGAAGCCACACCCCCTCAACTTTGTGAGTGACATTTGAAGCAGTTGCATTTTATTCGTGAGGGACATTTAGTAACAACACGAGTTATTGCAGTTTTGTGACAGACTTGTTAAGCAGTTGCTTATGGCTTGAGCGGGACATCTAGTAGAGTTTTGAAGGGCTACAGTCTTGTTAAAGACTGCTTGCTGTATCTTCTGACTTGAGATGGACATCTAGTGATTACTTGAGGTACTGTAGCTAAGTGTAAGGCCAGACCGATTGGTTTTGCCAGTGCTTGTTCTGTATTACCACTGAGCTTTAAAGGAACTCTATAACTTCACACTGTGAAAGGGCTGCAGCAATATGGTAGTGTAGTGTGAATAGGGGTTTACAGCTGCTATGAGTGAGGCAGGCCTCAAAATGAAAGTAAGGATGTATCTTGAAAAGGTGCGTTGGGAGGGAGCTGAGCCATGTGCCTGTTTTGAGCTATTGTACTGCCTAAAGTGCACATGCTTAACTTGAAATTTCTTAGATCGTGCAAGAGCTGCAGACAGCACAGCTGTGAAAATGGGGCACAGCAACCACTGCTTCCTCTTTCTGAGGTGGACACACGTTCATGACATGGTCCCAAGCGAGAGGAAATACGTGTACTACACAAGAGTTGTTTCTTCTTTCTGTCATTCCCTACCCTTTAAATACAACTTCGTTTATTTAGACTATGATAGTTTTATATAATCATTAAAACCAAAGAACATATGTTCATATTCACATATAGATGATTACAAAATTCATGTCTCACATCAGTAACTTTAGATTTGTTAAGAAACATGCCTTCAATATATTTACACCATAGAAAAGCTTCTTTTTTTTTAAAACAAAAAGAAGAATATCAGAAATACCACATAAGATTACAATACAAAAGAGCAACTAAAATGATACAATATTTACAAAGAAAATTATCAAAATATATCTATTCATGCAAGCCGCAATATAGACTTAATTATCTCAATTAAATACATTTTGTATTTAACCTTTTATCCCTCTCACTACTGTATGTTACACTTCTCCCACTTAAAAGCAGATACACAGTGGACATTGTGGGAACTCAAATGTTAAAGCTACTTTTCAGTGGTGTAAATTATTAGGCCTTTTTGAGGGTGTAGAGAAAAACTTATGCTTCTGGAGTGATTGTTTGTTTAGATGCAGCATCTAATGGGTGAAGGTTGAATCTTATTCAACCCGTCATATGGTGAATGCCGCTTCACTATCACTTATTCTTCGCTTTATTTAAAAAATAAAAAAAAATGCTTTAGATCTCTCAGATAAATAATTCGACATGCCCTCTAAGGCCCTCATTACAAATGGTCTCCTAATTCATATGATGCCAGTAACAGTAGTTTCTAGTACTATTAAAATTACAAGTTTTTTTATTTTTTAACTTTAACTGGAGATCTCGCCCGCTGAAAACAGCTGAAATCTCCTCATGAAAGTGCAGAGAAAAATAAGGGATTATCTAGGTAATTGGATTTGGGATTATTCAGTCCTGCAATTCCTCATTTCTTAAACCTAAAATTAACTTTCAAGGTCGAACTTGTTATGTGCTGGATTCTCCTCACATCCGGGGTCACCATTACCTGTATGGGTAACTCCCGGGATGGGGAAATCTGGCTCATTTCCGGGTCACTCATAATAACAGCCATAGTATTCCTATTCAGTGTCTGCGGAAAAAAACGCTCCAGCCTGGTCAGCAAGCAGTCACTTTATTAGGTCGACTGTGTTCTACTGCTGTGCTATTCGGCACACTTAGATAATTCGGCTAAGTAAAAAAATGATGAAAAGAAGTTGGTCAGCCTTGTAGTACTTTACGCCTCAAGGGGCATATCAACAACAACCGGCGATAATTATCGCTGAGCGCACTTAGCACTCGGATAATTATCGCCGGCTAGCGCAGATTTTTATCGCTGAGATAGCGTGCTATTAGCAACACTTATCTCAATAGCGATAAAATTCCTGGTGCTAAGTGGCTAACGTGAGATTATCGCTGGAAACCCAGCGATAATCTCACGTTAGCTTGTTGATAGGGACAGACAAACTTAGCCATGATATCCTCCTTCCATAGGATATCATGGCTAAGTTAGAAAAATACCAGACGTAAAAAAGCAGCGTTAACCGCGGTTAGCGCTGCTTTTTTTGTCTCTAACAGGGTTAGCGATATTCTTGATAATAGGAGAAATGTTGCTTAGCGACATTTCTCCTATTATTTTACTCTGGAACGCCCCCTTTGCATCTCATTAGAGATGCAAGGGGAAGCGTAGAGTAAAAGGGTGCTAACATGCGACTTGGCATGTTAGCACCCTGTTGTTGACAGGGTGCTAGTTTTATCTCTGCTTTTTTGGCTTTTAAAACCAAAAAAGCAGAGATAAAGCCCTTGTTGATATGCCCCCAGGTTCCTGCAAGTCTAACTTCAGGACCTCTCTATGCTAGTGGTTGGTGGCCATGCTATATCCTCTGCTAATGTGTGTGTGTCTCTCTCTGCATATATAATAAATGCTCTTGCCAGAGTCTACGGTTGTCTCTACACACATCTAAAAATGACTTCTAATTACATATGACATTCTGCCACATTTATCGTGCACCACTTCATTCATCAGGTCTACACAGGCTTTGACTTGAGAAGACTGTTTGCTTTTTATAATTGTCACACAATACGTCTTGCTGCCTGTGCATTTCACTGGAGGTTTGGCCAACTAGGATCCAGAATGTGGCATACTTTACTTCATTCAAATGCATAATTAGCTCGTAGGGTGCACTGTGGTCAGTATAGTGTTTAGGCCTGGGAGACATTAACCTACTTTCCTTTGGAGATATTATGCAAAATGTAAAAAAATCCCTTTGTTTACGCTGTTTTGTAGAGCAAACCCGCTCGTGAAGCAATTAACAGCTACTTGTAATGTTCATTATTGTTGATCTAATTCTCCTGCGGTAGGATTTTTACCCAAGCGATGTGGCATAATGGTGTAATAGTTGACATATCGCATAACACTAAATGCTGGAAATCATGCTAGATTTCCCTTGCTGGGTAGTGTGGTGAGGGCAATAATCCTGGGGGGTGCGCAGACAGGATGGTACCTTGCGGCGCTAAGGAATCACACCACACACTGTACATACTAGTCGGCAATGGCCTTGTGCAACCATATGTCCGTTTATTTATCTTCTCTGACCGCGCCCGGCACTCAGAGTGGAGAATGGATACATTTAAATATAGAGGCCGAATGGCACTCTACATCCCTCCCACCTTTTAGTGAGGAACAAAACACAAACTTTAAACATCTTACAAACAGTATACAAAGTCCTTCAACCTCTGGCTGGAAGCAGGGTTGGAAAGAAGTCCATACCTCTGGCTTCCAGACATGTGTTCTCAAACCCACTTCCGACAGGGTTATTTCCATGGACATCCACCGCAGGGGAGACCTGTCGTCCTACGGTGTTATCGGGTGAAAAAGCATCTCCATTGTTGTTCCGGCTACATCCTCCTGGCATCCTGGAGCTGTCAGCTCCTGAAAGGGAGGGTGCAGTCAGACATTCTCCTTCCACTTCACAGTCATCTTCAGACTCATCACTGAGAGGATTGTCGTCTTGAGCCAAACTTTTTAAACCATGATACATTCCTCACGACCATGCGACCTCCTTGTTGGTCGATTACCATGGCCCTATCAATCTTTATTACTTCCCATATTTCTGACTCATACTTGGCCCTGAACTTCCAGCCAGGGTGACGGTACCTCATGACAACTCTGTCCCCAACCTGAAGATCAGGGTTACGAGCTTGTCATCTTGTGCTTGCCTTCTCATTGGTGACATGTCGTCTTCGCTAGGTGGCTTCCACAACCAGATCAGCCGGTTGCCAGCCAGTATCTGCAGGGATACAATCCCTCTGGGATGTCTGAACAGCAACGCTGCAGAGGCACAGCTGGTGGTACTGTGCAGAATTTACCTGTACACCCTCCAGAACTTGTGTAGGCTCCAGTCAACAATCTCTCCTGATGCACCCCAATTCTCAGGGTCCTATTCAAAGTTTGTATAAACTTCTCAACATTCTATTTGGCCTGAGGCCAATGAGGATTTATTTTGCGGTAATGGATGGCAAGTGACACAAGATTGACAAGAAATTCTCGACTCTTGAACGGGGACCCATTGTCCGTTTGGATCTCTTCTGGCAAACCAAGCATGGTAAAAGTTTTCCCTAGTACTGGCTTGATGTGAGCAAAGGCCAAGGACAATGCCATCTCTACCACTGGGAACTTCATATGTGAATCAATCAGCACAACGGTGAGTCACCCGTCCGGAAACTCCCAAAGTCCATGCTAATATTTGACCACGGTTTGAGACAGGGTTCTTCCGTCAGCACAGGCTGGCGGCTTAACTCCACTCAACTATGTGCTTCCACAGGCTCTTAGGCTCTTTGGCATTACTATCTATTGTCCTCGAAGCAGCAAACCATCCTGGCTCTCACTCAACTTGCTCCTCACCCTCCATATCAGTTGTCTTGCGGTCCGTTCTTCATGAGTTGGAGACCTCGCCCCATTGCGCTGGAGCCTCTTTCACTTTGATTATACTTTCATCCCTCTGGGAAACCTCCAGAATCTCTTCGAGGGTCAGGGCCTTGGGACATGCTTCCTGCACTATCATGTGTACAAAATCGTTTGTACCTTCTTCATCATCCTCGGGGCCACTGGATCTGTCTGGATATGGATGGCTCGACAGATAGTCAGCGGGTTTGTTGGCCCCAGGACAGTACACATCTTGGAATGCTTAGGGTTGCAGTTGTACGGCCCATCTCTCGAGCCTGTGTGTGGCAAGGTGAGCATTGCAAGTACAGAGAAGGATGAGGGGCTTGTGGTCAGTGACCACTCTGAACTCGTGACCACACAGATAGAGGTAAAAATGATGAAAGACTCATCTAATGGCAAGGGCCTCCCTTTCAATCTGGGCATAGCGAGTTTCTGTGGCAGAAAGTCCACGGCTGGCGCAGGCCACTGGTATCCACTCACGATTCACTCTCTCTCTTGAGTGAGCACAGCTTCTAGACCTACAGGGATGGCATCTATTACCAGTTCTGTCTGCAGCCACAGGTGAAAATAGACCATGGTGGCCTTGTCCAAAATAGCTTTTTTGACAGCCTGAAATGCCTTCTCTGCCTCTGGGCTCCACTCACATTGGGCACCCGTACAGGCGAGAGTCCTAAGGGGCTCAGACATTGTTGAGAGGTTTGTAATGAATCGCCACAATATGTCACCATGACCAGAAAGCTGTGCACTTCAGTGGGGTTCTGGGTGCATTTCTGATTGCCTCAACGTTTTAATCGACTTTAAGCCCTGCTCTGGAGAAGATGTAAACAAATAATTTTACTGAATCCTGATAGAAAGAGCACCTCTTTTTGTGCAGTGCTAGGTCAGCGTCCGCCAGCCTTTATAAAGTGGCCCTCAGTCTAACATGATGTCCCTGCAGGCTCTCCAAAAAGATCAAGATATAATTACTCCTACTAGCCCAGAAAGGATTTCTTGAATAGCATTCTGAAATACCTCTGCTGCAGAGGAAACCTCAAAACCCACCCTCTTGTAGTGTCAGAGGCCCATGTGTGAAGAAAAAGTGATAATGTAGCGACTCTACAGGGCGAGCTCTAACTGGTGATAGCCTGAGTTCAGGTTCAATTTTGAAAAACATTTAGCCCCTTTGAGGTCAGCTATAATGTCATCCATTGTTGGCGTTATGCGTCTCTTGCGTCTGATAGCTTAATTCGGGAGCCCCATATCCATGCATAAGCATACTGCACTTGGCTTTTTCGGTTCAGGTGCGATGACAAGTGGTGACACCCATGGCATGGGGCCGGTCACCTTCTCAATAAATCTCTGTGCCTGTATTTCAAGTTCCACCTGTGACTGCAAGTGGAAAGGGACTTGTCTGTGTCTTAAGGTGATAGGCTTGACAGAATCGTTGATGTGAAACTGGACTTGTTTGCCCTTTAACCTACCAAGACCCGTGAACAATTGAGGAAACTCCATCAGCAGGGCATCCGCATGTGACTCATGCACCTGTTTTATGAAGAAAACCAGCTCGAGATCATCAACAGTTTGGAAGCTGAGCAGTGTGCCCTTTCCTCCTTCGGTGACTTGAAGCTTTGCTCTCGTTGAGCAAACATCACATAAAATGTACACTTCTCTGGTCCCTCTTAGCAGCTGTGGCTACATTCCGCCATGGATGTAGATTCTCGTCCGACTACTTGACAATGGAGGTTGTGGCATAAGCTTTTCAAACTGCTCAGAGTCCATCACATTTACAGATGCACCCGTGTCATGGGGGCTGTCACAGGTGTACCTCGTATGTTGACTGTGCACATGTGGGTGGTCCTTTCTTACAACCCAGTCCCCCAGCATAGGAGATAACATAGATGTCATTATCCTCATTGTCATAGCGAGTACTTGTCCTGGTGCTCTTGAGTGTAGTGTCTTCGATGGTGTCATCAATCAACAGTTGACGCAGAGCAGCAGTCGCCCTCTACGGATATTCAGGATTGGGCTTTGGCCGCCCACAGCAGCATACTTTTGAGAAGTGGTTGCCTTTTCTGCAAGTCTCCCCTTTTGTGAGGCACACTCCCGGGATCTTGTGGTCCAGTCGACAACTGCCACAGCTACTGCTTGACGGTCTGGGTATTCTGACTGGACTTTGGTGCACTTGGCACCCTTGAATTACATGCACACGCTCTTCCTTAATGCTACTTGGTATCTGGGATCAGGCCGTGGCTGTGGATCTGCCCAGAGCCGCCTCCGTGTCCTCTGTATGGCTGTTTGAAAGTTTGTGTGAGCGTCCGAAAATTAATATGTCATCCAGCGTAATACCAGGCTGCCTAAGAATGAGTCATCTTAGTATAGTTGGCCGACATCCTTGTATGATTTACCCTTGGATCCCTTTGTGCTGGTTTATGCCTGTGCACATGCTGGCTAACGTCATCAGCCTGCCTTAAAATATGTCAACTGACTCAGTGTCTTTGGACTGGCCCAGCTTAAAACGTTGGTGGATCAAAATGCCTGTTTAAATTGGCTACCGCCGCATTGTAAGCAGCGTTGTCACCAGTATTCGGCAGGGTTTCAAAGAGTTTCTACAGTTCATCACCCTCAAAATGCATCAGTAAGGATCGCTTCACTGCGCTGTCAGTTTCTCTCTTGGCGTAAAAATAGTGTTGCTGCCGTCCTAACCAAAAGCGACATCTATGCGCTGCCATGACGGGGTTCGACAGTTGGCTAAACGGTGGCAACTGTGTCACAGAGGCATGTGTGCAGGGAACTGGAGCAGGACTGACCTAGTTTGGCCGCTGTGGTGTACTCATGGTGATACTACACTTGACCACACCCTACATAGTCGCCTTACACTCACCCTGCGTTTCTTTTATTGAGTTTTTGAATTCTTTTTTTTTAGTCAACAATATGGATCACACAGTCAATCCGGTACAGAAAACACAGGCTGGTATGCTGTGCACATGCTTGGGAGGCAAATAGGGTAAAGAGAGCTAGGGCAAAGTTCACACCAGCGCCTCAGACGCTCCAAAGGCCCCCAGGTCAACAGAAAACAATAATCACCTCTATCTGATGCTGGCGACAGCCTGGCGGCCAGGCCGCATGTGCACTGCACTTCTGGGGGTCGGCACGGTTCGATGACATTAGAACGGATTCCGTTGCAACGCATGCCTTTACAAAGCATGCGTTACAACACAAATGCCATTACCACGTATAACCTTTACCACGAATACCTTTACAAGGAATGTCATTGTAAAAGCATACATGTTAAGCGAATATTTGTGGTAAAAGTTTTTCCTGACCCCTGCTCCACATCTGGTCCCTTGTGCCCCTCCCCTGTACTAGCTCCAAACCTTTTTTTCAAATACCCCTCTCCAGACCCTGCGCGTCTCCACCCCGGTCCTTCCCCAGTACTAAAAGCGGACCCCTATCCCCCGGCCCCCAGCCCATCTAAAAACGACCCCTCCCCTGAACCCTAAAAGGGGAGCTTCTAACAAATACCCCTCCCCTGAACCCTAGAAACTGAGCCCTGTGCAACTCCCTTCCCTCCAAACCCCCAACCCCCCCACCCCCCCGGCCACTGGCCCTTCTTCAAACTACCCTGCCCCTGAGTCCCAGAAGTGGACCCCTACACACTGCCCCCGCCCCAAGTCTATCTAAAACTACCCCTCCACTGCCATGAGCCCTAAGAGGGGACCTTCTAACAAATACCCTGAGCCCTGCGTGACTCCCTTCACCACCCCTTCTTCAAACTACCCTGGCCCTGAGTCCTAGAAGCGGACCTCTACACCTAGCCCACCGGCCCCCAGCCCATCTAAAAACTACCCCTCCCCTGATCCCTAAAGGGGGACCCCTACGCAACTCCTGCCTCTTTAAAATATACTTAACAATATAATTTATATTTTTTAAATCCCCTTTACCTCTGCAGCTCTTCTGAGACGTGACGCACGTCTTACAGAGGAAGCAAAGGGTCCGTTTCCTTTAACGGCCCCAATAGACCACCCTTACCACACACATACCTTTTCCACACATAGCTTGACAACGTAATTCATTTTAAAGGAATGCATGGTAAAGGCTGTGCGTTGTTACAGTACATGCGTTTTAATGCATACGTGGTTAAGTATTAATAACCCTTGATACTCCTGAGGCGAAAAGCCGGGAGCCTGTTTTAAATCTGTTTTAACTATTCTGTGTCACTATTTGAAATTGCTGATTTTACGAGCACTCTCACCTCTGTATAGGGACTTTTACCGCCATCTCCACAGCTCTGCGGGCTCAGCGCCGCCTCAGCGCTGACAGCGGATTTTAGGCAAAACTAACTCGGCGCCATTGCCGGCGTGCGATTGAACCACGCCCCCTTGGTGGCCACGCCCCCTCTAACTGGGTATTTAAGCTGAGACCATAGCTCAACCCGCCAGAACCCTTGATACTCCTGAGGCGAAAAGCCGGGAGCCTGTTTTAAATCTGTTTTAACTATTCTGTGTCACTATTTGAAATTGCTGATTTTATGAGCACTCTCACCTCTGTATAGGGACTTTTACCGCCATCTCCACCGCTCTGCGGGCTCAGCGCCGCCTCAGCGCTGACAGCGGATTTTAGGCAAAACTAACTCGGCGCCATTGCCGGCGTGCGATTGAACCACGCCCCCTTGGTGGCCACGCCCCCTCTAACTGGGTCTTTAAGCTGAGACCATAGCTCAACCCGCCAGAACCCTTGATACTCCTGAGGCGAAAAGCCGGGAGCCTGTTTTAAATCTGTTTTAACTATTCTGTGTCACTATTTGAAATTGCTGATTTTACGAGCACTCTCACCTCTGTATAGGGACTTTTACCGCCATCTCCACCGCTCTGCGGGCTCAGCGCCGCCTCAGCTCTGACAGCGGATTTTAGGCAAAACTAACTCGGCGCCATTGCCGGCGTGCGATTGAACCACGCCCCCTTGGTGGCCACGCCCCTCCCTACTCCTACTTAAAACATGTGTCACTTCCGTACGCGCAGTGGACGGGCGCAACGGGCGCGCCTAAGGCAAGCCCGTCTGCGCCCGTCCGCGCCTGGACCGTGCCCAGGGCCAGGCACCCTGCCTGTCCAGCTGGCTCTGCCCGCACGTGCTGGACCAATACCCAACTACTCCTTTTTAATCCTTCCTCCTGCTCGGCCACTATCCGCTGCAGCCCTGACCACTTGGAAAATGCCTCCTTCCACTGCTCTCAATGTAACTTCACACTCCCGCCCTATATACCTCGTCGTCCTCCATACCCTTCACCGCAGCACCCCACGTCTCACCCCCGGACGTTGAAAGCAGGCCCGGTCAACTGCCGCTCACTGCCCCGCCATGCCAACGATATCTGGATGTCAATCACCTCTGACGATTGGGACATTTTATTTCTCACTGAGTCATGGATCACTGACTCCTCTTTCCCAGATATCTACCTTGCCACCCCGCCAGGGTATGACATAAAGTGCATCAATCGGGCTGGGGGCAAATCGGGAGGCGGCTTAGCCGTCATCCTTAAATCCCATCTTCATTTAACCACTACCAAACTAACTAACATCGGGATAATTGAAGCTATGTACTTCTCTGTCTCTGACTCCGCGGCAGCAATACTGGCTGGTACTCTAGTTTACAACCCCCCAGCTGCCGCCTCCCTGTCACTTACTGCACTTACTCACGTGCTGGCTGATCTTTCCCTCAAACACCAACACTTTCTAGTGCTAGGTGATTTTAATCTCCACGTAGACAATTCTCTCTGCGTGAAAGCCAACAATCTGTTGGAAATCATGAAAAGTTTGAATCTTATACAATTAGTCACTGGCCCCACTCATGTGGCTGGTCACACTCTGGATCTTATCTTTGCCAACTTCTCGACTATCACAGTCCTCCCCCCCCATCCCCCTCACCTGGTCTGACCACTATCCTATCCCCTTTATCCTTGCTTTGGGCTTGAAACCTGCCCCTACGGTCCCCAGGAAAGAGCTGGGAAGAAAGTGGCATAGGGTCTCCTGTGCCACTTTGGACCCAGTATTCCACTTCCAGGCGGAACATCTCTCCTCTGACATTGATGGAAATGTTTCTAGGCTTAACACCGCCCTACTCCAAGCTATTGACGCCATTGCCTCCCAAAAAATCATTTCCTCCGCTCGATCCTGCCCATCCGCCCCTTGGTTCTCCACTTCCCTCCGTGAGGAAAAAAGCAGATGCAAGGCACTGGAACGTAAGTGGAGACAGAATTACGACCCTGAAGCCAAACTTACCTATAAATCTGCTCTGAAAAAATTCCTCAAACTAAAAAAAACTACTATGAGAGATCATTTCTCTCTTCAAATTGCAAATGCCAAAAACTCGTCTAAAACCCTTTTCACCATTGTCAAAGACTTCATTAACCCCCCCGCTAGGGCCACACAGAACTCTGCTAGTCAGGCCCTATGCGATGGACTCTCTGACTATTTCCTGGATAAAATAAACAACCTTTGTATCTCTTTCCCTAATGGGCTATTTTCCCTGCCTCCCATCACTAGGTCCCCAGTTTCCTCGTCCCTACTATCCTTCAATAAACTTACCATGGACACTGCTATTAGGCTACTCACCCACTGCAAATCTGGTGCCCCCTCCGAACCGGTCCCTGCTAAACTTATGGGCGAGCTAGCTCCTTCACTAGCCACCTCCTTCCTATCCATCTGGAATGCCTCCCTCCACTATGGCTTTTTCCCAACCACTTGGAAGGAGGCTTTGGTGATTCCCATCCTGAAAAAGTCAGATGCCGACCCTACTATTTTTGCCAACTACCGCCCCATTTCCCTTCTCCCCAAACCCGCTAAAGTCCTGGAAAAAGCCGTGCAGCTGCAACTTACGGAGTACTTGGAGAACAACTCTTTGCTACATGACTCACAATCCGGATTTCGAGCGGGATTCAGCACAGAGAAGGCTCTGTTGGAGGTGTCGGAGACGGTCCGGGAGTGCGTGGACAGGGGCGAGGAGGCCATGCTTGTCCTCCTCGACCTGTCCGCTGCTTTTGATACGGTCTCCCACCCCATCCTCCTTGACCGACTCAAACAGATAGGCATTGGCGGCACTGCCATCAGCTGGATCGAGTCTTTCCTTACAGGTAGAAGTCAGAGGGTCTTGCTGAGGCCGTTCAAATCTGAGGATAAACTCTTGTCATGTGGTGTGCCACAGGGCTCTGCCCTCAGCCCTCTATTTTTCAACGTCTATCTCGCCCCACTGGCCGACGTTGTGGAGTCCTATGGAGTCAGGGTGGTCTCTTATGCTGATGATACTCAGCTGATGTTTCCTTCAGAGACCACTCGGACTCCACGTTCGCCAACTTCCGCCAGTGTCTCGACAGCATCAGTGTCTGGATGACTAACAACCATCTAAGGCTTAATGCAGACAAGACAGAGGTGCTGTTTTTTAACCAGAAAAATCCCATCCCTTCCTCACGGTGGTGGCCCACGGCACTTGATCCCGCTCCCTCCCCTGTTCACTCTGCCCGCAACCTGGGATTTCAGTTCGACGACTTTCTCTCATGCAAAACTCAGGTTAATAAAGTTACATCTGCCTGCTTCCTGAAGCTGCGCATGATCAAAAAGATACTTCCCTATCTCCCCCTGGACTCCCGCCGAACAGTAACCCATGCTCTCATTACGTCTCACCTGGACTACGCCAATAGCCTTTATGCTGGTGCCCCTCAATATCTGATCGACCGGCTTCAGATTGTCCAGAACGCGGCTGCCAGACTGATTGGAAATATCCCCTACCGTCAGTCAGTCACCGTCTATCGCACAAAGCTTCACTGGCTTCCCGTTGCCAGCCGCATCCAGTTCAAGATCCTTACCCTTGCTTACCGAGCTGTCAATGACCTCGGACCCAATTACTTGAAAAAACGAGTGTCAATATCTCACTCCATCAGATCCTTGAGATCCAACGACCTCCGCCTTCTGATCTCTCCCCGTTTTAGACTCACCAGAATGGGCGGCAGAGGGTTCAGTGTTATCTCTGCCAAATTGTGGAACGCTCTTCCTATCGATCTTAGATTCTGCCCTTCTGAATCCATCTTTCGGGCTAGACTCAAAACCTGGCTATTTTCTGGACTCTGATACTCACACTGCTGACTTCCTCCCTCTTTTTCTCCCCCTGAGGCTCAGGTTCTAGCGCCGGGACACCCCTTCGGGGGAGCTGCGCGCTCTACAAACTACATAAATAAATAAATAAATAAATAACTGATGCATCGAGTGGTGTGGAGATCTAGTGCAAGGCAGTAGGGACATTCAAGAGGGGAAGAGAGTGGTGGCAAAGACTGTTGTTAGCTGGTATAGGCGAGTGAGATGGGGCATGATGATTAATGGGAGGTGGATAAGTATGGTGCAGGGTGGGGAGTCGCGTGAAATGGGGGAGTTACGAAAGCGATTTGCAGAGGCCTGAAACAAGTGAGGGAGCTAAAGCTACAACTTCATTATGTGGGTTAATTGGAGGTGGCAGAGGAGTAGCTTCTCAGTTGCAGGGGAGAGAGGATCATATAAGTGTTTCTGCCCAACTCCGCGTCACCCCAGGATAAATGAGTGGCACTTTATGACACTAGATAGCGGGCACACCAAGAAAGGGAAGTAGTCTACCCCCTCAACCATGATGAAGGCAACAGGCATTGTATCACCAGTTAGAGATGTGAAAATAAAATAAAAGCCATTTCTCACCACCACTAGAAAGTGGAGGCATGTGAGGTATAGGGTTAGGAGCATGTGGCGAAGTGGCTGGTGCAATACATAGAGCAAGAAAAAGGAGGCTGGTAAGGGTGCATTGTTGTCACTAGCAAAGGCACATGGTGAGAGGCTTGCCAGACTGATAGGTCACTACATGTGTTTGGGGCCAACTACTGAGAGCATTGTTTTAGATGGTAAAATTATGAGGGCATGAAGTGAGGGACATCCAGCGCTGAGGCACAACAGTGATTTGGTGAGGACTGGTAATTGTTCAGGCACATGATAAAATAAGGCTGGAAAGATACTGTGGTAGGGAGTAGGCACTTGTTGGCGAGTACAAGGATTTCGGCATAGAGTGACATGAGAGGGAAAGAGGCAGCAACGGTGAAAACGGGTACGTGACAGGAGATGCACAAATATATGCATGTTTGTTTCAGCAACTGGGAAGGAGATGCTGCAACTGGTTGTCTCCTAGGGGTCTTTGCAGTTGGCATGGGAGTGAGAAGAGGAAAGCAATGTTTTGGGTAGCCAGAAAAGATGGCGTCAAATGGTGTTGGTCAACTCTTCAGGAAGGATTTGAAGGAATAGTCTGGAGAGTGTGGTGTCTAGGGGATAAATAGCGGAGCCCCACACAAAATCCTTAGCTGCAGTGAAGGGCCTCTGTATGGGCAATGGGTACCCCCACAATTTATCCCTTTGCACACTGGTGTGGGATGGTCTGACCCTGAGCCTCACTCTCGGATCCATTTTATTAGTTCTTTCTCACCTGATTGGAGATATACCACATCAGATCAAACAAGAGTTGGGGAGGGGCACAGATACACCTCTGACTCCTGCGGGAAGGTGGAGTCTACCTCTCCCAACATCACATTCCTCCTCAACTTTAAACAAAACAAACAGAAAAATCTAATGAAATTAAAGAAAAAACAGAGAGGAGAGAAAGAATTCCCCTAAATCAACAGAGTACAGCAAACCAAAACCTATCCACATATCACAAATGTTGTTCTCGCTTCACCATACTGCTCTAAACAGTGAGAACTTGGAGACAGGTCCACACTCTGATTGTCTGAGCAAAAGCCCTCTGTGCTTGAGGGTGCAGGAACAAGAAAAACACAACATGTGGAGCCCACAGTCAATCACATACAAAATCTAAAAACTGCTGTGAAGAGTGCCGGGGTGCTGTCGGGTCAGCATCCTTCCAATAGATCACTGGTGACTGATCTAAACTAGCAGTAACAGGCACCTCTTTCTGCAGTGATCCACTTTCCGCTCCTGGGTCCTCTTCACTGTTCTCTGCTCCTGGGGCCAGTGAGTCACAAAACATCCACTGATCTGGCACCAGAAAGGGGCAAGAATTACTTGAAAAATTAGTCATTTCTGGTAATTGTTTCTGCACCTTTTTGAGTGGTTATCAGGTTCCCACTTATGCGGAGGATTCTCCAATGATCTCTCTCCAATGGAAGACTAAACTTGCCTCCCGGATGACTATCTTTTTCCAACACTTGGTCACCTACCGCAGTGCACTCAGTTTTGCCTGTCTTCTTTGGGGCACTTTGCATTACAAGCCTTACAACCCCTCAGTGCTTGACACAGTTTTGCAGGGGCACAGTCTTCCACAGAGGGGTGAGAAATCATATCTGCAACACTACTCTTCAGACAGACTTGGCTAGGGCTGTCGCCCGTGGTGGCATGAGGCATTAGGCGATACTCCCTCGAAAAATGCATTCACTGCACTCTCGAGATTTTGGTTTTCAGCCTGAGTGATCCTTGTGACCTTGTTAAGAGTGCACATAAATACTTAGCTTCCCCGTTAGCCCTGGGCTATCACGGAGTGATACGCCAGTGGACAGCATCCCTCGACTTCAGATATACAACGACTTCATAACTCAATAAATGGGGACCATTATTGGTGCTGAGTTCTTTCCGCAACCCATGGGTTGCCATAATCTCATCCAAATTCGTTATGGTGGTGGTAGCGGTAGTTGAGTTGACCATCTCTACCACCAGATACTTGGGGAAGTCATCAGTCACCACAAGCATGTTCTGACCACCTTGGGAAACTCCCAAAATCAGAACTAGCATGATGACAAGGTATTGCTAGAATGTCTTTGGTGACAATCAGTGCTGATGGGTCAGGGGGACCTCTAGCCTGGCAGAGGGGTAATACTGCATGGTCTGCTCCCGCCTTTCATCGAGCCCCGGGAACCAGACTTTGCTTCTTAGCCAGAATTGTGTCTTCACCATGCCATGGTGAGACGCATGGGCCAGATCGATAACCCTTTGCACAAGTCGCCTTGAAATGATCAAATGGGGCCCTTGTAGAAGGCACCCATCTTGCATCGATGCCAACTCATCCCTGATATGGGATCAGGCCTCCATTGTGCCAAATGTTGGGTTAAGGTCTTCCAATTCCCTGTCATCATCGCTTCCACAGCTAGGTGTAGGCATTCATCGTCCTTAGAAGCGTCCACTATTTCTGTCAGAGACATGGGAAGAGGCCTTGACTTTTCCACCATGAGCCTGACAAACTCTCCCGTATCTTCTGCGTCTGACCGTTCTAGGTTAGTGGCCGGTCTGGCATGACAAGACAGATGATCAGGAGGGTTGTGGATGTCTGGGCAGCATTCACGGAGAGGTGGTATTCCTGTAGTTGTAGGATGCACTTTGAAGATGAATCGACAATAACACAGTCGGGGGCAATAATGGCTATGGTCGGTGCTGACTACAAAAGGATATCCAAAGAGGTAAGTGAGAAAATTCCTGTGGGCATAAGTAGCGTGGTCATGCCAAATGAATATGCACAGGTCATTGTTGCTCAGAGCTTGGGTCAATGCAGGAGAGTTTTGAACAGGTTGTAAGGCAGAACTAAAGCCATGTCAGAAATTAAATCTGGTTCACCATGGGATGTTTGCCCACACTTTATTTTTTCCCAACTGACTCCCATAATTGGCCCCGCAGTCACAAAAGTTCTTAACCAGTCTCTGGAACAAGCTGTTTTTCCAGAAATTTGGAAAAAATCGGCAGTAATTCCATTACTAAAAAAGGCGGGCGCGGATATAAACGATCCAGCCAACTACCGCCCCATCTCACAGCTCCCCTTTTTATCGAAGGTTTTAGAAAGACTGGTAACAAAACAACTGTCAAGTTATCTAGAGATCAACAAACTTCTCGATGTTTCCCAAACAGGTTTTAGATCTAACAACAGCACAGAAACAACGCTTTTGGCCGTAATGGACGACATTCGCATGCAGGTCGATAAAGGTAAAACGGTTGCCCTGATACTTCTCGATTTATCAGCGGCATTTGATACCGTGTCCCATAAACTGTTAATTCACATACTTGCCGCAAAAGGAATACAAGGTAAAGCCCTAAACTGGCTGGAGTCTTTTCTATCAAATAGATCCCAGTCTATTTGTTTAGGTAACTTTACCTCTCCCCCCCCGTAAGATTAAATATGGAGTTCCCCAAGGAGCTACATTGAGCCCAACACTGTTCAATGTATATGTCTCCTCTTTGGCATCAATTGGCAAGAAATGGGGCATTAATATCTGCTCCTACGCTGACGATACTCAGCTGATGGTTACCCTAAATGGAGATAATGACGCCAAAAGTAGACTACACAACTGCCTGTCAGAGCTATCCAATTGGATGCACGGCCATTATTTAAAACTGAACGCTGACAAATCAGAAATTCTACTTTTTGGTGGGGCCAAACAGCTCTGGGATAACACCTGGTGGCCAACTTCCTTAGGTTCTCCACCAATCCCCACATCGTCTGCTAGAAATTTAGGAATTCAGATGGACACCACTCTATCATTGAAATGCCATGTCTCCTTAATATGTGGCAAAGGATTTGCCATATTAAAAAGATTGAAAAGGGTCTTCCCCTGGATCCCACTTGAATGTAGACAGATCCTAGTCCAGTCGTTACTAGTCAGCAGGCTGGATTATGGCAACTCGCTATTTGTAGGAATGTCGGACTACTTATTTAGAAAATTACAATTGGTCCAGAATGCCGCAGCAAAAGCAGTCTGCAATAAGAGAAAGTTCGATTCTGCCACAAGCTGTTTGAGAGCTTTACACTGGCTGCCCATGAGACAAAGAGCCATGTTCAAGATGCTATGTATTGCCTTTAAAACAATTCACAATACAGGCCCTTACATTCTACGAAATAGAATTAAGTTCTATGCCCCAGCGCGGAACCTACGTTCGCAAACCTCAGCCAAAGCAGCCACCACCCGGATCAAGCTTTCCAGAATGGGCGGAAGTGCTTTTTCACACATTGCTGCGAAATGTTGGAATGAACTTCCGATCAACCTCAGACTCACGGACTCCTATTCCACCTTCAAGAAAAAACTAAAAACCGCACTATTCCCTACTTCAGAATAATCAATATGTTCCCAGGTTAATGCCTTGGTTTTTACTGTTATTTTTTGCAGCGCCGTGATATCCTTGTAGGATGAATGTCGCGCTTTACAAATATACCTAACAATAACAATAACAACAATGTTTATCGAAGCTCCTGTGTCTGAGTGCTGACATCTAATGACCTGCTACAGTGCCATTGCACCTCTGGGTACTTCTGTCCATCTGTTAATTTGGCTTGATGGCATGTATCACGTGGACCACCCCTTCCACATCATCATAATCTATGTCACTTTCTTCCTCTGTTGAAGAAGTGGCCTTCACTTCATTGACTGCCTTCACCTTTTGTCCTCAACATGGGAGTGTGGACCAGCACACTATTGTATAATGTTTAAATTTGCCACACGAGGAGCAATTCTTTCTTCATGTATGGGACTCACCCTGATGAGGGTATGGCCCTCCATACCAGTGACACGTCTTGGGCATGGAGGATGGTTTCTGGCAGTCCTTCTTTGTGTGCAGGTTGGGGATTCTATCGTGTGATATCTGATTAACATCTCTGTCTTCACCGAGTGCCGGAGAGCAGCTTCCATGTGAGAAGCTCGTGATTTTTACAGTTCTTTGAAGCACCCAAGTGTCAGAATGTTGGCCATGGTCATCCTGGAGTTTGCAGGATCTGCTTCCTCAACTTAGCTGAGGAGCAGCCTTGAATAAACTATGCACATGTTTTGCCATCAACATCAGGTAGCGTACATGTGAAGGTTAAGGTCCTTCAAACACACATAGAATACATTGACAGACTACTCTGGAACTTGTTAAGCCTGGCACTCGTAAGCAGGTTTCGCCAAAGGCACAGATGCTCTGTCAGGGGTGCCTTGAATGTGTTGTAGGTAAATGGCGGCCCGCTTCAGTGACAGTTTTAGATATCTTTTGGATTGATGCACCATCCAGGTGGCGAAGCATGGGACGTTTTCTGTCATGGGGGGGCGCAATGAATAACATGGGCTGGCCCGGCACTCCAATGCCCCGTGGCATGGGCCAAACAAGAGGGGGAGAAGCACTGATGCACCCCTGACTCATGCAGGAAGGTGGAGTCTACCACTTCCAACATCACACAGAGCATGAAATAGCTTTGGGAGAATAGCATGGCAGTAGGTGTGCCCTTGCTCACACTGTGGGATTCAACAGGACTGAAGCAGCAACAGAATATCCTTATTATTGAGACAGAACGGGACGGCAGAGTCAGTGTTTGATGGGCAGTGGGTAAATGAGCAGTGGTGATGGTAGGTCCTGTAAAGCTGACTTCTCACCTACAGTCGCTGCTTTGAGGTTTTATCTTAATGGAGTAATTAGGCCTGGCCAAAGTGAAAAGTTCATTTGGGTGTGTATTGTGGCTAAATACGTGATCAGAGCATTTGCTGCACTACCTCGGGGTTGGCAGACGCGCAAGGCTGATGGAAGAATTTTGAGAACTGCAGCGAGAGGTATAGACAGCAAAGGCCTTGAAAAAGGCATAGGTCAAGTCAGAGCTTAATTTCAGCCGGTGGTTTCCGGTGCTCGGCTCCAGCACTTAATGGTCAGCACTGGCTCTAGTGACAGTCCATCACATGGTGGCGCTGTCAGTTTAATTTTGAGAAGACCACAACAACCATGTTTATGAAGTCAAATCACATTTTAAAAGAATAATACCAGCCTCTCATTATGGCTTTGTGTGGCCTGAAATGTAATTATCATACATGTAGGAATGCGATGGTTAGGTGTTATGTTGGTATTGACATTTGCAGCACTAGCAGGGGCAATGTGTGGTGCAGGCTGCAAAGGTCTTCCAAGAAGGGCCATTGCACTAAAGCCAAAACAAACTCCCCCAGGCAGGGTTTATTTTTGTAGCAGAATAAGCCACATGACAAAGATGTGAGTAAGTAGTTTAATACAAGTGGGTAGAAGGACTAGAGGTTTTGGGGCAAGATGGCCAGTCTTAGTTTTTAATTAAAAAAAAAACCTTTTAACAGAGTTTTATATAGCACGAACTTGACCCAAATCAGGTATCAGAGCGCTTTACATAGCACCAGTTGCATTACATGAGGACATTTTAGTTAGGCACAGGGAGATGAAGTGATTTGCCCAGAATCACAGGATGTTCAGCTTCATTGCCAAGACTCAAACCCAGTTCCCCAGATTCATGGTCGACAGCTCCCTGCAGCAGGGCAGAAGAGACACCCTCAGTGCGCATCCCTGCTATTGTTTCCAGCAAGTCTGTAGCAGTTCACTCATAAATGGAAGAACATGAGTCTGAATGATGTCTGAAGCCTAGGACTTATAAATACGTGGAGTAGGCCCCGTCTGAGAAAGTGCGCAGCTCAGGAACGGGTTTAGAAATCGGATTTTTTTCGTGGATGAGAAAGCAAGGGTGGCTCTACTGCTCTGCGAGCAGTTTAAAAAGGAAACTAAAACGATAATAACTAACTTCCTGCTCGGGTGCAGGCGGGTTGGCCAGTGCAGGGGGAGGAGTGTAAAGCACACCCAAAAGGGCCGGTCAAACCGTCATGCACACTTTACATCTTCCCCACCAGGCTGCTTTACACAGCCTGGTGAGGAACAGGCAAAGCCTCCAATCCATGGCGCTCAGACCAATCACAACGCTTTTTAAGGCAGTGTTGTGATTGGACAGGGGTTTCTGGGAGGCTGGGGGCTTCCTGTTGCGCCACGGAGGAGATGGGGCAGAGGCGGCAGCACCTGGTGGCACCCAAGTAGTCAGTTGAATTTTATTTTTTGTATTCCCCCCTCTGCTCCTCACCCGTGCCCCAACACCCGTGCTTAGTAGGTGCTGCTACTGTGAGAAAGTTGTGATCTAGGTAGGAAGCAGAAAGAAGTTGATGGAAAGTGGTTACATTTGAAAAGTATTTTGTTTTCTTAAGCTGGATACTGGCAACCAATTGAATATATTTCCGGTCGTGTAATCGTGTACTGGAGTGCTTTTAATAATAATTTATTTTTGACACAGACCTTTTGTTTTTTCTAAGCATAAATAATAAATGTACTATTAACCAACTATCAATTTAACGATTTTGGATTGATGGAAGATTTAGTGGATCCTGTTTCAAGGATTTAAACCTTTGACCTTAGGTCATGGAGATATCAGTAATGGGGACTTAAAATGCTGAGCCATTTGTCAGCGTTACTTCATTCTCCTTCTCTTGGTGTTGTATGAGCAATAACATACCTTACTATAACTTGGTACATCCCAAAACAACAAATGGTCCAGTTAATGGCATTTAGCTCGAAAGGTAATTACATATGATTAACTTCATGAAAGTAAACCCTAAAATCTACTTTTCACAAAATAATTCGAGTGATATCCAAAGAGGTGAACAAATATAGCCATATTTGAAGGTAAATAGGGCACTTTTTTATTGCTTTTTATAGCTTAAAAATGCATTGGAGAAGTTTAAAAGTAGGAGCCTGTAAGTACAATTTGGGAACTAGGGTGTTTGAAGGACAAGGGTGTGTGTTTAGAAATATAGGAGGGGGCAATATTGAGACATTCGAAAGTGAGAAATGTCTAGCTAGGAAATCGGCATACTATATAAGACAAACAACCCCACTTTGTGACTAGTTATGGAAGACAGTGGCGGCTGGTGACATTTCAAACTGGTAGGGAGTAAAAGTTCAGGATGAGCGAGGTCGACCGTCATAAGATGCACATGGAGCTTAAGCCTCAGGTAGCTCCTTCTCTGCCTCTCAAAGCTCCTGGTGATGGGAGACTATGCTAAAGGCAGTGGAGAGGGATAACAAACAGTAAGGTAAAGGTAAAACATGCTAAAGGCAGTTGTTACAGAAAAGGCACCGTATGGTGGTGGAAATCCATGCAAAAAGGTAGTTTCATGTGATAAGGCACAGTATAGTAGGTGATGGAAGACCATGCAAAAAGGTAGTTTCATGTGATAAGGCACAGTATATATAGTAGGTGATGGAAGACCCTGCAAAAAGGTAGTTTCATGTGATAAGGCACAGTATATATAGTAGGTGATGGAAGACCCTGCAAAAAGGTAGTTTCATGTGATAAGGTACAGTATATAGTAGGTGATGGAAGACCACGCAAAAAGGTAGTTTCATGTGATAAGGCACAGTATAGTAGGTGATGGAATACCATGCAAAAAGGTAGTTTCATGTGATAAGGCACAGTATATATAGTAGGTGATGGAACCTTGCAGTTTTGTTTGGTTTGGACAGTTATAAGAAGATTAAAAATGATAGCAGACAAGGTGTTTGCAAACATCCCACGTCTAACTGCAGATACTACACATCAAGATATGATAAATCGCTTCATAGCAGGAATTATTAGCAATATGGCCATGGAAGCACATGTTTGACTCCAGTTCTAACATGTCAGGAGGAGAAGAAGGAAGCAGGCAGGGTACTGTGGGGTCTCGGTCCCCCATCAGCTGGTCGGTGCAGACATCATAGCCCTGGGCGTCTCTCCAGTCTCAGTATGGGATGGTAAAGTTGTCATCTCCTGACACCTTCTGTAGTTCGCGTTCGGAAAGAAGCAGGTAGATCCGGTGCCACCGCAGGAAGGCGGGCCCTTCATGGGCAAAGTCGATCTTTCTCCACACCAGTCTCCCCCTCTGCCAGCACCCATATGTCCCGTGACGCATATTAGTGAATCCAGACAAAGAGGTCGTAGATGCTGATATCGGCGAAGAGCGGCCTGCGTGAAATGGCCGAGAGCTGGTGGGGGCCTGTATCATTCAGGCCCCCTTCCAAAAATGCGCCCAGCTGTGTACCTAAGCTACTGCCCTGCTCATGCCTGATGAAAACGCCCCTTCAACAAACCGAATACCTGCCCTAGTCAACATGAGTCAGCTGCCCCTGCTGCGATGTGTGCATCTAGCCCGGGTTTCACCCATCTTAGACAATACCCACCTCTAGGCCTAGGGAAGGAGTATAAAGGACATCATACTCGCAGTTAGGGAACACAGCTGTACACCTTGCAAAGGGCATTCCCATCCTAACAAAAGAAAAGGGTGCCTTTGATGACATAAAGCAACTTGCCACCACTGTGTATCCTCCGTTCACCTGTGCCAAGAAGTGACTTAAAATGTACTGTGCACTATAATGTACTGTGCACTATATAAGGGGTGGTATACTCCTGTATGTCAGGAGTATCATGTTTCCAGCCCCCAGTATTCCTTTCACAAATCACTGTTCTCATTTTTTAGGGCAGTCGGCTCTCAGAATGCATGGATTTGGTGAATGAAACCCCGTACTGGTTACGTGGACTCCTCGAGACACCTGGCAACCTTAGCCACAGGAAAAGATTCCATGGCTCAGCCTGCACCCCCACCAGCCACCAAGAGGGCAGGTCCCCTTTGAGATGGCTGGTGTCCAATTTTTACGCATGAACATAGGCCATAAAATGCAGTTGTCCTGGGGTTGGCTGCCACTGCCTGGAAATTTCAGTTGCTTCTCTCTCTCCCCCATCTCTCTTCAGAGACCATCACAAGTATGTTGGGCCGGTCTGCCATTCCTCACTCCTCCTGTCCCCATCTCTGCCTACAGCCCCCTGAGGGCCTCAGGTCAACCATGGCCCTGCTGTGCCTCTGGATGTACAATGGAAAATGCACATTACTTTTTTGCGTTGTGCTTGCCAACCATAGCTTACAGAGTCCATGAAAACCACAAGAAAAACACAGGGATGCCCAGATTCCAAAACAAGAATGGCCACATCTGCACGGTAAAGAACTGCGATAAAGTCAATAGTTCTGGCTACTGTATACTCAAAGGGCTTAACCTAGATTCACTAACAGGGAGCACAGCAGCAGACAAAGCTTCACCAACAGTAAGGAACAGTGCAAGCAGATGCCGCTGTGCAAGCTTCTCTCGCTCTCTCACACACACACACACAGATAAACAGGTATAGCATGTTCTTCCCTCACACATAGATCGGGGTCACAGAAAGCTTAGCCACAGTCAAATCGGATGCCCCTGAAATATCTAAACATTCCCCTTTCAGAGAGAAAACCTTCATACCTTCATATTCCCAATCCTATTTAGCAGTCGCAAGGTACCCTTAAATAAATTCATCTTTCTCCCGATGAAAAGATTATCCTCATAAACATCATTTTGAAAGACTATCCTTAACTCTATCTGTAAGTATCTACAATTTTTACCAGCCCTGACAGAAACCTTTCTAGCCGTAGATTTTTGGAGCTGCTTATTAGCCAAGAGCGAATTAGACTAAGTGAAAAATAATCGTAGATATTATCCTTTTCTTCTCTAATGCCTCCCTTATGTCTTCCGGAAGTAAAATTTTAATTTTGAGCTTTATAAAGTTGGAGTATCCATTTAAGATTAACTTTAAAATCACTTGCGAATACAGTTACTTTGGTAACTTCATATCCATTGATATCACTCATAAAGGAGACAAACGTGCTGTCTTTGGTATCGATCATATATAGAGGAAAAAAATTATTACACTGCAGTTAAATAGGAGACTCGGAGTCGATGCTGCTTGTGACCCTAGCAGCTTGCCTTTCTGCTGAGCTGGCCCTTCGTCTCTTGCTCACACATGTTGGCCTGCTTTTATTAATACATTAGCCGATCTTGAAAATATGTCAGCCTGACTACCACAACAGTTCGGTGGCAACCTTCACCTGAAATTTTGCCCTAAAGCAGCCCGCTAAGGTAGGTTCCTTTCTTTTTTAGGTCGAGCGTAAGCGAACGACCTCTTGTATACTTTAGTTTACTTCTCTTGTGGGCTTAAACCCATCTGATTTGTTTGTTGCAGTGTCCTTTAAAAATCCTTGCTTGCTAGTGATCAGTCCTGCTACTTTGTCCCTCCTTTTCCCTTTCATTCCTCCCAGCAGCAGGGACTAACTACAGTATCATTACGCTTTCTTCAGTTTTTCTGTTTCTCTAGGGACTTTTTTCCTTGGTTTCCTGCTCATTTTGGGTGAATACTCCCTTTTCTTTGGTAGAGCATTCTTTCTCTAAGCTTGGCTTCGCTGCAATGCTGCTTCTGTGAGCAGGGCTGAAAGTCATGTTGTTTGTCACATTTACAATGCCCTTTCCTCACTTGTGTGTTTGTTTGTATTTCTCCCTCAAGCCGACTGCTGTGCTAGGTTCCTTTCGTTGCACTGGGTCCCTCCCTCCATACCTTCCTGCTCATTCACTTCCTTACGGCCTGCTGCTGTGCTGAAGGTCCCTACTCCCTCTGGCAAGTGTTTGGTTTCTTGTTATACCAGCAGCCGTACATGGTAGTCTGGTTTCCTGAAGTTTCTGTCCTGGAATTAGTGGCTTGTACATTGATCGCAGCCTCCCATGTCAACACACGTTCTTCAGCTGATAAAGACAGCTCGCGCTTTTCAACAGATGCCTGTGAGCCCACACTGCAGCAGGTTACATTATTAACACGAAAATATCCCTCTGCTCACAATTGTCGAACACAGTGAATGTACCGGGCGGCACAAGGGGTGTCTTGGAGCCGGAAGACGTTGTCGGAATTCACTGCAGGCCCCTTATCCAGACATTCACAGACTTGGCTTCTGGTTGCTTACAGCAAAATGACCCGCGTTCTTTTTGTGTGTATAGCGCTGCATATTGCTCCAGTGGTGTTGTTGCGCTTCAAACGTTGGTTACCAGGAGGGCACCTAAAAGTGCGATTTTGGGATATTGCCAGGTTTTTATGAGAGTAGAAGCTTAGTTACAAAGGCGCTGCTTTAATCCAGTTTTATAAGTGCTGCTTTACAGCCTCACAAGCTCAGTGCGGCATGTTGAAGACCGCCCATGAAAAATTCCACTTCACCAGTAGAGACCGGTTTCAATTCGATAGGACCGACCTTGTGTAAACCATTTCACTGTATAGTCCAGCGGCAAAAGCTAATATTATGATACAGTACAAACCATTTTTAAACGGACTTCTGGAATTTCTGCCTCGCACTTATACATTTTCCCATCGTTCTTCATGTCAACGTTTACTGATGTTCTTAACTTGGACAGGGGCAGGAGGTTGTCAGGTTGCTCTTTCCCGTTCATTATTCATTGTTGATGAAGGTCTGAGTAAAATAATTAAGACGATGTGAGCATTAATCTCAATGAGCAATTCCCATACCCAACCCTCAAGCATCTTACACTGCATGCAAATCACTTTCAAAATGAGCTCATCTAAAGCAGCCGTTTAAGTCAGTGTTGTCTTCAGTTTCCTCTCTTATTTACAGATCCACGTCATTGGAAAATGTCCAGACATAGCCCCTTAGCCTAGTTTCATAAGTCTAATGACATTTGGGAAGGGGTTCACAGTGTATTTTACACTTTTTAAAACCCATTTTATTTTGTTTTTCTCTGCAGAGAATCAACTCTATATGGTAGGATAACAGTTTCCAAAGCTAGAACATTCCTTTCCCCCAGGAAAAACACTTTGCAGAAGTCGTGGTTAGAATGGGAAATGTTACAAAAAACCTGTAAGGTTAACCACAAAGTTTCCCCACCTTGTGGCCTTTCACAACACTTTTCACAGACCCCCTTCTCTTTTCCATAACACCCCTGTCCTCACATTTTCATTACCATAACACAGACTTATTATGTAAAAAAAGTCCACCAAGAATGGTAGACTACAGTGTAAGTGAATTTGCCCTTTGGAAAATCTACAAAACTGATTAGACTAAGGATGTATAATTTCCGTATATAATTCAAAGTTTTACTAAACTTTCAAGTGCACAAAATGTTTTCAGTGTGGCCATTTATTTGAACTGCAAATGGAGCTGGAAGTTAGAATTGGGCTCTACTGTTTTTTGATACTTTAGTTACAGAAGAGTCTGTTTTTTGGTCCCATTAGATTTGAACTTGTAGACTGTGCCTTTAACAGTGAAGACTTGCCCTGATTTATGTTTGAGGAAACACATTGTATCTAGAAACAATAAGAAACTCCAAGTAAACGATTGTAGAGCAGAGCATAGGTGCATGCATTGTCTGCCACGTTTGACACAGTTCAGCGTTTTGGAGTTTATTCTTTTTGGCAGCAATCTAAGTCTTGGCAAGGCGTAAGGCGTATCAGATGTTAATTTTAATGCTTTTGCCAGAGGTTTTAATCCTGCAGGTAGCATAGCCAGTTTTATTTATACTGATCAGAATGAGGCATGTCAATCAGGCAGTTCTGCTTCTCACACATGATTCTTGCTGCACAAGGTAAATGCTAGTCTTCTACTTTTATCTGACTTTTTTACTTGACATCGCTGCATTCATTTTTTTAAACACTTTATTAAACTTAAAAACACAGTGATACGATCATGTAACATAACTTTATCTTTACTCAGATAGTGAAAAAGGGCATTTTACACTTGCCAACAAAAATACAAGCATCCAGAAAATAATACTTTAAAATTTATACCTGAAACAGTATGTAACAAAAAATCCACATCCAGTCAGCAATAATTTATCATATAATCAGGATTTACCAAGTTATCAGTGTATATTCTTTAATATTGTAATAACCCTTAATAAAGCGACAGGTGTCGCGGTTTTCATATTCATGCGGTCAAACAGTTCCCTCGCCAAAGTTTTGCCCATACCACATGCATGGTAGGAGTTTGGCCCCTACCACGGGTGGAAGGACCACAATACACTCCAGCCTGTGGATCTCAGAACATGGAACTCACAAAACAGTTAGGTTTTGCAGCATCGCATGGGCAGTTAGAGCTACCTATTAGGAAATAGTAGTGCTCCTTTTTATTAGGCCAAGCGTGGGCAGCGCTTTCGCTTCTCCGGGAACCATGCTGAATGAGAGTATGGAATAGAAGCCCCGCCCACTCTCCGCCCATATTTGCCATTGGCTTGTGTCATTGTCCTTCATAAATCCTGGCTTCTGATTCTTTAATAGGCTTGTTAGTCCCTCCTTAGTACCGCCTTGTCTGTTTTCGTTGTCTTCCATGAGGACTGGCCCTTTTACTTCGGTTGTTACACAGTGAGTCTTTTTAGTCTGTAAGCACCATTTTCTTTGAAAAGCTTCTCCTACTGCAGGCACAACATGCTTTTCTGCAACATTAAGTGCAGCATGTGCACTTTCATTTTCTATGCAGCCCTGTACAATAGCGCCGCTTCTTTGAATAGGTCTCCCATTTACAAGACTTTGAGCTATTGGCATTGTATATGACAATGCCTTTTATTTATGTGTTAATAATCAAAACCTATAAATAAAAGGCATTGTCATTCACATTGCCAATAGCTTAAACTCTCGCCAATGTGAGACCTATTGCATTAAAGATGCTTTTTTTTTTATTGAACACCAATATCAAATAGCTTTGAATACAAATATACATCCTTTACATTCCATCAGTTACATTCGAAGGGGGGAAAAGTAACGCCAATAGATCATAAAACATACATCTAGTTATATTAAATAAACATTCCATGTTAGAAAATGCCAAGTTCTATATTTCATAAAACGAAAAACCCATTAAAAAGATACAACCAACAGAGGAGCCTAGCGCGCAACCAAGATGGCCGCGTAGGTGCGAGGCTCCCGAGGACCTCCGCGACCTCCTGAATTAATCCTGGCGATATCCTGTCCTTGTTGAGGGGACTGTGTTGGGGAACCGGAGCTGAGGCGCCACCTGCTTTTCGGGCTCGAATCGGACCCCGAACGCCGGTGGGAGCATCGATCGAAAGTTGCGGCCTTCTCCTCGCCGGCCCCCCGGATTGGAGTAGTGGGGCGATCCGGGGACAAAGCGAATAACAGCGGCGAGCGGGGCTGGGCCACTCGCGTACCCCGCACTTTCACTTTCGTTTTTGCGCCCTCCTGCCTCTCAGGCGGGGTCGAGCTGCGGAGCGGGGTGCGGCGGTGTGGCCTTGTCCAGGAGCCCGGTTGACCCGCCGGCGGTGGGTTGACCCGCGGTTCGGTGGTCGCCCCCACCCCCCCCCTGGCACCCGTGGTTTGGTATAGCGGCCCGCTTGGGGAGCTTGGCACGACGGTGGAGGAGCCAGCATGTCCACCAAACAAGATGGCGACCGGGCGAAGGTGAAGACGACCCGCCGTGGCACGGCGCACCAGGCTAACAGTATGGACCGCTACACGCTCCAGAAGGGTTCTCCGGAGACATCGCGTGCATCCCCGGTGGGCCCGACGGAGGCATCTGCTCATCCGGTGGATCTGACCCTCCGGGACGTCATGGGCGCCATCGCAGAGATGAAGGCCTCGGTGGACCAGCGTTTCGACACCTTAGCGCAAAAAATAGACTCGGTCCTGGTGGATGTGAGCCTTGTGAGGGCAGACTTGTCCAAAACAAACGACCGAGTCGACTCTCTGGCCCACACCACAACGAGCCTCACGACAGACGTGGTGGCCCTCCAGAAGGAGGTGCGCCGGCTTGGCCAGGCGAGCGCCCTGATGGACCGGCGACTGGAGGACTCTGAGGGTCGGGCCCGGAGGAATAATGTTCGTATTGTGGGGGTGCCGGAGGGACGAGAGGCGGAGGCGGCGGATCTTTTCGTGGAAGAGTTGATCCAGACCCATCTCCAGCCCCGGGGGCTGAGTAAGTTTTTTGCGGTGGAGCGTGCTCACCGGGTCCCAGGGGGCAGACCTAAGACTGGTGCCCCGCCGCGGCCTCTCATTGCCCGGATTTTTAACTTTCGGGACAGAGATGCTATTCTCCAGACCTCCAGACAACAGGGACCGGTCAAGCTTGACAACATGGAGATACATTTCTACCCAGACTTTACTCCGGCGGTCCAGAAGCAGCGACAGAGCTTTCTTGGTGTGAAACGTCGCCTAAGGGACCTTAATCTCAAGTACTCAATGCTCTTTCCAGCTAAGCTGAGGGTAGAGGTGGATGGTCGCACGCACTTCTTCGACCGGCCCGAGGCGGCTGGGGACTGGCTGGACACTCTGCCTGGAGATCGGGGTCGGGGGAGTGGGGGGGGCGCGGCTGGCGGGGAGGGCCTGCCGGATCAGAATTGAGGGGTGACTTAATATGCCTTGCTCTGGACGTTGTTCCTTCACCATTTATTGATTGCGTATGTTCCCCTCCTATGGAGGTCGTGTGGGGTCTGTTGGGGGCTTCCCTCCTCCTCTGGGGGACTAGTTAGTATTTAGCTATGGGGCGACAGGCACACTGCACTTTGGGGGGGCTGTCTGGGCTCATGCAGGGGTGCAGGGAGGGGGGAGTTCTGTTGGGACCGGGGGGTGGGGGGGGTGTGTTGTTTGTTAGCACCGCAGGGCAAACCCGCTACTATGTTGTTGTTTTTAGGATGCTCGTTGGGGGACGACCGATTGTTTCGACGTATGATGGGGGGTAGGGATTTGACTGTGTTGTCATGGAATGTTAACGGTCTGGGGGATAGGATCAAGCGTGGTGTGGTCCTGCAGTACTTTAAACGTACTTCACCAGATGTTGTCTTTCTGCAGGAGACACACCTTATAGGTAACTCCTTTCATGCACTGAACCGGCGGGGATATCGTTTGGCGGCCCATTCTGGCTTCACCTCGGGCTCGCGGGGGGTGGGTATTATGATCAAGAACTCGCTCCCGTTGGAGATTGATGAGGTGCGCCATGATGAGAGGGGACGCTACACGGTTCTAGTGGGAAGAATGGAGGGCAGAGTGTTTATCTTTGTATCAGTGTACGTCCCGCCTGGGTTACAAGCCACCACATTCGCGGACCTGGGGCGCCTCCTTCTGGACCTTCCGAGTGGCCTGCTGGTGGTTGGAGGGGACTTTAATGCGGTAGCCTCTGGGTCTATGGATCGCCATCCCCCTAGGGACCTCCCCCGGGCACAGGCGTGGCTGCCCGGCCTTCTGGACACGCTGGGCCTGGTGGATTGCTGGCGATTAAAGCATCCCGCATTGCGACAGTACACTTTCCACTCGGGTGCCCATGGTAGCCTCTCGCGGCTTGATTACATCCTTGTCCCGGCGGCCCATGCAGGGAGGGTGGGGGAGGTGCGCCATCTGGCGCGGGGTATCTCAGATCACTCCCCATTGTTGTTGCATTTTGATGTCTTCCCGAGGGGGGATGGCAGGGTGGCCCCTATCAATGCATGGTATTTGCGCGACCCCACCATTCGTGCCGATTTGATCAAATCCTTACAGCGATACTTCGACGAGAATGTGGGGTCGGTCTCTTCGGCCATCTCCCTGTGGGAGGCTTTCAAGGTAGTCCTTAGAGGGGAGGCCCTTTCCTTTATCTCCCATGCCCGGCGGCGCGAGCGGGAGGAGGTGACCCGGGTGGAGGCCGAGATTGCAGAACTGGAGGGTGACCTGGGGAGCGGGGTAACAGACGCCAAGTTGCATGTTCTACACCTAAAGCAGGCGGCCTATCGGGCCCTCGTTACGGAGGCGGCCAGGGGTCTCGGTAGAGAGCAGCAGGGGCGATTGTATGATGTGGGTGATAAGGCTGGCAAATTGATTGCGTGGTTGGATAAGAGGGAGAGAGCTAGCCGCGTGGTGCCTTTGATCGAGAGTGTTGATGGTGCGCGTGTCACAGAGCCGGAAGCCATTGTCTCCTGCTTTGCGGATTATTTCCGCGAAGTCTACTCCCCGGTTTCCCCCTGCTCGGAGGAAGATTCCCATGCCCTGCTTCGGGACATCGCACTGCCCTCCCTTACGGTGGAGGACAGGGATTCGCTGGACGCCCCTCCCACCTCGGACGAAATTGCCTTGGCTATTCGCTCGGTTGCATCCGGCAAGGCCATGGGCCCCAATGGTATTCCCATCGAGCTATACAAACTACGCCCGGATGTGTTGGCACCCCACCTGCGCGCGATGTTCCTAGCGGCCCACTCGCAGGGTTCCCTCCCGCCGGACCAGCGTCTGGCCACAATTGTGGTGATCCACAAGGAGGGGAAGCCCCGTGAACGGGTCACATCCTATAGGCCGATTTCGCTCTTGAATGCGGAGCCCAAAATCCTCGCTAAGGTGTTGGCCAACCGGTTGGTTGGTGTGGTGGGCGATTTGGTCCACCAAGACCAATCTGGCTTTATACCGCACCGCAATACGGCGCTCAATCTGCGGCGCTTGCACGGGGTGCTCGCGCGTGTCCTATTTGTGCGGGAGCCGGCCATCTTGGCGTCCTTGGACGCCACCATGGCGTTTGATACGCTTGAATGGTCATACATCTGGGCGATGCTGGCGAAATTCGGGTTTGGCCCGGGTTTCATTAGCTGGGTCAAATTGCTATATTCGGGCCCATTGGCGCAGGTGGTAGTGAATGGGCGAGTCTCGGCCCCATTCGCGCTGGGGCGGGGTACGCGACAGGGTTGCCCCCTGTCGCCTCTCCTGTTTGCCCTGGCCCTGGAGCCCCTGGCGGAGTGGCTGCGGTGGCACCCTTCTATCCGTGGTCTCCGCTGGACCCCCGAGCATGAGGACCGTGTGTCCCTCTACGCTGACGATATCCTTCTGTATCTCGCCTCCCCGCGTAAATCACTGATCGTCCTGGTTGATGTTTTGCGCGCATTCGGTCGCAACTCAGGTCTGGTCATCAACTGGGCGAAATCCTGTGTCTACGTGCTTTCCGGGGAGGCTCCGGTCCTACCACGGGACTGTCCGATCCAGATTGCCTCTCAAGGTTTTCGGTACCTGGGTATCTATATCACTCTTGACCCGGAGGCCCGCTATGAACGGAATTTGCTGCCCCCCCTCCAGCGCTTGAGGGAGGACGTGGTGCGCTGGCGGCGTCTGCCGCTCTCGCCGCTCGGCCGAGCGGCCTTGTTTAAAATGATGTCCCTGCCGCGCTTCCTCTACGCCCTCCAGAATACTATGGACTTGGTCCCGGCGCGCTATTTCCGTGAGGTGGAGGGCCTCCAGCGGCGCCTGTTCTGGGACGGGAGGCCGCGCATTGCTCTGGCTAAATTGACGCTCCCGTGGTACGATGGGGGGGTTGCCCTCCCGGACATTAAACGGTATTACTGGGCCTCCCAACTGGCTGCAATTAATCATGGCCTTTACGGGCCCGCCTTGAACCCGGCATTTGAGATGGATAAGATGCTCCTACCCGGTGGCGATTACAATCGCGCGCTCTACTCCTGCGCGCCCGACTCCCGTTTGACGGGACCGACGCGTGTCATGGTGCGTGTCTGGCACGCGGCTAATGCAGCTATGGGGTGGAAGGACCGTTTGACCCGGGCGTCACCGCTGTATGCGTCTGAGAGGTTGGGCTCCCTGTGGACGTCGAAGGGCTTCGCGAAGTGGGACACGATCGGAATCAGCACGGTGGGAGATCTCTGGACGAGGGGGGGATTCAAAACTTTTGAGACGTTGCAGGCGGAGTTTCAGCTGCAGGGCAGTGAGTACTTTCGGTACCTACAAGTCCGCCATGCGCTGGGCTCCGTCTTCCCGGATGTCGCATCCATTCCGGAGTCTTCCCCCCTGGAGGACAGAGTGCTGGATGGCCATGTACCGGACAGCACGATCTCCCTCATATACAAAAAACTGATCAACGATAGATCGTGCCTGCTGACTAGTCTTCGCGAGGCCTGGGTTGCCGACGGGCTGGAGCTGGACGACGAGGATTGGATTTCCGCGGTGGCCTCTCCGAAGGAGGTGGCCATCCCGGCTCGCCTTCGTTTCGTCCAGCTCAAGATCCTTCACCGGGTGTACGTGACGGGGCCAAGGCTTCTGCGTATGGGTTTTGCTTGTGACGGAATGTGTAAGCGGGGCTGTGGTGCGTTGGCGACTTTTATGCATATACTGTGGGAGTGCCCGAAGGTGGAGCGATTTTGGCGTGGTGTGCATGAGGTCCTGCGTGTGGTGACGCGTGTCACGCTGCTGCCTGAAGCGAGGAGATGCTTGCTGAATGTATGGGAACCGAATGACTATTCGGTCCAGCAGACGCGGTGGGTGACTCTGGGATACATGATAGCTAAGCGCGACATTGCTCAATTGTGGGGATCCCAGAGGCCCCCTGCGGTGTCGGCCTGGAAGGAGCATATGGATTGGTGTATGTTTCATGAAAAGGTGGTGTATGTGGCGAGGGGTAAGCCTGGGGCGTGGGTGAAACTCTGGGGCCCCTGGAACGCCTACCGCGGGGGTATTTGTGAGCCACCACTGCTACCGGCTGCCTCGCCTGCTCCGTCTCCCTAGACTGCCCCTCCCCCTCTGCCGCGGGCGCGCGGTCCCCCAGTCCCTGATCTACTCCCTTTCCCCTCCTCAGAGTTCTGCTGCGGGTTTGGATCCCCCACTTCTGGAGCACGTGCTGTCACTTTGGATTGCGGGTTGCCTTGCGGGTGTGGTTTTTTGTGTTGTTTTTGTTTTGATAAAAGGGAACCGTACTGTGGGCATGGAGCTATGCGGCCTGCAACATTGATTTCTCCTGTTTTGCTAATCTGCACTGCCAAAAGACTCTTAATGTATGTATGCAATATGCTTTTGTCACTCTAGCGGCCGGCCAAGTGGTTGTAGGCCCATACCTGTAACTTTTTTAAACTGTAATAAACGGTTTCAAAAAAAAAAAAAAAAAAAAAAAAAAAAAAAGATACAACCAATTAAATACTGACTTAAGAATCAGAGTCAAAATACAATTGCCAGATCTTCTCAAATTGCTTCAGTCCTCCTATACGTGAAGCATAGGTTCGTTCACTTCTTTTAACCTGACCCATTTTCCGAACCCAGTCGATCTTAGTCGGAATTAAATCAGTCCGCCATCTTTGAAGAAGGAGTGATCTGGCGACTGCCATACAGATATATAGAAATTTAATCACCTCCATGGAAAGCCCTAGATCTGAATCATAGCCCCACACTATTAGACGATCATTAAATCCAATAGATATCGAACACTCTGTTGCCAGATATTCAAAAATGTCGTTCCAGAACTTCTGGATCCTGGGGCACTGTAACATTATGTGAGTCCAATTGGCTGCAGGGTGAGTATGCCGCCGAAAGTACTGTCCCGATTGATTGGGGTAGACTTTAGCTAGAAAACAAGGGGTTCTATATAGTAACCACTTGCTGAAATATAACATCCTCCTCCACTTGGCCCCTCTGACTGAACTGAAATGTAGCTTATTAATTGTGGCCAATGTGTTTACTGAAATCTCCAAGTCCTCATGTTTACCTCATTTTGTTGCGGCCTTATCCACTAAGCCCTTTGATTACGGCTAGGCGTTTTTTACAGTCCCCCGGCTTTTTCATTACCCTCTCTGCCAGCAGGTCTAATACTAGCTGTTTCTGACCAATAATCTAAGGGAGATCAAGCTTACTAAAAAAAATGTAATAATAATATTATAAGAGCCAAGGAGAAGGAAGTTGCCGGGGACTAATTGAGACATCAACCTTACAGTCAGCCATCCATCATTCCGAAGAAAATCGTAAAGTTTTTGAAACCCAGCCTTGATCCAGTTTTGTATAGATAAAAACAGATCTCTAATACCTGCTGAAACAAAAATATCTGCAATTGGGTTTATGGCATTGATAACAGGAATGGAATAATGTCTAAAAAATGCCTGGCGCTTATGAAAAAAACAGTCTAGACACTGCATTGAAGATGCTTGTTGCTATTGGGGTGTTTTACCGTATTGTACTGGCAGTGTGGTATGGGATTATACTATGCATAAAATGTCTGCTTGGACATATTACATTTATGTTTGGGCAAAGTCTGTGAATTCTGTATAGACTGTTAAACTTTGGTCTTAGTTACTGCTCATGGTACTGCCGTTGTTGGCCGTCTATGTTCAGTATCCTTACTAAAGCCATTTGATGCCTTCAAGCCTTGTATTTGTTACATAAAACCTCAAACTCAATAAGTATCAAAGTGACATTAAGGACTTGAATGAAACCACAGCCTAGACCCATCTATGGCCTAGGGGGAAGGGCACATTGTTGGAAATGGGGGCAGAGAGGAGGCAGGTGTAGGCAGCTGCATTGGAACCTTGCTCTTTTCTTCTTTGGATTTAGCTGATATCTGTCAGGTTCAAAGAATGCTGTGAGGAGGCAAGCCTCTGTCAGCTGTGAGCTCTGCCAGAATCTGGGAATAGAAAATGCTGCCCCCTGAGCATTGACAAGAGCTACTTCCTTCATCTTACCTATTCTTGCTGTACCATACGTGGCACAGCACACAGTGACAGAAAATGATACACACAAACTTTTTATGGCATGCATGTTTGAGGAAAGTGGAATACTTGCAAAATGGGTCTATTGAGTGTTCCAGTTCTTGTGAATGAAGGATGAGTCCAGGCACCATGGTCAGGACCTGCTTTGAAAACAACAATCTCTTACCATTAACCAGCAGGCACTTATATGTATCTCATAAGTATGGCAACAGTAGCTTGCCACAAAGCCATCTCTGTACAAGCAGTACTTAATTTCTATAAATTCAAGCAGGCCAACAAAGAAAGGATAGATACTCGCATTAGCATATAGTAAAGTCAAACTCAATATCTGAGTCATGATCCTTGCATACCTCTCTCTGTAACTCTTTTACAGAGGTATTCTGCATGCAAATAATCTATTCCTTTGCAATTCGCAATGAATAGTGCAAGTGTCTTGAAATCAAATTTAGTTCAATGATGGAGCAAAATGAATGAAAGGTCCGCCTTAACAAGATCAAAAAGAACTTAAGGCACATATTTAGTCATTGTAAACTTGCAAACATGGCACCATTTTTATCAAGGTTTTGCGTCACCACTGCACCACGGGAGGAGACTCAAGGTTGACACAAAGCCTAAATGAGATTTATCAAACCATGCAAGGCCACCTTGCATGACCCTGCATGGCTTGATAAATCAAGAGTAGCGCAAGGCAGCGCAAATCGTGGCCTTGCATTACTCTAAAGCAGGAAGGCGTGCAATGGTTGGAGTCCACTCATGGATTCTGACACATTTCCAGATTTACCAACATCAGTAGACCTGAGAATGCATCAGAATTTTTATGCCTCACCACCAGAGGCGCCACGAGGAGAAATATATTCATTTCTCCTCGTTGTTTCCTCTTTCTTAGTGTACTGCATTCTGCAGGACAAATATCAAGAAAAAATATCTATGAGGATTGTTTTTGTGAAGGCAGGTATTCCTTCCCGCGCAAAAATAATTCTCCCAGGCTGCCTGAAGTGTCCCATCGCTACACTGCATTGCGTGAAAGGTTAGTAAATCTGGCCCTTAATGGGTACCTAGGATCTTGGTTCTCAAGAAGACATCACAGGACTGCGTGTCTATCCATGACATAATATTCGTGGACAATCCAAAACATGTAGTGAGTGTAAAAAAATACTACCAAAGAATACTAAAAAGTTGCCCACATGTCTAAAGACAGTGCTACAAATAGAGCGTCTTTACATAATGCACTTTGCCTGAATATGCATCTCTACAAAGAATCTGTGCCTAGAAGTAAATGTAACTTGTTTACCATCATTCGATTTGGAAAAACAACAGTTGATGGACAGAATGCAGAACAATGTCATACATTCACCCAAGTACAGAGATCTGGGCCTAAATCTATTGTTTTTTTGCTCACCATGCCATTCTAGTTTGAACCCAGCCATATGCAAATCAGTCTTGACCCTGTGCCTCATGGGAACAGTTCAGCCCGAACTGCCAAGCCAGGTCCTCCCTGGACTGGAAACAAGCATCCTAGGATTGGTTTCGGGGTTTCACCCCTCTTCAGCCAGGATAGCTTGATTCCAGTGGCATGGAGAGCAAGGGACTCACGTCTGAGCATACCCTTCCCACTCGGGGTGACAAATGCAAAAACAACAATTGATGGACAGAATGCAGAACAATGTCATACATTCACCCCAGTACAGAGATCTGGGCCTAAATCCATCGTTTTTTTGCTCACCATGCCATTCCAGTTTGAACCCAGCCATATGCAAATCAGTCTTGACCCTTTGCCCCATGGGAACAGTCCAGCCCGAACTGCCAAGCCAGGTCCTCCCTGGACTGGAAACAAGCATCCTAGGACCGGTTTCGGGCTTTCAGCCCTCGTCAGCCAGGATAGCTTGATTCCAGTGGCATGGAGAGCAAGGGACTCACGTCTGAGCATACCCTTCCCACTCGGGGTGACAAATGCAAAAACAACAATTGATGGACAGAATGCAGAACAATGTCATACATTCACCCCAGTACAGAGATCTGGACCTAAATCCATCGTTTTTATGCTCACCATGCCATTCCAGTTTGAACCCAGCCATATTGGGGTGGCATGGTGAGCAAAAGAATGATGGATTTAACCCAGATCTCTTGACTGGGGGTGAATGTTTTGATTTGTTCTGCATTCCGTTCATAAATTGTGTGTCTTTTGCTTTCTCGCCCTAAGTGCGCCAGGTATGCCCAGACGTGGGTCCTGGGCTCACTGTGCCACTGGAATCAAGCTATCCTGGCTGAAGAGGGGTGAAACCCCGAAACCGGTCCTAGGATGCCTGTTTCTGGTTCAGGGAGGACCTGGCCTGGCAGTTCGGGCTGGACTGTTCCCATGAGGCACAGGGTCAAGACTGTTTTGCATATGGCCAGGTCTTATCTGGGGTGGCATGGTGAGCAAAAGAATGATGTATTTAACCCAGATCTCTTGACTGGGGGTGAATGTTTTGATTTGTTCTGCATTCCGTTCATCAATTGTGTGTCTTTTGATCATTAGATTTGGGGCATCAGTTTGATACATTTGATAAAACCTCTGCTTGAACAGCCTTTAATGACTCTTTCGGTTACACCAAATGTACCCCACCACTTAGGTTCACCTTTAGGGATGACTCAGCCAAGTGAGCATGTGGTACACTCAAGAACTCCCACAGACACATTTGTCATGTTCAGATAAGAGAAAAATTGAGACAAATGAATGACCCCAAAAACCTTATGCAACTCAACACCCACCCCCATACCACCATCACCCCAAAGCCTCCTTCCACAAGACTACCATCAATAAAGCATGTCTGTGAAGAATTGCATTAACCCACTGCCAGGAATCACAGTCCCAAAATCAGATTTCTTCAACAACTCAGAACACATTTGCAGTCTAACTTTAATACCCCTTTGCCATACCACAAATGTACAACATTCAATTTTACTTTGCACTCTGAACTTTACAACATCATCAGCTCATGCAAGGTATATACAACAACAATACTGTGCAATAATCTATAGTAAAATCTCTTCAAATGAATGCCCTCACACAAAATACATCATTAATGTATACCTCAACCAATGAACCTTTTGGGTTGAGTTTGTGCTATATAAATCTGCAAAAAAAAACAAAGAAACCTGCAAAAAAAGTAACATACGCTAATATATGTGTTAAAGTAAACTGCAGAATGAAATGGGCCAAAATAGATTGACGTGGAACAGACTACAAAAGTATCTGTTAAATATGCGCTCAGGTAAAGGTGAAGAACCTAGTAAATACAAATTTAAATAGAGATGACTATAATGCGTGTGGTAATGGTGCTCACTTTTGACGGATATGGTTGTACTTGGTGACTATTGCTATGGTGCTCCAGGGAGGGGGAAACCACCTAAAACCTCTGAAGTATGACCCCTAGGGATCTGCCTTAGAAACAACTCGATGCCCAAGCACACATTTTTGAATTATAATATCAAAATACAAAACATAAATGCAGATGACAGTGTAGACGTTCTTGGTCTTTTATTATCTTCTTTGGAGGTCCAGCCAAAACGTGTTTCGTCGTCCGGGGAGTTAACCCACGACTTCCTCAGGGCTGTCTTGATGAAATAAACCACCTTGAACCTCTGCACCAGTTATATTTCTGTGCCGGGCAGTAGGTGGCGAGATTAATGTCCAATCAAAAGCACGGATTCCGTCAAGTATGTAGAAACTGTACAAGTAAACTTCCTTGTCTATATATGATAACCAAATTAATATAGGATATAATGTGGCCGCATTCGGAGCCGTTCAGGACGCGAATAGATGCCCTTTTGAGTTTTTTGGGCTGCACTCAGTGCCCCTTGCTGGTACTGTCTTCCAACACGACGCAGATCGGCGTGCATGTCAGATTGACACAAGGAATTGGATATTATATCCTATATTAATTTGGTTATCATACCTAAACAAGGAAGTTTACTTAACCTAATTTACAGAACTTTAGACCTCAACTTGGACGAGGGAATAACACTGCCACTTTTCATTAACAAACCATCTTCCTCCGTCAACTCATGCTTCACCTCCCAGAAAGGGAAAAATCCCTTAGGGACAGACTTCTGTTCTGGCCAACCACCTGCAACCATCTTAAGAACCTTGCTTAACAAAATGCCATGCTCAATACTCAACTCGTTAGTGGGAATACCATGCAACTCCTTGTGTATGTTAGCCACACAAAATTCATTGTTAAAGGTGTCGCCGGTATCATTGAGAAGCATGGGCATGCGACTAAGAAAATCAGCAACAACTTTTTTGACAACCCGGCACCTATTGCACCTCATAGTTAAGATCAAAAAATCGAACAGACATATGCCCCAGTCTCGGAAAAGCAGCATAAAGTGCTTTAGTAGTCAGAACGTTCGTCAAAGGTTTGTGATCACTACACAACGTGACCTTATTGGCCCAAACAAATTGACCAAACGCATGCCAAAACTTCCCGCTCTATGACAGAATATTTCTCTTCAGCTGGCGTCAAGGAGCGGGAAGCAAATGCAGTTGTATACTCCTTGCCCTGTTCATTCTTCTGGGTGAGAACAGCCCCCAAATCCTTACTACTAGCATCTGTGGTGACAATATTAGATAAAGCAGGATCAAAAGCTTGTAATTGGTAAGCAACACACAACTCATTTTTCAAAAAGTAAATGAATTTCGGCCATCCAACCAAATTTGTTCTTAGCTTTTACCAGCCGTCTCAATTCATACGTTTTGCTTGAATTTTTTTTAATGTACTTGGCATAGAATTTAACGAGACCAAGGAATGTCCGTAACTCTTCACGGTTCTTGGGTCTGGTGCGTTCTTTATGGCTTCAAGTAACTCCTTTTTAGGCATAATTCCTGCACCAGTGACCAAAAGACCCAAAAATTTGACTTCCTGACATGCAAATCTACACTTACTATACTCAGCAGTTAAACCCTTGGCTTCAAGTATGTTCAGCACCTGTAACCATTTCTTGTTGTGATCATCCCTGGTTTTGCCCTAACCAATATAGCATCCTGAAACAACAATATATTCTCAACTCCCCTGAAAATTTCATGCATCAATCTCTATAACATAGCTGCAGCAGATACAAGGCCAAATGGAACCCTTTTGAACCTTCAACACCCAAACGGCGTAATAAAATTGGTTAAATGCCTGCTAACAGGATGTAAGAGTACTTCACGGTAAGCCGCTTTAAGGTCAGTGGTAGAAAACTATTTGATACCTTTGGTAAGAACCAGCATCTCATTGATACATGGCAAAGGGAATCGGTCTACTACAATGTTGTTGTTGAGAGTATGCAGGTCTATGCACAATCTCAATTTGCCATTAGACCTCTTAGACACTACCAATGGGGCCACCCATTCGGCAGACTCCACATGCTCCATGACTCTCTCTTCGAGCAATTTCTCCAACTGCACCTTGACTTCATCCTTTATGGCAAAAGGAATGTTCCTCACTTTATGGGCCGTAGGTATAGCCCCTTTGTTTGAAACACATTTTGTGTTTAAAACCATTTAATTTACCAATCTCCCCCAAAAACACTTTAGGAAAATTCCCCAAAATCTGCTTGCCAAACTCTTCTTCAGGCTAGACCATGAGCTATGGATCAGGACTGCTAGGGTCTAAAATAATGCCTAGACGGCTCTGATCCATCTATCCTAAAACAGAGGGACCTGTTTGGACACGTACAGCTTTCCCAGAGATTATCTGTCTTTGAAATTGAACCTAAGCTTCCTAAACCCACAAACATCTATGGGATCTCCAGTGAAGATTTAATGGTAATGTCAGAATTTTCTAACTGCTCACCCAGAACTGGACAAATTTCATATCTCAGACCTGTTTATTTACAATGGTATAGGGTGACCAAGAATCAGCTACATTAGTGATTTCAATACCTCAAATAGGTTTCTTCTTTCTGCACACTTGCACAGTGTCTACTTGTAACAATACATCGTCCTCAACACTGAGAACACACATGTTCAAATCATCCTCATCCGACGTACTGGGAGTGGTATCAACCAGCTTGACCGAACCAGAAGATTTTTTTTTTGCCAAGCTTTCTGAAAATGCCCCAAAACACCACAAAACGCACACTTCTGTTTCCTGGCAGGACATAACTTATCATTCAACAAATGATTAACACTACTGCACCTATAACAATGTCTTCTGGCAAAAACATTTGTTTTTTCTTTTACAGTGTTTTTAAATTGCACTTTCTTTTTTCTGCCTTATAGCAGCTTTGTTATCACTAACGTTTGCCACAACAACCTCCTCTTTGTTTCCTTTGTTTTCTGCAAGAACAGCTTTTGCACATTTACATAACAATTCAGCTCTCTTCACTATGTCAATAACATTTTGTAACAGACTTTCACCCTTAGCCCACAAATGTTCTTGAATAGTGGAATTAGAGGCCTGCATCACAATCTGGTCTCTAATGAGCTCATCATGAAGATCACCGAAACGGCAGGTCAATTCGAGTTTCTTTAGGGCAGAAACGCAATCTTCTATTGATTCCTCTCTCCCATGTTCCCTATCGGAGAATTTGTACCTGTCCACTGCTACGCAAACAGTTGTCTTATAATAAGCATTAAAATCTACAAGGGTGTTGTCGAAGACATCATCTTGCCCTGTGGCTCTCATTTTTTTGTTGATTCCATTATAAACCTTCAAACCACCAGCACCTACACTGTGTAATAGAATTCTAAGTTTGTTTTCAGAAGTGAATTCTTCATCATCCTCGCAAGTTGAAATGTAATTTGTGAAATACTCTCTCCATTCCTCCCACTTGAGCACAGGTTCACCACCCACAGGAAGAAAGGACTGAGGAGGAGCAAGGTTCCATAAATAAACAGAAGCCATGCAGCTTGTTCTGAAGCACGCAGGCAAGCAAAATAAAACTAAAAATAAATAAATGAGCTGTGCTTGTCAGCATGGAAATTCCTGGCATGCGAGCACCACAAACCTGTACCTGTAAGAAACAGGCCTCAGGATCAACTGGCACTAATAAAACTGCTATGCCAATCAGCAACACAATCCTTTATGAAGACAAAGGAAGAACTAGAGAATCGGCATCCAGAAAAATGCTGTGCCAATCAGCGAAATCTGGAAGCAGAGGCACCGTAGATAAACAGGAAATGCACGACCTGAGAGAGCAAAAATTTCCGATGCGAAAGAGGAAGATACGCCCTCTTGCAGTGCAGGACCGTAGCATAGAGTTTCCAGAAACTCTACCACCAAGATGGTGGCACATATAGCGTGATGACGTAGAAATGATAGTGCTCCAGCTGGCCCGAAGAGAAAACCAGCAGCAGACGTCACAAAGCTGTGGATGCGAGCAGGTTGGCAGCACAGCAAATTAAGGAATCACAAAATTTGAGATTCCCTATTTTGAGAATGCATTTAAGGAGTCGCAAAAAGATAGGAGGTAAAGAGAATGGAGAGAAAACAGTGGAAAGTAGGGGTTGTAGGAGTAGGAGCTTATACCCTCTGTTGAAGCGAAACCCTGAAAGCACATAACTTGTGTCAAAAGAGAAAATATTAGCGACAGTTTGGACTTGAAACACCACAGCCAAAACGTCCAAATAATTACAACCCGTACTTACAAAACAACAAGAGGGCAGTTTTAGACAGAGGAAACATAACTGCATAGACAGGAGGGACACCTGGTGCAAATGTTGGAAATAAATGAACTCCTGGCATTAATTATACAGTGCCAGTGAGAGTGGGGAGAACATACAGAAAGTGAGGCTTCTACCCTGTACAGAAGCTAAATCCTAAATGCAGATCACTCGTGTTGGAAGCTATGATCTTGACTTTAAAGGGTAGTGGAAGGGCATAGCCAATAGGTCTTGTCTTTAGGGCTTTATAAGTGTGTAGCCATGCAGCACATTATCCTGGGTGCTGTGCCGCCAGATTGAATAGCTATACAGTTACTACACACTGGGTCATCCAGTCGGTTTTCTAGGTTTTCACTACAGAAATAGGGCATAGATACTTTAAATTTGGGGTGGGTGGATCAGCCAAAAGCTTATTTAACAACTGGTCCCATGGGCTTGCATATGTGTGGTGGGAGCGACATCTTTTGCATTAATATCACATTTATTAGCAGCATAAATGGATTATCATTCAATTCTTAACGATAATAGTTCTGGTGTTCACACAAAAAAAGTGCAAGTGCGTGAAGTGAAAGTGCTTAGTGACATTAAAAGCTTTACATCGCATTGACAACAAACTACAAAACTCCAAACTCATCAAATACAGTGGAGGAGTTTAGGTTGTGAACTTGTTAACAGGACTGTAATGTGAGCAAGTAGAATCTATGGGAGAAGAAAACAACAAAGTGACCATATGTCCCGAGTATAAAAACAGTGTAACAATTGCTTGCAAAAGGTGAAAGAAGGTGTACGTGATGACAGTGGAAAGGAAAGCATTGAGAGGCCTGCGCGGTGTGGAAGTTGCATCCAATGTCCTTAATTTCAGGAACCATGTGCCCTCCATGACCTTGATTCATTCCGCCGGGCTCTCCCGTCTGCCGGCACCGGCCTCAAGCAACCTCCGCAATCGGATCAGAGTTGCTGGCTGCAATCCCACGACCTTAATTAAAATTGAAGTGTCCCACACAGGTCTGTTCATGGCAACTTCCACACCGCGCAGGCCTCCCAATGCTTTCCTTTCCACTGTCATCACGTACACCTTCTTTCACCTTACGCAAGCATTGCTCGCTCCAATTCCTGGTTCCCTATTTCATGGATACCGTGCAGGCTTCGCAGTAAATGCTTCTGGTTAAATGTCATACATCGCCTTTCATCACTGCTATTTCGTAACTTATGTGTCACTCTTCTTTCCCCTTAATTAATGCTCGTTCATAATTCTGAATTCAGTTCCACCTCCTAGCATGTCATTCTCTATCTCTAGATCGATAACCTTACCTTCTTCTTATTTACCTACTTCTTGCGTCACAATGACTCAGCCAGTTAAAAGTTAACATTTTGTCTTTGCATATATTGATCTCCCTTTACTGCTGAAGCTAATCTAATCACAGATTGCGCAATTGTTACACTGTTGTTATCGGACATATGGTCACTTCGTTGTTTTCTTCTCCTATAGATTCTACTTGCTCACACTACAGTCCTGATGATGATCTTTAGTTAACAGGATCAAAACGCCGTCGACCTCACAACCGAAACTCCTCCACTGTATTTGATTAGTTTGGAGTTTTGTAGTTTGTTGTCAATGCGATGTAAAGCTTTTAATGTCACTAAGCACTTTCAATTCACGCACTTGCACTTTTTTTGTGTGAGCACCAGATCTATTATCGTTAAGAATTGAATGATAATCCATTTATGCTGCTAATAAATGTGATGTCATTCCGAACCCTGTGTCCCGGCATACATTGCTTATTGACTCCCGCTTGGACTACCTATGAAAGTGTTTCTGTAGATTAATACTGCACTCATTAAAAGTATCCTAGGCTACACGAGGACCTTTTAGGCCACCCTGAGACCATTGTTCTTTTCAACTATACATATCACCCCTGGTCTTACTACTGGGGTCCCCTTGTTCTTTATACATATCTTTTGCAATAAGGCATGCAGGTTTGTGAGTGAGAAGTAGGGGGAGGGTGAATGGAGAGACGATGCGAGAGCTCAGCAGCATGTTACCATGCAGAATGAAAGGTGTCTGTGCTCCGAATGCACAGATTGGTAGTAAAGGATTGCTGTAGGAGGAGTGGGACCCCACACATGAGCCCCACGTAAGCAGCATAATGGGGGAGGAGGGGTGTCACCTCTGGAAAGTGTGTGTTTAAAATACAATTTTTTAAATGCCCTTTGTCTCTAAATAGTAGGTCCGACTGAATTTGTTGAACTAACCTGTCCTAAATGCTTGCTGGTACCCCACCTCCCTCAGGCACTACAAAAGGCAGAGTAATAGATACTGGGCATCTGCTGTACGGCTGTTGGCCTACGCATCTCTTCATTGGGGATTTTCATTCTCGGCTCTCGAGTACTTTCTTCCCCTGTTCTGGTTCTCACTCTCACAATGCTTGCTATTCCCCACCGGCCTATGGATGTAGGTGGCGGCTGTCACTACAATATAAAACTCAATAAAAAGATTAGAATTTAAAAATGTGGGTTCTTAATACCACTCTAAGGAATTTTTATGATGAAGTAGTGGGTAGAGGGAAAACATGAAAATCTGTGATGAAAGAAAAAGAAGATGGAAAGAAGGTTGAAGGAAGGATGAATGTATGGAGAGAAGGATGGAAAGATGATGGGTGTGTGGATCTACAGATGAATGGATTGTTGGTTGTTTAGAGAGGGCTGAATAGATGGAAGGATGAAGAGAATGAACGATGCATACAGAAAGGAAGGAACGATGGAGATCTATCATTGTTGAGGAAGGGCACCCTTTGTTGGATTCAGATGGGGGAGGGATGGAGAGATAGGGACAGAGGGACACAATGATACACTGGTTGAGACCTGCACGGCGAGGGGAGGGATAATTAAGGCGGTCAGTGGGACGGTCAAAGGTACAAAATCAGAGGCAAAAAGTTTATGAGCACCTGACCTGCAGGAAGATTTTGTGGGAAAGGCATTATAAATAACGAAGAAAATAGAGGGAAAATCAGTCTGAAATGCTGATATACTACTTGACCAAATCAGACTCTGCTGTGGTGGGCGCTTCTGCACTGTGAACCAGCTCTAACCATAGTCACTGTAGAGTTGCACCAGCATTTCGTGGTGCATTGCATTCCATATCATGTTTGCCTAGGTAAAATGGAGGTAAGTCCCATGAAACCGTATACATGGCACAGCAGAAGTAACCGTTGTTCTTTATGTATGGAAGATGGTTAATGGACAATTATCTTCCAGGTCAGCAGGATTGATGTAAATAATAAAACTAGTGTTTGATTATTTGGAGTTATTGGAATTAATGATTTGTTAATTATACAAAAATAGTTTTTAAAAGTGCTGTGTGCATCGCCTCGTTAAATCATACCATAAAGGCTTCTCAGGAGCTTTTGATATTTTTGTTTACTTGAACGATTTCAAGTAATGAAAACTACGATATGAATTTCACAGAATATATTCCATTTATGAACTTACTTTACACTTATCCAAGAGAGGAAAAAGAAATTGCACTGTCTCCTTTGTGCATTTGGTTTTCATATGCACCTTTGATACATCAGGACTTAAAATACAACACTATAAGACCTGGTGCCTAACAAATTATACGTTAATGCCAACATGAGTATGTATTAGGGGGAAAAAAGTCTAACAAAGAAACAAGTGTGGTTATAGACAGGGGGAGAGGGAGCATGTTTCACTGAAGCTGCTTAAAATGACATCATTACAACTGCCAAAGGCAAATGTAGCTTAAATGTAAATCAACAACAATCATTGTATTGTTTCCCCACACATTAAGCATGTATTACGCATGGTTAATAAGGGAAGTTTTAGGACCTAACTTTTTGAATATATTTTGAAGCCACATAAACCACGCTTAGCCCTTTACAACTGCAACAACCGACTCAAGTTGCCCAGCACATGACCATTCATTTTGTGCGGATGGGATGCTTTGTGTGCTCAAGTGCTTTATGAGCAAGTATCAAGGTATGTAGTCCTCTTGCTTCTTTACACAACCATGCTCACACAGCCACATAAAACAACTACAAACCCACAGTTGATATGTTAATAGTGTTTAACACCAGCCACTGAATTGTGGATTTTGCAGTGCACCCTAAAATGCACCACTTGTTCCGTACACACGTTGACTTCAAGTTCGCCTCCAACCAAACATTCCCCGCTATGTACAAGTGTTTGACCTAATTCAGGCATTTTGTTTGTCCAAAACCTGCTTTTGCCCCTCCCCAAAAGGTCCCTTGCTTTACCTTCGCAACACCTTCATCTAAGTGTTACATCTGCCCGCCTGCACCATCACTACACTCTCATAAAGCCAAAGTGTGACGGAGCAGATATGGGCTGTGTGCTCGGTTAACAAAATAAACCAGCATTGGCAAACACGAGTGTTGATCTGTTAGCTTTGACAATATTTATCTGTAAATCATCATTTAAAACAGGAGATGTAGCATTTAAATATTTTAATCCAACCTTTCAAAGTACCTTTCCTGGCTGTTTTTCAATTGTAAATTTAAACTGGAGCTCAGGGGCTTTTAAAAAACACCAAGAGATGATCTAGGTTTCCTGACTCCCACGACTCTCCCAGCTTCCCATGTAACTGAACACCAGGTAATTACATTACAGAAGGGTACAATTTATTTGAAAAGTTTTATATAGCGCTGGCTAAACCCAGAGGTATCAGAGTGCTTTACATGAGGAGGTACAATTGCTTCAAAACATAGTTACATAGTTACAACAGTTTCAGGTACGTAGTTACTGGAGATACGTGAGTTATAAAGTCATGGATCAGGTATGGGGAAGAAAAAGCAGGTGGGAGAGAGATTCGGGGGGAGAGAGGGAAGGAATAGAAGAGGAAGATAAGGAGTGAGGGAGGAAAGAGGTGAGGGAGGGGTAGGAAACACAACAGGGCGACGAGAAAAGAAACAGTGTCTGACGATCGGATGGGTAGGTGATGGCCAAGAGGGGAACCAGAGCCAAACTCCTCAATAGTTGCGTAGGGCAACTCCACCGGACATCGGCCAACGGTTGGTCGGTCGCCGAAGTACATCAGAGGGTTGAAGTATCAGCCTAGGGGAGATCATCAAAAAGGTTTCAAAGAGAGCGCCTTTCATGGTGTACGGTGCTAAGTACCCAGCGATAATGGGAACAATCCCAAACCTCTGCTTTGTGTAAATCCCTTAACACTGTGGACTCTCTCAGAGGTGTATCTGAGACTCAAGGGCATAAATGCTGGATCCCTCCCCAACAAGGGGAGAAGGAGTGCTTTGGAAAGGGGCACATTAGAGGAGGCCGTTTTAGGCCATTTTCCGCTATGTGTGAATCCCTTAACACTGTGGACTCTCTCAGAGGGGAATCTGAGACTCCGGGGCAAAAATGCTGGATCCCTCCCCAACAAGGGGAGAGGGAGTGCTTTTACAAGACATTCATGGAGGCCGTTTAGGGACATTTGAGAGGTAGGGGAGGACCTATATAGCAGAATGGGGGAAATGAGAGTAGGTACGCTGGCACAGACGCCTACTGCCCTAGAGCAGCTAACGTTGGAGGTAGTAGAAAAAAGCCAAGAAAATAATATGAGTAGTCTGCCAAAATGAACGCAGCTTAATCAAAATCAGTTACCCTCATGGCCTAAAGTAGGAAGGCTAGTAGTAAAAAGCGAGTTAAAAGGGTGAAGAGGGCGTAGGCAGAATATGGAGAACGCAGAAACTTTGGAAAAAGATGATCGCGGAGGGAAAGGGAAGATGTGGCCCGGGGGAAAGTTCGGCCACCATTTTAAGGTCAGGCCGGTACAGGCAGTAATGCAGGGACGGTCACCGGGGGTGCTGCAACAGGACAGAGTTACTTCATTACATCAGTTAAAAAAAAACAAAGACAAGGCGAAGCTAAACATGGAAAACAGTCCTATGGAGCATAGAGGGAAGTAGGGGAATAGAAGGAGTTAGCATGTTGATCGGGTCAGGCAGACCGGCCAGGGGGATGGAACTTCAGGGGAACATCGCAAAGTAACAGTAAGCAAACAGTAGTACAGAACTGCATCAGTTACCAGAGTACAAAAACACGGCCTTGCATAGACTACCAGGGAAAAAAGAAACAAAAGAACAATAACGACTAAACGTCGTGAAGTCACAAAGTCAACAAATAAACCGGACAGGTCGGGGACAGGGACTCCACTGCACCCGGGGCCGGCCTCAAACACCGCGCTGGTGCAACCTGGCTATGGAGAGGGTCAGAAGAGGGGGGCGAAGTGGATGTCTCGGACGGATCCTCGTTGTCATAAAGAGATAAGGGGACAGTCAGCTGGGGAAACAAAGTCAGAGATCGGCAACAAGCGGATAGTTGAAAATCAAATCCACTCCATCAAGATGGAGGGCTTGGGTCGTCTTCATATCGACCCTCAGCACAAAATGGCGGAAACCCAGACAATCAAACCCCGAGACACCATTCAGGGGGGAAGGACTTCTCGGTCATGGGAAACGAGAGAGCGGAAAAACCAGGAACTCACCGCTCTCTCCCCAGTCACTGGGAATCAATCAGGGAGCAGCAAAGGGCGGCAGCGTCACGTCGGGCACTCGCCATACCATCCGGTGAAGCGGCTTGCATGCAGAGAGCTGCAGCCATAGGAGGCGAAGCAAGGAGGAAGACGCAGAGGGAAGCGAAGCTGCCATGGCCAAGCCTTGAAGGTAGGTGAAGGTCCAAAGCAGCCCATCGCCTCTCAGCTGCCTGCACAGCTCGGTCATGCAGCCGTGTGATTCGGCCAGGAAGCTGGGCTCCACTGGCGGCAGTCACTCTGGGCATCTCGCACATTGATGAAAGTCAGCGAAAGCCGCGGGTTGGCTCTGGAAATCCCGGAAAAGCATTCAAAGGATCGCCGGAGTGGAGGAGGTCCAATCGGTGGTGTAGGTGGTCTATTCAGGGTTTTTTTGCCAGTGATTTGTGCCAAAAGGCAATCCCAAAACCGGGGAGCTCCCGGCCGGAGCTCCTTACCCGACGGCCATCTTGTCGGTATTAATTTTTTATGGTCACAGGGAGAATAAGTGATTTGCGAGAATAAACCCAACATCGAACCGACACCGAGACTCGAACTTTGTTCCTCAGGCCCAAAGTCGGTAGCTCTGGCCGTTACATGATTCCCTCTCCAGGTTTTGTCCCCAATACCTTGGACCAATCTTATAACGTTCTGACTTACCAAAAACGAAAGCATTTTTCTTTTGAAAGAGAACTAAACTTTTCATTTAAAAAGTCTCTATTCTGGGGACACAGGATAAACCTTCACTTGACAGGACCCACCGGGCTCCTGTACTTAGGAATAGAAGGTTGGACATCAGACAGGACGGAGAAGGGAGCGGCCAAATTAGAAAGGTGAAGTGTTGTAATTTATGATGCGGAAATGTATATCTAATAGTTATTTGTGAACACAAATGTAAAGAGAAGTGGCTCACCAGACCTATTTCTAAATTACATTTTATACTCTTGGTATTCTGAAAAACCAACCTTTTTGTTCCGTTCCATTAAGGCCTCTGAACTAACATACATGGCTACGAAAAGGAAGGCAGGGAGGGTCTAAACCAACACAAGACACCGTTGAGTCCAAAATCATTGTTGGGCCACCGTTAATAAATGCAAGTGACGGGCAGCACTGCATGAGGAGGGAAGGGAGGGTGTTGTGACAAACGGAGTCACAAAGTGAGATTTATATAAAAAAGGATTTATTAACAAATAAAGGCCTGTGTTATAGAGGAAGAACACTGAATCATATACTGAAGCAATTCCTTTATTGAATTGAGGAGCAAGTAAAAGCATAACCCAACAGCTCCAGTAAACTTCAAGTAACTGCCCCAAAGATTAGGCATAAACATTCCACATGACATGTACTACATTCTGGTACAATGGATTCTAATCTATTACATCATGGCATTCTCACAACCTAGAACAAGGACATAACACATCCCCGTTTCTTCAAAAGGAAGTGAATAAAACCAAGAATGAAAACACAACAAAATAAACAATTAAAAACAAGATAGCAGAAACAATTAAAAGGTAATACTTGTTATAGACAATATAATCTTTCAACCACGACAGAGCCCTCCTTTTCCTTATCGAATGATGAGAATTAATCTCACCTTCAACACTGGAAGAAGGCTCTAGGGGGTCTTGAGAATCAAAAATATTCCCACTGGTAGAAAGAGTATTAAAATTAGATTTTACTTTTCATTCATTTGAACTCGAAATGGCAGAAGAATCATTCAACCCTTCAGTAATTCCATCATTGAGTTAATCTGAAATCCAATCATAACTTACAATATGGTCAGGTATAGGTGCTTTGCTTTTAGCAACTCTGTTTAAGTTCCAAACCTTGCCACTTTTCACCCTTACTGTATTAAGAAGAATCTCAACAACTTCTTGCGGTTCAAAATATTGACTTTTCCCTTTAGGGATCCAACCAGGTTTTTTGATTTGCACCCAGTCACCGATCCTAATTAGCGGATTTTTAACACCGTGTTTGGCATCATAGTACCCTTTACTCTTGTTGTGCATCAATTCCATGCGATCACATACCTTCCTAGCGGACCACAATTGTGTGTTGGAAGGAAAAAGCCAAGTTGGGGTAAACTTGTACCTCTCATTAACACGAAAAGAGAAACACCTGTGGCATCATTACATGTGACGCGATAAGCCCAAACAGTCTTACCAACTTGAATGAGCCAATCCTGGTTACTCTTAAGTGCTAATTGAATGGTATCTTTGAGGACCCTATTAAATCTCTCCACCATTCCATTGCCGCTTGGATTGTAGAGAGAAGTTATTTTATGTATAATGTCTAATTTCTTAAAATAAGCTTTGGCCTTAAGTGATAAAAACTGTACGCCATTGTCACTTAGAATAGTTGCGGGTATACCTTCAGAAACGAAAACCTCATCTAAAAATTCCAAAACAGCATCAGTGTCCGCATTATTGACAACTTTAACTACCGGCCATTGAGAGAATAAATCAATGAGGACTAAAAGATAGTTATGAGACTCACCAATGGGACCCACAATGTCCACAACAACAGTCTCCCAAGGGTTCTTAGGCAATAAACAATCACTCATCGGTGGGCTAAAAGTTCGCACAGACTTGTCAGATGTAGAACAAGAAATGCAATTCCGTACAATTTTTTCAACTTGGGAATCCATTCCTGGCCACCAGAATAGTGTTTTGATGACTGATTTGGTTCTAACAATTCCTGAATGGCCTTCGTGACACAAGTCGATAATCCATTTGCGCAACTTCTCCGGAGGAACTACTCTTTCACCTCTTAACAGGGTACCCTCCACTACAGTTAATTCTGACCTGACTTCCCAAAAGTGTCTAATAGAAGGATTCAAAAGTTCTTTCTTAGGCCAATCACGCAAAATATGTGATATTACAGATTGAAGGATAAGATCCTTTGTTTACTCAGCAATCCACTCATCCTTACCAATTTGAGAGAACCCCTGATCATGGATGAGGGCCACTTGTAATTCATTCCATTCTCCTTCCTCACACTTTTCAAGCATTACAGGCATTCTAGAAAGAAAATTTGCAACTACATTGTTTTTAACTGGCATATAAATAATCTTGTAAACAAAACTTTGCATGCGCATAGAAATTCTAGCCAGTCTAGCAGAAGCAGTAAAAGCACCTTCCGTGGTTAGGATTTTGACTAAGGGCTTATGATGACAACGAAGTGTACAAGATTTCCCCCAAATAAAAGATGTTCTAATGCCCAAGCACAAGATAAGGCCTTCCTTTCAATAATGAGGTATTATTCCTCACAGGGAGATAGTGATCTTGATGAGTAAGCAATTATATACTCTTTCCCTTGACTGTCCACCTGCGACAACACAGCGCCTAACCCCTTGTTACTGGCGTCAGTGGTGATCAAGCTGTTCAAAGCAGGGTCAAAACTGCAAAGTGCAGTAGCATTAGCGATGGCCATCTTAATAGCTTTAAAATCACTGTTGCACGCCTTAGACCAGACAAAAGTGCAATTCTTTATGAGAAACTGGCGCATGTTTAAAAAAAATTCAGCAAAGTTAGGTACGTACTTTGAACAAAATTCAGCCATCCCTAAAAATGATCGAACATCTTCTTTGCAAGTGGGGACAGAAGCTTCTGAAATAGCTGACACAAGATTGGGTTTTGGTTTGACACCAAATTTATCAATAACATGTCCCGGGTAAGTAAAACTTCTTTGTGCAAATTTACATTTGGAATGCTCCACGGTAAGCCCATTGTTCTGCAAAATACTGAAAACCTTTCTTAGTCTTAAGGCATGTTGCTCCTCATCAGCACCAAAAACAAGAATGTCATCTTGGAAGAAGGTGACACCATGCTCCTTGCTAAAGAGTTGGAACATTAACCGTTGAAACACAGAGGCCTCTGAAGCTAGTCCGAATGGCATGCGTTTAAACTGGAAACACCCAAATGGGGTGATAAATGAAGTGAGCTTCAAAGATTCTGGTGACAAAGTAATCTCATGATAAGCGGACGAAAGGTCCACTGTAAAAAAAAAATTGCATTCTTTAAACATGTTACCATCTCATTTACTTTTGGTAAAGGAAACTTATCCACCACAATAATGCTATTTAAATGTCTCAAATCAACACAGAGCCTAATTTTACCGTTACTCCGTCTGACCACTACAATGGGAGAAACCCAATCAGACGGGTCAATAGGCTCAATATTGTGTGCTGCAACCAATTTGTCTAATTCTTTTGACACCTCATCTCTCACAAGTATAGGAATGTTACGACATTTGTGAACTTTGGGAATGGCATCATGCTTGAGGATAATTCTGTGTTCGAACCCATGAAGATTCCCCAACTCCTCGCTGAACACTTTGGGACATTGTTTAAGAATATTGGCACCAACGGTGTTGCCCTCATCCACTACCAAAACCTGTTCCTTGCTGTTGGGGTCAAGAATGATGTGTAATTGTTTCTGATCAAACCACCCCAACACCGGTGGACCAGTTCTGGCAATATATAATTTGCCTCTCGCTTTCACGCCCTTTGAACTTGAAAGAAAACCAACGATAGCCACGAAGATCAATTGTCTCACCCCCATATCCTTCAGGGTGTATATCAGGTTTTAATAACTGGCTACCTACTTTTTGTACGAAGGACGTTTTCTAAAGTTCTTCATTAATAATAGTATATGGAGAGCCAGAGTCAGCAAAGATGTTTATCTCCACTCCCCCAATCTCCATCTGACATATTGGTTTGTTCTTGCACGTCTCATCACAAATGTTGAGAACCAAATTGTTAAGAACATTCATAACTAAACTGTTAACATCACCAGCATTATCGTCTCTCTCTTCAATACCCATGAATTCTCAGTCAGTTTAATCAGTACAACTTACAAACCTAACATTGGTTCTTCTTCTCTTACAAACCTTCGCAAAACGGCCTTTGATGCCACAATTACTACATTTATACTTAATGGCAGGACAACGTTTGCTATAGGGTAGATGTTCCAAACTGCCACATCTGTAGCATTTGGTTTGACATTTAGCATTAGTACTATCCTTGGGAGTAGTGAAAGCTTTCTTTTTCTCTATGTGAACACCTACCTTGCTTACTACTTTACTTATGATCTTGTTTGAGAACACCTACTTGAGATTTCTGCTTTACGCACAATAGCGAGAATATAATCTAAAGGTGCATCACCATTAACCCAGAGTCTATTTTGAATTACAGGGTTGCAAGTATGCATTACCACTTGGTCCCTAATTAAATCATCTTGTATGACACCAAATTTACAATCCAATGCTAATCTTTTAAGATCAGAAACATACTGGTCAACTGTTTCAGTTGCAAGCAGGCAACATACAAGCGTAGCTTAGCAGGTAAAAGTAGAGGCTAAGAATGACTACAAGCTTCTTTGACATCATTTATATACTTCGTCAAGGTTCTAAAATGACCTAACAATGAAACCAAAAAGTCGGTGAAGGTTGTACAGAGAAAACATACAGTAAATACATTTGCGTTAGAAATAAGATGCCAGAGATGTACAACATCTCCCTGTTATCATGAAATAATTCAAACAAAGCAAAGTCCTTAAATTTCTCTGGAATTCTCGAAACCCTTCCAGAAGATGTAGAAACACATTCAGAAGAGTTCTGTGAAACAACTGCTCTGTTATTAATACGACTATTAATGCATAGAACATTTGAACCATTAGAAATATTATTGGTATTTAAATGTGCAGGAGAATTAACATTGGGTGATACAACATTTCCTTGAAATTCAAAAGATTGTTGATTGACATTGTTTAAAGTACCTTTAGTGGAATTAACATTGTCTCTTTCCACAATTACTGCTTGTTCTGTAACTAAATTATCCATATTTCTTTGTTTGTCAAAATCAACGTAATGCCAAACCAATTCTTCTCCCTCCTGATGCAAACAACTTTTTGAATTTTATAACAACTTGTGTTGTCCTGGTTTGAGTTTAATGACATCACTCATATTCCACCACCCTTTATCTCTTAGAAATAAAGAGTTGCTGGCAACTTGCTGAACCAAAAATGGTTCAGAAGAAACAGACTCACCTTTCTGCTCTTTTATGGGGTTTTTAATAATTACCCAACCACCTTTTTCTAGATGTTTTTTAATTGCTCTGTGAACAGTGTCATGATAAGACTTACCCTTGATTTGTTTTTCAACAATATTTTGATGAACCTTGTCATGTAGAACTTCTACTTCTTCAGTTCTATCATAAATTGTACCAAACTTTGGAGTGAGAACAGTATTGCCATACCCACCCCTAATTAAAAAGAAGGGTGTGTAACCAGTGGTTGAATTGACAGTGTTATTATAACCATTTACTTTTTCCTGTATGAAATCAATAACAGGTAATTTGGATGCTTCATCAAGCTGAATTCCTTCTTTTATAAATCTAATGACACGTTCCACCTGACCATTTGACTTTGGTGAATACAATGGAGTTTTGCTTGTTTGATTCCATATTTTTTGAAAAATTAAGTCATTCTTTGAGAGGTAAATTGTGTACGTTATCTGAAATAATGACAGTAGGAAGTCCCTCAGTTGAAATTTGTTTGCTCCCAAAAACTGATAACACAGTCAGTATTGATATGTGGTACAAATTCTAAATAAATCCATTTGTTGTAATAGTCACTTAAAACTATAATGTATCTACAATTACCCTCTAGATTTTGGTATGGTCTAGCAAAATCTATAGCAATCTTAGACCATGACATTTTTGGTATTGTGACCAATTCCATTTCACTTACATGCGGTGTCCAGTGTTTATCTGACTTCAACCATTCGGCACATATATCTACATACGAGTTTACATCAGCATCTAAACCTGGCCACCAGGAATAATCTTTTAAAAGTTTCTTGGTAGAAGTTTAACCAGGATGTCCCTAATGTGCCAAATGTAATAATCTCTTTCTTTACTTAAGAGGAGGAATAAATAAATCTCCTCTGACCAACAAACCATTCTGTATGCTCAATTCTTCCGATACTTGTTGAAAAGGTTTCAAAGTGCTATTTACATTTCGAATGGGTGGCCATTGTCCTGTGACATATTCCATTACTTTACTTAAAACAACATCCTGTTTTATTAAGTCTATCCAATCAGATTCAGTAATGATCCCTTCTTAATCTCGAATGACATCAACACTGGAAACAACACACTCAGTGTCTTCAATCACTTCCGACTCAGAAATAGGTAATCTTGATAAAAAATCAGCATGTAAGTTGTGTTTTCCAGAAATATGTTTGATTGTGAAATTAGACTCCTGTAACTTGGCTAACAACCTAACAAGTCTGGAAGATGCCCTACCATTACCTCTTCCTGTACCATCCATCATGAAAGTTAAAGGTTTATGGTCAGTGACCAACTCAAAGTGCTTACCCCAAAGATACATCTTGAGTTTTTCTACAACACAAACACAGGCTAATGTTTCTCTCTCGATAGTACTGTTAGATAGTTCAGGATTGTGTAATCTTCTTGAAATTAAATCAACTGTTTGAATTCTTTCTTTTACTTTCTGAGTAAAAACAGCACCAATTCCCACACCACTTGCATGTACAGTCCCAATATTGCTACCCTCAGAATCATAAGGTTGCAAGGAGGGTGTATTACAAACTCGTACAGTAAGGTAAGAGAAGTTCAGTCTTTAATATGCCATGCACCACCAACAGCTTCCAGTCAGCTATGACAGTCCACTGAAGGCAGCAGTGGAAAGTTCACAACAATGCACGGAATGTTCCAAGGTAGCAGGGAAAGGAGGGGTGGAAAAGAGGAAGGGCAAACCACTAGAATACAACAGGGTGCTTCCACAATAGCCTTCTTTACTTCTCTAAAAGCATCATCTTGTTCCTTTCCCCAGATACATTTCTCAATTTTCCTCAACAAGCATCGTAAAGATTCTACCATATCAGCATAATTTACTACAAATTGTGAGTAATACTCACTTAAACCCATGAAAGATTTGAGTGAATCCTTGTCCTCTGGTTTAGGTGCTTAGGAGATAGCCTTTACTAAATTCAGTTTTGGTTTAATTCCTACTGGACCCAAAACATGGCCCAAATAAACAATCTCTGTCTTTAGAAACTTGCATTGGTTACGAGAAACTGTCATTCCTCTTTTAATTAACATACAAAGAACTACATCCAAAATGTCATTGTGTTCTTCAACAGTGCTAGCGTGTATCAGTAGGTCATATTGGAATTTTTCAACTCCCTTTATATTGAAAAACGCTTGAAGCTGATGCAAATCCGAAAGATAACCTAATTAATCTAAATGTTTCAAAAGGAGTCACAAAAGTGGTATATTCTCTTGATTCCTCTGAAAGTTTGACCTGATGGTAGGCTGACTTGAGATCTATTAATGAAAAATATTTTGAACCAGCGGTTGCTGCCAACACTTCCTGTATTTTAGGTAGTGGATGACAGTCAACAATGATATTTGTGTTTAATGATTTCAAGTCAGCACATAGACGAATGTCACCAGTCCGTTTTTAATGCTAACAATCGCTGAAACCCATTCAGATTAATTATTTTGTTCAATTACTTTTTCTTTGACCAGTTTATCTAGTAATTTCTTCAAATCATCCCTAACTGAAAGCAGAACAGGTCTCACTTTATGTTTTACAGGAATGGCACTTTTTACATTTTTTATTTTGTTTTCAAATCCATTAACACAACCTATGCGGTCCTCAAAAACTGCTTCATATTTCTTTAAAACATTTTCCAAAGTTTTTGTTACTAACTTTTCTTGTACATAGCAAATATCTACATCACCCAAAATAATTGGCTCATCAGCACCTGAATGATACCAAGTTTGGCCAAGTCCTTCCAACCAACTATGTTCCGTCTTCAAAATATCCGTGCATTACAATTTCAAATTTCACAAACGCCTTGAGGTTCACATCAGATGGTAAAAGCTTCTCCCCATTCCAAAATTCCTCAAACGCTTTGTCCGAAATAATGGTTATTAGTGGTCCTGAATCTGCCATTATTTTAAGATCAACTGATCCTATTTTCACATACCCAAGTGGTCCTTTAATTCTGCCTGTATTTTCTTCTACAGTAAAAACAATTTTATTACACATCTCTTCATCAAACTCTGCTACATTGTTAACTTTAACTTTTGAAAAGATTTGCTTTTAAAATTTTTGCATACAGACACAAAGTGACCAATTTTGAAACATGTTGCACACTTGTTACCTTTGGCTGGGCATGCTACGTAATCAGCTTTGTGACTCTTAGAACCATAAACAAACAATACATTTATTCTCATTTAAACTTCCACTTTTGTAACTTTTATCAGTTCTAAATTCTTGCTTCTTCTTATCCTGCAATGCAAAAACACTTGCAGAACGCACAGTTTCTGTAGAAAGGAATTTAGACGATTCAAGTGAGCGTTCAATTCCTTTTCCAATGCCTATGACTTCCTGAAGAGTAGTATTCCTGCAGCCCAATAACCTCTCTTGAGGTATTGGTCCCTTGTGTATGTATCTACCATGTCATTAAACTCACAATTAGTTGCTAAAACTCTCAAGCTAGCAATATATTCCTCAATAGTCTTGTTCTCTTTTTGCTTCCTCATGCAGAATCGATGTCTTTCCTACCATAATGTTTGGTTCTTCACCAAGCTGTTTTTCCATGCGTTTAATAGCTTCCTGGTATTCATTTATAGGAATAAACTGTCCTGGTGGACTCTCATACTCTGGTAAACTGTCAAAAATCTCTTGCCCTGCAGCGCCTAACAGTCCAAACATAATAGCTCTCTTTCGTTCAGGCTTATACGTTTTGCCATTAAGCACCACGAAATGATTTTCAAATGATCTCAGACAATTTTTCCATCTCATACTAGGTTTTCCAGGCTCATCAAGAAAAGCAGCAGGTATACAAATTGTATTTTTCTGTGCCATCTTTCTTGCGTTGAACAATTATTTCAGTAACCAATGAATTATTAAATATTTGCAAACGTTTCAATGTTAATTGGAGAATTTAAACATTTAGCCTCAATACTTATTCTCTCCTGCTAAATAAATCTCACCGTTAAATTTCCACAAAAACAATCAAATGTTCTATGCTGAAAGGTTTTCCAGATTTCTCTTCCATTGCCACTTGTCAAATCTGCAGTTTATGTATTCCATTATGCAAATATTCTTTTCCCCCACACTCGGTGAAACTGATGGAATAAATTGTGCTCATGCGCGTCTATTAGTACTTCAGCCTGACTTAAAGATGGCCTCACGCACGCAAATGTGCGTCAAACGTTATGACGTGTGCTCTTCCTGATTTCACTCTGCGCACGTCACAAACAACAGAGGCTTGCTTGAGATCAGCACGCAATGGCAACAATCCCGTTGGTTCAACTGTCAGCTCCTTGTTCTTCCTTCGCATGGATTTGGATTTAAAGTCGTATTCTCCTTCGACTTGTCTTTTTTTAGTTTCTTTTCCGTCTTCTGCTGCAAGCCTTTTTGTTACCGAGTCTCCTTTAATTCCTTTTTTCTCACAAAAATCGTCGTGACAAATGAAGTCACATAGTGAGATTTATATAACAAAGGCAGGCAGGCAGCATACAAGCGTTACTTAACAGGTACAAGTAGAGGCTAAGAATGACTACAAGATTCTGTGACATAATTTATATACCTAGTCAAGGTTCTAAAATGACCTAACAATGAAACCATGTTGGTGAAGGTTGTACAGAGTGAACATACAGTAAATACATTTCCGTTAGAAATAAGATGATAGAGCTGTACAACAGAGGGGCTAAAGCAAAACAGACACCATTGAGCCCAAAATCATTGCAGTGCTGTTATTAAATAAATAAAGGCGCAGGGAAGTATGCACCACAACTGTGGCGACAGCATAAACTCAATGCAAATGAACGGCATGGCGAAGGAAGGGAGGGGCTAAAGGGCAACATGGATACACACACTGGCGAGAATGATTGTTTTCATTAATAACTAAATAAAGGTGCAGGCCCATGCTGTGTCGGGTGGTGGGAGGGGTCAGAACAAATAATATTCCAAGCACACGAGCCAGGAAAGGCAGCCATCAGCTGAGCACATGTGCTGCTCAAGGACAGCTGAGCGCCAGTGTTGCTTGTGTACTGCCTGCAACAACTGGTAACAGAAATTCCTTTAAACAAATTGTGCCTACAGACTTTAATAAAACCTACAGAGTAACAACACAAATAAGAGGGACAGTCCTCATGGGAGGTTACAAATGTAGACAAGGCGGTACTAAGGTGGGACTACTATGCCTATTCATGAATCAAAAGCAACCCTTTAGAAAGGACAGTTGAAAAGATGGGCGGGAAAAGGGCGGAGCTTCAAGTCCATACCTGAATACTTGAATATCTTGAAGAGACAGCGCAAGTGCTGCCTAGGCGAGACCTAAAAAACACACGCACACATGGTAGAAATGGAAAAGGCCAGGAAAGCCCTGTGCCTGAATAGACTAAAAATAACTATTGCAGGTTGTATTTTCACTTCAAATGCGAGGAGCCTCAAAAAGTCCTGACTCCGACGCTAAGCTTCTAATTAGGTGCAACTGTTAATCAACAAAATCTGGCCAAAGTCACCAATTGTGTATGAATAAATTGCATGTGAAGTGTGCCACACTGCCAAGGTGTTCTCCCGAGGCTCACTGGATAAGTTGCTAACACGGGCCTGGAGGGGGAGGGGGGGGGGAAATGGAACACAACATGCTATTAAACCACTTAGTTTCCTAGTGCCTCACTCTGATTTATGTGGCTGTATGGTAATGTTATTACTCTTGTGTAAGCATGCTCCAACAGGGCCAGTAGCCATGGGGGGGAAAGACGCACCAAAAGGAGGGACAAATGGCCACGATTTACCGCTGAAAACGACGGAATTATGAAAGGCACACGAAACAACCAATGAAAAGCGTTGGGCGTGTTCAAAGCCCACAGACTGAATCCACATGTCTCCAAGACAGAACGTGCGTGCTGCCTAGGCTCGCCTAAAAAGGAGTGTGTTGATTTGTCTAGATGGTGAGGCGTGTTATAGTTGCATATTGTAAATTCTCTATTCCCTTCACGTTAATGAGAATTTTATACAACCTTGAGAGCTTGTGTGCGTGTTCTTCTCTCTGTCCCCACTGGGATTAGTAGTCTTGCAGTGGCAAACCATACTCAAATTGAAGCTGTGTTGTAATTTTTGTCTAAAACATGAATAATACTAGTCAGCTTCTTAGGTACACACATTTTTTGTATTTATTTTCCTCAAAAGATGTCTGTCAATAGGATTGCTAAAAGTAACAATTTCAAAATGCTCAGTATAACCAAAACCAGGCTATTCATCAATTTTCCCATTATCCCAGGCCACTTGCTCTCACCAAGAAGCACCAAGACCTACAATACAGAGTTGTGAATAAGGGCTTGCATGGGGTGGATGCACTACTATGCTCTGAAATCAGTGTGAGTGATATTATTTTTTAAACATCTAGTTACCAAATGCTAAGGGGCAGATATACTTGCATTTTGCACAATGCAGGGCAGCAATCAAAGTTGCTGTGCTGTGTTACGTGAAAGAGAGAAAGCAAAAAAATTGTCATATCCACTAAAATATGATGCATTTCTGCTGTATCCTAGTACTGGATACAGTGTGCTGCCTAGCGCCAATGCAGGCACCCTTGCATCATAATGGTGCAAGGGTGCCTGCGTTACAGGCAGGATAGTTTTTGTGCAGGAAGGGACACCCTCCTGTACAAAAACAATCCTTAAAAGCATTTTTCACTTTCTATACGTGCTGCAGAATACAACACGCATAGATAAAAAATGTAACGAGGTGAGATAAAGATACTTCTTCTCATTACACCTGGTTCGGGGTGGCGTAGCATTGTGATACATTCACAGGTATAGTAGAATTAGTAAATCTAGGAATGTGCCATAGTCCAAGGGTGGATGTATAGGAATGCCCATGTGTAGGAAGGAACGTGCCCTTTTTTGCATGGTTACCCCCCACTTTTTGCTTGATATCTTATGCACTTTAACTGAGTGTGCCCTGACTCCCTGCCGATCATGTTCCCGGGGCCTGTGTTCTTGCCAAAAACTGTATCTTAATTTTCATATCTGGCATACCTCTGGCTCACATATAAGTCCCTTGTAAAAGATACCAGTGGTACTAAGGGCCTTGTGACCAGAGAGGGTCGCTAAGCGCTGCAGCATGTATTGTGCCACCTTCAGAGACCTCTCACTAAACACACACACTGCTATTGCAGACTGTGTGTTCTGGTGCAGACAAAACTTGAGTCAACCTCACAGGCCGGCTGGGCACTAGACCTCCTCGCAACCATTGAGGTACAATGTCTCACCCAGCAAGACCGGGAGACGTTGGAGTCGGACATCTCGGTGGAGGAGGTCCAGACAGCCATCCGAGATACACGCTCTGGGAAGGCTATGGGTCCCAATGGAATCCCGATAGAACTCATGAAAAGCATGTCGCTACTGGTGGCACCCCATCTGCTGAATCTATACAATGAGTGCTTTGAGACTGGCACTCTTCCGGCTGAAATCCGCATGGCCACGATAGTGGTAATCCGCAAACCCGGCAAACCAGCGGACGAATGTGCCTCATACAGGCCCATTTCCCTGATCGCAGTGGAGGCCAAAATTCTGGCTAAGGTACTGGCCAACCGACTGCTTCCGTACCTTGCGGCCTTGATCCACCCTGACCAATCTGGTTTCATGCCGGGCCGTAACACCGCCCGCAATCTGCGTCGAGTCCATGGCGACCTGGGTCGAGCGGCGACAATTCAAGAAGGTGTGCTGCTACTAGCGCTAGATGCCAAAATGGCGTTTGACACAGTGGCGTGGGAGTACTTGTTTGCTGTTTTGGCCCGGGTGGGGGTGGGCCCTCGGTTGATGAGATGGATCCAACTGTCATACACCATGCCTACGACCTGTGTATCGGTCAACTACCACCGCTCGGCCCCCTTCCCTCTGGGTCGCGGCACTCGGCAGGGCTGCCCCCTGTCACCACTTCTGTTTGCTCTGGCGCTGGAGCCCCTAGCGGTCTGGATCCGAAATGACCCCGAAATTTGGGGCCTCAAATGGACAGCTGACCATGAAGACCGCATTTCGCTGTACGCGGACGATGTTTTACTATACTTGGCCTCCCCCGCGCGATCGCTTTGGAGGGTGCTACATATCTTTCATATATTTGGGGCCCACTCGGGATACCGGATCAACTGGTCCAAATCCCAGATGTACCCACTCCGGGGTGATCCACCGCTTAGCCCCAGGGGATATACTATACCGGTAGCACTACAGGGCTTCCAATATCTAGGAGTTTTCATAACCTTAGACACCGCAGTGTTCTACGAGCGAAGCCTAGAGGGCCCTCTACAGAGGTTCAAATCTGATGTGGTCCATTGGAAATCGTTGCCCCTTACACTCCTGGGCCGAGCAGCCCTTTTCAAAATGTTAGCGCTCCCCCGTTTTCTCTATGCCCTTCAGAACACTCCTATCCCGGTCCCGGAAGCCTATTTCCTAAAAATCGACGCAACGCTGCGGGGATTGCTGTGGGATATTGGAATGCCGCGTATAGCAATGCAGAAACTAACAATGGGCTGGTACGATGGCGGGATTGGCCTGCCGGACCTACGCCTCTATTACCAGGCCACTCAACTAATCGCCATCAACCAGTGGGTGTTCGGGGCGCAGGAGGACCCTAGCTTCCGAACCGACCGATGGCTTCTGGGTAAGGGTGGATATAACAGGGCACTATACTCTAATCCGAAGAAACTAGATCTTACGGGACCCACGGCCAGAACGGTGGAGATTTGGCATCTTCTCCAGAAGCGAATGGGGTGGTATGGGTGGTTGACTAAGGCCACTCCGTTATGGGAACCGGACTGTCTGGGATGGCTGAGCACTTACGCGGGGTTCGATAAATGGGACCTCATTGGCATCTCTACAGTGGGGGACATATGGGTTAAAGGCAGGAAGGCGACGTTCACGGAGCTGCAGCTTAAATACCAACTTGCTCCCTCAGAACAATTCCGCTATCTACAAATAAGCCATGCAATCGACGGGGTCCTGCCCGCCGAGACCCCCCTTCCATCTTACTCACCCCTGGAAGATAGATTGTTGCTCGACCCCATGGACCGCAGGGCGATCTCCCTAACATACAAAAAGTTAGTCAACAACCGAGAAGACCCGATGGAGAAACTCCGGGCTAGGTGGGAGTCGGACGCAGGCGAGATGTCTGACGAGGTTTGGTGAGATGCGCTGGCCTCACCTCGGGAGGTGGCGATATCGATGCGGCTCTGCCTGGTCCAACTCAAGGTGTTGCACCGTGTATATTTTGATGCGGTCCTCTTGTGCAAACTAGGTCGGCGACCTAATGAACTATGCGTCCGTAACTGTTCCCACGTAGGCACGTGTACTGCTCGATTTTTCCGGTCTTATTGTGTTGAAGGGTGATTTAGGTGACTTCAGTCTCTTCCCATTCAAGTCTAAGGGTTAGAGTAGTGTATAGAGCCTATTTATTAGGCACTTCGACATGATCCTGTGTTCTTCCCCATAGATCAGGGTTTGCATATACATCCTAGGGGATAGATTCGTTAGCATTAGGGGTAATCTGTTCTGTAGTGAGGGTATTTCATGGAGCCGTGCTGAATTCAGGCCTGGTAGGCCTTAAACGGGAGAGACTCCATCTTTCCTCCTGCTCTGGCAGCTCGGGATGTTTCTAGGTCATAGGCAGTGTTTTAGTTAGAAGATGTTATTCGCTTGGAGAGAACCGGTTCAGGCCGGCCCTTATCGAAGGATTGTATTTTTCTTCATGCCGAAGACACTACATCAGGCCGGCCGGCTGGGAACGTGTCCTTGGCACGGGGAGGTACAAGAATTTGGTGGGCGGCAGGTTACGGGCTGGAATTTTCCATGAGGAAATGCACGTCTATATTAGTAAAAGTTTGAGGCAGATACTGGCACTTGCTTCTAGTCCATGGGCGGCACCTGGCCGTTAGTAGTAAAGCTGCTACTTATTCCAGGGAAGACAGATGACAAACTTGGAGGTGGAGAAAAACCGAGAAATAGATATTCCAAAGAGAAGAGAGTAGCCGATGAGGAAGAGGTCCCAGTGACTCGGAGAGGGAGACGGGAGTAAACCCGTGATTGCGGAGGTGTGACTTCCAGGCGAAGCCGAGGCGCAGACGAGAAGGGAACCTAGATGACCATTGAGTGCAGGCTACATACGACCAAGGTGATGTCAACCCCTTACTATTAGAGTGTACAACTCAATCTTTCACTTTTCTTTGCAGGTTATGTGATGTATTATGTTCCGTGAGTGTGTATGTAATAACTAAATAAAGTAGTAAAGCAATATGTGCTACGTGTTCTTGTGTAAGAGGGTAACCTATTCTTCTAGTCAGCTGTGACTTGACATGGACAGATGTTAATCCTGATCAGGTAGGTGGTAACTGAATAAGGGAGAAAGGAGCCCTTCGAACTGGGGAACAAGTTGTGCTCAACTAGCTGTCTTTGTGTGATCTGATATATAGTAACACTGATTCCCTTGTTGTATGTCGTGGTAATTATAGGATGAACTCGTGTTAAGGCTGCCGTCTGGGCAGGAAGTCCTGGGTCCGTTTGGGACCGCGAGGCTGTGACTGCCGTCTGGGCAGGAAGTCTGTGGCTGCCGTCTGGGCAGGAAGTCCTGGGTCCGTTTGGGACCGCGAGGCTGTGACTTGTCTAAGGCTGCCGTCTGGGCAGGAAGTCCTGGGTCCGTTTGGGACCGCGAGGCTGTGACTGCCGTCTGGGCAGGAAGTCTGTGGCTGCCGTCTGGGCAGGAAGTCCTGGGTCCGTTTGGGACCGCGAGGCTGTGACTTGTCTAAGGCTGCCGTCTGGGCAGGAAGTCCTGGGTCCGTTTGGGACCGCGAGGCTGTGGCTGCCGTCTGGGCAGGAAGTCCTGGGTCCATTTGGGACCGCGAGGCTGTGGCTGCCGTCTGGGCAGGAAGTCCTGGGTCCATTTGGGACCGCGAGGCTGTGACTGCCGTCTGGGCAGGAAGTCTGTGGCTGCCGTCTGGGCAGGAAGTCCTGGGTCCGTTTGGGACCGCGAGGCTGTGACTTGTAGGTCTTGGTATATATAGTAGGAATTCCCTGTCCTTAGGTGGTACATATATGTGGTTATTTAGGTGTGAATAGGCCCTAGGGAGGGGGTAACGTTCTGGTTTGGGTTAGAGAGGCTCTGCTGAGCGGGTTCTATCTGATCCGAAAACCCAAGCAGAACATTTGGCGTCACGAACCGTTTACGAAACCTGTGTGCGTTGTGGTTGTCTTGTGTTTGCTTTCGGCGCGTGCGTGGTTTTGTTTGCATTTTATTTTTGTATATTTGTGTGTATAGTTTTTATTTTTCTTCCTTCTTTTCTTTCTCTTCTTTTCTTCTTTTTCCTTTTTCACGATGTTTTCTAGAAGGTCTAAATCTACTTTTAAGTTGCCCGTTGATATTCCCGGATGGGATTCAACGCCTTATGAAGCCTTGGCCCGTGAGTGGGCTGATTCTACTGGTTTGAGTGAGAATTGGAATTCTTCTTTGGAGCTGGCAGAGCCGGCTGATGTGATTGCTTGTTTGCAGAAGGCACCCGTATCGAAGGGTGAGGAGATTCCCATTTTGGGGCGCAGAGGTTGGATTCTTTTGTCTGCATACAGGATCCTGCATGAGAGACTGTTGAAGCTACAGATATCTCTTAAAGATGTGGAAGCGCACTTTGTTGAGATTCAGAATTCTCATACTTTGTTGCGGTGTCAAAATAAGTTGCTTGCTGATAAACTTGAGACTTACCAAACTATTGCCGAACGGGCGGCTGTGCGAATTGCTCGTTATAAATACAAGAACAGGCGCGGTCGGGTTTCGACGCGAAAGGTGCGTCTGGTCGTGGCGACAGCCGGGCTGGATTGGAATCCTGATGAATGGGATGGTAATATCTGGAACTCGACTGATTCTTGTTCCTCGGGTGAGGAGTCTGCCAAGCGCGAGTCTTCTCGCTCCCGCCATGATTGTAAGTCTGCTTCTCGCACCTTTGATGGTGCACCCCATGATTACGCTCGTTCTTCGAGTGGGATCAATGCTTCTTACACTGATTGTCCCTCTACGAGTACTGATCAGGCTCCTTGTGATGCTCGTCCCGCGGTTTCTGCGCATCCAGTTTTCCGTCGGAAGTTGCAGCAGTCTCCCAATGCTCCGCAGGGTATTTCTTTGGACTGTTTAGAAGACTGTACTCAGCAGGAAATTAGTGATATTTTGCAGCGATTTCGGCAGCGAGCTGGTGAGTCCTTGCTCACATGGATGGTGCGCCTTTATGAACTGGGCGCTGCTGGTATTATGTTGGATACTGGCGATTGTTTAAAGTTCTGTTCCTTGAGTTTGGATTCTACTGTGCAGGATCATTTTCGTAACTATAATGGTGTTGGTCAGATTTCTTTACTCCAATTGGCGACTGAGGGTTGTAATCTAAAATATCCTACTGAATCTGACTGGCCTGTGAATGACAAGCCGTGGTATACTTTGCGTGATGCTGCTCAACGTCTCAAAGAGGAGGTGATGAAAACGGCAATTTTTCTGGGTACTGCTGACAGGTTGCTTGATGGTTCATTGACATCTTCTGTGCGGAACCGTATCATTCGATCTTCCCCTGTTGCCTATAAGCAGGTCATGATGACTTTATTGATTAATCAGACTGGTAACGTATTATCTACGGTTTTGGAATCGGTGCGCCAACTCGGTGAGTTGGGTGAGTGGTTTAAACCTGAACGTCAGTCCCGGCCTGACACTCGTACTCCTGGTGAAAATAAACTTACTAGACGTGATATTTTTTCTGGTCTTCTGGCTGATGGTGTGCGGAGGGAGGACATTGATGGTGAGACTACCGCTCGTTTGTGGGAGTTGTTTCGCAAACGTGGCTTGGATCGAAAGGAGGGTGCCCGGCGTGTTCGGACCACTGAGTGTGATCGTGGTGGTTCTGACGGTAGCGGTGATGACGACCGCCGTGGGCGCTCTGTTCGGCGTGATGATCGACGTTCTGCACGTGATGTGTCCCCCCGTCGAGAGAGAGACAGGGAGAGAGAGGGGGAAAGAGAAAGGGGGAGAACTGACTATGTTTACAGCAGACGTAGAGATGATAGGGATCAATCCCCTGAGGTGAGGAGGAGAGAGGATCGTCACAGTTTGGTCGATCGTAACCCGCAGGACAATGCAGAAGATACGAATCCGTTCCGTACTGGGAATGGATATGAACAGGAGGTACCGATACCTAAGAAACGTGAGAGTCTTTATCCTGATTTATCCTGGTACACAGAATGCAGTAAGAATGACTAGGAAATAGGTCAAGCTCCGGTACACAGATGGGCTCACAGAGATAATAGACCCTATGTAGATATTGATATTTATTGGAGACATCGTAATATCCAAAGGGCCCGAGCATTGGTAGATACAGGAGCGGAGGCCACTCTTATTCATGGAAAATCAAAGAAGTTTACAGGTCAGCCTTTTACTATTACCGGATTAGGTGGAAAAGAAACCCCTGCAGTTCAAACTTTGCTTGAAATGAGAATAGGTAGAATTCCCAGAAAAGAGTATTCTGTACTAGTAGTGCCACTTCTAGAATTCATAATTGGGATTGATATTTTGAGAGGAATGACTTTGCATCTAGATGACGGATGTTACCAATTTGGAACAACGCATTATATATCGTCCAGACCTATACGGGTTGGTCGTTTAAGAATGCCCCCCATACAAGTTCCCCATGCGACAAAAGTGGTTTGTCAGAAGCAGTATCGTATTCCAGGTGGTCATGAGGAGATTAGTACCACTATTCAGGAGTTAGTGGATGCAGGAGTCATAACCCCAGTTACTTCTGCTTGGAATAATCCTGTTTGGCCGGTGCGTAAGAGTGATAACTCTTGGCGCATGACCGTTGATTATCGAGAATTGAACAAGCACACACCCTCTTTGACTGTTGCAGTACCGGATGTTATTACACTTATTGAGAGAATCCAAAAGCATCCAGGTACATGGTACGCGTCCATTGATATTGCTAATGCTTTCTTTTCAATTCCGATTGCCCCAGAGTGTCAGAAACAATTCAGTTTTACGTGGAACGGGCGTCAGATGACGTTTAGAAGTCTTCCCCAGGGCTATGTGCATAGTCCTACGATATGTCACCGGCTGGTGGCAGAGCATTTGGCTGAGGTACCGGTTCATCCCCAAATTCAGATATGTCATTATATTGATGATGTTTTGATCCAAGGCGAAACACAAGAGGAAGTTCAGACCCAATTAGACAGAGTCATTGAGTGCCTGCGTGAGAAAGGTTGGGAAATCAACCCAGATAAATTGCAAGGTCCGTCCCAGGCTGCAAAATTTTTGGGTATTAATTGGCATGAAGGGCACCGTGAAGTGATCCCTCAGGTTAAACAGAAGATTCTTGATTTTGCAGTTCCTAGAAATAGGAAAGAAGCCCAGAGCTTCATTGGTCTGTTTGGCTTTTGGCGCCAGCATATTCCTCATGTGAGTCAAATATTGGCCCCCTTGTACCGGGTCACGCGTAAAAAGAATGCATTTGAATGGGATAAACCACAGCAAGATGCGTTTAGTCTGGCAAAAGAGGCAATTCAACATGCTCTGGATTTATGGCCTGTACGTAATGGTGACGTGGATTTGAATGTGTCTGTACAGGGCCTTTATGCAAATTGGAGTTTGTGGCAGAAACAAGGCAGGAGTAAAGTACCGTTAGGTTTTTGGACCAAAAAGTTACCTGATGCTGGTGAACGTTACACACCCTTTGAGAAACAGTTACTTGCTTGTTATTGGGCTCTGGTGGATACCGAGCAATTGACTTTGGAACATGATATAGTTCTGCGTCCGGAAATTCCTATCATGCAGTGGGTTCTGAGTTCGCCGAAAACTCACCGAATTGGACACGCTCAAGAGGCGAGTGTGATTAAATGGAAATGGTATATACAAGACAGGGCACGTGTGGGCCCGAAAGGAGTTGCTTCTTTACATGAGCAGGTGGCGCGAGTGCCATCGACTGAGACTGAGAGTGAATGTTCCGTACCTTTAGCACAGGAGTCTCCTGTCAAGTGGGGTAAGCCTTTTGATGATTTGTCCGCAGCGGAAAGAAACCATGTTTGGTTCACTGATGGTTCAGCGAGGTTTATAGGGATGACACGGCACTGGAAAGCGGTGTCCTATAATCCGATCACACAGAAATTGTTGAGCACAACTGGTGAAGGTAAAAGCAGCCAATTTGCCGAGCTTTACGCTGTTTACCAAGTTTTGAAACAAGAGTTACCTGGTACATGTCATATTTTCACTGATTCTTGGTCTACTGCCAATGGACTGGCTGTTTGGTTGCCAACTTGGCATTCCCATAATTGGAAGTTACATTCCAAAGAATTATGGGGAAAAGAGTTATGGCAAGAAATTTGGGAGATGCTCCCACAGAGTACTGTTACAATCTTCCATGTGGACGCTCACACCCCGATAGATTCTCTTGACAAATTTTTTCATAACATTGCAGATGAGAAGTCTAAAATTGCTGAGGCAGTGGTGGACAGGCAAGATTCTGATATTGCGGGATTGGCGAAATGGGCACACCAGAAGGCAGGACATTTTGGAGAGAAGGCCACTAGCAGGTGGGCTGCTGATCGAGGAATTTATATTCCCTTAGATTTAATCAAAAATGTTATTTTACACTGCCCCGTTTGTCAGCATATCAGACGGCGTAAGGTGCCCCAAATTGTTAAAGGTCATTTACATCGCGGCAAATTGCCCGCTCAAATTTGGCAGATCGATTACATTGGTCCACTTCCCATGAGTAGGAATTGTCAATATGTTTGCACTATTGTTGATACATACAGTGGCCTGCTGGTAGCCCTTCCCTGTAAGCAAGCTACCCAATTGAATACCATTAAAACATTAGAATTAATTATGATGTACTATGGTGTGCCATTCCAAATTCAATCTGATAATGCATCCCATTTTCGTGGAAGATTGGTACAGGAGTTCTGTGCGGAAAACAATATTGAATGGATATTCCATATCCCCTACTACCCACAGGCCTCGGGCCTGGTAGAGAGATTGAATGGCCTGCTAAAGGACCAGCTGCGTAAGTTAACGGATGACAAGTATAAAAATTGGCGAGACTTTTTGCCCCAAGCACTATTGATTTTGAATAATCGTCCTTTTTTAAATGCTGAATCTCCACTCATGCGTTTGTTTCCCCCGAATGCTGAGGCTATGCCTAATGAAATCAGAGAAACTGTGATGTATTGGGAAATTACTCCCGGAGCTTTGGCTCCATGTAGAGCGACCCCAGGGTCGGCAGGTTTAGACTTGCATGCTATGGATGACATTGTTATAAAAAGTAGAGATCGAGTCATCATAGAGACAGGTGTTGGTGTTCAGATACCATCTGGAAATTTCGGATTGATCGCCCCTAGATCGGGGCTGGCTGTAAAAGGCATTCAGGTGCTTGGAGGAATTATCGACAGTGATTATCAGGGAGAGATTAAGGTGCTCCTGCTGAATAGCAGTGAGGTTGACTTACTGATACATCGCACTGACCGAGTGGCTCAATTACTCATAATGCCTGTTTTCAGTGGTGTATTAATGAAAGGCACTGCTCCAACGTTGCTAACTGTACGTGGCCAGAAAGGTTTTGGCTCCACGGATAATCCTGGGGCCAGAGTTTGGGTGCAGTCGCCTAAGAATCCCCCTGAACAAGCAGAGGTCATTGCCACCGGTCAGGATAATACCATTTTGGTTATGAGACCAGGGAAAGATAGCTGGGAAGCGGTCCCGGCTGATAAATGTTATTTACGAGAATGATTAATGCCTGTATTTGGTTCTCTTTCAGATCATTCTTTGGATTGTTGCTGCAGGATATGTCGGAGCCGGACTGTTTTCGGACTGGTACGACGAGAAAGGAGGGATCCTATCGACCCGGGATGAACTGGGAACCCGAGTGTTGCGTTCCTTCGCTGCATGGGATTCATCATCGAACTTTTGGACCGCACTTGCTAAGAGGGTGACTGACGCCCCTCACTTCTGTTTGACACCGATGAGATCTGTACATGATATTCTGGCGACCTGCCTGGTTGCTGTCCCCGCCTCATTGGAAACTTTAACTCATATTTTTAATGTCTCGAAGGCCCGTCCCAATATTCTCCTGGGTGATTTTGCTACCCATGTATATTGCCCCCTATGTATTGAATTGCCGAACGAGCAACCCCCCATCCAGTCCCAAATACTTACTTATAATATCAAACAAGGTGATTTGTCCTTCTTTCTTACGTGTAATCCTAGTGCGATCTCTGAATGTCTGCGCCTAAAACTAAAAGGCGCCACTTCGTTTACAACTCACGAACGGACTTTGTGCTTTCAAAGGACACCGACCACATGTGTTTCAGTTCAGAACAATATGACTTGTAATAGTTTGGTAGTTACCCCCAGTCACTATCGCACGATGTTACTACCTGCCGGATGGCTTTTCTCATGTGGTAATACTTCCTGGCCATTTGTCCCTGCAAACATTTCCGGAGGCCCTTGTGCCATTACGAGACTCAGTTTGTTGATGTTCGCATCGCATCCGAATGCCAACTCTCGTGTGCTTCGAGATACTGTAATGTTACAGGAGGATTGTGACCCATCTTTGCATTTATATTCCAAGTCTGAATACCTTAGCTTAGCTGTTTCAATTATTGGTGTTCCTGCTTTGGCGGTTTATAATGCCAAATCTATTGGGAAAATGGCCTGCTGGATGGTGAAATCTATTAATCATACTTCTACAATTTTGTCTGACATGCTATTAGACGCCCAGGGTGAACGTAGGGCCATTTTGCAAAATAGAGCAGCTATTGATTATCTTTTGCTTAAACATGGACATGATTGCTCGGACTTCGAAGGTCTCTGTTGTTTTAACTTGTCTGACCATACACAATCCATTCGTGCTCACATCGACAAGTTGCGTGACTTAACAGAAGAAGTTAGAAAACACATTGACCAGGGCTGGTTTGACTGGCTCTTTAATTGGTTACCTGATATACACGTGCTACGCCAAATATTAGGTGGTATTTTGATTGCTGTTGTTGTTTTGATTTCTATCTGTTGCTTTATTCAGTGTATTCCTTCATTATTTCAATTCTGCACACTTGGTACTAGACATAGATCAGTTAGCTTTGTTTCATATTATTCTTCCACAGATGTTAGCTCCATTTAATGAATGTATAATAGACTGAAGTCAAGGGTGAAATGTACTGCTCGATTTTTCCGGTCTTATTGTGTTGAAGGGTGATTTAGGTGACTTCAGTCTCTTCCCATTCAAGTCTAAGGGTTAGAGTAGTGTATAGAGCCTATTTATTAGGCACTTCGACATGATCCTGTGTTCTTCCCCATAGATCAGGGTTTGCATATACATCCTAGGGGATAGATTCGTTAGCATTAGGGGTAATCTGTTCTGTAGTGAGGGTATTTCATGGAGCCGTGCTGAATTCAGGCCTGGTAGGCCTTAAACGGGAGAGACTCCATCTTTCCTCCTGCTCTGGCAGCTCGGGATGTTTCTAGGTCATAGGCAGTGTTTTAGTTAGGAGGTGTTATTCGCTTGGAGAGAACCGGTTCAGGCCGGCCCTTATCGAAGGATTGTATTTTTCTTCATGCCGAAGACACTACATCAGGCCGGCCGGCTGGGAACGTGTCCTTGGCACGGGGAGGTACAAGAATTTGGTGGGCGGCAGGTTACGGGCTGGAATTTTCCATGAGGAAATGCACGTCTATATTAGTAAAAGTTTGAGGCAGATACTGGCACTTGCTTCTAGTCCATGGGCGGCACCTGGCCGTTAGTAGTAAAGCTGCTACTTATTCCAGGGAAGACAGATGACAAACTTGGAGGTGGAGAAAAACCGAGAAATAGATATTCCAAAGAGAAGAGAGTAGCCGATGAGGAAGAGGTCCCAGTGACTCGGAGAGGGAGACGGGAGTAAACCCGTGATTGCGGAGGTGTGACTTCCAGGCGAAGCCGAGGCGCAGACGAGAAGGGAACCTAGATGACCATTGAGTGCAGGCTACATACGACCAAGGTGATGTCAACCCCTTACTATTAGAGTGTACAACTCAATCTTTCACTTTTCTTTGCAGGTTATGTGATGTATTATGTTCCGTGAGTGTGTATGTAATAACTAAATAAAGTAGTAAAGCAATATGTGCTACGTGTTCTTGTGTAAGAGGGTAACCTATTCTTCTAGTCAGCTGTGACTTGACATGGACAGATGTTAATCCTGATCAGGTAGGTGGTAACTGAATAAGGGAGAAAGGAGCCCTTCGAACTGGGGAACAAGTTGTGCTCAACTAGCTGTCTTTGTGTGATCTGATATATAGTAACACTGATTCCCTTGTTGTATGTCGTGGTAATTATAGGATGAACTCGTGTTAAGGCTGCCGTCTGGGCAGGAAGTCCTGGGTCCGTTTGGGACCGCGAGGCTGTGACTGCCGTCTGGGCAGGAAGTCTGTGGCTGCCGTCTGGGCAGGAAGTCCTGGGTCCGTTTGGGACCGCGAGGCTGTGACTTGTCTAAGGCTGCCGTCTGGGCAGGAAGTCCTGGATCCGTTTGGGACCGCGAGGCTGTGACTGCCGTCTGGGCAGGAAGTCTGTGGCTGCCGTCTGGGCAGGAAGTCCTGGGTCCGTTTGGGACCGCGAGGCTGTGACTTGTCTAAGGCTGCCGTCTGGGCAGGAAGTCCTGGGTCCGTTTGGGACCGCGAGGCTGTGGCTGCCGTCTGGGCAGGAAGTCCTGGGTCCATTTGGGACCGCGAGGCTGTGGCTGCCGTCTGGGCAGGAAGTCCTGGGTCCATTTGGGACCGCGAGGCTGTGACTGCCGTCTGGGCAGGAAGTCTGTGGCTGCCGTCTGGGCAGGAAGTCCTGGGTCCGTTTGGGACCGCGAGGCTGTGACTTGTAGGTCTTGGTATATATAGTAGGAATTCCCTGTCCTTAGGTGGTACATATATGTGGTTATTTAGGTGTGAATAGGCCCTAGGGAGGGGGTAACGTTCTGGTTTGGGTTAGAGAGGCTCTGCTGAGCGGGTTCTATCTGATCCGAAAACCCAAGCAGAACAGCACGTTTACACATATTTTATGGGCCTGCCCCTCCATACAACACTATTGGAAGGAAGTCACCCGCCAGATGGCACGGGCCACCGGGAAGTCGGTGGTCCCCTCCCTTAAGTTATGTCTCCTGAACGTGTGGGAGGATACGGACCTTACCCCAGCGGAGCAGGAGTGGGCGGCGTTGGGTTGGGCCCTAGCTAAGAGAAACATTGCCCAGAAATGGGGGGTGGCTGCTTTGCCGTCCTTGAGCGCCTGGGCCAAAGATATGGATTTCTCGATGGTGGCGGAGAAAACGGTTTATAAGGGTAGAGGGTGCCCCTAAAAATGGGAACATAAATGGGGACGGTGGAATAAATATCGGGGGGACATTTGTATATCTCCCACGATGGAACTCCGGCGTGAGAGACAGGCTCTAATGGATAATTTGGGAACAGAGGGAAAGTCCGGAGCCTTGGGAGACACTTAAGCATGCACTATGGGAATCTGAGCCCCTGGGACTTGGGCGAGTCGGTGGGTTGTCTGTATGGCGCTCTATGTTGGGTTGGTCTCTGAGCAAAATTACCCTTGATGTGATGTTGATTTTGTCTGGTGCCCTTACATATACCTTGTATACTTACAGTCTGGGCTGGGGTCGTGACTGCTGTAACTGCTGCAGAGTTAATGTTAATAAAAAGTTTATAAAAAAAAAAAAAACTTGAGTCAACATGGCATACATCCCTGCATGCCATGCTCACCAACCACTGCCTGTGGCATAGGTAAGTCACCCCTCTAGCAGGCCTCACATCCCTAAGGTAGGGTGCACTATACCACAGGTGAGGGCACAGCTGCATGAGCAGTGTGCCCCTACAGTGTCCTTTCCATTCACAGACATTGTAAGTGCAGTGGAGCCATATGGAGTACATGAGCTGGGTATTTGCCGTTACGTAAAGGTCCACCTGACCGTGACTGGCTCCAACACCAAAAAGTACCCCTGCATCTTCAGCCCTCCGGTCTTGGGGAGCTCAACCTACGGCACCATGACCTCCCCCAGCCCTCCAACTTAGCTGCCCAGCTGGTGATTCCCTTCAGCCAGCCTCCTGGTCCGAGCGTGAAGCCTCTTTGTGTGACCAACAACCTCCATTAAAACGCATTGGGCGCCCAACGCTGATTTTGCACTCTGCCCCTGTGCCGCTGTCGGTGTGGCTTTAGTGCTGCCTGTGGCCAACTCTGTGGTGATCTTAACCCCTGTGGCCAGTGCCCTGAAACCACAGGTACTTACCTGCAAGCCGTGCCTCTTCGAGGTGCCCCCAGCTTCCATTAAATTACATAGGGCTCAGTGACCCCTGCACCCGTCCGCCCCAGTGCCACTGGTGGTGCAGTACCTACCTGAAAATTAACCTTGCCAAGTGTTGGTGAAAACCCACCCGAGACTGGGATTGTAAGTCGAAAAATCACCTGTTCATGCATAACATTGTATTTCTCCGTAGGATTTAATTGCATTTACAAAAGCTATTGCATACAAAAGTCTGTTTTTATTGCAAAGTTCTACTGTGCTAGTCTGATCCTACAAAAATAATTCCAATACTGTAAAGCATTTTCTACTGCCTTGCAAAACAATTCTTACTATACTTGAACAGTTTTACTACTGTTGAAGCAATTACTGATCTACAACTAAGTTCCTCTAGGTACGTAACACTACCCTCTGATAACCTTACCTGCTCGATCACACTACCACAAATAGAGCTTTTAGTATTATCTACTTGAGCCTCTGTAAGCCTGTGGGGATTCACTGGACTCTGTGCACCCTATACCTTACATTGCTATAGTATATCCAGAGCCAGCTTCCTCCATTGGTGGATCGCCTGTGGGGAACTAAAACCCAGAATTGCCTTTAGAACGACTCATTTTTAAATTGCCAATTTTTTCTAAATTCTTAAAAGTCTTGTTATGGTAAGTTGGGTAAGTCCCGTTTTACCCTTAACAACATACTGTAGTTAAGGGTAAAAGTACTTAGATTTTTTTTTTAGGCCTATTAAAAAGATCCCAGCTATAAGTAAATGTTGGATACAGAGAATATGGTTGTGGGTCTCGACCTAACCCCTTACCTCCATCTCAAGATGGTAGAGTTAAGGACTCTCTGTAAACTGAAAAAAATCAAAACTGGTTTCAACCCTACCAAGATGTGGCTCCAGGACCTCTTGGCAGAGTATGCCCAGAAACACCCAAGTGAAGAAGAGGAGAACCTCCCAGAAGAAGAAACCAGGGATGAGGAGGACCTTTCCCAGTCTCCTCACCTAGTCCCAGAAGAGAGGGTTCCTGTACCCCTCTACCCTAAAGTAGTGCCAAGGTGACCTAGATCCCACATAGGTGGGAGAGGCATCCCTCACACTCTCAATGAGGAAGACATTCTACTAACCAGGTTGACTAAGAGACTACCCGTAGAGGATGAGCTCTTAGAATTAGAAGAAAGCAGAGGTGGGTCTAGCGCCCATAAATGGAGGCAGAAACCTTATACCTAGGGACAGAGATCATTCTTATGACCCCCCTAAAATCCCCAAAGGGATTGTCCACAAATATGATGAAGGTGATGAAATCACCAAATGGTTCACAGCCTTTTAGAGGGCCTGTGGAATGCGAAAAGTGAAGAAGTCACACTGGATAGCATTACTTTAGGAACTGTTCACTGGTCGTGGACTGACTCCTGACCCTTACTGGGGCAGATGCTGAGTCCTATGACCTCATGAAGGGCACCCTGATTGAGTGCTTTGAACTAACAACTGAGGAGTATAGATTTAGATTCAGGCGGGCTCACAAAACCTCAAGTCAGTCCTGGGTTGACTTCATAGACTACTCAGTAAAACACCAGATGGTTGGTTAACAGGAAGTGATGTGCATGATTATGATAGGTTTTATAATTTCTTTATGAAAGAGCACAAGTTAAGTAATTGCACTAATGAAAAGGTGCGTCAGTGTCTGTTGGACCTAGGTCTAATTTCTCCCTAAGAATTGGGAAAGAAGCCAGTCCACTGAGTCGAGACTACGATGAACCAAACTACCACTGGGGGTGACCAAAAGAAAGGATTTACAAAACCTCACCAGGGGAAAGGGGTGATCCCCCTAAAGATAAAATCTAAGAGACTTCTAAAGGCCCCCAAAAACCTGCACAGGAGGGTGGCCCCCCAGAAGTCTTCCCTGCCCAATGGTGGGTACAAGGGTAAACATTTTGATCCTCTGAAGGCCTGGTATCACATCTGTAAGAAGTTAGGATAACAAACTGGAGATTCTGCCTGTCCCAAAAAAAATACCCCTAGTTCCCCTCCAGTTAGCACTGGTGTGGCAAATCTCCAGATGGGATCAGAAGTGTACCCAGAGCAAATCAGGGTTTACACTGTGGCAACTTTAGTCTCTGATGGCGGGGTAGATTTTGCCACTTTAGCTGTCTGGCCCACTAACTTAAAAAAGTGTCAGCAGTTACCATTGATTAATGGGACTGGAGTAGATGCCCTGGGGGATACAGGTGCCAGTGTCACCATGGTGAGAGATACAATGGTTTCCCCAGGACAATACCTGGCTGGAAAAACCTATCTAGTCACTAACGCTGACAGTGTCACCACAGACCATACAATGGTTATGGTAACATTAGATGGGGAGGGGTTACTGGCCTGAAACAGGTAGTGGTCTCTCCAAGGCTCCCAGTGTCCTGTCTGCTTGGAAACGATCTGGAGACCCCAGCATTGGCTGAGGCAGAGCTAAAAAACAATGCAACCATGCTGGAACACCCTGAGATACTGTGTGTGAAAACCAGAGCACAGAGCCTATCACAGGGTGAAAAGGAAGTGTTGTAGCTTGAAAAGATGGCCCAACCTTCCAAGTGGAAAGGTAAGAAGACTAGGGGACCACCTTCTGAATAGAAAAAAGCTCAGGACCTCTCTTCCAGGGAGAGGACTTGTCAACCCAAGGGGGAACTGAGCCTATGAAACTTGAACCTTACCAGGTTGAGCTCCTGGGAAAGGCTTGTCAGCCATTTCTACTGGCCACAGACGTCCCAGAAGTCACGGAGTTTGTCAGCTCCTGTGTCACCTGTCAAGCTAGTGGCAAAACAGGAGGACACCCAAAGCCCCCCCTAATTCAACTACTAGTGGCTGGGGTTCCCTTTGCAAGGATGGGTGTGGGCATAGTGGGTCCACTTGAGCCCCCCACAGCATCAGGAAACAAATGCATACTGGTAGTAGTGGACCATGCTACCCGGTATCCTGAGACAATTCCCCTTAAGTCTACTACAGCCCCTGCAGTAGCCAAAGCCTTCATTGGTGTCTTTACCAGGGTAGGGTTTCCTAAGGAGTTGGTTTCAGGTAGAGGTACAAACTCCATGTCTGCTTAGCTGAAACGCATGTGGAATGAGTGTGGAGTGAACAACAAGTTCACCACACCTTACTATCCACAAACCAATGGCCTTGTTGAAAGATTAAACAAGACATTGAAAGGGATGATGATGGGACTCTCTGAAAAACTCAGAAGGAGATGGGATGTCCTTTTGCCATGCCTGCTTTTTAACTCCAGGAAGGTGCCTCAGAATGGAGTAGGGTTTTCCCACTTTGAACTTCTGTTTGGCCACCCTGTCTTGTGAAGGAATGTTGGGAGAAGTATCTCCAAGAACCTAAGCAGGATATTGTGGACTATGCCCTAGTCCTGCGTTTCAGAATAGCAGAGTAAGTGGAAAAAGCTTCCAAAAACCGTGAGGCCGTCCAAGAGCTTCAGAAGCTCTGGTATGACCAAAAGACTGCACTGGTGGAGTTCCAACCAGGGCAGAAGGTGTGGGTTTTGGAGCATTTGGCACTAAGGGCCCTTACCCCATCTTAGAAAATAACAGTGAGGTCACATACCTGGTGGACCTGGGCACTAGCAAGACACCCAAAAGGGTGATCCATTTGAACCAAATGTTTCTGTGACAGGGCCGATGTGACCATGCTGATGGTCACTGATGAAGATCAGGAGACAGAGAGTGAACCTCTGCCTGACCACTTCTCTTACAGTCCTAAAGATGGGTCAGTTGATGGAGTTATCTACGCAGAAACCCTCACTGCCCAACAGCAGGCTGACTGCAGGCCTGTCCTGCAACATTATGCCGAGATCTTCTCCTTACCCCCTGGACAGACACACTGGTGTACTCATGATATGAACATCAGGGGCTGCTTACCTGTCAAGACAAATATCTATCTGCAGTCTGACCAATTTAAGAAGATTTTCAAGAATAAAGTAAGCAAGATGCTGGAGTTAGGGGTTATTGAACCCTCTAATAGTCCCTGGGCCAGACAAGTGGTCTTGGTCACAAAACCTCACCCACAGGGTGGAAAGAGGGAACTGAAGCTCTGTGTGGACTACAGAGGTACCAATGATGTCACTAAGACAGATGCTCATCCTATTCCTATGGCTGATGAGCTGATAGACAAATTCGCAACAGCCAAATTTCTCAGTACCTTTGCCTTAACTGCAGGGTATTGGCAGATTGGCGAGCCCTAGGAGATCTGAATCTTCTAGGGCCCGCCAATCTGCCAATACCCTGCAGTTAAGTGCAGAAAACAGCATTCAACTGTTGGTGAATCAAGTCCTTGCTGGGTTGAAGACCTTTAGTGCAGCATATCTCAATGATATTGCTACTTTTGGCTCCTCCCGGCAGGGTCGCCTGGTCCACCTGGTGAAGGTTTTATAGGCTCTGTAATCTGCAGGCCTAACTATCAAAGCATCCAAGTGCTAGACAGGGCAAGTTATTGAGCTAGGGATAGGAGCGGTTCTATCCCAGACCAACTATGATGGCCAGGACCAGACTGTTTCTTTTGTAAGCAAGAGGTTACTCCCCAGGGAACAGCGTTGAAATGCCATTTAGAGGGAGGCCTTTGCTGTGGTTTGGTCCCTGAAGAGGTTGAGACCATACCTGTTTGGTACTCACGTTCTTATTCAAACTGACTGCGGACCTCTCAGATGACTAATGCAGATGAAAGATGAGAACCCCAAACTGTTGAGGTGGTCCACCTCCCTACAGGGAATGACTTTGCAGTGGACCACAGACCTGTGACTGCCCATGCCATTGCAGATGGACTTTCTAGGTTCTTCCAGTTAAGCAATGAATACTCTCTTGGGAAAGGTTACTCTCATCCTCTTTTGTTTGGAGGGGGAGGGTTTTTGTGTAGGAAGATGCCCCTTTTTGCATGGTTACCCCCCACTTTTTCCCTGATAACAGATGCACTTTGACTGAGTCTGCCCTGGGTCCCTGCCAATCAGTTTCCCAGGGCATGTGTTCTTTCCCAAAACAGTACCTTTGTTTTCACAATTGACTCACCTCTGGCTCACATGTAAGTCCCAGTGGTACTAAGGGTCTTGTGACTAGAGAGGGTTTCTGAGGGAGGCGCAATACATGCTGCAGCCCTTCGAGACCCCAGCACCAAATACACGCAAACTGCCATTGCAGACTGTGTGTTCTGGTACAGACAAAACTTAAGTGTCGACATGGCACAAATCCCTGTGTTTCATGCCCACATCCACTGCCTGTGGCATAGGCTTGTCACTCCCTAGGCCTCACAGCCCCAAGGCAGGGTGCACTATATCACAGGTGACGGCACAGCTGCATGAGCAATGTGCCCCTACAGTGTCTGTGCCACTTACAGACATTATAAGTGCATAAGTGCCCTATCGAGTACATAGTCTGGGAGTTTGTCGTTACAAACTCCATGATGGCTTTACTGAATGCTAAGGAGTTTGGTATTAAACTCCTCAACATACTAAACCCACACTGATGCCAGAGTTGGATTTATTACAAAATATACTCAGAGGGCATCTTAGTGATGCCCCTTGAAAAGCGACCAACTCCCTCATGTCCAGCTTACTGATCTGCACCAGCCTGTCATATACAGACATGTTTCTGACCCACTGAGGCGGGATCCCTTGCTCTCTCGTAGGTCAGGGACAAAGGCTGCTTGGGGTAGAGGTGCTTCACAGCTACCCCCAAGCAGGAACAGCATTCAGGGCAGTGAGCCTCAAAGGCTGTCTGCCCTTTGACATGCTAGCCTGGGCCTCTCCAGATAGTGGAGATGCCTACCCCCATGACCAGGCCCCACTTTTGGCGGCAAGATCGGCAGGAAAATTAATAGTCAGGAAAGGCATGTCCCCTCTTTACCAGGACCAGCCCTAAGGTTCCCTGGACCGAGGTGACCCCTTCCTTAGGAAATCCTCCATCTTGAATGGAAAGATTCTACCCAATCAGGTTAGGGGTACGCCCCCTCCCAAAAGGGAGTCCCCGCAACTCTCTAAATTCTGTATTTAGGGGCACCCCGAACCCTGATCCTCAGATTCCTGTCACCTAAGAAGAAGATAGATGAAAACAAGACAACACCTACTGCCTTGTCCCCATCCCTACCGGCCTGGCTCCTGCTTCTCGAGCCTGTGAAGTTGACGATGCATGTCCTGTGGCCAGCAACTTCCAAGAACCCTAGGAAGACTTCTACTCTTCATTAAAGACCAGATCTCTGGGGGCGTGGCTTGGCCGGCTGCAAGATGGCCGCACTCTAAGTGGGCCCTGCCGGCCAAGCGAATAATCCGCCATCATCCTGCAGACCACCTCTCCCCACCTGCTGCCAAACCGCCTTTTCAGGAACCGGCGCCGCCCGGGACATCGATTGCTCCCGCCTCCCGTAGCCACCTGTGGGCCAAGATGTGCCGCCCGGCTGTCGCGCTGGGCCCACGCCTCGAGGCCGCTCCGGACCAGCTTTTCTTCTTCGGCTGCATGGCCGGGCTCGGGGAGCTCCGCATCGCCCGCTGGGTGCCAACGCACCATCTTCGGCCTGCTCCGGGGAGTGGCCTTGCCGCAGCGGTCCGTTCTGGCGAGGTTGGGGGCCCATGGACTGTGTCGCTCGGCCCAGGCCTTTGCAATCAGGGCGCCTTCCCCTACTCTTCCGCGCCGCATACCCCGGCGGCGGGAGGTGCCCAGGCCTTGTGGTCTCAGTGGCACGCCCCGGCGTCTCCTCGTTAGTGGGTGCGCTCCTGGCTGAAACTGGCAAACTTCCTACTACCAGGCGCTTTCCCTCCGCGCTTGGCCCTGCCGGCGTATCCTGCACCTACAAGTCTACCACCCCTGATCACCACTGCCCTCTGCGCTGCTGCCTTGGCGACTGCCTGGCTCTGGTGCCCTTGGTCTGCTGTGGAGCGCCGCCTTGTCCCGGTGGGCCCGCCTCCTGGCCCCGAGCTGGGCATGAGGCCCGCTGCTCCGCGCTGTGCGGCCTTCGCGGTGGAATACTGGTGCCGCCATCACAGCCACACCGCCCGCTGCTGTTCCCCTCATTGGAGCCTGCATTTCTGGATCCGCCGGTCCTGAGACAACCTGGGGGCCTGTGCGGAGTCTGCTGATACCTGTGGCCCGCTCCGTGGTGCTGGCCCCTGCCGCCCTGGTTGGTGTGCCGAGGTGGGCCTTCCTCGCGGCCTCCCGCACGGCCCCTCCCTTCCAGCTCCCCGGCTCAGCTCTGTCTTCGCTGCCCTGGCTGGGCAGACCGCCGGCTGCTTGCCTGGTCACTGTGGGCGGCCTCCTGTATGCGCCTTCCAGCCCCCCTGGGTGCCATATTGACTCTCCCCTGGCTGTGCTACCCTCACAACGCCAACTCCAATGGCTGTGCTCCACTACTGCTGCCCCCAGTGCTCCTGACCGGCGAAGGCCGACTGCAGCTGCCCTCTAGGCATCACTGCTCCTGGTGGGTGCTCCTTGGTCATCCACGCCTGCTCCGGGGTGGTGGCCCCCCTGCTGTGCTTCTGTCTGTTGACTCCATAGGTCGTTCCCCCTTCTCTCTCCCCTGGCGGAATTGATAGTTCACCATGGGGAGGACGGACCCAAAGCAGCCAAAAGTTGCTTTCGACCAGCGCATATTGACCCGCCAGGATGACGCTGATTCGGACGGAGGCGACGGGCCGGCCTCCATGGATGCACATCCTGCCCGTGATGACGACCTGAAGGCTATCATGATTGATGTTAAATCGACGGTCACGGGCATTGCTTCCCAATTGGACCAACTCTCCGCCCGTCTGGACTCGGTAAAGGCCTGTGTTGACTTCCACGACTCTCGCCTCCTCCATGTCGAGTCCAGGATCTCCGACTCCGAGGACGCTGCCACCCGGGATCATCACAAACTGGCGCAGATGGACAAACTTCTAGAGGTTATCCGCAATAAGAATGAGGACTTAGAGGCACACTCCCGTCGGAGTAACCTCCGTATTACCGGTGTACCGGAGTCAACGAACATTTCCAGCATGGAGGATTTTGTAGAACAACTAGCCAAGGAACTTTTCGTTGACGTTCTGTCTTCCATCTACATCGTTGAACGCACCCACCGTTCCCTCGGCCCCGCCCATGTTCACGTCATTGCCAGCCCGGATCTGGTGCCCCCAGATTTGGGGTTTTGGACTGCACTGTATCCAGTATGGGCTCAGTTGGATGGGGGCCGCTCTACTGCAATCTCTTCTCACTGATAATGCGCTATATGACGTTTGGCGCCACTCCCGGCCTGAGGCCCGCGAGGGCACATGTGTGACTGGTGCTCGTGGCTGCTGGTCTCGCATCGATCTCTGGATCGCTTCTCCTGACGTCCTCACATGGCTCTCCTCCGCAACCAATATGGCTCGCTCATGTTCTGACCATGCTCGGTCCAAATTTTTATTGCGGCTCCCCCCGAACGCCCTCAGAGATGCCGTCTTCTGTGACGAAATCCAAACGGCGATCACTAACTACTTCGATCTAAACACGGGATCCGTGGAATCCGCATCTACCCTCTGGGAGGGCTTTAAAACAGTAATTTGTGGAGAATGCCTCTCTAAACAAGCCGGGGTTCTCCGCTCCATCCGCTCCTCGCTGGACAAACTGGAAACCGAAATCAAGGATCTTGACGCTGCTCAGGCTGCCAACCCCAGTTCGGAGATCCTCGCGAACCTGCGGGCGAAACACACGGAATTCACTGAGGAGGCGTACCGGGAGCTCTCCTTCCTAGGCAGGGAGGCCCGGGCGCGTCGTTTCGGCGAGGGCGACAGGCCGGGCAAGACCCTGGCCAATCTTTTGCGCCCCTCTCGTTCTGCATCGTACATCACGGCTCTTCAGGATGGCGGTCCTCATAGGACCACATCTCCCGTGGAAATTAAACTTTACGGACTACTACTCACAACTTTACTCCCCATGCCCCCCTCTGGCGCGCGAGGCTTTCGAACAATATTTCGACACCATCTCGCTCGTTTGGCTTGAGGACCATCATCGTGAATACCTGGACGAGCCTTTCTCCAAGGCGGAGATATTGGCCGCCATCAATAGTTTACCTAGCGACAAGGCCCCGAGTCTCGACGGTTTCCCCGGCTCGTTTTACAAGACATTCGCTCAGCTCCTGGTGCCACACCTGGCCGCCATGTATAACGACTCCTTTGACACAAGCTCATTCCCCGCCTCCCTCCGGGAGGCCATGCTCACGCTTTTGTTCAAGCCAGACAAACTCGCTGATTGTCGGGATTCCTATCGCCCCCTCTCCTTAATTAATATTGACAATAAGATCTTGGCGAAGTTGCTGGCCTCTCGTTTACTCCCCCTTATGGCTCTCATCGCCCTCCCCGACCAGTCGTGCTTCATACATGGTCGCGCCACTTTTCAAAATCTTAGGACCATTTTCTCGGTGCTTCATCAAATCAACCCCGGTCTCCCTGCAGTGGCAGCTCTGCTCCATGCCATGAAGGCATTCGATACGCTTGAGTGGACTTTTTTGTTTTTCCTCCTGTCACCTCTTGGTTTCAGCACCTTTTTTATCCGCAAAATCTCCCTTTTCTACACCAGTCCCTCCGCACGCCTTCGGATCAACGGACAGATGTCGGATCCCATCGCGATTGGGCGTTGCACGCGGCAGGGCTGCCCACTCTCCCCCATGCTCTTCGCTATCGCGATGGAGCCACTGGCTGCCAGACTCCGGCAACACCACACTCAGCGGGGCATAGGTTTCACGACCCGGTCTCTTCTCGTCTCTATGTACGTGGACAACATTACGTTGTATGTCTGACACCCTCAGGATAACCTCAGCCCCCTAGTGTGGGAAGTCATTAGATTTGGCAGACTCTCGGGCATTCAGGTCAACTGGAAAAAGTCAACTTTATTCCCTCTCACGGATGCCACTAAGTCATTCATTCCTGATTTCCCCTTCGTATGGGCTTCCCGTCCTACCCGCTATCTGGGAATATGGCTTAGTATGGACTTAGATGACCTCTGGTGGGCCAATTTCGGTCGTGCAGTGGACTGGCTAGAGTCAAAAATTCCGCATTGGAACCGACTCCCCCTGTCCCTCGCGGGCTGCATTGCCATTGCAAAGATTGTGGTGCTCCCGAAGTTTCTTTACCTGTTCTTGAACATCCCCATTCCGCTAACAGCCCACGTTTTTCGCAGGCTGCGCTCTCTCATCATCTCCCTCGTCTGGGCCGGCAAGCAACCCAGGATTGCCTACGACATCCTTACCCTCCCTATGTCCGCGCGCGGTATTGGTGCTCCTGATTTCAAACTATATGCTCTCAGTGCTCAGACGAGCTTCTTGCATTTCTGGGTCCACCCTGCTCCATATTAGCCGCACGTCGCCATCGAGGCTGACCTCGCGGCCCCTTGGCCTTTGTCCACCGCCTTGTTCGCGCCAGCTAGGCACCCAAGGGGTGAGGTTGACACGGTCGAGCCCCTGCGCTGGGCTTGGCAGGGGCTGTGCCGCCTCTCCAATGTCCCCACGCTTTCGGCTTCCCACATGCCGATTGTGCAACACCCTTCCTTTCCCCCTATGCAACCGACGGGCATGTTCAAACTCGACGCCCGCCTGGGACTGACCAGGCTGACCTAGCACTTCTACTCCCTCCCGACCTCCTCCGGCCCGATGGACACCCTGCTTTTTTTTCAGCTCCGGGCCATATGTAGGGAGCTCCACCCAACATTTCCTCAACCCCCGCCTTCGCTGCCCGCTTTAGACTTCATTTACACCTCCCTTGCTCCCCGTAAGCTTGTAACAAAATTATATACCCTGTCGCTGTTGGCCTCCTCCACCTCGACTGAGCGCGCACGGGCGGCATGGGGTGCGGACCTTGGTGCTGACATTCCCCAAGCTGACTGGCTTTACTGCTGTAATCAGACCAGGAAACTGTCCCCCCAACTACCGCCTCCGTCTTATATATTTCAAATTTTTACACTGACTCCCATTCTCTCAGCCTCCACCCTCCGCCACAATCATCTCGAGATTAGATTACGGCAATGCGCTGTATCTTGGTCTGTCTCAGAAGTTGCTTAGCAAGCTGCAGGTCCTGCAGAATGATGCTGCCAGGCTGATTTTCTCCCTGCCGAGGACTTCCCATGCAACTCCTCTCCTTCAGAAGCTGCACTGGTTGCCCATGAAGTTCAGGGTTCAATTTAAATGTCTCTGTATGGCCCACAAGGCTCTCTTTGGCAAAGCCCCAGAGTACATCAAGCGGCGCCTGAGGAGATATGTTCCTGCCAGAACCTTACGCTCAGGTCAGGCCTACAATCTGTCTCAACCCAGGTTTAAACTAAAGACCAAAGGTGGCAATGCCTTGTCGGTGATTCTGCCACAACTTTGGAATGAGCTACCGGCCAAGCTAAAGGAGGATTCACAACTACTTTCCTTCAGGAAAAGACTTAAGACGTTCCTTTTCACAAAAGCTATATCCTTGGCCTAGTCAGAACTGGTATGGGATTTTGGAGTGACTGTACGTTGTGTTCTTTCTGTTTTAAAGCGCTTAGAGACCGGCGGTGATAGGCGCTATACAAAACTTTTTTAACATAACATAACACGGGCTATATCGTACCCCCGCCCAGCTACACAGGATTGGACTGATACCTAACGACCATTGCATGCACTGCTCTGCCCCGCTGCGGACTTTACCCACCTTGCCTGGCTGTGCCCTGGGTTGTTGGCCTTCTGGCTGGAGGTCTGCTCCGCCATCTCCGATATTACCTCCACTCGGGTTGCCCCTGACCCCCGCTGTGCTTGCTGGGATTTGTCAAGTTTCGTCCAGATGCCTATCGCCGATTGACGGCTATGCTGTTGGTCCTCGCGAGGCGCAGGGTGGCTATGTGTTGGGTACGCAGACCGGCACCCAAGTTCGCCCACTGGCTTGAGGACGCCTCGAGATGTCAGACCCTCTTATCTGAGTTTTGGGACTTGCTGCCCACCCGGTCATGACCACCTGATCTATGGGAACCCCTGTTGACATATCTCCACTCCCGACCCCACCCGAGCTGCGCTGCCTCTCCAGTGCTCCCCGGCGACACTACGCCCGCGGCAGCCGCCGGTGCTGGTCAGTGACCCCTCCCTCCCGGTCTCCATCCTCCCGCTGGTCGGGCCTTGTTGCTTCCCCACAGGGCCTCGTAACCCTCAGGGTCTTTTTGTTTTCTCCTTCCTTTTTGTTCATGTCGACCTTGATCCAACAGGTTAAATGCTCATTTCGTGCTGCACTGTTCTTACACCTGTTGTAACTTGCTGGGACCAGCCTCTTTGGTGGAATATATTACAGTGATGTACTAAATGTAACCTTTTTCTGTGGAAGCAGTCAATAAAGCTTTTTGAAAAATAAAAAAAATAAAAAAGACCAGATCTCTGGAGAACAGTGGCCCTGTCCAGAAAAACACCATATTCAAGGATTCCAGATCCAGGCGGATCCACGACTCCTGCCCACTCAGCACCCGATGCCCATGGCCTGAGTTTAAGTGGCTCGCCTGTCCAGTGAAATCTCCCTGGCAAACCTGACCCTGACCTTGTCTCCATCGGTGGCTGACCCCCAACGAATTCGCCTGCAGCCTTTACACGAAGGGTCCTCCTGACAGCTACTGGCTCCAACTCAGAAGATCTAACACCAAAAGGTACCCCTGCATCCTCAGCCCTCCAGCCTTGGGGAGCTCAACCGACGCTGCCTCGACCTCCCCAAGCCCTTCAACTTACCTGCCCAGCCAGTGGTCACCTTCAGCCAGCCTCCGGGTCCAAGCCTGCAGACTTTGTGTGACACCGACAACGTCCATTCGAGCGCATTGGGCGGCCGACGCTGATTTTGCACCCTGCACCTGGACGCTCCTGTGTCGCTGGTGGTGTAGCTTTGGTGCAGCCTTGTGCCCCCTCCTCAATCTTAACCTCGGGCCTGTGCCCTGAAACCGTGCCTCTTCGAGGTGCCCCCAGCCTCCATTGATTTACATTGGGCCCAGTGACCTCTACAACCCCAGTGATGCTGGTGGTGCAGTACCTACCTGAAACTGAACCTTGCCCAGTGTTGGTCAAAACCCCCGGAGACTGAGATTGTATGTCAAATACTCACCTGTTAATGCATAACCTTGCATTCCTCCAATAGAATTTCATTGCATTTACAAAACGTATTGCATAAAAAAGTCTTATCTGTTTTTATTTCAAAGTTCTACTGTGGTAATCTGATTCTACAAAAGTAATTCCAATACTATAAAGCATTTTCTACTGCCTTGCAAAACAATCCTTACTGTACTTGAAAAGTGTTACTACTGTTGAAGCTACTACTGACCTGCAACTGAATTCCCCTTGGGTCTAGAAATAAAATAACAGAATAATAACTTTTTTCTACAAAACATTTGGTCTGGATTCAGTCTTTGAGTGTGTGCTTTCATTTCTTGCCTGAGTGTGTACAACAAATGCTTAACACTACCCTCTGAAAAGCCTAACTGCTCAACCACAGTACCACAAATAGAGCTTTTAGTATTACCTACTTGAGCCTTTGTAAGCCTTTGAGGATTCACTGGACTCTGTGCACACTATACCTTACTTTAGTCTAGTATATAGATAGCGAGCTTCCTACACCATGCATCACACATGGAACGCCTCAGTAGCGCAAAGTAACGCAAGTCAGTGTTAAGCGATGACTTGTGTGACTTCTTGGGAAAATCACATACAAAGCCACGCAAATCTGATTTGCAAGACATTGTAAACCACAAATAACATTTTGTGTCATAGCTGAGCCAAAAAATTGGCACATTCACACTGCAAAATTTTTGTAAATCTGTCCCACTGCATCAACCTCATTTATCTTATTCTGGACAACAGTAGCCCCAGATCTCTATCTTCACATTGGTGATAAAGCTTCAAAGTCAAGTTGTAATGTGTGTGATATCACAGCAAGGCAGGACACCTCTAATTACTGATGTATACAAAGGAAATTACCTGGCTGCTCTCATCATGCACCCAGGATGCCCTGAACACTCCTTGGCAGCAATGACTGTTCTTTGATGCCGCTTGTCACTCACGCTGGGGCTGTAAAATGCACAGTTGGAATGGTGTTTTTATCTGAGGAATGCTGTTGTAAACATCACTCCTGTCTATTCATTTTAGTAAAGGAGTGGGGTTCACTTGGCGAGCAAGATGGGGAGAAAGGGTGGGGAGGAAACGGAAACGAGGTGCATTTTGTATACTGTACAACCTAGTCATGTGCTATGACCCCCAAAAGAGAGAGTTCCAGGGACTCGCTACGCCATCATTGTCTCCAGTGATACTATATAACACTGGGGTTCCGCTCTCATTGGCACTTACATTCTAGGGCATCACTGGAAACCCTTTGGTGGAAAACATCCCCCTTTTTAGGTCGAGCATTCGAGACCTCTTGTATATACTTTAGTATAAACTTATATGTGTATGTACTTTGAGGGCTCTGGAAATCAGCCTTAGGACTTGTCTCCTTCCGCTTAGCAACTTTTTCTTCTGTTCAACTGCCTCTATTTACCTGTCTTGATAGAAAACCACCAGTAGAGGTCAGTAAAATACTAGAATTGCTTTCTGCTTATTCAGCTGCCTCTATTTAACTGTCTTGATGAAAGAAAACAGCCAGCAGAGGCCAGTAAAATACCAGAATTGCTTTCTGCTGAGGGACTTCCTTTTTTAAATTTTTCTAGCAACTGCCTCTATTTAAACTTTCTTCATAGAAAACGACCAGCAGAGATCAGTAAAATACCAAAATCACTTTAGCATTCTCTAGATTCCAGTCCTTAGAAATTGTCTTCCACGAGCACCCATAGACAATAAAAAAAATTCAAATCTTGTATTTTCAGTGATATGACCACCGAAGGCCCTGATTTTATAGGATAAAAGAGCTTTTGACTATACAATTTCCAGCTGAAAGGCAAATTTTCTCTCCATGTGTTCCCATACCTGTTGTGTCACGCAGTTTGGTGCTTACTTTCCCTCAATGTTAAACAATAGTAGATGTTTCAGCACCCAGGATAATGTGCTGCATAGCTAAATACATATAAGGTCCCAAAGGTGAGACCGATTGCATTGCAAATGTTTGCAAAAGGCTAGTATTTTATCTTGATGATATTTCCCTATATATAAACAGTGTGGGAGCGGTACTTGCAGTATCGTCTAAAGACCTCCCCAAGCAGGGACCCGCCCTGTACCGGCCTTCCTCTACACGGATGATGCTCTTCTTATAGCACACACCCATTAGCCCTCCAGACACTGCTCACAAGTTTTTCCGAATACATGCAGACTCTTGGTCTCTCAGGGAATAAATCCAAAACCTGTGTTATGAAATGTGGGAGTAACACAACTAACTGTCCACCCATGAAAATACACAGTGCATCTATTGATTTTACTAATACTTTTTACTATTTGGGGATTTTATTAAAAAAGAGGGCTTATGGAACAAGGCTATTGCAACAGGAAACTACAATTTAACAAAGCTTGTATGGCCCTCAGGTGGTTTGCCAGACTATTGGGTTCTAACCCACCAAAGTTGATGATGACGATCTACAAAGCTAAATGTCTCAGTGTTGCTCTGGACGCGGCGGGTGTGTGGGGACACAAGAAATGAAGTGACATACAACTGATAGAGAATGAATTCCTTATGTATCTTCTTGCAACTCCTAAAAGTGCCCCAGTTTACGTATGTCATGCCAAACTTGAATGAAGGTAGATTTATACCGCGCAAACTTAGCCCAATGGGCGTCAAGGCGCCTAACAAATAAAACTGACTGGGACAAACAGGAGAGCTTACTGGTAGGCCTTTATAAAATACAAGGTTTTAAGAGCTTTCCTAAACAAGGCCAGAGAGGGTAGTGACTTAATCTCCAGGGGGAGACCATTCCAGAGTAGAGGAGCGACAATGGAAAAGGCTCTACTCCCCCATCTGGTCTTTTTAAAGCGAGGAACTACCAACTGGTTAGAGTCTGAAGATCGCAAACGCCTACTAGGAATGTATCGGGTAAGCAGTGACCCCAAAGCATTTGAGGGGCCAGCCTGCAAGGCTCTGTAGGTGAGGCAGAGAAGTTTAAAAGAAATTCTAAAATTGATAGGAAGCCAGTGCAGGTTCTTCCTGGCCAGCGTTGCCGAGGAGTCCCTAGGAAGTGCTAAGACGAATCTGGCAGCAGCGTTCTGCACCACCTGCAGACGCTGTATAAGATATTTATTGGACTCCGCATATAATGCATTACAGCAATCTAATCTGGAGCCCACAAGGGCAGTCACTGTCTGTTTACGTGCGTGCGGGGACAGATAGTGAAGGATTCGTTTCAGAGTTTTAATGACTCCCCAACACGTGGCCACAGTCCTGTTAATCTGACAGTTCATGGCGAGTGAAGTATCAAAGATGACACCAAGATTCCTAGCCGTAGAAGAAGGAGTAGGGCAAGTTCCGAGGGACGGAGGCCACCACTCATTGGACCAGATGTCTTGATCCTTGCCGAAAACCAGAACCTCAGTTTTATCGGCATTAAGTTTCAAAGAATTTAGTACCATCCACTCAGCTACCATCTGCATACAGGACCTAAAACTAGAAGCAGAGACACTAGCAGAGTGGCTTAGGGACACCATAATTTGCGTGTCATCAGCATAAGACACTACCTCCATCCCCTGCGATCTTACTAATCTAGCAAGGGGGGCCACATAAAAATTAAATAGGGTCGGACTTAAGGCCGAACCCTGGGGCACTCCACATTGCAAAGATTTAGCAGGGGAGAGGAACTCACCCAGCAGAACTCTTTGCTCTCTAAGATGTAGAAAAGAGTCAAGGAGACTGAGAGCCTGTCCTGCCACACCTGCCTCCCTCAGCCGAGATGTTAAGGTAGAGGGAGACAGGGTATCGAACGCTGCAGTCAGATCCAGCAAGACTAGAATCGTCGTCTGACCAAGATCGACTTTGCGACGGATGTTATCAGTCACCATAGTCAGGGCGGACTCAGTACTATGGGATTTCCTGAATCCGTGCTGAGAGCTATCCAAGAACTCAGAGGAGTCAAGGAAGGTGGATAGATGAGAATTTAAGTGAGCTTCAAGCATCTTTGCAGGGGCGGGCAACAAGGAGATGGGCCTAAAATTCTTCAGCACTCCAGGATCAAGGGAAGATTTTTTTAGGTGGGGTTTCACTATGGCCTTTTTCCAGACCATTGGGAAAATGCCCTGAGTCAAAGCCCCATTCATAACTGCCAATAACGGAGGCAGAAGAGTTTCCCCGCACTCCCTTAGAACTTTCAACGGACAAGGGTCTACAGGGGAGGCTGACTTAGTCATATCAAGCAGCGAATTAAGCCCCTCAGGAGAAAGTAACGGAAACTGGAGCCCCATTTATTGCGGACCTAATAATGTTACAGACTATTTTACTGTGGCATAAAGTATGGACATCTGAACATACTGATTTAAATCGTGCCATAATCAGGGATTGCCTCAACTCAAGCATATACCAGCGTATGCCGTGGCTCAATTATATTAAACGTTTGTGTAACGACCTAGGTCACCTTGAGTATTTCAATAAGCCAGAAACACTTGATCTGATTAGTAGAAAATCTTTAAAAAACTAAGTCATGACACAACTGGAAACCCAGAGGCTGACAACTGAAACTTCCAAACCTAGTGTTTTGAAAAATCAACAGATTTTAACCACTTTTGATATGCAACCTTACCTTAAAGCAGTTTTAAATGCAAGACACAGGTTTGTTCTGACTCGTTTAAGACTGGACATTTTCCATCGACTGGTTAGTTTTCCGAATATGACTGACTTGTCTATAACTTTATCTAATTGTCGCTGTGATGATGCAATGGCACAGAATACTATGCATGTGTTGCTTTTTGTACGTTTTATAATGACCTGAGGAAGCAATATATTACACCTGTCATAAGGCCGCTAGACTTTACCCAGTGTCGACCCTCATATCAATATATACAATATTTGCCTTCCTTGGAGGTCTGCTGTAGTGTGGCATCCTTTTTATGGGCTGTTTTTTTATGTGAGAAAGAACATTTCCCTAATTTTCCAATAGTGAAGGGATACAGGGAGCAGGTGTATTATGATCCTAGGATAAGCAACCTGTTCACATGCTACGTTCTGTGTTTCTACGTCAGTACAACAGATACAGACTTATTTATGTGTGCTAGGGTAGGTGGGGAGTGCATGGCGGACTCAATATGAGGTCTTTGTCCTCCCTCTGAACCCTGGCCACACCTAACTATAGTTTACGATCCTAAAGTCGTTTTGCGCCCATAGTTTTTCCTTATTGGATGTACTATGAACTCAGGGGAAATAACTCAATTGGAAGTGATTATTCTTTTAACCTATTTTTAATTTTGAATTATTGCACACTGGTATATTGCTATATCCTCTATTGATTATAAATTGTTTTATCCAGCATTTTATTGCATATTTATGAACATATTATGAATAGTTGCTATGAATGTATTTTTTATGCTTTTTACATATTGCTTTTGTGGATGGCTATCGGCCTACGAATAAAGTTTTTGAATTGATTATACAGTTTGTTGTAGAGTGGCATTATCTCTTGGGCAGGACTATCACTATTCTCTATTACATGAAATGTATGGAGCACTATTAAAATTCCAGTTTTGTGTTGATATCAAAGGCATTTATGTCCCAGTAAAGGTTTTTGTTTGCTGCACTCACACTCTCTTACATTGAATCCTCAGATCTTCCAGAGGTGTTCAGTGGTGGACACATTGGAATGCTAGATCCGCAAAGGACAGTCTTTGATGATGGAGGCTTCATTTGGAACCTGCAGGACGAGGAGGACAGGAAGGAGGTTGAATCACTCTCAGACCAATTTCTCCCCTTCATGGATGTTTTAAGCACCATTGACAATGGTAATTGGGACAACATTAAGCAGACTGGCTACTTCAAGGGCACGCTCTTCCGTTTTCCACTGCGGTCAAGTCCTTCTGACATATCTGACAACCTTTACAGTACAGAAAGGGTTACTGAGCTATTTGAGTGCTTCAGTAAGGATGCTAGTATTAGCCTTCTCTTTCTTCGGAATGTCACTCATGTGTCATTGAGAATTATTGGCCATGATGGTGCAGTGAAAGACATACTGACTACCCGCATGGATGTTCATTGTGATGTAGCTCTAAAGAATATCAGTTGCACTTCCTCCAAGCTAATCACTTCGATGAAAGTGAAGACCTCTACTCTGAATAGCTTTGGTAGACCTGATGAAGTCTGTAAATGGCTTGTCATTGGTAGCACAATCAAAGATGGAAATTTTGAGGTCTTGGAAGACCTTGCAAAGAAATTAAACAATATTCCCACGATTGGCCTCGCATATTGCCTACTTGAAGAGGGTGGAAATTCCTGTGGTGGGCGTCTCAGCTGCTTCCTGCCGCTCCCAGACAGAGAAGAAAATAGGACTGGTCTCCCGATCATAATCAATGCCAGCTTTGACCTGACTGATGACAGAAGAAGCATAAAATGGGTGGAAGTAGATCAACAACACAATGACGCGGCCCAGTGGAACCATCTGCTGGTAGAGCAGATCTTACCTCTCGTCTATTGCCAGGCAGTCCAGGCAGCTGTGTCTTTGGTAAGGTCTTTGGATGGTTCAAGTTCTTTGGCCTATGGCATTTGGCCAGACCCAAATCAGACCGTGCACAAAGAGAAGTGGCAAAGGCTGACTGAAAACATTGCCAAATACCTGCTTCAGATGGACGTGCTATATTCGGCTGCTGATAGTTCCATGTGGTTGAAAGCAACTGAAGCAGTTTTCTTACCTGACTTGCAGAACGATGACATACAGCAAGCCTTGGAAGAACTCCTTCTGCATGTTGGAGAACCTCTTGTCAAGGTCCCAGGACACATTTTGAGTACACTTTTGTTGGCTTCCAACAAGCTCAGAATGGTGACCCCTTTATTCATCCGAGGGGTCTTACGACAAAACTCCTGGAATGGGCTCTCAAGCAGACGGAAGCTATTGATATTGGAGTATGTGATCAGTGACGAACAATACAGAGATCTCCAGGATCTCCAGCTCTTACCTCTGTCTGATGGAAACTTCATTAGCTTTCTGGAGGCTGAGAGTGACGAAAAGGCCTTCATCGACAGTTCTAAATATCCAAGGTTAGTAGCTTGACACTACCTTTTACTATATTCTCATCATATTCACTTAAAATGTAATGTGGGATCTCGTAGACTATCTGATTAAGAATGGATGGCTCACCATTCCATTCGCCACATTCGATCACTGTTTTACTGAACCCAATATTGCTCATCAATTGTATAAATGTTTGGGACATTGTGATCATTTGACATTTTCATTGTATTATTGGATGTTGATGCCAACATTCATAGCTAGTCTGATTCTTTCATGGTATATTTATCAACCTTCCAGCCACTTTCTTATCCTTTGTTTAGAATATAAATTATTCCTTTAAGAATCACCCCATTAATTTATGTTACAAATTGTGTGCACTAATATACACCCGAAAGCTCGCTAAATGTTTCGATAAATATTTGCCTTAGTCTTGGTTTGAATTGAAATCTGACCATCTGAATGTGGCCAAAAACCCCTAACATCCATGGTTAATCAGATATGTGTGAATAGTATTTGCCATACCTATTGTAGCGTACTCATATTTGGCTTTTGATAGCCAGAAAGACCGTAGTCTCCCTTCTCCCATCCTAGACGCGTAACAGTGCTCATTTTTTTACTTTTAAAAGAAATTTTATTTTTGGCTATATGCTTTTCTCATGTCTACTTTAAATTCTAATAGAGCCAAATACAAATAGGCCTGTAAAACCAATCGTTCTTATAAAAGGTCTCGTCCAAAATCATATCTGGCTGACCATAGAGCAAAATCTAAAGATTTTACCTCTAATGATATCTTTTCGGCAATTCTTTGAGTTCAAATGCCATACTGCTCTCTGCACCTCTGTGTTCTCCAGACCCTAAAACAGGAATTGCAGCTCTGAGTTGAAGCGGGTCCACATGCAGAAAAGCATTTTTAGAGTGCTAAATTGTAATCTTTTGTTCATTATTTCTTGTGCCCTGTCGAGAACAATTGTATTCTACTGTGTCTCCGACAAGATTTCAGCCTGGAATGTTGAGGCTCAGAGTATGTGTTAAATGCCCTCTTCGTCTACAATCTGTATTATCGGCATAGGATAGGGCTTGGTAGTAACCATCATCACAGGATCCTATATGCATAGGAGATTCCCAGATGAGACCACCATTGTAGTCACCTCTGCTCCAATTTCTGTGGCATTACTGCAGTGCACCTGAAAACAAGAATGAAAATCCAAAGCACTGAGTAGGAAAACAGCCATTAACACATCATACACCATAAATGTCCCTTAGAAACTACCACAACAAGATGTAAAAGCCCGCTCTAATTTCTATACTTCAAAAATTCTGGTGGCAGAAAACGGGTCTAAAGAAATCTTTAACATTGTATCATGCTTTATGGATGCCAAAGCATGTGCTCCCCTTGCCATGCTTACCCCAAAGGCAGGTCAGGAGTTAAGTGACTTTTTTGAAAATAAAATCATCAAAATACAAACTAACCTTGGTGTTCCCTCAGTTTCGCCCACCTTTACTCTCTCTCCCCTGTGCCCACTGAACCCTCCCCAACCAATTCACTGATTTTATTCTTGTCACCTCGTGAAGAACTGAAAAGACTCCTATTGTTTAAAACCTGCTCACCACTAGACCTATGCCCCCCCCCAAACACTGAGACAAATTGCAGAGGTCATAGGCAGTGCCTATGCGAAGGTGTTCAATGCCTCACTTCAGACAGGCTCATTTGCTCTGATATGAAAACAAGTCAGCGTCATCCCGCTAATCAAGACACCCACAGTAGACAGTAAGATCCTATCCAGCTTCAGACCCATATCCCTCCTCTGAGCAGCCACAAAACTTCTGGTAAATAAACAACTCTCTGATCCCCAGTCGGTCTTCTGAATGCGACACTGTATCGAAACAGCACTGCTGGAAATTATTGAGTCACTAAAAATGTGACTGGATAAAATTCACAATGCCACACTCATTCTGTTAGACCTGTCAATATCACTGTCTCCCATGACATTCTTCTACACAGCTTGTCTAACTCGGCTATCAGGGGAATGGCCTAAGAGTGGCTGACCTCTTTCCTTACAGAGTGAGCACAATTGGTCTGGACAAAACCACACTGCTGCAAGGCCAAACCACTTAAATGTGGGGTACCTCAATGCTCCTCACTAAGCCCAACATTATTTACTGTTTACATGTCTCCGCTGGCAACCCTGGTAGAGTCGTTTGACATCACTATACTCTCATATGCCAACGACACTCAGTTGGTTTTCTCCTAAGCGGGCAACTCAGACACTAGCAAGGAATCCTTTTCTAACTGCATGAGATCAGTCATAGGCTGGCTCAATGAAAGTCAACAACAGTGTTACCCAGATAAAACTGAAATCCTATTGTTTGAATCTAAACTTAATCCGGGTTGGTCAATCGCTTGGCTTAAGGACGGATCCACCCCACCATCTGCCAACTCAGGCAGTGAGAAACCTAGGAGTCTTCTTTGATAAGGACTTATCTTTTCAAGACTCCGATCCAACGAATCGACAGACACTGTATGTGGATCCTAAGGACAGTCAGAAAATTAATTCCCCTTCTTCCATGGGAGGCCCCAAAACTGTAGTTCAAGTCGTGAGTGTCTCCAGACTGGACTATGTGAACACTTTGTATCTGGGACTACCCGCATACCTAATCCACTGACTACAGGTGATCCAAAACATGGCAGCGTGCCTTTTTTCAACATCTGAAAAGGAACCACAACCTCCCCCATCCTAGCCAAACTGCACTGGCTCCCAGTTAGCAAAAGAGTCACTTTTAAAGCACTTGCTCTGGCACACCGGGCCCTGCATAACGCTGGCCTCAGTTATCTGAATAAAAGAATCAAAGAGTAACAGCCAAGCAGAAATCTGCGGCCCAGTAAAGCTCACCTCATATTAACCCCCAGCTTCAAATCATAAAGACATTGTGGGACCTCCTTTCTAGTGGGATTATGTGTAGGAGTTAATATAACACCTACCATCAGAGTATGCCAAGAAGTTCCAAAGAGCTTGTCCATCATGGCCAAGCCACTGTAACCACATGATCAAAAGTTATCCCTATCAAGATAAGGAGGCAGTGCAATGGGTGAACACAGGTATTTTTGCACAAAATGTAATTCTCGGTTGAATGTAATCAACATTTTTCTCTTAATTAAAAATACATGTCCTCAACTGGCCTTTGATCCGTTCTCCCTTATTGGGAAACAGGTGAATAAAGCCCAGTGAAAGACTGAAAAGGAAGTAGGATGTAGTATGCTTCATGGAAGCCTTAACTGCCTCTCGGCCGAGAGAGAAGACTGTTTTAGACCATTTGGCTCCCACAGTCTCGAAAGCAGTCCACCTTGACCCCTGTGGACCACCTCTGTTCTATTGTTCAGTGTCTGTCAAATCTGAAATTCCTGCAGAGGGGACAGCACATATTTGAAATGCCTTGATCTGACCAATTTCTTGTATTTTTCAACGTCATAACCTGCCAGGCACAAGCGAAGAAGTCTCACCAACCTTGGCTGTATATTGCCCTTAAATTAATGTACGTCTCCTGTAACAGTACTTAGAGGAGGATTAAATAATAGATACAGGGGTTAATGAGGTCAGTGGGCTAACTAATGGAGTTAGCAAATTTATTAGCCTCCTTAGTATAGCATAGACACTGTTTCTCAATTATGAAAATACAGAAAGTAGTTACTTGTAAATGGTTCGCTTCAAAATTGGAAGCCAAAAAGGATGTTAGTAAGGGTTTTAGAAACACTATGGTGCAAGTTACATATGCCACTGAATACAACTGAGCAAATGTGTATATATATAAGATAAACCCCTGCTGTATGTTATTTAAAATATTGTAAGTCACCCAGGAGTTCCATGACTTTACAGAGGAATGAGGTTGAATACAGAGTACCTTTATGAAGTCATGGACCTCCGAGGTGACCACAAACTGCTTACATTCTTGGTGCATAGCTCTTTCATATAAAACGCCCAGTAGTAGCGTTAGCGCTCCCTAGCAGTAATCTGCACACCATGGCAGTATTGGCTTTGCACTCTCCCTTCCTTTACCATGAGTTTAGCTAACCCACATTAGTACAGCTTCTCTTATGTGTTTGTGCTCTATAAAAATGACCCCAAAAATGTATCTGCCCTTGTGTAATGTAACTATCTATTATATAAAGTGCTCCAACACCTTCGGTCGAGTTAACATTATATAAACTACCGTCAGAAAAAATGTGACGGGAGTTGGTCAAGCCTTGCCATTAACTGTGCTGCGATGTTGGGCTGCTAAAGGAATGGGGACTGAGGTTCGCTAAGTCAACAAGCAGTGAAGCAGGAGGGGTTTGGAGGAAATACACAGACTTTAAGTCAGAGAAAATTAAAGAGGCGCCCTTGAAAACAGCATCTGAAGTGTCTGACATGTCATCTCTGTTTTTGAATGCACAGCAAATGTGAGAAGATAACAAGAATTAGAACATTGGAACGTTGGCAGCTCCATTGAAGACAATGGAGCGCTCCGGGCTAATACTGGCCGGTATAAGCCCGGAGCACCAACATTCCAATGTGTCTTTGTTCACAGCTCTGGCTGTGAACAAAGACTTCAGGGAGCCTGAGGGGATTTCAATCCCCTCGCGCTCCCTGAAGGGCTTTGTTTTGGTAGAACATTCTGCCCTCTAGTGGCAGAATGTTCTAATAGCCTTATAGCCCTTCGTAGCAGGGCTATACCGCTGTTAATGGCCCGCTGCTCTTGTTAAAGTCCCTCGCCTTCGGCTCGGGCCTTTAACGCTGCAGCGGGCCATTAACAGCCGGTATAGCCCGCTACGGCGGGCTATAAGGCTATATTACAGCCCTGTTCATAGAAACGGAAATCTGAGCTCACAGGGACTGAAAACATTGAGCGCTCATGTGGAGTGCTCATAGTCAAAAGAAAAAGTAGTCCCTTTTACAATTGCTAAAACGGGACAAGTGGAAACCTACAAGTAATGGGGACTGCTCTGTGAGTGTGAAGAACTGATGAAAAGGATCGATAAATAGGAAAGAGTAACCCCTTAAAAGCAAGGATTTTTAAAGGACACTGAAAAAAAAAAAAGCAATGAGCGGGTGGTAGCCCCACAAAGTATAGACAACATGTATCGAAGAGACAGGGCAAGCACTGTCTAGGCTTGACCTAAAAAGGTTAAACACATGATACTCCTACCGAGTGTGTCAATATCAGCTGCCTCTCTAATTTCGTGAAACTGAATACATATCCCAGAACACCAACTTTTCCATCACAGTGGTCATGTTGGCTTCTGTTTCCCTCGGAGCCTCTACACGAGTCTCGATGATGGATTTCCATTGTCTATACTTTACCATGCTAGAAGGCTAGGCAGCCATGGTCACAACACCCACTCCACCTAAGGAGACTACTGGGGCTTTCCTCCAACTCTTGTTTGCCCCTGGCCCAACGTTGGCCTGAAGTCCTAAATTTGCAATCCCTTGGGACTGCTCACTGGTGGGGCTTCTTGGAGCCAGCAGAGTCTTTATTCATCTGTTCTGGTTGCTGACAGTCAAAGCACACCTTGGTCTTTGGTCAGATCAATATTCTACCCTTTGTACCCACCTCATTTCTTCTTAAGGGTGGTTAGGGACTCTTGCTTATTCGCAAACTTTAGGAACCCTTTAGAACATGAGTTCTTTTCATTTCTGTTACTCCCTTTCTTTCCGTGTTGTGGCATGACAGCTTTTAAAAAAATAGCCCAGTCAAGACCTTATGCCAGTTAAAAATCATTTTCAATTTTGGCTAACACTTGTATAAAGGAAGTTTTAATTTTAACTTTTATAACTGAGTGGCAACTGCTAAACACAAGTTCTTGATCCCCCCACTGAGCACCAATATAAGAAAATAGGCTATTAGTTGGGGAGGATGTGAACCCTACCCAAGTAATAAGTCCTAACATTCTTTCAGGTCAAACACTCAGTTTATTTTTATTTATCTTATAAACCTTTTTATTTGCATTTCAGTTCTTAATAAACAGCATATAATGATAGTACCAATAAGCATTCGTAACAACATTTGACAATACATATTCACTGAAGTCCAATCCAAAAACTGCCCCTTCTCCCACCGCGGAGTCCAAATGGATCCTCAAACCAGGCAAACACCAAATAACTTATTTTCTTGCCCATCGCCCTTGGGCCAGGAGAGATCTGGGCTCGTCATACTGTGTCTGTGTAGACCAAATCCACTGATAACTCATTGGGCAACCTCTAGATTTATAGAGTACCTTTTCTGAAAATGCACATCTATTTATTCCTCCCTGCCACTCGCCAAAGGTTGGCAGAGCCGCATTTTGCTAATTCTTTGCCATGTCCCATTTGCACATTTAGGGCCTCATGTAGGTAAATAAATTTTACCGTTTCTTAAATACCGAGCCGTACCGAATCGGTAAATTAGAATCGGTAAGTTATATGTAGGTAAAAATTCGGTAACAGTTACCGAGTCGGTAACATTCGGTAATCACGAATCGGAATTCACCGAATCGGTAAATACCGAGGTGGTATTTACCGAATCGGAAAATACCGAGGTGGTATTTACCGAATCGGAAAATACCGAGGTGGTATTTACCGAATCGGAAAATACCGAATCGGTATGTACGGAATCGGTAAATAAAATCACATGACTTGACGAAACAGCTAATCCCGTGCAACCACAGCCCACCCAACCAGGAAGTGGCCACACCCAGGCAGGTGTACATAATTAGCCGACCCTGGAGAGGCTTGGAGTGCAGAGGAGAGGCAGGGAGCCGGTGCCTGTGCGAGCGGGAAAACGAACATCATGTCCAGCCAGAGAACACAGAGAGACGGAGGGGAAAGGAGGAGGAAGCTGAAATTTAGCCCCAAGGAACTCCAGGTGCTGGTGGAGGAGGTGGTGAAGCAGCACCAGAAGCTGTTTGGAAGGCAATCCCTGCAAGTGCCTGAGGCTGAAAAGCGCAACATATGGCTGGCCATCCAGGCCCATGTGAATGCCGTGGGAGTGACCCACAGGGACATAGAGGTCCTAAAGAAGCGCTGGTATGACCTGAGGATTGTAACCAAGAGGAAGATGGGCGACATCCAGAAGGAGGCCAGCCAGACTGGAGGTGGAACCAACAGGGCACCTGCCCTCACCGAACTGGAGGAGCTGGTGGGGGCCACAATCGAGCAAGAGAGCGTCGTGGGTCTTGGGGACGCCGACAGCTCTGCCAGAGCCGCCACACAACAAGGTAAGACGAAAGCACAGCAATGTAGCACCCCCTATCCCTATCCCACATCCCCCAATGTGAAACGAGAATCACACTGCAGTCCACACGTGTCAGTGCAGACAGGCAATGCATTCCGGGAGATGTAGTCAGGGAAACACCAACCATGACGTAAATGTTACAGGGCAACAAGGCATGTCACGCACTCGAGGCACAAGGAGACAGAGGACATTTCGGAATGTGAAATTATGTATTGTGACGCTTTCAATGCAGCCCTTCGGGGACACTGAGCCAATGTTGTATTTCTGTCTACAGATGTGACATCATGCAGGACAGGGCATGCTGCAGGAGAGACGGCACACCGGCCACAAATATCACCTCTAGCCAGCACAAGTTCAGACCAGGGAGCAGGCCCACTGGCAGCCGCACCACCAACACAGGCAGCCTCGCCGCAGCCAGAGCCAGCATCACCTCACCCAGAGCCAGCATCACCTCACCCAGAGCCAGCATCACCTCACCCAGAGCCAGCATCGCCACTCATGTTTGAATCACCGGCCACATCTCCGCTTGCAGGTGTGGGAATGAGGAGGCGTCCAGCAGCCAGGCTACGAGCCTTAGACACCTCGTCAGACGACAGCATGTGTCACGTTCCACTGTGGCTCCGGCAGACTCGAATGAAGCACAAGGGTTCCACCTCCCGACGTCCCCGGCTCTGGTTCGAAACACACTCAGAGTTCCAGGGCAATCAGGCGAGGGACTAGGACTATAAGGGGTACAGCTGATTTGGTGGGAGTCCTGCAAAGTAATACATGAGAGAAAATACAACCATCACAAGGTAACCTACTCTCAGTTAAGTCTCACTAAGTGTTTGAACCAAGTGTCTCTTCATGCACACCACGCACTCTGTATTTCAGGAGCCTTAACCTCAGACTCGAGAGGACCAGCCCTCTCACATACCAATAAGCCCAGTCGGACCGTTCTCTCTCCCCTTCGTTCCCTTATCAGCTTCCCCGTAACGCTACTAAGCGCCAATGTGATATACACCTGAGCTCTCTCCCAATGTCACTACTCCACTATTGAGTTCCTGTAGAGTCGTAGATGGGCTTCCCCTGCTCTCGACTGATCGTAAGTAACAGAGAAACAAATGTCTCGCAATCCTAATCCTATTCCATATTTCTTCCTGGCTCCTCTGGCCAAACAATACTGTCCTGCTAGGAGACTCCCTTCCCGGGTTCCAGAGATACCTGATTCCTTCCTGGTTTCCAATGCGTCTCCTTTGCCGTTCGAAGGAACACTCCTGCTCCTAACCTCGTTGCTCTCCAGCGACTGAGAAGCGCGGCGACGCTTACGTCAGCGTCCCGCGTGAAGTCGGGCCTGTTTTCCCGAAGCCGCGTACCTCGCGGCTAACCCCTGCCACGGCCAGGTACTTGCTTCCCCAATGGTATTAGACGCGAACACCCGCGTCTTCCTTCTCTCCAATGATCCTCCTGATCAGCATCAAAACCACCTTCCAGTATTACGCGCTTCGATTGGCTCGCTTCGCTCGTATTTATCCTTTCTTGGCCACGCCTCCTTACAGCCGGGGATTCTGGTGGATGAAGTCCTCCTTTGACTGTACATGCGGTAGGCGCCCTAGATCCGCGCCTGACAGTATGCCCCCCTCGCCGGGTGCCTCCTATGACCAGGCTTGCCCGGGCAGCGGGCGTGAAAGGAACGGACCGCCTCCGGAGCGTGTATGTCCGAGGCCGGGACCCAGGAATCCTCCTCCGCCGAGTACCCCTTCCAGGACAGAAGATACCACAGACGACCCCTCCTCAATTTGGAATCCAACACCTTCCGGACCTCGTACTCCAACTGGCCATCCCGAAATATCGGCGGGGCTGCCACCCTCCTGGCCCCCACCGCCGGCTTCAGCAAGCTGCAGTGGAACACCGGGTGGATGCGCAAAGAGACAGGTAAAGCCAATCGATACGCCACTAAACCCACACGACGAACCACAGGGTATGGGCCTATGAAGCGAGGATGAAAGACGCTGCGCATTTTGAAGCGGAGGTATTTCGTGGATAACCACACTTTGTCGCCCGGTAGATAGGACGGGCCGTCCTGTCGACGGCGGTCAGCCCAGGCCTTATAAATGCCCTTCGCTCTCACCAGATTCTTCTTGAGGTGTCTATGCAAGTTCCCCAGAACCCGCAGCTGGGCAGCCAGAGCGGGCCGGTCCCGCACCTCCGCTGGGAAAGACAACGGAAGAACCCTGGCGTGATAACCGTAGGTAGCCCTAAAGGGCGATTCCTTGATGGAGCTATGCCACGCATTATTGTAGGAGAGTTCAGCCAACCAGAGGAGCGATACCCATGAAGCGCTTGCTTCTTTGGAGAAGCAACGGAGATACGTCTTGAGTGTTTGATTAAGACGCTCGGTCTGGCCATCCGTCTGTGGGTGGAAGCTGGTCGACGTGGCTACCTCCACCTGCAGGGCCGTACACCATGTTTTCCAGAAGCGTGCAATGAACTGCGGGCCTCTGTCCGAAACTATGACCCCCGGGACTCCATGCAGTCTCACCACATGTGACAGCAATAACTGCGCTGTTTGACTGGCCGAGGGTAGGTTTTTGCACGGCACGAAATGACCCAGCTTGGTGAGGCTGTCCACCACCACCATAATCGCATTGCATCCCTGGTCCATCGGTAGCCCCACGACGAAGTCGATACTGATGTGCTGCCAGGGCCCTGCTGGAGTTGGCATGGGAACCAACTTGCCCTTGGCTTTCGAGCGGTCGCCCTTGGCTCGGGCGCACACGTCGCACTGTTGTATCCACCGTCGGACGTCCTCGTTCATGTGTTCCCACCAGAAGCAACGTTGTAGGAGATGAAGAGTCTTCGTACACCCTGGATGACCTGCTATCAGCGACTCATGGCACCATTCGAAAGCCTGGTGCTGTAGCGCCACAGACGGAATAAATAATCGGTCTCGAACAAAAGGCAATCCCCCCTTCATTCGCCGATCCGAACCTTGTTCCTCCCAATGTAGCCATTGCACCAGGGTACGTTGTGTTCTTACGGTGTTCAAGAACGTGTCCGCTCTGATCCCACATATCACCTTTTCTGGGGGAATGATGGCCTCTAGGACTTCTCTACAAGCCGGTTGGTCCCCATTTTGTCGAGATAACGAATCAGCTTTTCGGTTCTCCGAACCCGGTCTGAAAGTGATGACAAAGTCAAACCCTGCAAAAAACAGCATCCACCGCATCTGCCTTTGCGTGAGGTGCCGGGCTGTTTTCAGATATTGCAAATTGCGATGGTCCGTATACACCGTTACTGGGTGCCTAGCTCCCCACAGGTAGTGCCTCCATTCCTGAAACGCCTTTCTCACCGCTAGCAACTCCTTCTCGGCGATCGTGTAGTGTGTTTCAGCCGGGGACAGCTTCCGAGACAGAAATGCTATGGGGTGCAGCTGGCCGGACAGCACTTCCCGTTGCGAAAGAACCGCCCCCACTGCTATGTCAGAAGCGTCCGCTTCTACTATGAACGGTGAATCGGATCTGGGATGCTGTAGAATCGGTGCGGTGGTGAATGCGTGTTTTAGCTCACAGAACGCCTGCATAGCCTCTTGAGTCCATGAAAACTGGTGACCTTTTCGGAGCAACCGGGTAAGAGGAGAGACGAGCTGTGAGAAGTGAGAGATAAATCGCCGGTAATAGTTAGAAAAGCCCAGGAAACACTGTACATCTCTCACTGTCTTTGGTATAGGCCACTCCTGTACAGCGGACACCTTCCTCTCAGCCATACTCAATCCTGCAGGACTCAGGATCACTCCCAGGAACTCCACTTTCTCAACATGAAATTCGCATTTGCTCAACTTGCAAAACAGATTGTTCTCTCTCAACTTCTGTAGTATCTGTGAAACATGTGTGCTATGGGTTCTTCGTTCTGTGGAATATATCAGTATATCGTCTATGTATACCACTGCGGTTTTGTCGATATACTCCTTGAGAACGTCATCGAGAAAGAATTGGAATGCCGCCGGGGCGTTACACAGCCCAAACGGCATGACTCTATACTCAAAGAGACCGTATCGCGTCTTGAACGCCGTCTTCCACTCATCCCCCTCCCGTATCCGGACCAGGTGATAGGCCCCCCTCAAGTCCAATCTTGTATAAATGGTTGCCTCCTTCACCTGGTCCAGCAAGACCGGGATGAGTGGAAGAGGGTAACGGTTGCGAACCGTGTTTTTATTCAAGACGCGATAATCGATGCACGTCCTCAAGTCGCCATTAGCCTTCTTGATAAAGAAAAGAGGCGACGCTGCAGGGGAGCGGGAAGGTCTAATAAACCCTATTTCTACAAAGTGTTCTAAGTACTTGCGCAGATGTTCTGTTTCTGGCTCTGATAAAGCATACACTCTACACGAGGGCATGAGCGCCCCAGGGATTAGCTCTATTTGGCAGTCGTAAATGCGGTGTGGGGGCAAGTCTTCCGCCTTACTCTCGCTGAATACGTCTCTAAACTGGGAATATACGGCGGGAAGTTCTGTCTCCTTCTCAGCTGCCGTGAGAACGTGATACCCCTGGGTGAGGGCAAGGAGATGGGTTCGGTGCGCGTTAGCGCATTCCCCTTTACAAAACTCTGTTTCGAAGTCCACTGTTTTTCTCTTCCAATCTATTTTGGGATTATGAGTTGTTAACCAAGGCATCCCTAAAATCACCTCATACTGGGGAGCCTCGATGATATTCAGGGCTACTTCTTCCACATGATCCCAAAGAGGTCCCGGTTTGGTCAGTGTCAGTGCTTCTGTAACCTCCGTGATAGGCCCAGAAATGAGAGGCTTCCCATCAACCGCCCATACCGTTTCGGGACTAATTCTCGGGAGGCGCCTCAACCCCAGCCTCTTCACCAACCCGCTATCCACGAAATTCCCGGTGGCCCCTGAGTCAACCATCACTCTGACCTCATGGTCTTGCGTTCCCACCGACAATCGCATGGCTAACAGAACGTGGGATTCAGAAGCGACTGATTCTATGACCGCCAAAGAAGGCAACTGTAACGTCCTGGGTTCGGATACCTGTACGCTCTGTTCTGGAGCCAGAGCGTCTGAGAGGGAGGTATGCATCGTGGTCACCGCCACTTTCTTCATACCCGCGAACCCGCTCTTCTTGGGTTTTATGGGGCAGTCCCTGACATAGTGTCCCTTCTTGCCGCAGTACATGCATAACCCTGCTAGTCTGCGTGATTCTCTTTCTGCCCTAGATAATGGGGCCCGGATAGCCCCCACCTCCATGGGTTCCGGCTGGACCTCAGAAGGGGTTCCAGCGTGTCTGTTGCCCTTCTCTGGTCTCTCTACGTGAGCATATACTCTCTCTCCCCTTCGTTCCGCCAGTCTATGATCTAGACGCAACGTGAGATTCATCAAATCCGTGAACGTGGAGGGCTGCGGATCTATCTGAGCCACCACGTCCTTCATGTCATCGCACAAGCCTTGGTAATAGAGGGACATCCTTTTTTCCTCGGGCCATGCGGTTTCAGCTATGAGCCGATTAAACTGGGTCAGATAAGATACCAACTCTAGTTTACCCTGGCGGAGAGTTAACAATTCTCGGTCCGCCGAGAAAGTGGTAGCCCTTCGATCAAACACCCGCTCGAACTCGCTACGGAATGCGTTCCAATCCGATAACAGAGGGTCATCGTATTTGACCAAGGGCACCGCCCAATTGGCGGCGTCCCCCGTCATATACGAAATCGCAAAAGCCACTCGTGAATGGTTAGAAGGAAAGGAAGCGGGTTTGCAAGAGAAATGCAAGGCTATTTGCGTCAGAAAGGTTTGGATCTTGAGGGGATCCCCCGAGAACCTCTCCGGGCTAGCCAGGGGTATAGGAGGAGACACGTTCACCTGTATAGGTGATGAAGACAGAGTGGCGTCAAACGGATTTCTACCCTGACGATCCACCCTGTCTCTTAGGGCGGCCGTTTCTGCTTTTGAGGCGGCCAATTCCTGTTGCACTAACAAGAGAGCCTGCAACACGTCGTCTAACGACGCCATGCTTGTGCCTTATTCGAACCCACCGGAGTGTTTTCTTGGGCGCGTAATTCTGTCACGTTCCACTGTGGCTCCGGCAGACTCGAATGAAGCACAAGGGTTCCACCTCCCGACGTCCCCGGCTCTGGTTCGAAACACACTCAGAGTTCCAGGGCAATCAGGCGAGGGACTAGGACTATAAGGGGTACAGCTGATTTGGTGGGAGTCCTGCAAAGTAATACATGAGAGAAAATACAACCATCACAAGGTAACCTACTCTCAGTTAAGTCTCACTAAGTGTTTGAACCAAGTGTCTCTTCATGCACACCACGCACTCTGTATTTCAGGAGCCTTAACCTCAGACTCGAGAGGACCAGCCCTCTCACATACCAATAAGCCCAGTCGGACCGTTCTCTCTCCCCTTCGTTCCCTTATCAGCTTCCCCGTAACGCTACTAAGCGCCAATGTGATATACACCTGAGCTCTCTCCCAATGTCACTACTCCACTATTGAGTTCCTGTAGAGTCGTAGATGGGCTTCCCCTGCTCTCGACTGATCGTAAGTAACAGAGAAACAAATGTCTTGCAATCCTAATCCTATTCCATATTTCTTCCTGGCTCCTCTGGCCAAACAATACTGTCCTGCTAGGAGACTCCCTTCCCGGGTTCCAGAGATACCTGATTCCTTCCTGGTTTCCAATGCGTCTCCTTTGCCGTTCGAAGGAACACTCCTGCTCCTAACCTCGTTGCTCTCCAGCGACTGAGAAGCGCGGCGACGCTTACGTCAGCGTCCCGCGTGAAGTCGGGCCTGTTTTCCCGAAGCCGCGTACCTCGCGGCTAACCCCTGCCACGGCCAGGTACTTGCTTCCCCAATGGTATTAGACGCGAACACCCGCGTCTTCCTTCTCTCCAATGATCCTCCTGATCAGCATCAAAACCACCTTCCAGTATTACGCGCCTCGATTGGCTCGCTTCGCTCGTATTTATCCTTTCTTGGCCACGCCTCCTTACAGCCGGGGATTCTGGTGGATGAAGTCCTCCTTTGACTGTACATGCGGTAGGCGCCCTAGATCCGCGCCTGACAGCATGGGCCCTGAAGAACTCACCAGGCCCCAGGAAGGGAGCCATGCCACTGTGCCCCACACCTCACAGGCAGCACAGACGGGAGCAAGAGGGCGCCGCAGGTCGCGTGTCCAGAGTCCACCAGCACCCATTGACGGCCATGGTGTCTTCTTGGGTCTCGAGGGCCAAATGTTGAAACAACAGCGCCTGCAAACAAAGGCAGTCATGACAGTCCAGAGGCACATGCGGGTGATGAAAACTACATTACTCAACATGGACAATAACATCAGCGGCATGGCTGCGGGCATTCGGGACATGTCCCAGTCAGTCCAGCAGTTGTGCAGCAAATTGGATGCTGACATCGAGGCACGGCGCCGGGAACGGCAGAGAAGGGACACTACCAACAGGGCACTCAACCGTCTGGCAACTGCGACTTCTCTACTGTGCCGGCGCTCTGTGACGATGCAGGAGGGCCTAACACACTGCTGCAGCGACCTGTCTCGGGGGATGGTGCAGGTGACAAGTGCACTAGGGGTGCTATTGACTAGTCAGGCGTCGACAACTGCTGCAGGGGATGCTGCGGAGAGCATCGACACCAGCAGCAGGAGCAGCATCACACCCCCCATCCCAGAAGCACGCAGGAGCAGCAGGCGGCTTGGGGTTGGCTCTAGTGAGGATGCACAGGCCGTGCCATCCACCACTGCAGCGCGTATGCGCAAACATTGATGTGGCCCTGCTTAGCCACTTCCCAATGGGTGACGTAACCCTGGACATACTCCTTGTATAGATGTTATATTGCCAGATTGGCTTGTTCATGTGTTCATGGCGTGGTGCCACATTAAAACCACGTCATGACTAATCACAACTGGCTGTGTCCCCTTACTTACTCAGAAATAGTTGCATGTGATCTCTGCCCGTCTCTCTCTCCCATCGATTGCAGTTGGCACTCTAGCTGCGTTGCCCTGTGGCTGGCCTGACTCATCCTCGTTGTCCTCAAAATATGTTAGTTCCACATCTGTACCTTTTTTCGTGGCAAGGTTGTGCAGCATTGCACAAGTGGCAATAATCTTGCAGCAGGTGATGGGTGTGTACTGGCGTGCGCCTCCGCTCTTGTGGAGGCAGCGGAACCTGCTCTTCAGTAGTCCAAACGTGCGCTCCACCACATTGCGTGTTGTTTTGTGTGCCACGTTGTATCGTCTCTCACTCTGGGTTGCTGGGTGTAGGTAGGGAGTGAGGATGAATGACCGGCATGCATATGCACTGTCGCCTATATGAGTTGAAGGGAAACATCAGTCACATGCCTCTTTACACTATGATTTGCAGGTTGCAAGGGGCGTCACTGTTACTCACCTAGCAGGTATCCCTCTCCAAATTCTCCGGCACTCAGTCGTGTGTAGATCCCACTATTCTGGAAGATGTACGAGTCGTGGGTGCTCCCAGGAAACTTTGCAACAATATCTGTGATGATGTTCCCTGCATCACAGATCACCTGCACATTGATGGAGTGGGTGGACTTCCTGTTCCTGTAGATGTGCTCTGTGTCAGCTGGTGGACAGATTGGGATGTGTGTACCATCAATACAGCCGATGACATGGGGGAACTGTGCCATGTGATAAAAGTCTGTTTTTGTTTTCTGCAGTGCAGCCTGTGTGTTGGGGAAGCTGATGTAGTGGTGCATTCTCTGCATCATGGCATCCAGGAACTTCCTGAAGAAACGTGACAGGCAACTCTGGGATACACCACCCACCGCAGCTATCACCACCTGATAACTGCCGGATGCCAGCAGATGTAGGCTGCAGAGCACTTGCACATGTGGGGGATGGCGTGCGCCCTTCTTATTGGCTGGTCCAGGAGTGGGTGAAGGTCCCTGATTAAGTCCATGATGGTTTCGGGGTGTAGCCTGTACCTCTGATGTATCTCTGCATCAGTCAGGTGGAATAGTGTGATGCGCTGTCTGTAGATGCGTTCCTCCCGTCGCCAAACCCTCAGTCCTGCTGCCTGTAGACGTAGGCGCCTTGCAATGACATACATAGCGGCCATGTTGTCCACGCTGTTGCATTTTGGGATTGCTAATATGCACTGTTGATGGTTACCACCTGCTTTCAATCCGTGTTAATTACCGACTCTTATTTACCGATTTTCTTGGATTTCTTAATTACCGAGTGCTCCTACATGTCATTATCATTTTTACCACTTCATATTTACCACTTCATATTTACCGATTCGTTAAGTATGTATTCGGTAACTCTGATTCGGTATTTTAGAATTCGGTAAATATGATTCAGTATTTACCGCCTCATATTTACCGAAAAGTCGTTTTTGGACTCCTACATCTCACTTGTCTGAATACCGGTCGGTAACGGCATATTTACCGAAAATCGGCCGTTACCGACCGGTATTTGGCTACCTACATGAGGCCCTTAGTTTCCTATTCCTTCCAGAAAATGTTAACCTCTGCCTGTTTCGCAGCCGTCCATGATCCATCAAGATCACCTCAGTGTCTACCGTGAATCTGGACACCAAACTCTCCATATGTGCGTGGATTGTGTGGTATGAGGTAATGACACGCATTCACATATAACATGGAGTAAATTCGCTCTTATGTAGAGAAATAATTGGCCGTGAGTTGTTCAAAGGATTTCATGCCATCTGTGGCCCATGCTTTGAATCCCACCAGGTAATTCCCAAATATTTGAAATGAGTGGAGGCAACCGTTCATTTTTATATATAGGCATTTGGGAGGTGGATTATCCACAAGGGGCATGTATGCTGATTTCCCCTGGTTTTCTCTGAATTATGATGCAGCTCAGAAGACCCATAGCATGTGGAAGCTCTCAGGAAAGTGGCTTCGAGGCATTGAACAAAAATGAGTGTATTCAGTTCCACCTCAGACTTGATGACCAGGGCAAAGAGAAGGGGAAAAGACAGCACCCCTACAGGTGCCAAGGTGAATTTGGAAAGGAAGTGATTGGGCACCATCAACATGGACCTGGGCCATGGGGAAGAACAAAGTTCCCTCAAATCCAAGAATATGCTGGCCAGACCCCATCCTTGGTTAGACTACTAGCGTAGACTGCTAGCTTGATGGGCCAGTGTACTGTATCAAAGGCTTTTTAAAAAAAACAAAAGGAGTTCGGCATTCCCCTGGATTTCATGGGTTTGTGTTAAGGTCACTTGAAGTCTAAGCGGGCAGTGCCTGGTGCTCCTACTTGGCATAAAGCTGCTTTGGTCAGTGCCAGCAATGTGCTAACTTTATTAATTAACCGTGTTGCAACAATATATTCCAGAATATTTGTTTCAATGTTGATAGGGGAAATTGGTCTATAAGACTCACAGAGATTCGAGGTAAATCTGGGCTTGAGGAGAATCGTGAGAATGGCTCCGCTCAAGTCATATGGCAGTTCACATGTGATCCATAACTTTTGGTCTGTGGAAGAAGGTGTGAGGCTGATCATGAGGAGTATTTTTTTAAAGACATTTAAGAGGACACCAGCAGGCCCAGGCATCTTCACCTGAAAGCATTTTATTTAGGAGATAGCCTGTTGTATTTCAGTTATAGTAAATGGGAAATCCAGATCCTCCGCATCAGGAGTCAAGATCGCCTGCATTGGAAGTTCTGAACTAATGGAGCCCTTTAACTCTACCTGGGGGAAGAGCTTGTCTGATGTGCATACTTATCTTTGTAATGCATAACAAAGGTTTGTCTATTCTTGGCAGCTTGCAGGACTGGCTGTCCCCTAGCGTCCCAGACCATTGGTATCATTCTTGTATCATTATCTTTTTTTTATCCAGCCAAAATAGTTTTTTACACTTTGTTCCCCCATTTGTATATTCTATTTTGTGAACGGAGCCAGGAGTATCTATTGGTGTCTAGCAAGCTAGTGTGGAGAGCTTCCTTAGCTGCCAGTACTGACTACTTTATAGCATAGTTGGGTCTTTGACCCATTGGGCCCCCTAGACTGCGAAAGAGTTCCTCGAGGTCTAAAGTGTCTCGTTCCCTTTCCCTCACTCTGCCTCTGTACTAAGACAAGGATTTGACTCTCTTGAAGGCCTTCCACAAAGTCACTCATAAATTGACCTCAAAGAACTCGACAATGCCCCCCGGAGCAGCTCTCTCAATTGGGGATCTTGTAGCTGCCAGACATTAAACCTCTACATTCTCTGGTAACCGCTCATGTGCTTTCAGAGCATAATCTTGATGAGGGAGTGATCTGAAAGCCTTCTAGGGAGAATACGACCACCTAAAATTGCAGTCTCACTAGCTGGCACACATATAGTCTTATTATGGACTGTGAGCAATGGGCGCTGCAGAAGTACATGAATTGTATGGTGTGTTTGTGCCATTAGTGCCAAGTATCTACCAACCTGCGGGATGAAGCTTGTGTGGGTGTCCCTTACTTGGTACATTACCAAGTTGTTGCCCCACTCCTCACTGTTGTTCCCAGGAGGACTGCAAGGAGCTCGGCAGAGTGGAATTTAATGATATTGCTTTACTCAGGAGCCCATGGAACACTCTGGTGTATTCATATTGGCTTAGGAAATTGCACTGCGTCCCCATAAGGTGCATCTCCTTCAACATGAGAACATCAGACGCATTTTTGTTTAATGAAGGAGGATCTCCTCTGTTTGATTTTGACAAGTAAGCCATTCTCATTCCAAGACATTATTGTGCTGTAATCCTTTGGTGCTTTTTAAGTTGTGAACCAGGAGTTAAGAGTACCAACCCATATTGAAGTGTATATTACGTCTGAAAGTTATGCTTGAATAGTTTTGCCATACAGCTGGTAAAGGGAGCATGGGTCTGACAGTGGGGAAGAGCATGGGACCCGCCCTCCTCCCCAGAGTAAGCAGAGCATCAGTGGACTTGCGTGTATGTCACCAGTAACCCTTGTTTCAATTGTGTGGAGTGCATGGTATCCTTCAGGGTTGCTAACAAAGCAACTGGAAACAAACAAATAAAACAAAATTTTAAAATACAACACTCAACTGCCCAAACTCTCCCCACCCGACTGCCCATGAAGCCGCTGTCGGCCCCAAGTAAAACTATAGCTAAATAATTAAAGTTAAAACAAAACTAGTCAAGCACAGTATAGAATAAAAGAGGAGAGGTAGAGAAGATCCTGTCACTTTCCTCCGCAATCGCCAAGATGGCTGCAGAATGTTGGGGTTTACAAGGGACTCCAAATGTTTAGGTTTAGTTGCTGGAGTAGGTTGCAAAAGTGTGAATGTTTATATTCTGTGTTATAATAGGGTGCCATCCTCATAGTTTTAAATGCATTGGGAAGATGCCTCTGTCCATTAACTTGGACGAGCAAGGTCCGGTTTCAGACAGCTGTATTGGGTCATTATCAGGAAAATAACCAGCTTTGTCTTCAGGAACACTGTAGTGAAATGGACCTCTGAGTTCGGAGCGGGCATGCCTATGAGATTTGTCTCTGGGCCTTAAAGGGTCGTTATGGACCTTGTGATGTTGTCAGGCAGGTGGCTTATTACTCTGGGTGTCGTAGTACTTTTCTTTCCTTGACCCACTCCCATTCTTTCTCTGGTGAGTCATAGAACAAAGATTTGCCATTAAATTTGACACCTGGCCAAGAACATCAGGGCATTGGAGAGGTCCATCATTTTAATTTATTTTGTTTTATTTCTATACAAGAGCTGTGACGTTGCCCCACCGCATGCCTGTAGTCTGCAAGGTACATTATCTTGGTATTTATTTTGAGTGCTGTGCCACCTGCCATGGCTGCTCTTTAAATTGCATCCCTTTCCCCCTGACTAAGCAGGCAGGCTATGATGGGTCGGGGGTAAAGGTGAGTTCTTCAGTGGCGCTTGATGAGCTAGCTTAAAACTAAAGCTCTGGAAGAGGCTGTTCTGGAGAACCCTAGAGTGAAACCACGCAATCTCAGGATTTGTGCTCTCCACCCCCTTTGGGAAGCCAACTAGTCTTACATTGTTGCACCTCGCCCGTCCCTCAGCATCTTAGACCCAGTATTCAAGAAGCTTCTAAACAGCTGTGTGCTGAGTCAAGGTTCCCCGCATAATATGAGTTAAGCCCTCCTCTTCTGCCAATCGGGTCTCTTTCAACTGTGTTCCGAAGGACCTGGGGCAGTAGGATTACATTGGTCCAGATTTCCTCCATCTTGCCCTCCATAGCAGTCCTTGTGTCCTTGATCACCTGTAGTGTAGCACCAGTGTAGCTCATGGTGGTGACCTCCTTCCTCAATTGTGCGCCATCTTAAGATGCAGAATATCCTCCATTGATTTGGCATATTTATCAATTTTTGTTTGTGCCGGGTTGTGGGGTTTATCTTTCACCATGTCAGCAGGCAAGGTGAACAAGGTTCCGTTGCAAAAGAGGTTCAGTGCCCCAATGAAGTTTATTCCAGGATTTATGTAGGGTAGACAACTGGAGGAAGATGTGAAAGGCTTCAGTCCTGCATTAGCTTCTCTTTGGTCAGTTATCCTGGTCTTTGGCAGGGCGGAGTATGGCTCCAGACCCTTAAACCCAGGCCTCAGATGCCTTCCTCCGAAGCACCTGGATCTCTTACTTAGCTGCCCCCATCTCTGAAGTCACCAACATCATCTCTGTGGGTTCTGGCATCAGTGTGCACATTTCAACTAAATCCAATTGTGCCAGCCCCAGACAAAGGAAAGAGAAGTCCAGATCATCAATTCCCCTTTGGCAAAGGGACATCCATGGCAGGCAGAGGGCGTCCTCCATAGTGCCAGGAATCCTCAACATTGGCTCCAGCCAACCCAATGTGTAGGAGATTCACCAATCCCACATCCCTTCAATGTCCCAGCTGTCTGACTGGAGTATGAAACACACAGGTTCAATAATTTCAACCTGGGCTCATTCCCTCGTAGTTATGGCACAGACCAGACAGGTTTAACTTAGGAAAACGTGTTTTCTATTTAGCAACACTTAAACAGTCAAAAGTCCAAACACAACACCATTCAAAATCCCACAATCAATTTCAAAAAATTAAGAAAAAGGTAATAAGAAACAGTAACACCAAAATGACTTAAATCCAATACGAGGGACCAGATATATGAATTTTAAAAATTTTGAGGCAAAAAGTGGCAAGAAAAATTAAAGCTCCAATCACTAGGACCTTGGTTAAATTTCAATTTGACTGTGATCCAGCGGGTTACCAACCTCAGGTACTCTAACACTATATACTCACCTGGGCCCATAAACACACACACAATCACATAGGCTAGTAAATACCGCTAGGGTCGATTTTATAATACTTATGAGATTACTTACCTGTCAAAATTTAACTAATCTTTCACTGATCAAAAAGGTCTTTCCTCTGGTCAATGGACCTAATAGTTGGAACTAGTTGATGGTGAAATGACATCAGGGTTATTTATATTACTTACCATTCTGAAATAACTACAGACTCGGGAGAAGTTTTAAATGTTTATCTTGTTAGTTCATGTGAGCCAAACAAGAATACAGTACAAATTCCGTTTCTCCAGCGAAGAAAAATTAATTAATTCTTTACTCTGTCACCTATATTAAATTGATATTTCACAATGATGGTACTTCAGAAAGGAGAGGATAGAGAGAGCAGTTCAATGACATACTACACAGAATTATAGTTACCTAGGATGGTGTGGAAACCAACCCTTTGGCCAAGGAGCTGGGAAAGTCCCCTGGAAAAGATCAGGTGACAAAGACTTCAGGACAGGTTTACAGGAGAGGATAGATGACCTCTTCTAGATACGACGCCTGCGTCGCACCCCTCTCTGATACTATCTTCCTTTATTCTTCCGCGATCTTCTATTATGTGCCTCCTCGATTCTTCCGCGATCTTCTTCTAATTAATTGGCTCAAATTCGAAGTCTGGAAATCGATTCTTCTTCAGCATTTATCAGCTCTCGGACAGCATCCCGGTCTCTCAGCATCTCGGCAACACGAGCTTAACTAACTAACTAAACTACCTCAATGATATCTTTCTAATGGCATGTACCACCCCTTAATGTTTCAGTTTCATGAAAGCCCTCATTCTGATTGGACAGGCAAGGGGGGGATGATCATCACATCATGCTAAGTTTAATAATTTTCTTTAGTTCTTTGTTTAATGTTCCGTCCCTTAAATCTTATTCCCAAGCTTTATTTCCCACCCGTATTCACATCTTCGTTAACAACAATGTATACATTTGATGTTCGCTTTCATTCAGCTTTCAGGATGTCCATCAGGTTCCCAGGCCATGTATCAATGATGGCCTTGGACGAGTTTCAAGCACTGCATCATGGCTTCTCAGCTTGTTATTACTGCGCCTGCGTGAGGAGTCACGTGCTGTACAACCATCAGCATCGCTCGGAGGCCCAAATACGAACTAGTAGAGAGGTCAAAAGGAAACATATTAAATACAAAATAAAATGATTTCACTGTATACCACTTATCTCTACTCTAACTCCATTTTCTTATAATCGCTCTCCCCGCATTAGCATTTAGTACATAGCATGTTTTAGTTTCAGCAAGGCAGATGCTTAGCATGTGATCTTTCAAGCGGCCATATTTGATGGTTATGCGCAGCTGGAGAAAGTTCCCTCCAAGCGAAAGACTGTCATACTGCGTAGATGCGGTTGACGCATGAGCAGTGCAGTTTGCCGCGTTAGCAGCCATTTTAAGTCTCACTCGGGTTACTTGTTAGTAAAACATATATGCAAGCTTCATCTTGCTACAAATGTAATGAGGTGCATGTTAATTTACACAATACTTTATTAATACAGTGTTATGAGTTATATGAGAGGGTGGCATCCGAGCAAGTCTCTTTTATACGTGCCCTTGCGCCATCAACTGTGATGGAGCAGAAGTTGAATGCACAAGCGGGCCATCTTGTCAAGGTTTTTACCTTCTTCTTCGTCTTTTTTTTTTATGGAAGGTGAAATCCTTCAGCAGGGCAAGTTTGAAGGCTGTATCTGACAAAGTGCTCTCAATTCCAGATAGCTGCTGGGTAAGGTCCTTGTTAGAAATGGGATCTCTGGTTGGCTAAGGCTTGCGCCAAAGCCAGGCAGAGACCACCACTCTAGTCAGGGCAAGGGAGTTACACGCCAAAGATAACCCCTGCTCACCCCCTTGGTAGCTTGGCACGAGGAGTCAGGCTTATCCCGGAGGCAATGTGTAATGCGTTTGCGCAACACACACACAGCAGCAACCCACTAGGCACACCACAAAAGGAACTCCACACAAGGTTATATCAAAAATAGCCTTTGTATTATCATAAAACACATTAGATGGTAATCACACAATATACAATGTGCCAACTGGCACTGGGCAATATTTACAGGGGATTATATACACATGACAGGGCCGCATGGACCACTGTCAGAATCATCACTCAGTAGAAAGAGTAAATGTAAGATTTATCATAAACGTAGAACACAACCAGTACTTGTTGCACAACCAGTAACTACTGGCAAAATTAGGAACTTAGCATTAGATCCTGCAATAGAAATCACCTTATGCAGTAAGCATCATATTTAGCCTAAAGCACATTCTGTGCCAAACTCATGGGTATAAATCACATTAGGTAATGAACTACATTAGGCCCAAACCTCATTAGCATTATGCAATAGGCATCACAGCAGGCATTACAAGCATAAATACAGTATGCAATAATCATATGAGGCACTAGGCCTCGCAAGCATAAACACCTTCGGAAATAATTGGCATAAAAACAGTGTGCCCCAATCGGGGGCATAACGCACTGAAACTGGCCCCAGGCCAACTGGCCTCTCACAGGGGCTCAAATGCCCAATGTCCAGAATGTCCGGGCTGGCTGCACAGCAGCAGAAGCAAAAGTGCGTACTGCACTCGCCTGAACGTAGCAGCTGCCCACTAATTGCTGGGCAGCTGGGAAATCAAAGGATGGACACGGACATTCACTGTGCCCTCTGTAACAGATCTGTGCAACATTGCAGCTGCCCTCTATCATGCGGGGCAGCTGGGGGAAATGCCTTGGCACTACGGTGCCCTGGGAACCCTCACTTGGTTCCTACAATTTCACACAACCGTTGCAGCTGCCGACTGGCGGACGGGGCAGCTGGGAGAGAAGCCAATACCAACAAGGTGCACGTTGGACACAGAAAACACTGGTGCCCCCTTGGTGCAGTGGCCCGCTATGACGGCGCCACTGTGGAAATTGGCGTCATACAGGGAATAGCTGACCCCCCAACCGGTCCTTGGGAGCACAAGCCAACCGCTCCCCCCTCAGTCCCCACTCACCGGCAGTCCAGGGACTCCGCTCTGCTCCTCGGGGAGGCTCCGGTTTCCCGGCCGGCTTCCTCTTTGCCGGTAACTATCTTGCGGGGCTCTCCTCACAACACGGGAGCCCTACCAGCCACTGCAGCACTTCTCTGCTCCTTAGCCGGTATTCCGGGGCTCTTGGGAGCACCGTGGAGAGTACTTTGAGTAGCCCAATATGGCCAGTAGTGGGTCTGGTCCAATTGTTTCGCCTGTAATCTCAGAAAATCTGTATCCAAAAGTTAGCAATGGTGGGCATAGCAATGCTAAGTGTAGAAAGCCAGCTTCCCTCTCCCCGCACCTTTCGCAACAATCCGTTTCTCGCAGGCCACATCTATGTAACCGGACAGGGGTATGATATATTCGATTAAGGAATTTAAATTGTATAAGACAGTGTCTGCCATTAAGGGAAATGCATTCGTAGCCTCGCAACGGTATTTCCATGTTTCGTCATTTAGTGTAATTTCTAAATCCAGTTGCCATTCCAGTCTGGCCTTGACATATTGGCTGCGGCGCTGTTCTTGAGTCTTTGTAAAAATGTGCGAGACTATTCTACTCGGGGAGTCAGCGCGTAGCAATGTGGTGAGAGGTAGTTCCCCTGGTGGTTCCAATAGTTTGTCCCCTAGCAATTCGCGCACGCACTTCTGTCTCTAAAGTAGTGACACAGCGTTAAGGAGGGGACCATGGGATTGTTCGCCGCCAGCTCTTCCCAGTCTCGCCCCATCCCGTCTTTAAAGAATTTTCCAATTGTGTCTATGCCTAAGGTTTGCATAGCTCTGACTATTTCAGGTTCAGTGATAGCAGGGAGCCACGCACACCATGCAATAGGTGTAAGGGGGGAATAAAGGATAGAAACTGCTTGGCAGTTCATAAGGCTTTGCCAGGCATGCTTGGTCGCATTAATCGAGTCTAGCGTCCCAGTGTGTCGTCTCGCTGTGCGGAACAACGCTATTGATAAATGAGCATGAGCCGCTGCTACCTTTTCTATGTGAAGGTGGGGGGGAGGGAACTGTTGGTGTAGCCAAAAATGTGCATGAGAGCATTGGGCAGCCCGGTAATAGAGGGTTAGTTCGGGGGCTCCCAGTCCCCCCATTAAGTAGGGGAGAGTGAGCACGTCCCATCTGGCTCTAGACCCAAGCTAGTTTAATCCGTAGAGTCGTGAGGTGCTTGAAAGAGTGTGCAGGTAGGACAATCGGAATGTTAATAAACAAGAAGAGAAATCTCGGTATCACCACCATCTTCATAATTGAGATCCTACCCAGAAGCGAGAGGGGAAGGCAAATCCATATATTTACGTCATCTTCCAGTTTGGCAACGGCTTTGCCATAGTTTTCCTGGAACACCATTTCCGAGTTTGTGTTCACTTGGATCCCCCAGATTACGCACCGGGTCTGCAGACCAAGTCAAGGGGAAATGCAGATCTACTGGGAGCATTGCAGGAGTTAGGGGAAAAATAATGGACTTTGCCCACTTAATTTTTAGACCCGAGAATTTCACAAATTTCACCACCTCCCGTAGTATTGGGGAAAGATTGGTGATGCGGATCTCGAATGTACAAAAGCATATCATTGGCATAAGAGGAGATGATAAGGTTGTACGAGGGGAACCGGACACCCCTATGACCATGGTACTCTCTAAAAGCGCAGGCCAGTGGCTCCGCAACTAGGGCATAGAGAAGCGGAGATAGGGGCAACCCTGGTGAGTACCTCTGGAGATTTCCAGGGGCGCGGTGAGTATATTACCCACTATTACAGGGGCCGTCGGGGCAGTGTATAGTGCTTTCACCAAATGTAGGAATAGGTTACCTAGTCCCATGCGCTTGAGTACATAAAATTCCATTCTACGGAATCAAAAGCTTTTTCCGCGTCTAGGAAGACCGCGGCAACTTTGGTGTCTGGGTTGGTGTGTTGGATAGCCCCAAATACAGTATGTAAATTGTGTGTTAATGTACCCCGAGGGACGAATCTCGCCTGCTCTGGGCCCACTAAGGACGGCATGAGGGGGGCTAAGCGGTTAGCGAAGATTTTAGCGAAAATGTTAGTGTCCTCATTTAGAAGAGACAAGGGTCGATAAAAAGCACAGTCATGAGGAGATTTTCCTGGCTTCAGAATAGCAACCAGTAGGGCTTCGCGCATCGTGGGAGGAATAGAGCCACATTCGCCCAGTTCCTCAAATAGAGACATTAGGTGAGGGGTAAGCTGCTCCTTAAACTCCTTGTAAAACGCCACAGTGATCCCGTCTTGGCCTGGGGCTCCGTTAGAGCGCATTGAACCCAGCGCATCATGGATTTCCCATGCCTCTAGAGGCCTCATTAAGTACGCTCTGTGGTCGTTTGATTACCAGGGCAGTTTTATGTGGTCCAAATAGGACAGCATGTTGGTGTCTGTGTCATGAGATCTGGAGTGATAAAACTCAGCGTAATATGCCATAAATCGCTCGGCTATCGCGTCAGGATTGCTAGTCTTCTCGCCAGTGTCTAAGGTGAGCTCAATGGGGTTAGTGGCCACCCATCGTCCTCTCATAAGGGCCGCCTATGAAGCGCCAGGGCGCTCCCCCTCCCCGTATGTTCTAGCTATTGCATATTTACCCCTTAGCTTCACCTCTCGATCTGCTTCTAAGTGATATTCCTCCAGAGTAGTCTTAAGTGCCTCTACAGATTGAGCATTGCCGTTTACCAGCGCTTCGCGCTCTAACTCAGCCAATTTTCGCTCCAGTAGGGCCAATCGCCCTCTAATAGATTTCAATTCTCCTGAGTGCTTAGAGATTGCTATGCCACATATATAGACTTTGAAAGTCTCCCAAATAGTAGCAAAATGTGGCACTGAGCCAATATTGGTGGTAAAGAAGGTGTCCATGGCCTCCAGCATTTTTACCTTGAAAGCGTCATCCAGTAGTGCATACGGGGGGAACCGCCAGGTGAACGGAGGGGGGCACTTTGTAGGGGATTCCAGGGTAAGAAGTATTGCGAGTGGTCAGAATATGAGCGAAGAAACACCTCACAGCCTCAAACAGTGTGCCTAAGTGAAGTAGCCAGAAACCAATAATCTATCCTGGTGTGTAAATTATGAGGGGCAGAGTAATGTGTGAACCCTCCCGCCAGGCTCGATTGAGAGCGCCAAAGATCTGACAGTCCCAGCTCAGTTAATGTATCTATAATCGCTTTAGCAGCCATTGACTGGCACCGTACCGGGCCTCCCGAGCGGTCGACATCAGGGTTTAACACGCAGTTAAAGTCACCTCCCCATATCTGAGGTAGATCGGGTAATTGGCGCGCTAAGGCCAGCAAATCCTGAAAAAATTGTGGCCAATCATAGTTGGGGCCGTATACATTAATTAAAATACAGTCCATGCCTTTCCCTGTACATTTAGATATAGTATACCTGCCTTCTGAATTGGTGTACATTTCCTCTAAGTAGAGTCGAGTCTAGGGCTAACCCAGGTGAGTACCCCTCGGGCATGTGAGGTGAAACCAGCAGCATGGAATGTACCACGGATCCGCCTACGGGCAAGTGTTAGGTTAGCTATGGGGAGGTGGTTTTTCTGTAACAGCGCTATGTCAATCTTATGCCTAGCTAAATACGCTATCACTTTTCTGGTTTTGGGCTGGTCATTTAGACCTCTAACATTCCAAGTCAATAACCGTACCTTGTCCTCTATGGTATCCAGGGAAGTAGGGATGTGATCTCAGCTGGGATGTCTAGGCGCCCCCTAACTGAAGGGTGTGAGACCAATGTTCTTCCGCCTGTGTCTACTAAGATGTGTTCTGTATACAGTCCTCTCATTGTGACCAAATTAAAACAAACAATTAAAAACAAACCGCAATCCAGAATCCCTCCCCCCTCCCACACCATACAATCCCAAACTTAGCACAGTCAATATCCCCCCCACCTCAAATCCCTTCCCCTTAGGAAAAGAAGGCAACAGGCCATGTAGTGTGTAACACGTGGGGGCAGATGTTACCTCAGCACTACTAATGGCCATTGACAATAACCTACGCTATCTTGAACAAATTTGTGCATTCGTAACCAACCATAATGCCGTTGGCACTTATAAACTACCAGAGATACAGCATCAGGACAACTATAATAATCAAGGCATTACGTATAGGTGTAAGGTCAAAAATAGCAGTAACACTATTGAGAAGTGGGCAAACTCACTATAAGCCCAAGAGAATCAACAATAATTGCAAGAGTTCTGATTTTAGCGCGTCTCTCTGTTAAAACATCGTTAGGAGCTTGGAGGAGTCTGGGATACCGCAGGTCTATGACTCAGGTCCCGATCAGGCAAGTGCCCCAGCAACCAGACCCAGCGGGGCGAACTGCAGAGGGAAACCCAACTGTTCACTCATGATTCAATCCTGTTCGTCCAGGCCGCCGCCAGCAGCCCCACCAGTCGCCTCATCAAGTCCCTCCGCTGTTGTATCTTGCTCTGCTTTCTTTGAGAAGTCCTTCAGAGCTTTTTGTAGCACTTTAGGGTCCGAGAAGATACGGAACGATACATTGAAGGTGACTCTCAGACTGGCCGGGTGGAGCATTGCGTACTCAATATTTTGATCAGGGAGTCACCGTTTAAGGGTGTTGAATTGGCGTCTGGCTTCTTGGACTTTCATTGTAAAGTCTGGGTAGAGAGAGAGTGCAGAGCTCTCGTATTGAAGCTCCCACAGTTCTCTAGCCCGTTGGAGGGCGGAGTCCCTGTCCCGATAATTTAGTAGTTTTGCTATCATTGGGCACGGAGGGGCCCCAGGGGGCGGACGCGGCCCAAGCGACCGGTGGGCTCTCTCCACCACAAATATATGGGAGAAAGTTTCACGGACCAGCAAGGTGACAAGAAGTTTTTCTATAAACTGTTCAGTGTTGCCCATCGATGTGGACTCCGGAAGACCAGTAATACGAATGTTACTCCTCCGGGAACGGGCTTCTAAATCCTCCGCTTTGTCTAGTATCAACGTGAGCGCCTTAGCCCTTAGTTTTTTAACTGAGTCCGTATCCGATTGCGCTTCTTCAACCTCGGTGACTCTGTGCTCGGTCATATCTATCCTCTCCACGTGCTTATCTAGCCGCTCCGACATTCTATCCATACGGAAGACTAGGGAATCTTTCCATCTATCATTAATAAGCTCTTTTGCACAGCTACGAACATTTGTTTTACTTCCCCGGCCTCATCCTCCGGAACGTCTGCTCGATCATCTGCAGAGCGGGGGTCGCCTGGGTCTCTGGTTCTGGTTCTCTTGGAGTCAAAGAGCAATTTTGTTTACGTCTTGTCAACTTTGCCCATGATGTCGTCTCTTGGGGCGCAGAACCCACTCAGGATACAGTGGTGTCGGAGTGAAGCTACCAGGTGCCCCTGTAGGCCACGTCTTCAAGCCCTGTTCGTCGCAATCCACAGAGCACCAGGTCCTCACCGGTGCCGTCCACACCACACCCAACGCTGCTGTCCAGGAGTCCTGGCTTGGTGTTGTCCTGGCGTTGTGAACAGAGCTATAGTAGAGAGCACTGCTCACCTGTCCTGGTGGCGTGGTATTATGGTAGCTAGTTCGGTCTACGGGAGCAACCCCGTCTTGTGGGGCCAGTGCAGTCTGCGTGTGCTAGGTCGGGAGCGCTATTTACTCACCGTGATTATGAGGCACTTGTGTGGAGCATGATTCAATTCTGTGTAAATCTGTAGAGTGTCGGTGCCTCCGTGACCCAAGTCAGAGGTATGGATTCTTCTCAGCGTGGCAATGTGGGCTCGGGCAACAGCCCAGATCCAGGGTCTCCCAGTGTCCTTCGGGAGCTACACGATCATTATGAGGCCCTGTCTCCCTCCTCGCGGCAGCCCCTCAATCCATGGGCCCTATCACCTCCCCTGAGCCAGAAGAGAGTGGGGGGAAATCCAGCTGAAGGAGTGTACCGCAGGCCGTTCGTACTCCGAGAGGAGAGGTCAACAGGGTGCCGCAGCTGCGATAGCTTGGTAGGGAAGGAGCAGTCCTCATAGGCAGAGCCCGCGGGGCAATACAGACGCCGGGGGGGGGGGGGGTCAGCTGCGTATCACGGGGATTATCGCAGTGGCCTCACCTCAACGAATCCGCCCAACGTATCGCAGCAACGAGGGGAGCAGGGCTATCGAGACCCAAGTCCCGGAGGGTCAGTCACTCCAGGGCTGCCGCTGCGCTCTGAGTGGAGTATTGTGTCGGCGCCCCAGGTTGCGCTGCGGCCGCGCCTCACCGTAGGGTACCCTACTCCGGAGCACAGGCCACAGAAGGGGGCAGTGATGGTTGGGGAGGGTATCTGGCCCTGGGAGATCCCCGTGAAGTTCAGCAGGCAGCGTTGGAGGAGCAGGTGCTTGATGCAGTGCCACCAGTAGAGGAATGTCTGGCACACAGCGGCTCTCAGCAGTTGAGGCTCGCGGGCATACACAAAGCCTCCCAGGCTGAAGTGCTCAGCAGCGCCGGAGGCCGCAGGGGTGTTCTTCCCCTTACGAGTTAACTGCTGTCTCAAAAGTGGTATCGGAGGGAAGCCCTGAGCGAGCACTTCATGAATCACGGCTTTATGTTTCGATTAACAACGCCGAATGCAAGGATAGTTGATGCGTAGTGCCGATGGCTTTCAGAGCTCGCCTTTCACGCGGCCATCTTGTGCTGCGGCAAGCTCCGCCCCCCTAGTCTTTCTGAGAGGTTAAAGCATATATTGTGTTCCTGACCAAATATATATTAGCTTAACGATTACAGTATAAGTTTCTCCAAATATAGTGCTAAAAAGTGGGCTATTGCAGAGCCCGGTCAATATTTAGCAAGTCATATTTTGGATATGCATGTGGTTAATGCCCATTTTTATAATCTTTTTGAATGTACAGGGCTTTGAAGTATGTAGCTGATCTTGGAAGATGTTTGCTTTGCTAAATTCTTGAAAGCAGAAAAATAAAGAATGTCAATTGCATGCTGTTCAACAAGAAAATGTAATAAATGTTTAAAGTATGCTCTGATGATGCTATTTTAAAGCGGCACATCCAATGCATTTGTTCTCATAACCATTAAACTAAGGCTTACCTGATTATTCCCTTTAAGTCACTGTACATTATTTTTAAAAGAATGTGTACTATTTTCTCTTTTTCCAGACTTCTTCTGCCAGGCCTGATAGGGCGGTTCCTGCCAAGTGATCTCAGATTTGGTGTCACTCAGCACCTCCAGAACATGGGAGAAAGTCGTAAGTCTTAAACATGGTCACTGTTGTCTGTCTGAGCGTGGATTCTGCTTCTCCTCCAGTGTGACACAAAACCATTTTCACTTACTCTAGTATCAGGGCCATTACTCATAAGTTCAAGAGGGATGGACTTCCAAAACAGGGTACATTTTCAGGGCATATATATAGTAACAACCATGCGTTCAGCTAATACAAAACATTATTGTATTGATACAGACACTCGACACTTACTAAGGTGTGGAAGAAAGGTGCTTATGTATGTGTTTAACACAAATGCAACCTCGGGCCCATGGTGCCATGAAGGATACAAACTATGAATCTATAGATAGCATCACAAATGCTCTTCACCTTCTTTGTTTTATTTCCATCCAGAAAGCAGTCCAGTCTCTCCAAGGCATAGGCTGATAAAACTATTCGAATAATTGAGCATTCAAGACAAACCTGTGGGGGTCCCGAGAGGAAAGTATTCTGTTGTAGAGAGACCTAAAATCTTGTGTATAGGTATCCAAAGAGGACTAAATAATTACGAAAAATTGTAAGGCGAGCCGTCACACTCAGACGTCGGTGCCATGCTTCATCATGGTGGTTGCCTTAGTCATCTTAAATTAATATGGTGGCAAATGGGCTCCCTGATTACACAAAGTACTATCTATGAAGATGGTGCAGGATCCAGAGTTGCAGACTAGAAGTCTCGGGCTGGGACTTTAATTACTGAAAGTCCCAGAAGATCATGAAAATAAAGTCAAGCAACATAGGAGTGTTAGTCCTCCAGAATCATTTAGGTCAACGCGTTTCTGTAGTTGTGCGGCCCCATCGGAGGGGCCCCTGGTTTTCATCAGAACCAGGATCCCTTCATATCTATCAGTTGTTATTCATACAACATACAGCACTCGCTCTTTTCTTATGCATTGATGCTGAATGTCCGTGCGTCTTTAAATTGAGTAGTTCCTGTATCAGAGGGGGCCAAAGCCCCATTAACACTGAGAACATGCACACATTACAGGTCCTGGGCAAATGACAAATGTGTGACTAAAAGGTTACCCTTAAGTGTTCCCCCATGGGGCATTAATCACCTCCGATAGAGGGATTACAAACAGGTGGGAAAAAAATCAAAAAATGTAGAAATGCAAAACAAAAGTTGCAATATGGAGGCCCAGTTGTAATGATCCAATGTGTGCATCTCAGGTCTGACGGAAACAACGGTGACAGCAGTATGGAAACTCGCCTATAAAATGGCATTAAAGACCTATTTGGCAAAATCGCTTTTTCTGCAGTGTTCACAATTTAAAGAGCACACAGATTATTGGCGCCAAGTCCTCCACCAGGAGCTCCACCGAGAACTGTAATTGTAAAATTACTGAATCACAGAGATTGAACTTCAATCCTGCCTATGGCCACAGAAAAGGGGGAAATTCAGCATCTAATAAGAAGAATATCATTATTTCTAGACTTCTCCCAATCCGCTCAGATGATGGGAAAAGCATTCATTGACGTCAGAAAGAAATTCTAATTCAATGAAGTGCCATATATGGTGCAAGGCTGGACTAAGTTACAATCAGTTTGAAATTCCGAGTTCACCTCTGAAGCAAGGCACATATACACCATTTGATGAGTGCATGATGTAATGATAACAAACAAGTACGGACATTGTGTATTTCATGTTATGTAATGCTACAAAACGAATCAGAATCAGATGGGAAGATAAGATTAGCGAATTTATGACTTCTGGAGAAGCTACACATTCCTCAAAGCAACATTGGAAGGCCAGGATAAGGTGCTCCCTTAAAGCAGACAGAAGACCAAACTCGCAAAGATGTATCGGAATTGAGTGATCATGATTCGAATGGGCCGTGAGTGAAATTTTATATCTGAACCAGCGACTCCATTCAGATTAGTTATTCGAAAAAAGTTTGTTATGCGTTCTCCTCTTACTTTGGAGCTGAAAAAGTGACCAAATGGAAATAGGACGAAAACAGCCAATTAGGTCTGATCCAAACCACCCTCTTTCTAGGATGGTCAGTTGGATACCATATTCATCACATAAGCAGAATGTAACACAAATGGACTTCTTGGCAAACAAACTGTCTTTATAGGTGCCACTGCCATTGCCAGCCTACAAAGAATATCCTTGTCCTGTCCCATGACGGAATATTAAAGGGTCAGGTGGGCGTTGGCTATTGGCCCATGGTGCTTATCGGCAAATAGTTACTTTGTTTAGCCTCTCTGTTTGGCATGTTATTGAAATCACTGATTAGGGAACGAGTCAGTAGGGACGGGGGATTGTTTGTTGGAAATGTTAGAAGTAATTCAGTGTACAAATGGCCATTCTCTGCACATACTACATATTGGAACTATATCTTGTACTCCAGTACCAACTAATTTGTCACTTGACAATACAGAATATTAGCATGCAAAATAAATCTTACATTTCGCTAATAATCTGGAATATTGGAGGTCCAAACAAACCCCAACAGCAAAGACAAATATTCACCTACAATGTAGGTTGTGGCCATGTTACTGGAAACACACATTCCAGCAGACCGACCTGCATAGTTTGCCACCAGGTGAACAACAAGCATTTGCAATGCAATCGGTCTCGCCTTTGGAACCTTATATGTATTTAGCTATGCAGCACATTAGCCTGGGTGCTGAAACATCTACTGTTCTTTAACATGAAGGGAAAGTAAGCACCAAACTGCGTAACACTGCAGGTATGGAAACACATGGAGTAACATATTGCCTTTCACTGGGAAATGGTATAGAACAAAGCTCTGCTTTGAATATAAAATCAGGGCCTTCAGTGGTCATATCACTGAAAATACAAGTTTTGAAAAAATATTATTGTCCAAGGGTGCTCGTGGAAGACAATTTCTTTGGACTGGAATCTAGAGAATGCTTAGGTGATTCTGGTATTTTACTGATCTCTGTTAGTCGTTTTCTATCAGGAAAGTTAAATAGAGGCAGTTGCCAGAAAAAGTAAAAAAAGAAAGTCTCTCAGCAGAAGCAATTCTGGTATTTTACTGGCCTCTGCTGGTTGTTTTTTTATCAAGACAGGTAAATAAAGGCAGGTGAACAGAAAAGAAGTCCCTAAGCAGAAGCAGACAAGTCCTAGGGCTGATCTCCAGAGCCCACAAAGTACATACACATATACGTATATACTAAAGTATATACAAGAGGTCTCAAAAGCTCGACCTAAAAAGGGTGTTTTTTTTATATGTCTTTACTAATTTTCAAGGAAAGCGTACAAGTCACCAGACAAGTTGGGAGCACGTATTGATGTAAAACAACAATGCGGTATAGTAAAAAAAGGATCAGTAAGGAAGTCAGGAACATAAAATCGGATACCGAGTCGCATCAATTATTGCACCATGATATCCATATCTCAGTTATACAACCAACCGTCGTGATAGTTCCTGCAACTCGCATCTAAAATAGTCTAAACAACTGGCAAAGGAGGATATGGTATGCAATGCCTGGTTCGAGTGTATCCATTTGTGGGTGGGGAGCTATGATCTAGCTGTACAACTGTGCGGGATCGGCGCATTATGCCGGTATGCCAATGCATGAATATGCCCTGAATATGTCGCTTAGGGGAGGGGGTCACTCGGGAAGGAGACCATCCAAGGGCTGACGGAGGCGAGGGGGCCACACTTAGGCAGAAGAACATCTTCCTATAGTATAAATCTTCCCTAGATGGCCATAGCAGTAGGTCAGTCCTAGAAGGCCAGCAGACCAAATGGGGCGCGTGTTAGTTTCAACTCGATTACTGAGAGATATGCCTTCCAGTTGGGAGGATTGGAAGTGATAGGACGGCCCGGTATATTACCACGGGATATCTCGAGTTCGACCACCAGGGCTCTATGGAGATCGGTGAGCCATGTTTGGACAGAGGGGTCAGGTGCGATTTCTAGGACATGGCTAGCCTCTGCTTCGCTAATACCAATGCTAGATCTAGGAATTTGTTAAGGGTTTTATGCTTTGTAGTGCGTGATATGATACCCAGCAGAAAGTGTGAGTTGTGTGATACGATTATTTTGCCCATAGCCTCTGTGAGCATGTCCACCACCACTGTCCAGTATAATGACAGTGTAAAGACAATGCCTTTTTATTTACCTGTTTTCCAATTAACACATAAATAAAGGCATTGTCATTTACAATGCCAATAGCTCAAACTCTTGTAAATGTGAGACCTATGGAAAGAAGCTGCTGCCATTGTCCTGGGCTGCTTGGAAAGTGAAAGCGTGCATGGCGCCATGAAAGTTGCAGAAAAGCATGTAGTGCCTGCAGAAGGAGAAACTCATTAAAGAAAATAGTGTAAAGAAAATAGTGTTTACAGACTAAAAAAGACGTACCATGTAACAACTGAAGTAAATGGGCCAGTCCTCATGGAAGGTTACAAATGAAGACAAGGCAGTACTAAGGAGGGACTAGATCAATATGGGGGCACTGCGGGGAGGATCCTGGTGTGGCTGGACAAAATGCGATAGTAGGTGTTAAGGAAAAAAAGAGAATAAAGGGAATATTTTAAAAATGATTAGAGCTTGTAGAGTTCCTGCTGTAAAGGGGGAGATGAAGGCTCAAGGACTGATCACTTCTCTCATGATTACATGGCCGAGTAGCATATAACTGTGGGGCTTGTGGCCAAAGTGGACTGGGCCTTGCCTTGAGCCATATGCCAAATTTAAGAGCTTAGGACCTAATGGATTCCCTTTGGATTTACAGAAGGAACACAAGGTTGCACTTATGCTAGTTATATCGGAGTAGTGGTCAGTAAAAGGTTATCTTACCAGAGACCTTAGGCAATCTACCTAAGTTCACTTCCAAAAGAAGCAAGTCTGCAAAAAAGAACCAAACAGGCAGAAAAACAGATTATAGAGTATTGGCCAAATAATTTGCTGGAGTAATTTCGCATTCCAGATCATTGTGACTTGGTTTAAAAAACACACTAGGAGGGACTTCAAAAGAAAATGTAAAATATTGTAGGACTAATGTATCTAATTGAGAGCCTTAGGTCCACACACTCATTAAAAGCAGAGATGGTATTTAATTTCAGAGAGCGGATGTTACTGCATTAGTTCTGGAAAAGAGTGTAGCTGGAACAGAATTTCATGAGGCATCTGCGTGCCTTGTACGGGAATGGAAACAAACTTACTTTCCAGATCCTTTCCACTTGCAAGAGGATTCCAGACATGCTAATATATCTTTCCAGACATCTTAACTGCACCGTTACAAAACCTTGTTTGAAGGATTAGGATCAAAAGTAAAAAAGGGATGACAGGATATCTTTAGAGACACCAGACACCCATATCTCTCAACCTGTAGTCTTGACATGTTTTGAGAGTGTGGACAATTTTCTCTGCATTGTATTAGCTGGCATAAATCCGAGATTCGCCATTGGGGGAGTCAGGGGTAAATAATTCTGTCCATGGACAGCATATTTATGCAGTAAATATCTAGGTGGTGCAAGAATGCTCCAGATTTGTGAATTTGAACAAGATGCTGCTGCGTGCCAGATTTGCTAAAGGCAGCAATCATTGCGGCTGCCCGGCGCGATCTCCTAGTACGAACTGGAGGTATATCTTTTTCCTTTGTCACAGCGTAAATGTGTTACTTCCTTCCTATTTCTCTATTAAGAACTGCTAAGTATCTTGCAAAGATTTGAAAGTCTGGATGTTTTCTCTACTAATCACTTATAACAACTGTCCACCCAAGCCCCACCCCCCAACCCCAGGCACCCACCCCCGCAATTCGTATGCTTAACGTGCAGGTATGCTTTTGAGTTCACTGTCCATAACACAAGACAGTCACATTATTTATGCTTCTTTGCATTAAATTAAAGGGTATTTAAGTTGCTCTGGTGCCATACAGTTGTAATAAGTAAATAGGTCTGTGTATAAACATCTCTACATTCCTACAGCTATCAATAATGCAGCCCGTGGTTACTGCTTTTTCTCTCGGACTACCCATAAAAGTTGGCAACCACTGGTAGAAGCCAACGGGCTTTCCTTTGAAACGTGGGTGCAGAGCTGCCAATCTGTACATTATTGTTTAAAAAGAAATGATAACATTTCAAAATATTGAACGAATAGCAGGCATATCTAACAGTATTTCATAGCTGTACATTGACAACTGTTTAGTAGCATAAGATGCGAGAACTAGAAAGCACAAGCACTCTCATGGAGTGCTGAATGATAAAGAAAATAGTACCCTATTGAGAGCATTGGGAGGATACAAGTGAGCAAATCACATGGATCTTAAAATGGAAGAAAATGCCGTCAAATATGAAGCAAGAAAATGAGAATGAATAAGCCAATGAATGGTAAGCAAAGGATGGGATGTAAGCCATGATTTAATTCACAGTATGTCTTTTGCAACCTGGCAATGTGCTGTCTGGATAGCTTCACTCAAAAGCTTGGCAACAACGAGCTTATGTAGGTATCTCAACAGCTTCAGAAGCTGTAACAATGTGCCTGACTCCAGCATGGCTGCTCTGCAGACATTAACTATTTAAACAAAATTCAAGAAAAAAACATGTCACATGCTAATTATGCAATACCTAAAACTCATGTCCCACATTACACTAGTACTAAGAGCAGACTGCTAAGCTTCAAAATGTGCACTTCAAACCATTGTTAGTAATGTCCACTCTGTTGAAGAGCAACAAGACCTACTTTTTCAAATTGGTTTCCACTCATGGGACTCTTGAGAAACTAAATGTTAATAAAGAAGTTGACCCTGTGATGTTACATGCAGTAAAATGGCACACAATACCACTTTTGAGGGCATACTAAACTTGGTTTATGGTGATTCAACGTCAATGCCTGTAGTCAGGGCCAGACTTTGTTCTAAAAGCACCCTGGGAAAAACCAAATTTGGCGCCTCTTCTAAACCTTCTTCAATGTTCTCCCTCTCTCACCGTTACACATCTGCCTTTCCTAGGCGCTGTATACAAAAACCTTTACTATGACAAAGTAACAATGCTGCTTTTGTGCTATGCTTTGTTGGGGCAGGGGGAGGGGGTCTGTATGTCGTGTCTGTTAGTGCCCTTCCATTTCTGGTGCTTTCCAGCAGTTTTAAGATCTTCTTAGAGTTTCTCATTGCTCAAATGAGTGTAATTACTGATATTTATGTGTTTCCTTAGTCTTCAGTGCTTGATTTTTGCTCACGAGAAAGTGGCACTCAGTCATTGAACGTCACTCAGAATTAAACTGAAAAGATGTCATATAAGCAATCTGAAACCATGGCAGCTATGAAAAGCCTGCTTCGCTGCCTGATGCTGTTTTACCCCATTATGTCAAAGTAGCTCCAGGAAACCCTCCTGAGGGTATCTATGTGCTTTATGAATATCATTCATTCAATCATAAGTAACATTTTTATTTCTGCTATTCTAGCTCTAACCATTGCCTTTATCAGAAGATCCCTAGCACCGTATGCTGTGGAGCGAGCCTGCTGGAGAAACAGGTCAATGTTCAGCGTTTTGTGCCCTGCCACCGTCCCTGCTCCCGACCTTGGCTAACCCCTTGCTACTCGGGTGGTCTTAGTGGGTGGGGCCTTTTGTGATCACAGATCAGTTAGGTCCTGAGTGATCACCTTAGCAGTGAACAGCCTTTGAACACAAATCCTCCTCCGCCCCCCCCAACCTGAATCAATAACCCAGGATAATGGAGGTGAGAGGCTGGAGAAGGGGCGGACAGTACAAAGTGAGGAAGACACTCTCTGCAGCCTTCAATATTAAAAACGTAGGCTGGTCATTTAATTGTGTGCTCACCTAAACCTAGGCTGCCTGGGCCGAGCTCGCTCATGACCAAGGCTTGCCCTGCCTGCAGTTTCACGCGTTTGAGACCAACTCATGATGCTCATTTAGTTGGATTGGCTGAAACAGGAAACTGCGCGGAAGTTATTACAGACCCCTCAGCGAGTACCACGAGAGGCTCACACGGGGACCACGGCAGCCTCCTCTCCCTGTGAGCATGTCTGCGGGAATGGCTCTACACACGGGCATCCTCTCACTTCCCTTATGTGACAGAGGAGCTGTGCGGCGGTCCCTCCTGCGTCCAGCCTGCCGAGGAGGACAGCACTTCCCCGGCACCACCCATGCACGAGAGGCACACACGGGGACCACGGCAGCCTCCTCTCCCTGTGGGCATGTCTGCGGGGGATGGCTCAACACACAGGCATCCACTCACTCCCCTTACCTGACAGAGGAGCTGTGCGGCGGTCCCTCCTGTGTCCTTCCTGCCGAGGAGGACAGCCCTTCCCCGGCACCACCCACGCTGCTTCTGCTACCGGTGCCGCGGAGCTAGCAGGCTGGAAGTCCTGCCGCCGCCGGGGCCCGGCATCCACCTGTCAGAGCCCCGCGGAGCAGGAGGACCGCGCGTAACCACTGCATACTACCGACACCTTGTGAGGGGTACTAGTAAGAGGAAAGAAGGGACGTACAGGGCAGAGGGGCAGCTGGTTGACAAAAGCCGGCGAACTTCACAGAAAAGGGCTAGCAGGCAGAGGTACCATTCAGTTGAAAGCATGTGCACAAGACCAAGCTCCTCTCCCTCTGTGAGGAGCGTGCACATCTCCTGTCCTCCATATGCGCAGACAGAGTGGGAGAGAGGGAGTGAGCGAGCAGGGGTTGTGCTAACGCCGTGAGCCGTGCGTGTGCACATCTCCTGTCCCCCTTCGGCCAAGAAACCGACAACAATAGATCTCGCCAAGGCGGGCAGCGCATGCGCTGCGTCGCTAGGCGAGACCTAAAAACCCTTTGGATGAAAGATAGACAACCTCCGGCCCACAAGGGCTCATCCTGTGAATGGGATAGGGTTGATTAGATACGCATGCAGGAGACGTCAAATTTAACTAAACCTACTTTAAAATTTAAATGACAACCCGGTGAGGGTGTTCAGAAGTTCAATAATTGGATCGATAATACAGGTCATGAGTATGCTCCTTCTGAGCAAAGCGAGCTTATAAGAGGTCAGTGTTAGACCCTTGGTTTTCTAACGACTTGGCAGGAGCTAAACTACAACTTAGATGCCTCTAAAGCCAGTAGTGGAAAGCATATCAAAACCTAGGTAAACAAGCCTTTAATAATGGCATGCATAATTAAAAAAAGATGGTTATTTAGGCTAAGACAAAGTACTTTACAAGTAAATTATGCATGTCTCAAAACTCAAAGAAAGAACTTGAGTGCTACTTTGGATGGCCCCTTCCATCATAGACCCTCTTACCAACCTATTAAAAGCATCTTTTAGGGCAAGTAGAGTCCTTAATTACTTTTAAAAAGCTACTGCAATCTCTATATTGAAAAAACCCAGGGCTAATTAAAAATCCTAAAGAATTTTCAACACATTTCTCTACTGCCCCACTATGCCAACTCCTGAAGGCTCATATAGCGCAGGGAGTGAGTTCTCATCTTTCTAACTCTAAATGTTTAGCTCCTGATCATGCGGATTTCTGAACTAGAAAACAACACAAAAACGAACACGATTTTATCAGTTATCGATGACTTGAGAGGAGATCTGGATGATGGACATATCCCATCCTTGATTTTAGTTGATTTATCCATGGCTTTTGACATGGTCGATCACAAGATCTTATTGGATCGAATGCAAACTTTGGGGTTTTCAGGGTTGGTGTTTAATTGGCTTGCTCATTTTGGGAGAATAGGACACATGCAGTCCAATTTATTCCATCTAGGACACCAGAAAAAAAATTGAGCGTCGAGTTCCACAGAGTTCTGCCCTTCCTCACATCCTTTCAGCATTTACATCCATTCCTTCATAAAAGAACTGTCAAAAAGAGGATGTCAGATTTTTAATAATGCTGACGACTGTCAGATTCTACTTCACCTTGATATCTTGACACCAGCACAAGATCAGTTTAAAGATATAATGTGCTTTATTAGTTGATGGATGAAACATAACCATTTAAAATTAAATGATGGAACGACGGACATTGCGGTGTTAAATCAGAACAATTCAATATGGACAAATTGATACTGGCCTTCAGCAATGGGTATGTTACAATCCCTTTGTTTCCTGGACAATCATCATTTTTTTAGGCCTCAAATAAATGTGGTGGCTTCTAAGTGTGTATACATGTTGCAAACTATTAGGAAGATCCAACTGTTCCTTTCATCTGAAGCTATGAAGACCATTATGACTGCTGTTAGTGGCGCAAGATTCCAATACGCTAACAGCTGATATTTTGGTTGCCCTTAATGTGACCTAAAAAGGGTTCAGTTATTTCAGAACGCCACCGGTAGGCTAGTTTTTAGAAGTCCTCGGATAAAACAGATTACCCCTTATCTAAAGAGACTCCTGAAAGAAGACTGATACTTCTTTATAAAAATAGGTGAGCTCCTTATTGAGCGTAGATGTTGGACGGGAGCTTGCCACACAGCAGCAGTTTATCGAACCTCCTTCTCAGCTTCCTAACGCTCCACATGCAATGCAAATGCTCACAACATTCTCGTGCAGAAGGAGGAATATAACACTTCTTCCTCCCCAACAACAAAACAACCAATACAAAACTCCTAGTAACAATACGCTGGAAAAGTGATTGCATACATTTGAAAACAATATATGAAAGAACTACAACTTGATGTGCAGAACATTTCAAGAACTTTAATTACAACATATGTCAAACACTTCATAATCATTCAACCACTTCGGCATCTTTCTCAACCTGACTGGATATCACCTAGCTTTCTTAGCTTCAGCGACATTCTTCTCTTTTCTGATACTATTGTCACACTCTGTCAAACAACCTAGATAACTTAACCACCCTATTTCGATTACAAACATTGCCATCACTTAACTTCACTATGAAGGGACGAGAAAATCTTGACAACCCTTTGCCTTGACCACGACTCCGCTTGACAAGAACCAATCACCAACAGGCAAGCCAATAATAACTTTATTAATCACCTCATCTCTTGCTTCCTTACTCAAACTCTTTCCACGTCTTTAAATAGGAAAACCCTTGGTTTCTTCCCCTCATGACTGGTATTGTTATTAAGCATGGTGCAAAACACCCCCACCAATTTTCCAAAAGCTTCTTGCCAGTGAGTACTGTAGTGTCTTGTGAGTTTGCTTTGATGGGACCTTTTGGTTCCTGATGGACTCTGTAGAACTGTGACGTAAGTGTTAGAGTGTGGTGAATAGAGTTTAGGTTTAGAATAGTGAGTTCACAGTTACAAGCAGTGGTATAAAGACGTGTAATACCAAGCTCCGTGTGTAGTGTATTCATTTACAAGTACCCAGGCTGGGAAGGACTCTACAACTGGTGACAAGTTAGGAGACGTTACCCGAAGATCAACAGTGCTCTCTCCCAGAGAGTTTGCCATAGTCCAGAAAACTGTTCGTGCGTGCCACACGTGCCTCATTCAAAGTGAAGATTGACGTTTGGCTATGTGGAGTTGAAGCGCTACTCCAGCCAGTGTGAAACATTTGAAAATAACAAAACCCTCACTGAGAAGTTTACTGATCGTTGGGCAGAAATCTGCTACTAAGGAAGTGAAAGAGGTACTGTGCCACTACGTAACACTGAGCTATAAATCATACATATGACAATGCTAAAGGCAGCGACAACGAGGTGCAGAGAAGCGCTAAAGACAGTGATAGTTGAGTGCAAAAAAGCGCTAAAAACAGAAACATTCCGAATACAAGGAAGCACTACAGGCAGGAGGAAACAAATACAACGCAAAGCGGCCAGAATGGTGAAGAACCCATGCAAGAAACAAAGCCGCCACTCACTGCTAAAGAAGACAGCACCTCACAGACAGAGTGGGCGCGATGGCCCAGGTGGCAGCATGCAGCTAGAGCTTGTTTAAGGTGCCAGTACAAGTGGACTGCAGATGCTGCTAGAGCGAGCTCTTCTCTCAACAGCAGAAATCCACAGGTTATGATGCTGTCGCATTGCTAAAACCACCACCTCCCTTCGATACTGCCAAAAAGTAAAATATTGGTGACAGACGACTGCCTGGATAGAAACGTTTGATTATTTAATTGATGCACTGAAAGGAACAGACAACAAAAAGATTGTCAAATAACTAAAAAATTCTTGCCAGTGAAAGAGGTAATAATGATACTGCCACAAACTGACAAAGTCACATACTGTCAAATCAAAGAATCGTTAAATCTCAAGTTTAATCCAATGCTGAATGTCAGTTGCAAAAGATATATTTTCAGTCAGGAACGACAGTAAGTTGGTGAAACAATCGACAAATTTGTTGAGAGACTTGATACGCTCATCAAACAATGTAAGTTCAATGATGAAAAAGCTATACGTCTTGGAGTTATTGACAGATTCATTCAGACGACGGATGCTGGCAGAAACCCTTAGTCTGGAGCGAGTTTTCATGGCTGCCAGAGCTGAGGAATGTGCTGATCCACAAGCTGCTGAGATGGAGGCCTGAGGTGTCCAGAGTGAGTCAGTCATGAACATGAAAAGCAAGCAGAAACACAAAAATGAAGGACACAAAGTGATGTCTTCAGAGAAAAAGAAACTGTGCTTTAGATGTGGATTTTCATTCCACACAAACGTATATGTCCCGCCATTGGACAAGTATGCAAAGGCTATGGGAAGGAGAACCATTTTGTAATGGCTTGCAAGGGCGAAGAAAAAGGTAAATGCGTCACAACAAGAAAACAAAATGGAAGCCCAAATGTTCCAGAAGTGACATTCTACGCACGCTCACTGTTGTTGTGCCACTGTTATTGAGCCCATCTGTGTCTTGCTGTAATTCCACCACTGTTTTTATTTTCTCGTGTCTGCCTGTTCCTTTTGCCTTTCACTGGTGCTGCCCCTGCGGCCCCTCCCCCCAGAATTCCCCCGCACCTGCCTCCCAGCCTCTCCTCCCTCCCACCTCCCGTACTTAATGGCAGCCGCTATGCGATCACGCGCACTGCTGGTGCGCCAAAGGCTAGCCCGTATGCGCTCGTCCACGACCCGACTGCGGCCAGCGCCAGGAACCCTGGACCTCCCAATACCCATCGCTACGACACCACCACCCTCCTCGCACTCAACCCTGGAAGCCAACAGGCCTCGCCAAACATGACCCACGGCCAGTTCTCCTGCCTCCACTGCCTCCAGACCCTCACTGCCACACCTAACACCTCCGACGCCAGCACCGGCGACACCCTATAATGCATCCTCCTCAATGAACGCTTTGTACTCAAACACTCCATGGAAATCTGGAACCTACTCGACTCTCTCTCGCCCAACATCGCATTCTTCACAGAGACCTGGACCAACTCATCCTCCGCCCCTGACATCAGCACCGCCATCCCAGACGGATACAAGATCCAGAGGAAAGACCGCCCCAATCACCCAGGAGGGGGCCTCGCCATTGCCCACAAGAGCACCCTCAGCCTCACCACCTCCAGCGAAACCTTCCCCTTTGCCGAACACCTGCACTTCCAGATCCAGACCACCCCAAAGCCACACTCTGAGGAACCCTCGTCTACAGACGCCCCGGCCCCCGAACACTCTTCGCCACCACCATCACCGACTTCATCGCACCCTACGCCATCGCCTCCACATACTACATACTCATTGGAGATCTGAACTTCCACCTCGACAACCCCAGCTACCCGAACTCCACTATCCTTCGTGACAACCTCGCCAACATCGGACTTAAACAACTCGTCAACACACCCACCCACAGAGCAGGACACACCCTCACCCGAGACAACCACACCTGGACACCGGACGCAAATGGCACAGCCAGAGAACTCCACACCTGGGTCTCCAACTGCGCAGACGAGCTCATCCCACTACGCAACCCCGACAGACAATGCCCTATTTCCACCTCAAGATCAAAAAACCTCTGCAACAACTTCATCGACCAGGCGCCACAGACGGCCCCCCAGAAACACCAGCCAGCCCACCATCTCCAACTGGACACCGATCACGGTGGAAGACACCGCCTCGACTATGAAAAGCATCCACTCTGGGACCCCCACTGACCCCTGACCCCTGCCCCCTCACATCTACCACAGAGCCATGACCGCCATCGCACCCTGAATAACAACGCACCATCAACACCACATTCAAAACAGGCACCTTCCCAGACGACTGGATGCGCGCAGAAGTCACACCCCTGCTCTAAAAGCCCACGGCTGACCCCACCGACCTCAAGAACTAGCGGCCCATCTTGCTCCTCCCCTTCACAGCCAAAGATGCAGAGAAAACAGTCAACAGGAAACTGACACGATTCATTGAAGAGAACGCCGTCCTCGACCCGCCCCAATCCGGATTCCGAAGCAACCACAACACAGAGAGCGCCCTACTCACCTCCACAGACGACATCCGCACCCTCCTGGACCAAGGCCACTCTGCAGCCCTCATCCTACTTGACCTATCAACGGCCTTCGACACCGTCTCCCACCTCACACTAGTTGCCAGACTACATGACGCAGGCATACAAGGAACAGCCTGGACTGGATCCGATCATTCCCCACCGGAAGGAGCCAAAGGATCAGACTCCCACCCTTCCTCTCCGACCCCACGAAAATCACCTGCGTAGTCCCACAGGGTTAATCCCTGAGCCCCACCCTCTTCAATATCTACATGGCTCCCCTCGCAGCCATCGTCCGAGAACATGCCCTCAACATCGAATCCTACGCTGACAACACCCTGCTCATCCTCTCCCTCACCAAAGACCCCGCCACCACTGCCAAACTTAACTTCCAGAAAGGAATGCAAGACGTTGCAGTCTGGATGACCAACAGCTACCTGAAGCTCAACGCCAAGAAGGCAGAAGACAGAAGTCCTCGTCTCCGGTACCACCCCTTCTGCATGGGACAGCACCTGGTGGCCGACTGCCCTCGGAAGCCCACCTACCCCCTCAGACCACGCCAACAACCTCGACATCGTACTCGACCCATCACTCACCATGAACCGACAGGTCAACGCCAACACCTCCAGCTGGTTCAACACCCTCCGCAAGACCTTCAAGTGGATCCCCCCTGAGTCAAGAAGGACGGTCACCCACGCACTCATCACCAGCGGACGACTATGGAAAAGCACTCTACGCCGCCATCAACAGGTCCCTACTTTGCAAACTCCAGACAATACAGAACACCGCTGCCAGACTCGTCCTCGGCTTCCCCAATACAAACACATCAGCCAACCCCTATGAAGTCTCCACTGGCCTCCTGTGGAGAAAAGAGTCACTTTCAAAATCCTCACTTACGCCTACAAATGCCTACACAACAACGTACTCAAATACCTCAAAGACAGAATCAACTTCCACGTACCCAAAAGAAACCTCTGATCTTCCAACCTCACACTGGCCGAAACCCTGCGCATCCACAGAGCCAGAGCAGGCGGAAGATCCTTCTCTCACATTGCAGCCAAGACCTGGAACGAGCTACTGGCACACATCAGACGCGCCCCCTCCCTGAACACCTTCAGGAAGACCCTCAAGACCAGGCTCTTCGGCTAAACAGATCTGCGGACCCCCCCCCTCAGCGCCTTGAGACCCTCAAGGGTGAGTAGCGCGCTTACAAATCCCTGATTGATTGATCGATTGATTGACAAGGCCAGTGGGCAACATCAGTTAAAGCAAATCAACACCAAACGAAGTTGATCATTGTCTAAACCTTCTTCCAAGAGTTTTTCAGTTTCATTGTCAAGTGACAAGGAAGACTGATGTGCAATGTTTACCTCAGAAAAACATGCATGTCGGACTGGCCGCATGCAAAGAAGAATATGAGTCAAAGTAAAGTCGGTGAGTAAAATCATAAGTCATTCAAACATTTTCCGAAAAGTACGCTCAAAGTAAACGGTTGCTCCATACCCTTTATTATTCACAGTGGTGCATCAATAAACATTATGCCTGGGGAGAAATATAATGAACTGTCTCCATTGCTCGTCTCACACCGTCGAAGACTAAAGTGTATACATGGGCTGCATCAATGCCATTAAAGAGTCAAGGTTCATTCGTAGTAACCATAAAACACAAAAAGATACAAGTACAGGCACCCACCATGTACTTCAATGTGCTGCGTCAAGTGCATCTTTACTCAGTTTCAATACTGCTGCTGATATGGGATAGATATCTGTGAACTACAACATGAATACTCATCATGAAATAGTAAGTCAGTTGTGAAAAGCTGGCCTGGTATATGATGTACACTTATGTAAGTGGACACCTTGCACCAGTCTAGACAACCCTTATGGTGATTTAAGAGATCTTTGACAACTTTAGAAAGCTCTCTAAGGGGTAGCTGTGGAGCGCAGCCTTCAGGCTTAGTCCAGAAGGAATGTAATGCAGCTTGTTTTACCAGAATGCAATCTCATAGTATAGATTAAGTGAAAAAGAACCACACCAAGTATTTATAAAAATATGTATTTATTCTACAATACTCTCTAGAATGTTCAAATATCTCCAACACGGAGATAAACACACTGCACAAAATACTTCAGTTAGAAATGCAGTAAATAGCACGATTTTACACGGGGGACCATATATCAATAAAGTGGTATAAGAACCATGACTCGAGTCAGGACAATGTCGAGAGGACGTAGAGTCACTGGGGACCTACAGAACCACCCCAGGTAAGTAGATAGGGACCCCACAGAGAGCGTGTGCAGTGTACCGGTTGGATTTAAGAATAGGGACCCTTCCCAATGGACCCTCAAGAAACCCCTTGGAAGTTAGAAGGTTGGAGAGCCACCCTGCCCGTGTATAACTTAGTACCTACGTTACCAACACATGGGACGCCGGGTGCATAGGGGTGAAGTGGTGTCGGAAACTGCAATCGATTCCAATGGAGGACTTCAAGAAAGTGCTGCTGTTGGAAGGGGAGAAAGTGTCTGTGGAATCCAAATGTGGATTATTGAAGAGGAGTACCTGGAAGAAGAGGGGACAGAGTCTATGTCACTCGAGAGTGACCAAAAGCCCAGAAAGATGAATGCCCTCCAATGTCGGGTGCTTCAGGTTAGATGACGGTGACCTTAACTCTGCAGCTGTGGGGACCATGCGATGCCGAGGACAATCAGGACCCGGATATGAGCTGTCCCATGAAGGATGTTGAGTGTTGAAAGGTCGGTGTCTAGCGGGAGCACCAACAAGCCTTGGCAAAGGCAACCCACGCAGGAGGTCAAGAAGGTTCAATGTTGGGACCAGCAAGGTCCAGGAAACACCACTTGCAGGGGAGGCAGGGCAGGCCCCAAGCAAACAGGGGAGTCCAATGAGAACAAAAGTGACCCTCAAATGGATCTACAGGCCGGAGGCACTGGAGTCGCGAGAGGACCTTGGGCAGCTCACCAATAGGAGCAGGCCACGGTGCCCATGAGGCGATGTGGCTGAAGATCTTGGTGCTAGAAGTTGCCGGAGGTTGGAGCTACTTGGAGCCCAATGCACTTGTCGCAAGGATGCTAACAAGCAATGGCAACTGCAAAAGTATGCGGTGCACAGGGGTTCGAGTAAAGCAGCCCACACGAGGGATTCTGACCTCAAACTCGGTGAGAGGACAGCTCGGACCTCGAAGGGACATGGGATCCCACCACCTGTGTTGTTGAACCCTTTGGAGTCCGCAGGAGCTTGGGATCAATGGACTGGTCAGCAGTGTTGAGGTGCCTGTGAATGCAGGGAAGTGACTCCTTCACTTCAATGGAGATTTTCTTCAAGTGTCTTTGATGCTCCACAGGTCCTGAACGGATCCTGTATGGTGCACAGGCACAGACGATGCAGCAGACTGAAAGGGAGACAAAGTCAGGCCCAAATGAAGTCCAGAATGACCTGACAGTAGAAGTGCAGTGGTTTCAGTTCTGAATCTTATCCCATGACAAATCTAGGGACCTACACCCAGGTAAGCCCTTAAGTACCCTAGGGAAAGGGTTGGGAAGATTCAGGGGACCCCCCAGGGGAGGGTCTGGACAAGGGGGAGGTTACTCTCATGTCCTTTGTCCAGTTTCGCACCAGTTTGAACTGGACTATGCACAGGGACACCAAATGTGCCCCACATGCAGACTTTCAAGCGATGGCAAGCGCAGCCACCCGGTCCCAATACACTAAATCCTGTCTGGGATATAGTCACACTTCCCTGTGACAGGATGCCTATTGTTCCACCTTCCTCTGCTCGAGCTTGGCTCAGCAACAGAAGGGCAGAAATGTGTCTCTGGTCAGCAGCCACCAGTTTACCCTGTCCGGGGCTAGAAGGTTGGCACCGGGAACACAAAGAGCCTTTAAGGAGGGCTCTGCCAGTGCTTGGAATCATACCTCCCACACTGTTTACAGTGTGGCGCTATGATTCTAACATGTTTGATACAAACGTGATAGGATTAGTTGCAGCTGTTTTCATGATGGTCATCGTGTAATTAAGCGCTGCCCTTCGATATAGTATATGGCTGCTTTACTGACAACCTGGGAGAATGGACTCCGTAGACTGCAGGGGCGTCCTGCTCATGCAGGGGCACCCTCTCACTTAGAACCAAGAACCCTTCCTTCAGGATTGCAAAGGCCTGTTATAGGGGGGACTTATAGGTTTTAAATGCAGTAACCCTTTAGTAAGTGGTACATGCACCAACTTACACAGGCTGCAATGGCAGGTCTGTAGATCCATTTTGAATGGTCTCTGATGGGTGGCATAATACATACTGCAGCCCCTGGAAGACCTCTGGGGTACTTATGCCCTGGGTACATGGGTACCATATACTAGGGACTGACAAGGGTACCCCAGTATCCAATCTGGGATGTACGTAAGTACTGAACAAACCAATTAAGGGAGAAAGCACATGATCCGAAGCTTCATACAGATGTTGTTATTGACGCAAGCCCAGTTGAGTTGGGTGCGATCCTTGTCCATAACAGTGGACACCCAAATGCTCGAAGGCATATTGTGGCATATGCAAACATGCCTGTTCACAACCTGAGAAAGAAATTTTAGCAGTGGTGTGGGCTTGTGAACATTTCCACATGTTCTTATATGGAAAACCTTTCACTCTTGTAACAGTTTATAAAGCCTTGCTTACCATCTTTGCTAACCCAAAAGCCAAGATGCCTTCATGAATTGAACGTTGGGGTTTGTGATTACAGGAATAGGACTACACTGTTGTGCACCGACCAGGAAAAGATCAAAACTCTGCTTGCTACTTTTCACAAGTGCCAGTAAAGTATCATGGTACCCCTTCCAAAGCGGCTGAAGCCTACATTAACTTAATCATAAAGTCCAGTACACATGCCACTATTTCATTGGAACAAACATTACTGCAATGAGCAAAGACAGTGAAATGATGATACTAAAAGACATGATTGCACATCAATCCTGGAAACAGCACACTCGATCTCTCACACGTTTACAGCAAATATCAGAAGATTAAAAATGTTCAAATAAACTGTCCGTTACTCAAGAACATATTGTCTTACAAGGTTTGAGAATTGTCATACCATAGAGTCTGCAAAAACAAGTAATCGAAGAGGCCCATGAAGAACATCGTAGAATTGTTGCTCTCTGAGACTGAGTTTGGTTTCCTGATCTTGACACGGTAGTTGAAAGAAAGTTGAAGGCCTGTCATCTGTGCGTATTGCTTATCTCCCAAAATTACTCTACATACCTTGAACATGTTGGATTTACTAAAACATGCATGGGAGAGAATCACTGTTGATATCTTTGGTCCTCTTGACAATGGGCATCACCTGATGGTGGTTATCGATGGAGACTCCCGTTTACCATTTGTAGAAGATCTACCATCGACCACTCAAAAAAGAGTCATCAAGAGGTTAGATGGCATTTTTGCAACATGTAGTGTTCTTTCAATTCTAAAGTCTGACAACGGCCTACAATTCAATAGTCAAACATTCCAAGATTCTCTTGATCATCACAATGGGAAGTATTAGGGAAGTACACTTCTTCGGACAGAAGCAAATGGTGTTGTCGAACGCTTTATGAGCACACTTAAAAAGACCATTTAGCTGCATTGGAGATGCTTGATCTGAAATCTGTTCTCCATGCTGCTCTTCAAGCTTACTGATCAACTCCACATTCAACGACAGGTGATTATTATATATTTGTTATAAGATAGGGTTATAAGGAAAAACTGTCTTAATCACCCTTACTTTGGGTTCTCCCCAAATATCACCCTGTGCACACTTTTCATTCAGTTTGTTTTTAAGGTAGTTTTTAATTTGCACCACCATTTGCCATCATCTGATGGCTCAGCAGAGGTTCAAACTTGTGTCTACTCAGGACTCAGTAAGCAATCTGTGTTACCAGGAGACCTATCGGCGGCGTTTGACACCGTCTCACACAATCGCCTACTGGAGATTCTTCTTGGAAAAGGAGTTTATGGCAAAGCCCTTCAATGGCTGAGCGCTTTCTTAAATAGTAGAACACAGAGAGTACAAATGGGGGAATTTTCATCAAAACCCATCGGCTATTGTGTTCCACAGGGGGCATCCCTAAGCCCCACACTCTTTAATTGCTCTGTGTCATCTTTGGCAAAAATCAGCGAGAAGTGGGGCTTTGGTATTTGCTCCTACGCAGACGACACCCAACTGCTGATAACCATTGAAGAAAGGCACGAGAACACTAGATTAAAACTGAATAACTGCCTCTCAGAAATGGCAACCTGGATGGCAGATCACTACCTTAAACTAAATGCAGGAAAATCCGAAATTTTACTTTTCGGAGGAGCTAAACTTATCTGGAATACCACCGGGTGGCCCCAGACATTGGGTGACACGCCTGCTCCAAAGCAATGCGCAAAGAATCTGGGGATCCTCATGGACAATACCCTAGCCATGCAGGACCATGTGCAGGTTCTATTTGGAAGAAGCTTCGCGACGCTGAAGCTCCTAAAAAGGCTATTCCCTTGGATCCTGCTAGATTGTAGGAGAACCATCACGCAGGCATTACTTACTAGTAGGTTGGACTATGGTAATTCACTGTTCGTGGGCATGGCTACCTCTTCACATGACTACAAGTGGTGCAAAATGCCGCCGCCAAATTGTTATGTCTCCTTTTTAAACAACAAGGGGGACCCAAATAAAGTCTGCCAGGGACCTTGGGAATCAATTATTATAGACAGCAGTGGTCCCTAGGGAAGAGTAGGGGTGAACAAAACTAATAAATACAGACCCAATCAGTGCTGTATTGGTTAAACATGTCCAGCCGGACAGAGGTTCAATGTTTAATTTATAAACAATTCTTTGAGATATGTACAACACAATATAATGAGAGTGGGACACAAGCCTGCATCCTACTACAGAAACATAGGAACATACAAACATGTGGTCTGGGAAACATTCAAGGAAGGCTCAGGCAACGCTCACGGTTTGTTCTCAAGAAAATAAATTCACAATTTTAGGTAAACAAATCGCAAGGAACGCCTTTACATGGTAAATGGTAACATCACAGTGTATGTATGAGGTGTTTTTAGGGTGTCGACGGCGTTTCAATCCAAGAAAGAAATGCGTGGATCATCTTCAGGACATTAAATAAGCATGCCTAAAATATAGGTGCCTTATATTACGTGAAAACATAGATCGGTTAGTCAGGATTAAGGGATGTCCTCAATGGGAGTTACAGGGTGGCTCGCAGGTGCTATGGTGGAGGTTAAGGCAACGATGTAAAAGTTCATAGGTTAGGAAATCCTCTAGGGAAGCGTGATGCTACACTCGATTCGAAAACGAGCCACGGGCGTGTGCTCGTGGGCGCGATAGCCTCTAGCCGAGGATTACGGCGTGATGTCTCGGGGGATCAGTAGCCGTGAGACATCCCTTAATCCTGACTAACCTATCTTTATTTTCACGTAATTTAAGGCATTTTGTATTTATTAGTTTTGTTCACCCCAACTCTTTCCTAGGGACCACTGTTGTCTATAATATGCCAAATTGGTATGTAACAAAGACAGACTCAGCTCAGCGTCTGAATGCCTGAAATTACTTCACTGGCTGTCAATGCGTCAAAGAGGAAAATGTAAGCTGCTCAGTCACGCGCACAAGGCGCTGCACAAACAATGGCCTCCTATCCTACAGAACAAAGTTGAATTTTATGTACCCACCAGGTGCCTAAGATCACGGTCTCTAGCTCAAGCCAGAACAAAACGCATTAGGAAAGTAAGGGCAGGGGGTCGTAGTTTTTCATACTTGGCAGCAAAGCATTGGAATGAACTACCACAAGACCTCCGGCATTCCGAGGACTACCTTGTCTTCAGGAAAAAACGTAAGACCCACCTGTTCGTTAAAACTTAACACTGGCAAAACTCATCAACCACTCAGCTATTTACCGGAGTCCTAGCACAGCACTGTGATATCCTTCCCGGATGAATGTTGCGCTTTACATCTGCAGCAGTCTTTTTCTCACGCAGAAGGCAGCTCATTCACTGATGTCTTGTATCGTGAGGCCCCCTTGTTTCCACTTTATAAAGGGCCCCAGAGAAGTATGAGCATATCCTATGAATAAGGCACTCACCGGGTAGCCTCCTGCTCCGACAATTGCTGGCCACGGATGTCTTTCAGTTGCACTAGCACCACTTGGGATCAGTACACACTAACTGCCAATTGCGGGGACAGTACATACCGGGCGTTCTCCTCCCAATCCACATGGTTCCTCATCACCAGTGAAAGAAGACGGAGATTTCTTTATAAAAAATAGGTGAGATCTTTGTTAAGTACAGATGCCTGGAGAAGTCGCCACACAACTGCCGCTTATCAAACCTCCTCCTCCTTCTCTTCTGAACCCTCCACACATGCCAGATGCTCATATTATTCTCGTGCAGAAGAAGGAATCTAACACTTCCACAAACTACTGATTAGACAGCATATTCCAATTAAAAATTGCTGCCTAATTTTCAAAGCATTAAAGGGATTGGCCCCATATATTTTAAGAGATCGACTAGTCAGATAAGTTGGGGAAGAAGGGCAGCAGCACAGACCACTGACACCAGGTTTGCATGAAAAAGGCTGCTTTATTGAAACAGGTGCACATAACAAAAAACAACCTAGGCTTTTGCCTTACAAAACTAGAGCCTCACTATACAACTTTACTCACCTATGTTGAGCTACCCACTCCCCTAAAATCTCCCTTCCCTCTCAACAGTTTAATACAGTAATAGTGTACCCACTGCAGAGCTGCTGAACTGCAACTGTGGCCTTCGACTAAAGCAAATCAACACCAAACGAAGTTGATCATTGTCTAAACCTTCTTCCAAGAGTTTTTCAGTTTCATTGTCAAGTGACAAGGAAGACTGATGTGCAATGTTTACCTCAGAAAAACATGCATGTCGGACTGGCCGCATGCAAAGAAGAATATGAGTCAAAGTAAAGTCGGCGAGTAAAATCATAAGTCATTCAAACATTTTCGGAAAAGTACGCTCAAAGTAAACGGTTGCTCCATACCCTTTATTATTCACAGTGGTGCATCAATAAACATTATGCCTGGGGAGAAATATAATGAACTGTCCCCATTGCTCGTCTCACACCGTCGAAGACTAAAGTGTATACATGGGCTGCATCAATGCCATTAAAGAGTCAAGGTTCATTCGTAGTAACCATAAAACACAAAAAGATACAAGTACAGGCACCCACCATGTACTTCAATGTGCTGCGTCAAGTGCATCTTTACTCAGTTTCAATACTGCTGCTGATATGGGACTGATATCTGTGAACTACAACATGAATACTCATCATGAAATAGTAAGTCAGTTGTGAAAAGCTGGCCTGGTATATGATGTACACTTATGTAAGTGGACACCTTGCACCAGTCTAGACAACCCTTATGGTGATTTAAGAGGTCTTTGACAACTTTAGAAAGCTCTCTAAGGGGTAGCTGTGGAGCGCAGCCTTCAGGCTTAGTCCAGAAGGAATGTAATGCAGCTTGTTTTACCAGAATGCAATCTCATAGTATAGATTAAGTGAAAAAGAACCACACCAAGTATTTATAAAAATATGTATTTATTCTACAATACTCTCTAGAATGTTCAAATATCTCCAACACGGAGATAAACACACTGCACAAAATACTTCAGTTAGAAATGCAGTAAATAGCACGATTTTACACGGGGGACCATATATCAATAAAGTGGTATAAGAACCATGACTCGAGTCAGGACAATGTCGAGAGGACGTAGAGTCGCTGGGGACCTACAGAACCACCCAAGGTAAGTAGATAGGGACCCCACAGAGAGCGTGTGCAGTGTACCGGTTGGATTTTTTAAGAATAGGGACCCTTCCCAATGGACCCTCAAGAAACCCCTTGGAAGTTAGAAGGTTGGAGAGCCACCATGCCCATGTATAACTTAGTACCCACGTTACCAACACATGGGACGCCGGGTGCATAGGGGTGAAGTGGTGTCGGAAACTGCAATCGATTCCAATGGAGGACTTCAAGAAAGTGCTGCTGTTGGAAGGGGAGAAAGTGTCTGTGGAATCCAAATGTGGATTATTGAAGAGGAGTACCTGGAAGAAGAGGGGACAGAGTCTATGTCACTCGAGAGTGACCAAAAGCCCAGAAAGATGAATGCCCTCCAATGTCGGGTGCTTCAGGTTAGATGACTGTGACCTTAACTCTGCAGCTGTGGGGACCATGCGACGCCGAGGACAATCAGGACCCGGATATGAGCTGTCCCACGAAGGATGTTGAGTGTTGAAAGGTCGGTGTCTAGCGGGCGCACCAACAAGCCTTGGCAAAGGCAACCCACGCAGGAGGTCAAGAAGGTTCAATGTTGGGACCAGCAAGCTCCAGGAAACACCACTTGCAGGGGAGGCAGGGCAGGCCCCAAGCAAACAGGGGAGTCCAATGAGAACAAAAGTGACCCTCAAATGGATCCACAGGCCGGAGGCACTGGAGTCGCGAGAGGACCTTGGGCAGCTCACCAATAGGAGCAGGCCACGGTGCCCATGAGGCGATGTGGCTGAAGATCTTGGTGCTAGAAGTTGCAGGAGGTTGGAGCTACTTGGAGCCCAATGCACTTGTCGCAAGGATGCCAACAAGCAATGGCAACTGCAAAAGTATGCGGTGCACAGGGGTTCGAGTAAAGCAGCCCACACGAGGGATTCTGACCTCAAACTCGGTGAGAGGACAGCTCGGACCTCAAAGGGACATGGGATCCCACCACCTGTGTTGTTGAACCCTTTGGAGTCCGCAGGAGCTTGGGATCAATGGACTGGTCAGCAGTGTTGAGGTGCCTGTGAATGCAGGGAAGTGACTCCTTCACTTCAATGGAGATTTTCTTCAAGTGTCTTTGATGCTCCACAGGTCCTGAATGGATCCTGTATGGTGCACAGGCACAGACGATGCAGCAGACTGAAAGGGAGACAAAGTCAGGCCCAAATGAAGTCCAGAGTGACCTGACAGTAGAAGTGCAGTGGTTTCAGTTCTGAATCTTATCCCATGACAAATCTAGGGACCTACACCCAGGTAAGCCCTTAAGTACCCTAGGGAAAGGGTTGGGAAGATTCAGGGGACCCCCAGGGGAGGGTCTGGACAAGGGGGAGGTTACTCTCATGTCCTTTGTCCAGTTTCGCACCAGTTTGAACTGGACTATACACAGGGACACCAAATGTGCCCCACATGCAGACTTTCAAGCGATGGCAAGTGCAGCCACCCGGTCCCAATACACTAAATCCTGTCTGGGAGATAGTCACACTTCCCTGTGACAGGATGCCTATTGTTCCACCTTCCTCTGCTCGAGCTTGGCTCAGCAACAGAAGGGCAGAAATGTGTCTCTGGTCAGCAGCAACCATTTTACCCTGTCCGGGGCTAAAAGGTTGGCACCGGGAACACAAAGAGCCTTTAAGGAGGGCTCTGCCAGTGCTTGGAATCATACCTCCCACACTGTTTACAGTGTGGCGCTATGATTCTAACATGTTTGATACAAACGTGATAGGATTAGTTGCAGCTGTTTTCATGATGGTCATCGTGTAATTAAGCGCTGCCCTTCGATATAGTATATGGCTGCTTTACTGACAACCTGGGAGAATGGACTCCGTAGACTGCAGGGGCGTCCTGCTCATGCAGGGGCACCCTCTCACTTAGAACCAAGAACCCTTCCTTCAGGATTGCAAAGGCCTGTTATAGGGGGGACTTATAGGTTTTAAATGCAGTAACCCTTTAGTAAGTGGTACATGCACCAACTTACACAGGCTGCAATGGCAGGTATGTAGATCCATTTTGAATGGTCTCTGATGGGTGGCATAATACATACTGCAGCCCCTGGAAGACCTCTGGGGTACTTATGCCCTGGGTACATGGGTACCATATACTAGGGACTGACAAGGGTACCCCAGTATCCAATCTGGGATGTACGTAAGTACTGAACAAACCAATTTAGGGAGAAAGCACATGATCCGAAGCTTCATACAGATGTTGTTATTGACGCAAGCCCAGTTGAGTTGGGTGCGATCCTTGTCCATAACAGTGGACACCCAAATGCTCGAAGGCATATTGTGGCATATGCAAACATGCCTGTTCACAACCTGAGAAAGAAATTTTAGCAGTGGTGTGGGCTTGTGAACATTTCCACTTGTTCTTATATGGAAAACCTTTCACTCTTGTAACAGTTTATAAAGCCTTGCTTACCATCTTTGCTAACCCAAAAGCCAAGATGCCTTCATGAATTGAACGTTGGGGTTTGTGATTACAGGAATAGGACTACACTGTTGTGCACCGACCAGGAAAAGATCAAAACTCTGCTTGCTACTTTTCACAAGTGCCAGTAAAGTATCATGGTACCCCTTCCAAAGCGGCTGAAGCCTACATTAACTTAATCATAAAGGCCAGTACACCTGCCACTATTTCATTGGAACAAACATTACTGCAATGAGCAAAGACAGTGAAATGATGATACTAAAAGACATGATTGCACATCAGTCCTGGAAACAGCACACTCGATCTCTCACACGTTTACAGCAAATATCAGAAGATTAAAAATGTTCAAGATAAACTGTCCGTTACTCAAGAACATATTGTCTTACAAGGTTTGAGAATTGTCATACCATAGAGTCTGCAAAAACAAGTAATCGAAGAGGCCCATGAAGAACATCGTAGAATTGTTGCTCTCTGAGACTGAGTTTGGTTTCCTGATCTTGACACGGTAGTTGAAAGAAAGTTGAAGGCCTGTCATCTGTGCGTATTGCTTATCTCCCAAAATTACTCTACATACCTTGAACATGTTGGATTTACCAAAACATGCATGGGAGAGAATCACTGTTGATATCTTTGGTCCTCTTGACAATGGGCATCACCTGATGGTGGTTATCGATGGAGACTCCCGTTTACCATTTGTAGAAGATCTACCATCGACCACTCAAAAAAGAGTCATCAAGAGGTTAGATGGCATTTTTGCAACATGTAGTGTTCTTTCAATTCTAAAGTCTGACAACGGCCTACAATTCAATAGTCAAACATTCCAAGATTCTCTTGATCATCACAATGAGAAGTATTAGGGAAGTACACTTCTTCGGACAGAAGCAAATGGTGTTGTCGAACGCTTTATGAGCACACTTAAAAAGACCATTTAGCTGCATTGGAGATGCTTGATCTGAAATCTGTTCTGCATGCTGCTCTTCAAGCTTACTGATCAACTCCACATTCAACGACAGGTGATTATTATATATTTGTTATAAGATAGGGTTATAAGGAAAAACTGTCTTAATCACCCTTACTTTGGGTTCTCCCCAAATATCACCCTGTGCACACTTTACATTCAGTTTGTTTTTAAGGTAGTTTTTATTTTGCACCACCATTTGCCATCACCTGATGGCTCAGCAGAGGTTCAAACTTGTGTCTACTCAGGACTCAGTAAGCAATCTGTGTTACCAGGAGACCTATCGGCGGCGTTTGACACCGTCTCACACAATCGCCTACTGGAGATTCTTCATGGAAAAGGAGTTTATGCCAAAGCCCTTCAATGGCTGAGCGCTTTCTTAAATAATAGAACACAGAGAGTACAAATGGGGGAATTTTCATCAAAACCCATTGGCTATTGTGTTCCACAGGGGGCATCCCTAAGCCCCACACTCTTTAATTGCTCTGTGTCATCTTTGGCAAAAATCAGCGAGAAGTGGGGCTTTGGTATTTGCTCCTACGCAGACGACACCCAACTGCTGATAACCATTGAAGAAAGGCACGAGAACACTAGATTAAAACTGAATAACTGCCTCTCAGAAATGGTAACCTGGATGGCAGATCACTACCTTAAACTAAATGCAGGAAAATCCGAAATTTTACTTTTCGGAGGAGCTAAACTTATCTGGAATACCACCTGGTGGCCCCAGACATTGGGTGACACGCCTGCTCCAAAGCAATGCGCAAAGAATCTGGGGATCCTCATGGACAATACCCTAGCCATGCAGGACCATGTGCAGGTTCTATTTGGAAGAAGCTTCGCGACGCTGAAGCTCCTAAAAAGGCTATTCCCTTGGATCCCGCTAGATTGTAGGAGAACCATCACGCAGGCATTACTTACTAGTAGGTTGGACTATGGTAATTCACTGTTCGTGGGCATGGCTACCTCTTCACATGACTACAAGTGGTGCAAAATGCCGCCGCCAAATTGTTATGTCTCCTTTTTAAACAACAAGGGGGACCCAAATAAAGTCTGCCAGGGACCTTGGGAATCAATTATTATAGACAGCAGTGGTCCCTAGGGAAGAGTAGGGGTGAACAAAACTAATAAATACAGACCCAATCAGTGCTGTATTGGTTAAACATGTCCAGCCGGACAGAGGTTCAATGTTTAATTTATAAACAATTCTTTGAGATATGTACAACACAATATAATGAGAGTGGGACACAAGCCTGCATCCTACTACAGAAACATAGGAACATACAAACATGTGGTCTGGGAAACATTCAAGGAAGGCTCAGGCAAAGCTCACGGTTTGTTCTCAAGAAAATAAATTCACAATTTTAGGTAAACAAATCGCAAGGAATGCCTCTACATGGTAAATGGTAACATCACAGTGTATGTATGAGGTGTTTTTAGGGTGTCGACGGCGTTTCAATCCAAGAAAGAAATGCGTGGATCATCTTCAGGACATTAAATAAGCATGCCTAAAATATAGGTGCCTTATATTACGTGAAAACATAGATCGGTTAGTCAGGATTAAGGGATGTCCTCAATGGGAGTTACAGGGTGGCTCGCAGGTGCTATGGTGGAGGTTAAGGCAACGATGTAAAAGTTCATAGGTTAGGAAATCCTCTAGGGAAGCGTGATGCTACACTCGATTCGAAAACGAGCCACGGGCGTGTGCTCGTGGGCGCGATAGCCTCTAGCCGAGGATTACGGCGTGATGTCTCGGGGGATCAGTAGCCGTGAGACATCCCTTAATCCTGACTAACCTATCTTTATTTTCACGTAATTTAAGGCATTTTGTATTTATTAGTTTTGTTCACCCCAACTCTTTCCTAGGGACCACTGTTGTCTATAATATGCCAAATTGGTATGTAACAAAGACAGACTCAGCTCAGCGTCTGAATGCCTGAAATTACTTCACTGGCTGTCAATGCGTCAAAGAGCAAAATGTAAGCTGCTCAGTCACGCGCACAAGGCGCTGCACAAACGAGGGCCTCCTATCCTACAGAACAAAGTTGAATTTTATGTACCCACCAGGTGCCTAAGATCACGGTCTCTAGCTCAAGCCAGAACAAAACGCATTAGGAAAGTAAGGGCAGGGGGTCGTAGTTTTTCATACTTGGCAGCAAAGCATTGGAATGAACTACCACAAGACCTCCGGCATTCCGAGGACTACCTTGTCTTCAGGAAAAAACGTAAGACCCACCTGTTCGTTAAAACTTAACACTGGCAAAACTCATCAACCACTCAGCTATTTACCGGAGTCCTAGCACAGCACTGTGATATCCTTCCCGGATGAATGTTGCGCTTTACATCTGCAGCAGTCTTTTTCTCACGCAGAAGGCAGCTCATTCACTGATGTCTTGTATCGTGAGGCCCCCTTGTTTCCACTTTATAAAGGGCCCCAGAGAAGTATGAGCATATCCTATGAATAAGGCACTCACCGGGTAGCCTCCTGCTCCGACAATTGCTGGCCACGGATGTCTCTTTCAGTTGCACTAGCACCACTTGGGATCAGTACACACTAACTGCCAATTGCGGGGACAGTACATACCGGGCGTTCTCCTCCCAATCCACATGGTTCCTCATCACCAGTAAAAGAAGACGGAGATTTCTTTATAAAAAATAGGTGAGATCTTTGTTAAGTACAGATGCCTGGAGAAGTCGCCACACAACTGCCGCTTATCAAACCTCCTCCTCCTTCTCTTCTGAACCCTCCACACATGCCAGATGCTCATATTATTCTCGTGCAGAAGAAGGAATCTAACACTTCCACAAACTACTGATTAGACAGCATATTACAATTAAAAATTGCTGCCTAATTTTCAAAGCATTAAAGGGATTGGCCCCATATATTTTAAGAGATCGACTAGTCAGATAAGTTGGGGAAGAAGGGCAGCAGCACAGACCACTGACACCAGGTTTGCATGAAAAATGCTGCTTTATTGAAACAGGTGCCCATAACAAAAAACAACCTAGGCTTTTGCCTTACAAAACTAGAGCCTCACTATACAACTTTACTCACCTATGTTGAGCTACCCACTCCCCTAAAATCTCCCTTCCCTCTCAACAATTTAATACAGTAATAGTGTACCCACTGCAGAGCTGCTGAACTGCAACTGTGGCCTTCGACTACCGCAACCCCTTTACTACAACTATTATCCCTTACTCAACTAAGCTTCCTACAGAACCTTTAACTTCCTGGCTTATCCAGGCGTGAACTTATCCACCCGTTCCCTTTCAGCCGGAATTGCCACTCTAAACAAGAATAAACTTTGTTAAACTATGTCAAATTCTCTGCCAACTGACTATGCACCTGCCTCAAAGCGACAACCCTATATAACATAAAGAACGTGCTGCACACCTGTTCTAATGAAGCCAGCTCAAATTAGAGCCCCAGAGAAGCAGCACCGCCCGAAACCCAGGCTCAAGGGATGGGTTGGAGGGCAAAAACTGTCACTAGCTAAGCACTAGCCACCGTGTCACCAAGACAAATTAGTGGCTACAAAAGTAAGGTTAGATGTGACATCTGCCAAAACTAACATCTGAACAGATACCCTGCAATACTAAATGGTAACACTAAGCCCAGTTGATATCTGCAGAGATCGACCCAAATGACCATACATACACTTACTATTCTACTTCCTATAGCTTCCTTTTGAGGATAGATGTGCACCTTTGCTCCAGAGAGATGAAGAACTGGATGGTAGAGATGACTCATTTGCCTTATGCACTGTTGTGTTATTCACCAGTAGTGTTACTTGAAGCTATTCCAAAGAAGACTAACAGTGCAAATTAGTGATGGTGCACCCATGGATACACTTTTTAGTGACTATTTGGGGACTGTGTTTACCTATGTCACTCAGTGGGTATCCTTCAAGGCATGCATAAGATGGCTTATAAAGTAGGACAAGTAGGAGAAAATAGCAACAACTGAATAGGAAATACAAGAAACATGCAACACTGGTGAAAGGAAGGTAATCTTGAGGGAAAGGATAGAAGTATTCCAAGAGGCAGCAGATAGAGAAGTGCCTTTTGTTTTGCAAAAATACATAGACCAGTAAACATTTTGTGGGTGAATGAACAGGCTGTATGCCTGCCTTAAATGCTCAAAGTCCCAGGGAGATACACATAGTGACCACACTCCAAAATGACGAAAGGCAGAATACAACAAATTCAGAAGAGATTTCACCTACAAGTATTACGACCTCCTTTGTTAAATTCCTTCCTTCCCCAACTAGGCTGTGCATGCTTTCAAGCCTTAAAATCATGTGTCTGTACATTTGTGAACTGCTCTAGTTGACAATATTACTTGATGTCGCAATGATGGTAGGTAGGACTGTTTGCTTACGAATTATCTTTTGTCTTCTGCAGAAATATTCAGAAATCTTGTGTGCTTGGATAAGGAGGTGATCAAGAAGAACTTACTCAAGGCCTTACCAGCAAGCTGGATGAGTGGCTCTGAAGAGGTGTCCTGGCACTTAGGTGAATCGCTTCAGCCTCCTAGAGAATGGTTACATGCATTTTGGAACTTCCTTCAGCAGGATGTTGATGTCTTATCACCATTTGAAGGTTATCCCCTGGTGCCTATGTGCCCAGTGGATCATGGGGCCCAGGAGCTGCAGCTGATAAGGCTGAAGCAGAAATCTTGTCTTCTCTTCCCAAACAAAGATGGACACAGCCTGACAGAAACTATGATTAAGATATTAGAAACCATTGGCTGCACAGTAATATGCCAATGGGACCCGCAGGTTTGGCACAAGAATCTTTCAGACTATGTTCTTGCACCCACGTCAAACAATGTTCTAAAGGCCTTTTCAAATATAGGTGTGGCCACAGTAAGCCAAAAGCTGACAGCAATGACAGTGGAACAGAAACTAATGCTCAGTGACTTTTTCTCACTGGCAACCAGATTGAGCACTGAAGAGTGCACGGTTATATGTCAGTTGCCCATCTTTAGCAAGATGAGTTCCTTGCAGTCCACGGGGTCGGACCTAGTTCCAGCAATTAATGCCCAAGCTGTAGATAAATGCACTGTCCCAACTATTCCCAGTGATCTTGTGCTGCCAGAAACGCTGCTTACCTGCAGAAGTGAAAATGATCGGAGACTACTGATGCAGATGAGGGTACCCTTCTTGAGTTCGGCTGATGTTGCTATACGGTCAGTTATGGCTATCAAAAATAAGCGGTATATCCATCACAATAGTAAAGCTGAAGACATCATGCTGTGGATCCTGAGAAATGGTGATGTGCTGTTCAGCCTGAATAACGAGCTCAGGAAAATTTGTGAAAGCCTGCCCTTCATACCTTGTAATGGGGAGATGGTCAAGCCGTCTGCTCTTTTTGACCCTGAAATTGTAACATTTCAGGATTTATTTGATTCCAGTAGGTTTCCTCCTAGCAGCTTTCAGGAACCACTAACATTGAAGTCTCTGAGAGTTCTTGGTCTGAAGGATACTATTCAGGACATCTCCCTGGGAGATGTTCTACAGATTGCAGATGAGGTGAACAGAAACCGGGGTATAAACGATCTCAAAGTTCTAGAGAGAAAGGCAAGAGCACTTATCAGAGTTTGCAATGATACCCAAGTGCTCTCTAGCTCTGATATCAAGAAAATGAAATCATTGTGTAGCACGGCATGGGTGCCGTGGATTGCTTCTAATGGTAAGGCAACATTTTGCAAACCTTTAGACATGAGAAATAAGAGGCACTCTTCTCTTGTGGAGTTCTCTATGCCCATCACTGATGAATTCAATGAACGAGCAAGTAATAGTCTTGGCTTGAATGAATCACCACCTCCTAAGAAAGTAATAGAAAATCTCACAGCCCTTAGCCTTCATTACCAGACAATAGATTACTACTCATTGGTCATGAAATTGCACAATATTTACAGCCATGTGCAAGACAACCTAGGTCAGTTCTGGAACGTGTTGGACAGTATGAGGATCTGGAATGGTGATGGCTTTTCTGCCCCATCTGATATCCTTATGTCTTATCCAAAAGACTTAGATTTGAGCTCCCAGATCAAGAAGGTGCCCCATGATTTTCTGATTTACAAAGGGCTCTTCCAGCAGTGTGGGGTCCGTGAGACCATGGCAGACAGTGAGATCAATAATATGCTTCAGAAAATTATGAAGGACATACAGGTCAGGAGTCCTTGTTGTGGCACCAATGTTGAATTAAAACTTGCTATATCTATATTGGACTGGATGAAGAGTAGAGACCTTCAAGGTACAGATGATCTTCCTATTCCAGTACATTCAGTGAGAGGAGTGTTTACTTTAAAACCCTTGTCTACTGTCCTGTTCTGTGATATGCCAAAGGAACGCCTGAGTGACCTCGGACATGATCTGGACTATAACATTGCTCATGAAGATATCACATTGACCACAGCCACTTTTCTTAAAGTCCCATTACTCAGCACCAAGATACTAAAGCCTGAGTATTTTGAACCTTGGGGACCCTCAGAACCCATTACACTCCGAATAAAGAACATCCTCAGAGAATACAGTGAAGAGGTTGATCTCTTCAAGGAGTTGATACAGAACGCTGACGATGCAGGTGCCACCATCTGTAAGTTCTTAGTGGATATGAGACAAAACCTTTCATTTCGAAACAGTCTCATAGACCCAGGATTGGCCTCCTGTCATGGGCCTGCATTGTGGTCCTACAATAACAGCAAGTTCAGTGATGAAGACTTCCGTAATATCACAAGAGTTGGAGCAGCTACTAAAGAGGTCCAGGTTGAGAAGATTGGAAAATTTGGTCTTGGATTCAATACAGTGTATCGTGTAACCGATGTGCCATCTATACTCAGTAGTAGTAGTATACTTATGTTTGACCCCAATGCAAATCATCTCAAGAAACACATTCAAAGTGAAGCGAATCCTGGTATCAAACTAAACCTCCAGAAGCACCCTCAAGTACTTCAATTATTTGCTGATCAGTTTCACCCGTATGAAAATGTTTTTGGTTGTGATCTGAAGGGAACACTGGACTACAACGGAACACTTATTCGTTTGCCTTTCAGGACAGAGGAAGATGCAAAATGTTCAAAGATTTGTGATCAAAGCTTTGATGAACAAGAGATTAAAGCACTTGTGAATATCTTCCAAGAGTCTTCCCAAAACCTCATAATCTTCCTAAAAGGAGTTCGGGAAGTAAGTCTTGGATTTCTTTCTCCTGAATTATCATCACCTGATAACCCTATTTTGCAGTTGGAACTATACAGGGAGCAGGCTCAGAAGTTGAGCATTGCTGAGGACTTCTTTCTTCAGAACAAACAGAAAGCTATCTCAGCTGCACTGCCCAAAAACACGGTTGTTGATGTCACCGAATCTGCAATCATCAGGGTCACAAGGATACAAAGGTCAAGGACTTATGAAAAACATTATCTTCTGCACTCCAGCTTCGGCATTGGAGAGTCTTTAAAAACATTTCAACATAACAGGCAGAATAAAATGAGGTTTTCGCTCCCAGTGGCTGGGGTACCCTGCCATTGAAAAGGAACGTTGACACTGGGAAATGGACACCTGATTTGGATGCCTTTATTGGCCAGGTGTTTTGTTTTCTGCCTCTTTCCATTTTCTCCGGTCTCCCATTTCACCTTAATGGAACTTTTGCGGTCATGTCCAACAGGAAAAGCCTATGGGACACAACTGAAAAGGGCGAGTGGAACAGGAAGCTTCTTTGTGATGCAGTTCTGGTGGCTTGGGTAAGAGCTCTAGTCCAGCTGCGGGACATGTGCCGGGATGGTTTATTAGAAGGCTACAGCTACCACACATTTTGGCCTGATATTAGAAAAATTAAATCTTATTTTGTTGGAGCTCTGAAAGCTTTCTACAGAGCAGTAGCTCATGGGGTTCTTGCAGTATTTAGCAATGGGCATGAATGGTGCAAAATTGAAAATGCATGTTTCTTAAGCTCAGATATTGTGAAAAATGGCTACATTGGTGAGACAGCAACACAGGTATTCTCTGCAATGCTCCCCAAACCATTTGTGGCTATCCCACTGCCAGAGTGGGTCAAAGATGGTTTCATTGCAAGTGGTTGTGCTGACGCCTTGCTTAGAAATACTTACAACTGGGAAAGGTTTTACAGAGAGATTTTATTCAACAACTTAGGCGATGTAGCCTTAAAAGCAAGGGATGCTCTCATTACTCATGCCATTGATATGAACAACAAGGAACTAGATAGATTGCTAATGTCTGTTCCCTGCATTCCATCGACCCCTTATGGAACCCTACAGATCATTGGCAATCTAGTTCACCCAGAGGGTAAAGTAGCCTCCCTGTTTGGGAAGGAAGATGGACGCTTTCCTCAGGGTACACCTGAAACCTATCTGAAACTTGAACGGTTGTCCCGCCTTGAACTTCTCGGAATGTTAAAAGACCAACTCCCCATGATGCAATTGATAGAGCGAGCCCAAAACATCTCAGCAGTCTGGAAGCATGATAGACAAAAGGCATGCAGCCGCATACACCATATACTGGAGCTGCTCCGGGACCTTGTAGCGCAAACCTCTAGTAACACTGACCAAGCTTTGTTTAGAAAAATTTCGTTTCTTCCTGCTACTCTTCCTCCCTGCAGGACTATACAGGATGTGGCTGAAATTGCACTCAAGAAGCCCGTGGAGATTTTCCATTACAAGCACTTCAGTTTGGTTAACCTTAGCGAGCCAGTCCTTAGTAAAGAACATGTTGGAAAGGATTTTAAATTCTGTACAGAGATCATGGAGTTTCTGGGACTGAACAGTCTTCCATCAGTTCAGACAGTGCTGTTACAACTAGCAAACGCTCATAAAATGTCCAGTGTGTTGCCTAAGCAAGAACTTACACAGATCGCCACAAAGTGCTATACCTACTTGAACAAGGCCATACGGGATAGGCCATGTAAAAGGAATGAGATTAAAACTAGAGCTTTTGACTTTCCCATCGTTCTTATAGATCATCAGTTTGTACATTTGAGTTCAGTTGCAGGTAGTATGTCCTTTGAGGCAGCACCCTACCTGTATCAGTTGCCAAAGCGATATCAAGAATTTGATCTATTGTGGAAATGTCTAGGTCTCCGAGACAGGTTTACAGTTGAAGACTACATTGCTGTCCTTCATAGCATTGCTAGAGAGCATCAAGGAAATCGGTTACCTAAAAATGAATTTCATTTAACAATGAAACTCATCAGTGTGATATTTGAAAGAACAATAGATGAAACTGCTGTTAGTTGTGATCAAACTCAGTGTATGCTCCTTCCAGATCAAGATGGAATCTTGCGTCCTGCAGACAAGCTTCACTACAATGACACTCCTTGGTTACCTTGTGAGAGCGGAATGCTCTTCTGTCATGATTTGATCCCACGGTCTATGGCCTTGCAGTTTAAGGTACCAACTAAAATTCACAAAACTCTGCAGAATCTGAAAATCTCTCCGTTATCCCGCTGGGTGTCAGACTTTGGGGCCAAAGAAGATCTTACAAGACGTATCAGGAACATTATCAGTGAATACTCCTCCAAAACAGATATTCTTAAGGAGCTGATCCAGAACGCCGATGACTCTGGTGCCACAGAGATTCATTTTGTGTGGGACAAGCGCACACATCCTACGTTACGGACCTTTGGGGAAGAGTGGAACCCACTGCAAGGCCCAGCCCTTTGTATCTATAACAACAAAATCTTTACTAATGAAGATATTGAAGGGATTCAACAACTAGGCAAAGGTGGGAAAGGTGATAGACTGGACAAGACTGGGAAGTATGGGCTTGGGTTTAATACGGTCTATCACTTGACAGACTGCCCGTCTTTTGTGACAGGTGACAGTACATTGTGTGTATTTGACCCCAATCTTCTGTTCTTAAAAACTGCGCATCATAGCTCTCCCGGTGCAATGATGGTGGTGAACCCAGAGTTCAAAAATACATTTCAGGATGTGTATGATACTTTCCTTCCTGCCAACTTTAATCTGGAACAGGGGACACTCTTTCGCCTGCCACTAAGGACAGCTGAGATTGCACATAAATCTCAAGTCTCAGATCAGACGGTATCGATTCGTGACATCGAGGCACTATGGGGGGAACTGGAGAAAAATGCAAGCAACTTTATACTTTTTCTAAATAACATTCAGAGCATCACATTCTCAAAAATCACACAGGAAGATGGTCAGCTAAAGAAGATTATTTCACTTGATGCACAAACTAGCAATATTAGTGCACAGCAGCATATGGCTTTCCAGAACAAACTCCAGGAGTTTGCAGAGTCACAATTTACCATGGAGGAGACCACACCGTACCAAGTGTTTTACACTGTGGATGTACGTTGTAGCTGGTCTCAATTAGCTGCTAAATGGGTTGTAGCCAAGCAGATTGGAGTTAAGGGTGATGATAAATTGGCTGATATACGTAGAGTCTGTGAGAGCTTGAAGTGCTGCCGTATAGCACACGGGGCTGTGGCAGCATGCATTAATGACTTAGTACCAGGTAGGGCATTTTGCACTTTACCATTACCAGTGGAGACAGGCCTGCCAGTTCATATCAATGGAAATTTCATAGTGGACTCTGCCCGTAGGGACATCTGCAGAGAAGATGGTGGGAGTGGAAAAACTGAATGGAACTCTTTGCTCCTAACACATATTCTTGCCCCACTGTATAGTGATCTCCTGGAACACTTGTGCAAATTGTTTTATAAAAACACAGCAGGGCCTTTGAGGTTTGAAAACTTTAGTGCATGTGAATATTCTCTTAATGCAAACTTGTTATGTTTGTTCCCACGCATATCTGATAAAATTCCCTCACTGTTGCAGAAGATGGTTCATCACGTCTACCGTACAATCTTTGAAAAGCGAAGTACTCTCATTCCTGTCTATAAGAAAGAAACTATACAAATTCATACATTTAGAAAAGATATTGTGATTGTCGAATGGGCAGGTGTCAATCAAGTGATAACAGACGAACCCCACTTTCTTTTGGGAAAGCTAAATGCAGAATTGGAATGTGCGCTTCAGAACATCAGAATGAAAATGGTGCTTCCCTTTCAGAGTCTTCAGAGCATCTTTGAGGAGTTTAAAAAGGCACGGGTACAGGTTATAGCTCTGCGTCCTGAAACAGTCTGCAAATACTTAAAGGTCCAAAGTCTTTACCCAGAAGGGCACACCTTACCTCACCCAGTCTCCGACACCCTCCTTCAAAGTGAAACCTGCTGTCACTCTCTATTGAACTTTTGTCTTAAGGTTGAAAAGAAAAAGATGGGTGATTGTTTGAATGGTCTTCCTCTTCTTGTGACTCTTGATGGAAAACTGAGAAGGTTCTGTGAGGCTGAGCCCAAGTATCATACTCTATTTTCATTCTTATTTCCGGCACAGAAACACATTTTTATCAGCCATGATGTTGTTGATGTTGAGAACGCTTTATCACTTCGGAAAGCAGGCTTCTTGAAAGATTTCACAATTCAAGAATCGGCGAGTTTCATCAAAGACGTTTTACAGCAATGTTTGAAAGTGTCAGCAAACAATGACATTGTTCACCATGAATTACCTAAAATTGCTGAAGTCTGGATGAAGGAAGTCTGGAAATTCTTTGAGACCAAGATTAACAAAAGCCATGAAAATGATGTGACCACCCAAATTATGTTTCAAGAATTTGTTGCCATTTTTTGTGACTGGGCAATTGTACCAGTGTCCTTTGAATATAAAAATGGCATATTTCTATTGCCTACTGGTAGCCTCAAGATGATTTTCTATGAATTGAATGATGATATGGCCAAATGTCTATTCAAGTTAGGTTTTCCTAAGCTAAACACATCAATAATTCCTTTTAACATAGGATACCAAATCATCAAGCCTTACTTACTGCAGACTAACAGCTGCTCCTCTGTCCTGGAGATGTTGTGGTCCAGAAACAACCTCCTCCACTGGAACAAGTTGAGTAGAAGGGAGATCGAAACGCTACTGAGTTTACTTGTAGATGGGTTACCTAAAATAAAAAATAAGACCTGTTTTTTAACCAAATCCAGTATTTACCCTTATTTGAGACAATAGATGGAAAGCATCAGTCCCTGGATGTCTACCAGAAGAGGTACATCCTTCATACAAAGCTCTCAAAGGAACTGAATGATGTCTACAGAGGGCTCTACCAGATAGATTCACAGACTGTCTTTTTACGTGATTGCTACCACGATACAGTTTTGGCTAAGAACTTGAACATTCAAACATTTGATGATTTACAATTTCTTTTACATTTTCTGCTTCCCCTGCTTCCAAACATGCGTGAAGATCATCTAATAAAAATTCTAAACCTGCTACTGAATATAAAGCATCAGTATCCTGAAGCATTTGAAGCTGAAAAGCACATCATTTTCTCTTCACTTAGTTCGGTCCAATTCATTAGAGATGGAGAAGGGATGCTTCAGCAGGCATCTTACTATTATGATCCTGACTGCTCAGTATTTAAAACTTTTCAGATGCCCACAAGGTTTATTCCAGAAGACTTTTTCACTCAGATAGGATACACATTTAGAAGCATTAAGGAGATCCTGCTTGGTATTGGTATGACGCATGAAGTATCTGACCAGGACTTCATTGCATTTGCAACTGAGGTTGAACAAGAAGCACAACGAGGTATCTTGGTAAAATCACTGGAGCCCAAGATAAAAGTATTGTTCTTACACATGCTTAAATTGAAAGTGGACAATCTTACAAAGGACTTCATTGAGAAAGTCTCTACTATCAAATTTTTATCTGCAGTTAACACAAATATTGACTTGCAGAAAATACACCCAGCATATGCAAATAATACCCATCTGATTCCTCTTAAAGATTCCATTGTGAAGTCATGTGACAGTGATGAAATGCTCATGTGGACGTCTGTGGCTTTTTTGCAAACAAAATATGGGTCATCAAATAACATTAAAATGCCCTACTTTACTGAGCGAGAAAAAAATCTGCTAAAGTCATTTGGTGTCCTTTTTGATCCACCCTTGGTGTCAGTACTGCAGAACATAAAGAACGTGTGTCAAGTACGTTTTGAAAACTTAGAACTTGTTCAAATACGACGTCAAGTTCTAGAAAAAACCTACATTTTTCTCGAAAGACATCTTCCATTTGATCCTACTCCTCTTGCTAGCTTACCAGTGATTTTATTGGAAGATAATACTCTGGCAGAATCTAGTCAGGTACTATTTTCACTGCCTGAAGACCTTTTGTTCAAGCCATACCTTTTCATTGTGCCTTCTCAGTTGACTAGGTACAGGGTGTTGTTCGAGAGTATTGGAGTAGAGGCAGAGCCAAGTGTGTTCCACTATACCAGGGTGCTTGCTACAATCTATGAGGAAATAAAAGAGAAGGATTCCCCACATGGCAACCAGAGGACAACTCTTCTTAAAGCCACAGAAAAACTGTTCTTGCTGATAAAACAAAGTTCACCTAACAATGACCTTCGAAGTGTAAAATCCCTTTACCTCCCAGCTTCAGACGGGAGACTCTATGATTCAGCCAAGTTGGTTTATAACAATTGCAATTCCAAGAGGACAATCAGTTCTCTAGAGGGTTCCTTTAAGTTCCTGGTGCACATTGAAAAATGCAGTCTTTTTAATGATCAATATGAAATGGAGAAACTCCTCCAACAGCTTCCAGAGGAAATTCGGCCTAAGATGCTCTCACAAGTCACATCAGAAAACCTTCACTCGTGGATCCCATGCAGTCTTGGTGATGACTGTGAGTTGAAAGGACGATTACGTGGCCTCTTCTCATCCAGTATCTTCCAGGAAGGGCTTGTGAACCTGCTGAGAGCACAAAACAAGGGAAAGACGTCTGCAGGAGAGGCTGCTAAAGAATGCAGAGCTGTTTTCAGAAAACTAGAGCTTATTTGTTGCATGTCGATAGAGACAATTCTCTTTAAAGGATTAGAGTCTCTGCAGGACACATGCTTGTTCAAAGATGTGTTTATCTTGAAGACAATGGAAGGAGAGTGCCAAGTTTACCTTGTGCACAAGGAAGCAACTTGTTTTTGTGAAACCATAAAGATAATAACATCTCTGGCAAAGGAGATTAATGGCTTAATGATGAATGTGCTCAGCCATGATTCATTGTTGATACTCGTAGAAATGCTCACTTGTGGAAACCCTCAAGATATAAGCAACGTCATGAAAGATCACGGTATTCTGACAAAGAATTCTGCAAGCCAGATGAGTTTTTCTATGCCAAATCCAGGTGAAGATATTCCTGCTGAGTGGCATGACTCTCTAGAAATGAACATTGTCAACAAATTTAATGTAGGTGAATTTGTGGGTTACATGGATCCTGATGAAGAAGGTGTTTACCTCTACGCAATCATTCTGGAGAAGTTGGATTCAAGGGTTAGTGGTGACATCGAAGTGGAGATGTTCAGAATTGATCTTGGGCCAGATCGTACTATGGATGTCAGCGCTCTAGATCTGTATCAGTTCAAGAGATGTCACATCAACAAGAACAACTGCAGAGAACTGCTGATGGTGGAGAACCTACAAGACCAAAAGGAAAGTCAAGACAGGTGGTTTGACAAATCTTTGGGGGACATAAAAAGAGAGATAGATGAGAAACTCCATGAGATATGCAAATTGTCAAAGAAGGAGAGGACACAGTCCATTCGAAGGCTTTATCTTTGGTGCCACCCAGACAAGAATATTGGGCAAGAACAATTAGCTGATGAAGTCTGCAAATATCTTCAGCAGAGAATACGAGACCTAGAAGATGACAGGGGTGACAATGGCCTGGGCAGAGGTTCCAGCAGCCCAAGCAGAGATTGCAGTAGCTCAAGCCACTCCAGAAATGAACACAATCCTCGTAGAGGCTTTCCCAAATTCTGGAGTAGATGGGATGGTGAGGCATCTCAGCACCGTCAGCATCATGAAAACTTTACAAGAAGATCTAACTGTGAATATGATTTTTGGGGCTACCATGACAGGCAGCAAAGAAAGCCAAGACTGGGTGAAGCTAGCAGGTGGTTCCGGCAGGCCGAATGTGATCTCAAAGCTGCTTTCCATGACGTTGATCGTGGCAGTCCTGAATGGGTGCTATACAAGATTCACCAGGCAATCCAGAAAGCTTTGATTGCGGTTCTGTGCAAGAACTCTCACAGATTTGATACAGATGTTCCCATCTCTGATTTGGCTCGCAGAATCTGTGCTTTTAGCAGCAGCCTTGAGGAAGTACAGGACATGGTCATTGAACTGGAGAGACTTGGTGTGGACAATAAAAAGACACAGTATCCAAATTATCATCGGTCACCTGCCATACCTAATGACATCTTCTCAACAAGCCAAGAGAAAGCTTTAGAGCTGGCTAGAGATATACTTAACAAAATCAATGAATATATTCGGCCATGACAAGTCTAAATGGGGAACAATATGCTGTCTGTAGAGGGGCAGATATACATATTGTAACTTGAATTCTATCTCCAATTTTAGAGTCCTTGTGGGTGCTGCAGCCACAACATCTGTTAACCCATTACTTTTGACATGAGGTTGAGTTAGGTTTCAGGTAGTGTATAACATCCTATTTGCATTCCAGAATTGCTTTGGGAATTTCTGTTAATATTGCTTGCTTTCATTCATCCATTTTTGTTGTCAGTTCATTTTCTCCCACGTAAAAATCAATAAGGTTGACCCCTTGTACCACCCTTAGCTCTTCAACAGCAATCCTCTTTACATTCATGCAAGAATATTGCAAGAAGTGGAGTAAACTGGGCTTCTAGGGCACTCTTTAATTTCTGTTCCTGCGTTTACCTCCCCCCTCCCATCCACACCGCCCCACCCTGAAACCAGAGTAGGGAATGGCAGTGCTAGGTGTAGCATAGGGCTAGCCAGAGGAAGCAGGTACTGCCCTAGGCTACCTATAATTGTTCTCCTAATTAAACTTATCAGGATGACCCTAGCTTGCTTACAGATCTGTTCACTATTTGATCAAAACCCTAAACTGCATAATGATATCTGTGTGATATATATTTCCACAGTGTTTAGAACCATTTAAAAGAGCAAAAAAAACATGATTCTTACATTTTCTATGAATGCATGAGACTATATCTTCAATGAGGCATTACACATATGCCCTTGTTTGATCTATTGCTGGGAATCTGTTCTTGGAATGAGGCTAAAAAATGCAAAGAAACATAAATAATTAAGCCTTGAAGCACTTTCTCAATACTAAAGCATTGATGTCCTGCAGCACTGTGACTAGGCAGTCATCAGTGCATGTGCTGATATATGTATTGTGACGAATCTACGCGTACCTCTAAAAAGGCACCCACATTTTGTTTTTAATATTTTAATTCCCTTGCTGTTAAGCAACGTGCCTCTCTGTTGTCTAAGACTGCATAATTTCCGACAACTCTTCTAGGCTGTTTCAGCATAAAGGTGCTGTAACCGACAAGTTTTCCGCAGTTTATAAACATATAGGTGAGTGTTGAACATTGACGGTGAAGTCCAAAGAGAGAGTCATAGCTCTGACTGAACGACGTCTTTCCCTTGATTTCCCACAAGGCAAACGATCTTCATTGGGAGGGCTGAAGTTTGTACAAACACCGGAACCAGCGCATGTATCGATTATCGATACTGATCATCATGAACCTGTAATAGGTGTGACTCAATTGTCTCTGTCTCCCCTGACTCCCTTGGACTTATCTATAATAACTGAGACTACAACTAGTCCGCAGGTTACACAGGTTACGGAGGCTATTAATGAAGATATAGAATGTAACACTTCTAAAGGTGTTGCCACGAGATCAGCATTTAAACTTAATCCTCCCAATGCAGGGCTGGCATTACAAAAACCTGCTAAAAGGAAGAGGCGTGGGGTGCAAATGCAGAAAAATGCAAAAAAACAAATGCCCATTAGGAATGGAGAGACACCTTCTCTATTAGTAACTACCCCGCATGCGAAATTGGTAGGTGCTGTCCCTAATCATGATGTATATGGTAACTTGTCCCCTGAAGCCACCGAAGCATTACTGGTTAAAATTGAGGCTTTAATGTCGACATGTCTGAGCCCAATTACGGAGAGGCTTAAGGTGCTTGAGGATAGATTAACACACTTTGAATCACAAATCGTCCCTAATTTTTGTATTATGAGGGACAATTTGGGAAAACTTGAAGGGCTCAAACTACCTGATGAGAAAGGCCCAACTGAACAGATTCTGTCTAAATCTATTGTTGTTAACCCTGCATTACTAAATGTAACCCCTGTATCACTGGTTTCGAGAGGTGTGGAAATCGTCCCTGCTGAAGATATAGAATGCAGAGGAGGTGGGGTGGGAGTGGGAGAATTAGGTAATATGTCTTGTGAACTTGCGGAATGCATTCCTAATACGCCCGGGGAGGAGGGACCCAGGGGACGGGGGGAGAGATCCATTCAACAACAAATTATACGGGGGTCACTAGGAAAACAACGTGCGAATGGCACTCAGGGAGATGGGAATTCAAATACGCGTAAGTCCCAGGCGCGCAGCACAGACCTGAAGAGACTGGGGATTTTACATCTTCCCCCAGCCGCAGCGCCTCTGGTAGTGGTCTTAACAAATGTTCCAACTCTACAGGAGGGGAACATTGAAACTGCAGAACAGTTAATGGCAAAGTCATTGTATTGGCTCACTGGGCAACTTAAGACAGAGGGGATATTAGGCTATGACATTTATAATCAAATGATCATGGCTAGACGTGTTACATGGATGGGATATCTTAAAAAGGAAGTACAGGGTGATTGTGTTGTAATTAATTTCAATAATAGGCAGGTAGTTAGATTTTTATTGGAGTGTTTAGGGGGCAGAAACCCAGGAAACTATTTGGAGAATATTTCACTTTTGCCTTTAGGATCTTTCTATAGGCCATTCCAACATTTACCGCCAGTGAGAGGGAATCGATCTGCCCTAAATAGACCACTAGATGGTTTTGTGGATTTTAATCATGTAAACAGGTTTGCTCCTCTGTCAGGGTTAGATACTTGTGATTGACAGTTTACTGATGCAACGCGGGTGGTGGAGGATTCTGTCATACACATAATTGATCTACCAATGACCACACCATTTAACGGCGAAGATACCCAAGAGGGAAATATAATTATTGTTGGTGAAGTAAATCTGACTCCTTTACTGATAACATCTGACTCTATATCGACGCCTCAAATAAGCGATAACACTTTGGGTATAAGTATTGGAGCAACGTTGAATGGTAGTGATAGTGATAAAGGAGCTGGGAATTGTAGCTTTATGTTTTGGAATATTGCTGGCTTAAAATCAAAAGTGACAAATGAAATATGGGTAGAATTTATACAGAAGTTCGATCTGATAAGTTTACAGGAAACATGGGCTATTGATCCGACTCATATTAATGGATACAAAACCTTGCATACACCAGCTGTAACCTTCCTACATGGCAGGGCTAAGGGAGGGTTGTGTACCTATGTTTCCAATTTAGTAACCTTTAAAAATATTAACATGATGTTTGAAGAGTGTTATTACCAGATTATTAGATTTAGGGTAAACGAAAATTGCATATTAATACTGGTAAACTATTATAACAATATCTCACAAAATTGACTTGAGGATATTGTGAAGGCCTACAACAATTACAGGAAGTTGAGAAGAAAGATCTGATTGTAGTGTGGGTGGGGGGGGGGGCGATTTTAACATCTCTCCTTGTTATTATGCTGACACAAGGAATTGTGGAATTACTGATGACAAGGAGATTACTTTTCCTCACTTTTCACATACAAAATATGGTGACAGTTTAAATGATTTAATATTTCAATTTGATTTGAGCTTTGCTAATATCCTAAGTACTCCCCCTGTTTCTTCCCCCCCCACATTTAATGGGTGTGGTACACCGTCTACAATAGACTTTATACTCGTTCTCAATAGGTATTGCTCAAGTATTAAAGGTTTTATAAACCACCAGATAGTATTGAGCGACCATTATGCCCAGAGTGTGGATATTCTGCTCTTTAATGATGGGAAGAGAAGGACCAATGGTTGTAATATCAGAACAGAAAATATATTATTAACCAGACAAAATGGTTACTCCCTTAGTTGGGATAAGGTGGAATCAAAAAATGTCATGGCTAACATTGTAAAAAATTGCTATCCTAGCATCATGGTATGCTTGGATGAGCTTACACCCCCAAAAGGTATTGTGGATAATTTCATACTCATTACAGATTATATAAAGAAAGCTCTTACTGTTCACACAAATAAAAGGAAAATGATCAAAACTGAAGGGTGGTTTGATTCGAAATGTACGAAGGCCTATAGAAAGCTCAAGAAAATCATACATATAGAAGTAAAGGACAGAAATATGGTTAGAAATGCCCGAAAAGAATATAAGGGTGCCCTAAAAGAGAGAAGAGATATGTTAAGATTAGAATCTTGGATATCTCTGCACAACGCGGCGGAATCAAAAGATTCTAGTGCCTTCTGGAAGGCAGTTAATGCACCATTCCTTAGAGATAATGAACTAGCAACAATTGAGGTTGCAATCCCAGAGCAACAGTGGATTGAGCATTTCTCTTAGTTATATGAGGAAACGTGCTTTGAGACAAATACAAATACAGGCTCAAAGGTGCAGCAATGCAACCTTATGAAGGATCATAATAACCTGCTCTATTTTGATCTGAGCGAGGTAAATGTAGCTATTGAATCTAGTGTGGGTGAGAAGGCAGCAGGCCCAGATGGTGTTCCTGCTGATATTTTTAAATCTAATGCCACCTTATGGGGTCCGCTATTGACACAAGTGCTTAATGCAACTATCATATCTGGATTTGTCCCATTATGGTACGAATCAATTTTGGTACCAATTTTTAAAAAGGGAAATAGATCGGACCCGGCATGCTATCGTCCGATATCTTTGTTGGACTCAACTATGAAAATTATGGGCCGGGTAATATTAAATAGATTGCAGGGTTGGGCAGATGAAAGATCAGTAATTAGTGACTTGCAGTATGGCTTTCACAAGAAGCTTGGCACAATAGAGCAAGGTCTTAATTTAGATATAATCATGAATAAATATATAAAATCAAAGAAGGGAGCCTTATACTTGGCGTTTGTCGATTTATCATCGGCATTTGTTGGCGTGAGGCACAATAATTTATGGCTGATTTTAGAGGAGCTGGGTCTCGAACCAGCGATGATTTCCTTTTTAAGAGAATTATATTTGGGGGCAAAGGCTAGTGTGCGATATGGTATGGGTGGGAATGTAAAGGGTATTTTAAAGTTAGCAGGGGCGTGCAACAGGGTTGCGTCCTTGCCCCTTTCCTCTTCACACTTTATATAATTGATCTTGAAAAAGTACTAGTCAAAGAACATATAGACTTTCCAGCGGTAGGCAAACGACCAATCCCCGCATTACTATACGCTGATGATGCGGTCCTTATGGCCCGCACACCAATAGGATTACAAAGAGCAGTGACAGCTATGAGAAATTTATGAAGGAAAGGGGACTCTCCATTAATTCAACGAAAACTTTTGTTATGAATTGTGGAGCGGGTAGTATTAGAACAAGAACTATTTTTATAGAGGGGAAGAGGATTGGAAGCACTAAGGTTTTTCCCTACTTAGGAATTTTATTTGATCGATCTGGGTCATGGGTGCAGGCAGTAAAATCAAGAAGATTGTTGTACATTAAAACTCTGTCTGCGCTCATGAATCTTAGCAGGAAATTAGGTAAACGCCCCACGATGGAGTTACTGAACATTTATAAAGCAAAAAGTGTGACTGTAGCCACATACGGAGCAGGTATATGGGGCTACGTAGATGTAACTTCTCTACAGGCAGCTGAAAATATATTCCTGAGATTCTTATTAACAGTTTCAAAGAGTACTTCTTCGTTTGTTTGCCACACGGAATTAGGTCTCCTCTATTTGGAGGATATTATAAAAATTCAACCAGTTCTGTTGTGGCACAGAATATGGATTACAGAAGAAACACATTTTAATCGTAAAATCCTAGTTGACTGTGCTGGCCTAGATGGAGTGCTAAATATTAGATGGCTCTCTTATGTGAAAATGTTCTTATGCAATATAGGACACTGAAGTTTTCACGATGCACCACTCACTATGATAGGATATACCAGGAAAGAACTTAAGAATGATTGCCTGCAATATCTGATTGAAAGGAGACATAGTGCAGAGTCGAGTAAGGTAACAGTACAAGCCCATAACCTTACTCTAACGACTTTTTTAATGCAGCCATATTTACGCCTGATAACCAATGAGTATGATAGATTCTTATTGATCCGTTTTCGACTGGGGACCCTGTACAGATTATTAAGTTTTCCTATTATTAATGATTGGTCAAAGTTGTTATGTAAATGTCCGTGTGACAACACCTCTGATCAGTCGACTATTCATGTCCTGTTTTTCTGTAAATTTTATTCTCTACAAAGGAAAAGGTGGATAATCCCAGTTGTAAAAACATTTGGATTGAGGCTATGTCGTCCAGCTTTTCTGGCTTTACAACAGCTAGACACAGTATTTGCTGTTGCCTCTGTTACTGCTTTTTTTAAAAGTGTTTTTAGCATAGGAAAACGATTATTACATGATATCTTGATAATGAATAGTTGTATATAAAAATGGAATTTATTGTAACTTTTACTCTGTACAGAATGTTTCATAAGAATTTTTACTCTGTGCTTTTATGGTTATTAAGATGTAACCGAATAAAGTAATTTTTGATTTGATTTGATTTTGAGTCATGTGTTTTGGGTGGAGGTATCCTTTAGGGCTGTACTGCTGGGCTGGATAGTGGTCGCTGACTGTTCCTAAATTGTGCTTGTTTGTGTGAATTAATGGAAAACAAGAAGTGGGAAACCACATTGAAAGGAACCAAATAATTGAAAACGAATTTCAAGGAAAGTCAATTTTGAGGAAATAGAAAAAAATCGAAAATCAAAGGAAACATTTTAATGAAAAGCTATTTTTAAGGAAAATCTCAAATTACATTAAAGTGCAGTTTAGGTCATCTGTGGGGTTTTTGTGTTCAGGGATGGGGATTAGTGTTTTTTAGAAGTGAGGAATAATTGGCATAGAAAGGGTTTTTTAGGGTTTAGAGATGGGTCGAATGTGGGGGTGGTGAGGGGTTTTAAGGGGTTTACCGATGAGTGGTGTTTAGATGTATGAGGTGTTTTTAGGTTTCAAGTATGGGTGGAGCATAAGAGTGTTGAGGGGTTTTAGGGTTTATGGATATGCTGAGTTTAGGGCCGGTGAGGGTTTTTAAGGTTCAGTTATGGGCATCGACTGGAGTGGTGAAGAGTTTTTAGGGTTTATGATGGGGTGGGATTTAGGGTGGTGAGGGATATTTCAGGATTCAGCGATAGGTGGAGTTTAGATTTTGAAAGGGGTTTTTAGGGTTCAGGGATTTGCACTTTAGGTTGATGTGGTGCTCTTTTGGGTCATGGATGGCTGATGTTTAAGGATGGCGAGGGTTGTTTAGGGTATAGGGATGGGTGGAGCTTGGGTGTGCTGAAGTGTTTTAAGAGTTATGGGATGTGTGGGATTTAGGCTTAGAAAGTGTTTTTTAGGGTTCAGGAATGGGTGGAGTTGGGGGTAGTGATTGATTTTATGGTCCTGGGGTGGTGGACTTTTGGGGTAGAAAGGGCTTTTGATCTTCAGGAATGAGTGTAGCTTAGGTGCGGTGAGGGATTTTAGGGGGCAGCGATTGATGGTGTTTCGGGGTTGTGAATGGGCAGCGATGGGTGGTGTTTATGAATGGTGATGGGTCAGCAAATTTAAAGTATCCAAAATAATTGTTTGACCATGTAAAAGATATAAATAATATGATTATATCTCCTGAAGTAAAGAACTGAAATAAATATATCTGACAAAACTGTTTCTCAAAGTAAGACCTTCAACCATTGCATTTACACTTTTTAAAAATAAGCATTCTAAAACCAATTTCGACCAAAACCACATTCTATGAATTGGTATCTGTGAAAGGGTAAATGCCATTCATTCTGAAAAAATACATTAAATAGTTTAGGTGAAATGGTTTGTCAGTAATGGTATTCCATGAAATCTACTTTCTATGAAATCACATACAACCTATTGTGCTGTCGCAAAGCATTCAGAGACGGTGGCCGTCCGCAAAATCTAACTCCAACTGGTGTTTAAACTTTCCGATAGCCCATTGTGTCCTGGTTTGACACAGGATTAAAACAAGGGTTGGTCTGTAACCCTGTCTTAGACATGGTCAAGTCTTTCCTCAACATTTCACATTTCTCAAGTGTGTGGTGTCAGTCTCTCATTTTCAGAGGGGCAGAGAAAGGGCGGTCTTGATCCCAACTTAAACCAGCTCTTTTGCATCTGCTGTCCGTGCCCTCCTCACCTTACATTACCTGCCACTGTGTGCATGTGTTGGTCATCAGTAATCCTGGTGGTTGTTCGGACTGGTCAATGAGAGATAATGATGGTCTGTCACATCCTAGTGTCAGGTCGATATGTTTCAGCCAAATATGCGTGCTTTTTGAGTCACAGTGGATTTTTTCAGGACCAAGTTGTTAGGGAGACCCTAGTCAGTGGGCACATGTGCTCTAAGGTAGGCGTAAATAGTGTTAAGTGGTTCGTAACCTACAATTTTCACCAACCTTCTTGTCATTTCTATAGTGAATATCATAGAAAAGCATTATAGAGGCAATAATGGTAGCACATAGCACTGAAGAAATTATGCAAAGCCAGTGCGGCGCGCTTCTGCATACAAATGTATTCATCATGCTTCTCCGCACCATGTCAGCATATGTGCAGTATATAGACACCATTATCCTACCACATGAAGCATACCATGGCATTCAGCTGTTGCTTTCTTCCACTGGCAAAAAGACGTTTCTCGGAGGCGTGGTCATAATTAAAATCAGGCAAAAAAAGTGCAATTTAGACAATTGTGCATCGCATCCCAAAGCTTGTAGTCCAAGAAATAAAAAAAGTGAATGTGTATAAAGACACAAAAGTGTCTGTCAATTATATCACCTACTTTAATCGCACTCGCAGGGAAACATGGATCTTGCGAGGGGTGCGGGGCCTGTAGTCCCACTGCGGGCCCGGGGATAATTCATAACTGTCATAAATTGCCCCCAAGTAAAGTTACGTCTAATATTTGCCGGACTACCGAAATTGTACGTTCTGGGGAAATCAGACAAGAATCCAGAATGCTGCCCTCTCCCCCACAACTTACTTTGTGAAGGCAAACCGCCCATCTTAGTAACTTTTACCGCCCTCATAGAGATCCAAATGTTACTTGCCCTCTACCCGGCATCATGGTCTAAATAGCCGAAGTATGAGTCTCTGATAGGCAGAGTGTATGTGCAGAGGGAAGGCGCAGGAATGTGCCAAGGAGAATCCACATGGTTGCTCATGGAACAGTCCATTAAAGTGCTGTAGATGGTGTACAAGGCACGGAATAGGCATAAACCTCGTGTACCACACATTTCCGCATTTCTGGCCTCATGCAATCAACACTTTTGAGCCATTGTATCCTCCAAGAGTGCCTGAAAGATCCAGCCTGAGGTAATAGCTTTTGTGGTGCTGGCAGCCAGCGTCTAGAATGCTCACCATCTCCATCTCCGGCTCCACCTTGACTATTCAACTTTTCAGAAAAGATTAAATACCTGATTATGGATTAATTTGTGAACACTGCTCATTTTTTTTTACATTTTTTTATTGAGGTTTTTTTTCAACAGCATACAGCATAATCACAGTCCAAGGATACACTGCTATAATATTCCTTGCTTTAAAGAACAACATAACAATTGAAGACAGAAAAATAAAGTGGTAGGTACCTTCTTTTGATTGGTAGATAGCATACATGTACATGACTTGCTTTGCTCTCTCCACAACAGAAATAAAACTGCGAGTCCGGGAGGTTGTGGTTCCCCATTAATCGTCCTCTACAATTACATCTTATACAGCATCCATATCATTTTGAGCCAATAAATATTCTCTCAGAGGTGTCCAGATATCTGTGGGTCTGGAAGTTGACGACAGTTCCTCAGCATATAATTCCAGCTGGTCTCGACAATATATCATGTCTTTTATCCACCCATCAACTTTTGGAACCAACCTGCTTTCCCATGTAAATAACACTCACCTCCTTGCAAGTAAGAGGGCCACTCGCACAAACCTTCCCACCGCAGCCTTGATTTGGGGGACAAAGCCCAGGAGGCACTCCAGTGGCGTACATTGTAAAACCTGTCCCGTCATAGTATGTATGGTAGTAACAACAGTTTCCCAATACTGGAATACCGGCGCATACAAAGGGAGCTTGTGTGCCCGCCTACCAATCGCCTGCCAGGCCTTGACAGTGGTGTCTATTGTGTTGATCTCCGTCCTAGGCGTTTGTCTATGAGTATGTGTGATGACACTCCTCAGAGGCACAGGGTGAGCGTCTCCGTCTTCAACAGCCACATGTGGAATATAGTCATGAGATTTAAACCAGTAATATGCATACTGCATGCATAGGTAATACACATAGAAGTCTGGAGCAGTGAACCCTCCCTTCTCATAAGTCAACGTTAAAGTATGCCAGCTAATTCTAGGCTGCTTATTCCCCCATGCTAGCCTCAATAATTGAGTTTGTACCGTTTAAAAAAAATGTTGTGTCAGTGGAATTGGAATATTGCAAAAAAGATACAGATACTTAGGGAGGATGACCATCTTGATTACAGCTATACGATCTGCTAAGGACAACGGCAGGCGGGCCCACCAATCAACCTGCTGCACTAAGGTGTTATAAGCCTGCCCATAATTCACCGTGACCACCACCTCAGGGTCTCGATGCACCCATATTCCGAGGTACTTGACCGGTTCTTCTGACCATACCAGTGGGTACTCCACTTGGGGTGGGGCCGTAGCTAGCGTTAGAGGGATGATGACAGATTTTGCCCAATTTATTTGTAGCCCTGAAAAGAGGCCAAATTTGATATATTCTCGTATAATCTGGGATAGATAACGCTGGGGTTCACGAACAAAGAGGACCATATCGTCCGCATATAGGGAAATCCCGACCGGCCGATGATTAAAATTTAGGGCAGCATCCCTATGCCTCTGCCTTATTTTACACGCTAATGGCTCTAATACAAGGGCAAAGAGCTTATGCTCTGGCTGCAGATGTTTTTCTTTTAATAGGTGATTTTAATTATCACGGGGAGATTCTTTCGGACTCAGACACAAATCAGCTGATCACCACTATGAACTCTCTGGGATTGACTCAAATGGTGATTGGCCCCACTCATGTTGCAGGCCATACGCTTGATCTTTTGTTTACGAATGCTACAAACATCATAGTAGAACCTCCTCTCCCGCTACTGTGGTCAGATCACGATCTACTGAAGTTCACTATCCCTAAAATCAGTCAAAATGAGTCAAGAAGTAAGAAAATGTGGCGAAGATCATGGAGGAAAGTTACCCCCCACCACTTTTGCTGCCCATTATAATCTCCCACTGCTATGTAAAGAGGGGAATATGGACCAGGCTGCCAATCTTTTTGAGGGGGAAATAACAATGGCTCTAAATCAAATTGCTCCTCTTACCACGGTCAATATAAAAGCCAGAATTGCCCCTTGGTTTACTAAGCAATTAAAAACATTAAAGGTCTCCTGTAGAACAGCAGAACGCAAATGGAGAAAGAGCAAAGCCCGAACTGACCGGGAAAGCTATAAATATATACATCGTAATTACATGGACTCCATTAAGCAAACAAAAATAAATTTTCTCCTAAATCGTATTGAAAAGGCGGCAAACTCTAACAAAGAACTCTATAACATCGTTAAGGAATTTACAAAGCCCCCTAGTCAGCCAGAAATTCCTGTTTCACAGGAGTGGGCAGACTCCCTTTCCGAATTCTTTTAAACCAAAATTGCCACTATTCACAATTCATTCCCTGTGCAACAGCTTTTAAACATTCAGGAAAACCATCATGCTCCCCCAGATGACCCCCTTCCCCTCTTAGAGGTTTTCTATCAATACAGCTCTGAGGAAGTGGCCAAGGCACTGGGAAAAATTAAATCAGGCTCACCAGTCGATCCAGTATCACCTCGTTTTTTGTCCACAATTCTTCCGGTGCTATTGGACGACATCACAACTTTATTTAACAGGTCACTCTCAACAGCAGTTGTACCAAAGATTTGGAAAGCAGCCAGAGTCAGACCAATTTTGAAAAAGCCCACTGCAGACCCTAAACTTTTAACCAACTATCGCCCTATCTCGCTGCTCCCATTTTTTGGGAAAGTACTTGAGTATTTGGTCAACAGGCAGCTCGTAGACCATCTTGAGAGCCATGGCCTATTAGACCTTTCACAGTCCGGTTTCAGGGCCGCTCATAGCACGGAAACCGCGCTGGTAGAAGTTACGGATAACATCCGAATTGCATTAGACAGAGGTCAGTCATCTATTCTCATCCTGCTGGATTTATCAGCTGCCTTTGACACCATATCACCACAGCACTCTTGAACAACGACTCTGGGATATTGGTGTCAGAGGGACAGCCTTGGAATGGCTTAAAAGTTATTTGAGGGATCGAGTCTCTGCAGTACAGATCGGCGACCTAATCTCCTGTAATAGGTCTGTTAGGATGGGTGTGCCTCAGGGCTCAATTTTGAGCCCCACACTATTCAATCTTTATATGACTCCCCTGGCCTCAGTGATCAGAACATACAGCTTTGATGTAGTGTCGTATGCAGATGATACTCAGATACTCATCACCCTTGGTCCTGATCCCATCGAGACAAAGTCACGTTTCAGGAACTGTATGCTTCATATAGTTGAATGGATGAACACCAACCATTTACAATTAAATGGAAGTAAAACCGAGATAGTTCTCTTTGGTAAATCCCATGAGCATTGGTCAGACGATTGGTGGCCCCCAAACCTAGGTCCCTGTCCTCCCCCTAAACAGACTGTGAGGAATTTGGGAATCCAAATTGATAATCAGCTATCAATGAAAAAACAGGTCAACCACATAATTGGGACCTGTTTTGGTATCATGCGCAACCTGCGCAAGGTATTTAAGTGGATCCCATTGGAAGCCAGGAAACCTCTTGTACAGGGACTAATTGTTAGCCGCATGGACTATGGCAATGCTCTGCTGTCAGAAATAAACATCGATCTCCTTTCGAAACTTCAGGTCCTGCAGAACACTGCGGCCAGGTTGGTGCTGAACCTCCCATCTAGAACTCCCTCAGCGCCTAGCCTTAGACATCTTCACTGGTTACCTGTGAAGAAGAGAATTAGTTTTAAGATCTTATGCTTAACACACAAAAACATGTATGGCAGGGGTCCTGGTTATTGGGGGAAAAAACTTAGCTGGTACCAGCCAAGTAGGCCTCTGCGATCTTGTAACAAATCTCTCCTTACCCAATTTAGAGTAGGTACTGTCAGAAATGGGGGTCGGGCTTTCTCTTTTCTTGCTCTTAATCTCTGGAATAAATTGCCTCACGATGTACGTACTACTTCTGATCATAATTGTTTTCGCCGATTGACCACTAGCTCTGGCTCTTTTCCGCTGACAATAGGGGAGTCGTTCGCCAGCGCCATGAGACTTTCGGGTGATGTGTGCGCTAAATAAATACTCCTTGATTTGATTTGATTTGATTTGGTTTGAAGGGGGGACAGGGGACAGCCCTGTCTGGTACCGCGTTCTATCTGAAATGGTTCTGAAGTGAGGCCGCCCACTCGAACTCTCGCTGAGGCGTCCATGTAGAGAACCTGTATCCAGCGAGTCAAAATGAAGGGAAATCCCATTCTGTGTAAAATATACATCATATATTTCCACTCTATCGAGTCGAACGCTTTTGCAGCGTACAACAAAACTGCAACAGCCGACAGATCAGGGTTAAGCACATGGAACATGGCAAAGAGGGTGCGCAAATTGTGGGAAGTTGAGCGTTCCGGAATAAACCCAGATTGATCCGGGAGCACCAAGAGTGTCATCAAAGGCTGTATTTTAGTGGCCAGAATTGTTGCTAAGATTTTTGCATCCAAGTTAATCAGTGAGAGTGGACGATATGAGTCACAGTGCGCGGGAGACTTATCTTTCTTAAGGAGAGTGATAATTAGGGCCTGGCGCAAGGAAGGAGGGAGAATCCCTGAGTCATGAGCTTCCGCATACATCTCTAGTAAGTGTGGTATGAGGAGGTCCGCATAGGCCTTGTAAAACTCCGCCGTCAGGCCATCCGGCCCCTGGACTTTATGGTTGGATAGGGAGAGAATAGCTTCTCTGACATCGGCCTCATCAATGGGCTGGCTTAGATATTCTCTGTGGGTGTCGGAGAGCCATGCACAGGCCGTGTCTTCTAGGTAGTCATTAATCGCTGCATCATCCATGCCGCCACGTGTGGCATAGATATCTGAATAGAATCTTTGGAATTGTTCCACTATAGCATGAAGAGTGTACTGTGCCGTACCGTTACAGTCAATAATGTGGTCGATTGGGGGATTGTCAATTCTAGAGCGCAATTTTCCAGCTAGATTCCTGCCCGGCCTCCCCCCCCCCCCCCATAAGCTCTGGCCACATGTTGTTTAGATAGATACCTCACTTCCGTATATGCTAATTTCCTATATTCCTCCAATTGCTCGTGGATTTGTGCCAATATAGCGGCAGTCGGAACTCACTGGTATTGCTTCTCAAGCTCCCCTAGCTTTCTCTCTATCTTGGACAACTGTCCTCTAAGGTCCTTAAGAATCCCCGCTGAGGTACTTATACACACCACTCTAATCGTCACCTTGAAGGCTTCCCATAAAGTCGCCTGACTGTCCACAGAGCCCACATTTAAGTCAAAGTATTGTGCAATAGCCTTTCTAACAGTGTCATTATAAATCGGATCTAACAAAGCCTCTGCCCTAAACCTCCACGTAAAGAGGCGGTGCGGGTTAGTGGGAGTGTGCACATCAAGCACAACAGGGTTATGGTCAGACAATGTACGTGGGAGCGTGTAAACGTTTTCCACCCACCCATTGGCCTCTTCATTCAGCAGCCAGTAGTCCAAACGCGACCAGCTGGTAAACTCAGGAGTCATGTGTGCACTCCCTCATTACGCAGTCGCCACACGTCCACCAGCCCCATCTCTTCCATGGCGTCCCTCACACACTGTGCCACCTTCTGAGTTTGTGCCCCTGCTGGATTAGATCTATCTACTAAAGGATTGAGATGGGTATTCAGGTCACCTCCCCAAAGGATCGCCGACTCGGGCCAAGTGCGCAGTGTTTATATTCACCATTGTCACCAGCGCCATTCCCAGCTTTCCCTGCACCATTGCCCATCGCCTGCCGTGTCAACGCAGGTATGTATAGGTTGGAACGGTACACCCTTTTTGATAAGAATAAGAACACCCCTTGAGTAGGTAGAATATGATGAGGCCAACCGATAGGCTGCCCATCTACACGCCACCTTGTCCTCTGTGTATTTGCTCAGGTGGGTCTCCTGTAAAAGAGCGATCATCACAGCGTGCCTATCCAGTTGTGCTAGTACTTGTCTAATCTTCTTTGGGGTGTTTAACCCCCGGACATTCCAAGTTATACATTTATACATTGCCCCTGTCATCTGTAGTTAGAAGCAAAGCGACTTATAGAGCGTGATATTATACAGAACATGCACATGTATCTACACACAATACAGGTAGCATTGCAATTCCAATCGAGGCACCTCCAATATAGTAAACCAAACCCACCCAATCCTCCCCCCACCTACTTCAGCAACCCCAATTTGCCAAAGACAAGACCCTCATGAAAAAACCAACCCCACAACAACAACAACTTATCCCATGTCAAGTGGGGAATGCCCATTGGGGGGGTCGCAGCGGCGAAGTCTACTCCCAGATCTAGGTGGGAGGGGGCCACCGATAACCAATTTTGCCCTCCTACCGGATCCGTGCAAGAAATATAATGCAGGGCATCAAGTATATATAGAAACCTGCAGTCCCAACAACACACTAATAGGTATATCCCACTCCATCAACCACATGACGGTAGAACCCCATACTGCCCCGTCTGGCAACGTTATCATACTAACAGTCTTGGCCACAGCATTATGCCAAAGATCTGATGGGTGTCTCACTCCGGACAGGTCGTGTGAAGGCAGTATACACTGTAAGCATCACCATAACAACATGTAGCGCATCTCTGGGCATTGTCTTTGCACACAGAAATACAAACATCCAAAATGCATTCAGTGGGCTCAAAGCCCCTTACTACTGAGTCGTCAATGTCCGATGTGTGGGCCGGGAAACTGCGCCTCCGACGCAGGGATCTAGCGTAGTCCATGGCCTGCTTAGGGTTGGCGAAGATCTTGGCGTCATCTGCCTCTCCAATTCGCAGCCGCGCTGGATAGAGCATCGCGTACAGGATCTGTTCTTTCATTAGTAGTTTCTTCACATTCTGGAATTCCTTCCGGGCCGCCTGTACTGTCGCCGTGAAGTCCGGATAAAATGAGAGAACTTTACCCTGATAGTTAATCGTGCCTTTTTGACGTGTGATGCGCAGCACAGTATCACGATCTCTAAAATTTAACAGCTTGGCAATGATTGGATGCGGTGGAGCGTCAGGCGAAGGGCTCGCCGCCAAGGATCGATGAGGCCGCTCCACAGCGAACATGGTTGAGAAGTTCTCGGTGCCACATACGTCCCGCAACAGCGTCTCCATGTAGTCTTCTAAGCCCCCCACATTGGTGGATTCTGGAAGGCCCAAAACGCACACGTTATTGCACCGAGACCGCGCCTCAATATGTTCATTCTTCGCCTGGATAACAGCAAGCAGTTTCGTGATGTCGGATGTTTTCGTGACAACCTGCTGCAGTCCATCTTCAGCATCAGAGATGCGCTGCTCTGCTTCTCCAAGTCGCACAGCCTGCCTATCCAATTTTGCTGAAAAATGGTCCATTCTTCCTTTAAGGGCTTCAATCTTGCCATCTATGGCCTGCAAGCTGGCCTGGATGGCAGACAGCGATTTTTCGAGTGCTGTGGGGGCCTGAGCTGTCGCATCTAACTCAGAGTCCGACGCCGCATTATGAGTGGACTTACGTGAGCCGTGGCTGTTTTTTTTACGGTTTCCCCAGCTGGGAAGCCCTGCGCAGGTGGAACACAATGCTACAAGTTTCATGATGGCGGCTGCGCACTTAAAACACACACCAGAAGTCTATTGACTGCGTTGTCAGATAGCAGCGTGCAACGCTGCCACAATAGGCCCCTCCGTATCTTACTCCACAGGGGACCGGTATATGCAGCCTCTGAGTGCGGGTCATGCAGATGTTGGGCCCAGGAGACGTAACGTCAGGATACGAAGTCCACACGAGGAGCAGCGTTTCTGCAGCATCGCAGGGCGGCAACCAGTGTCTCCGAGAATGCCCACTTCAGTTATATGGCCTAGAGTCCCATACCCGTGGTCCAGCCCTTAAATCATCAGGGGGGCACAAGTTCAAAAGGCCGGGCAGAGTTAAGAGCAACCAACCCTTTTAGCACTAATGCGGCGGGCCCCCAGATCCTGCCGTGGCACAGGTCAGACACAGCCTGGACCCCTCAGCTGTTGAGCAATCCTGCACGTTTTTTAGATGTGGCCGCTGTCCACCGTGCAGTCCGGCACCTGTGCCCATCCCGTTTATCTCTTGCGATGGGCCCACAGAGACTTCCAGCAGTGGCCATGCAGTGCAGTGCGCTTGATATTGGGCAGATTCTCGCCCTTAGTCCCAAGAACAAGGATCCTCCGGGGGGGGATCCCGCCAACACCGCCCTCCCGCCCGGGTGGGCTCCGCAGGCGGCACGACCGTCCTCTTCACCGCCGCGTCCTGTATGCGGCCTGTCTGCACGTAGTGCTGTTTCCCGGTCACGCTGTGCGTGCTTCTCGCGCACCCGCTTTGCCTCCCGGCGCAGACCCCCAGGATCACCACATTCTCGCCCTGAGCTGCCACCGCAGACAGCTCCCCTTCCGCCACCCTCCGACCAGCATGCGATGGCACAACTCACTTCTCGGATGCCATTGCTCGTGAGGTGCGGTCGCTCCGTTCATGTAGCCGCCATTTTATCGGGTATGTCGTTATGTATATCTGCTCTCCTGGGGCCTCGATTTCAGGGACAGGCCACCGCTGAAGCGCCCTCAGTTCCTGCAGCAATTCCTCATGAAGTACCGCAGTGAATGGCCCGGTGGAGGCAGGATATTTGCAGGATTTTGATCGGCGACCGGCAGAGCAACACTACTGTGCGGCCATCATGCCGAACGCCAGGCCACGCCCCCCAACACTGCTCAGTTTCTTGAGTACTTTTCGACATGTGGACACCTTATTAAGGGAAACAAATCCAAGTAATGTTCATGGGTGATGGTGTAGGGGGGGTCTGTGAAGTAGACTTAGGGTGAGTATCTGTTTGGGAGGCAGTGGGTCACTAGGAAGGTCATGGTATGTGCTAGGAAGCTATTGTAGACTTGTAGGACAGGGAAGAAGTGGGTGATACCACTGTAACTCGCAGTTGGCTTTGTCGAGAAAAGCTGGGCGGTGCACGAGTTTGCTGCTTGCTGCTCTCACCAGGAATATCTGGCCCAAGGAGGTTTAAACAACCTGAGTTTAGCGTGGGTGGAGAGGGTTTGTTAAAGTCCCCCCGAGATTATTAGTACAGTGTTTCCACCTTGCCCTACCTGCAGGTAAGTGCCCCACCTGGCGAATCATGATACTGGAAAGGGCAGGTAGGCGTAATGGGAAGAGTGGAACAAAATCTTGACAAGCACACCTGACTATAATTTCAATGTTACCATATGTAATCCCAAATCAGGAGACATAGCGGAATATGGTTTTATTCCCACTAACCAGGGGACATTTGGTGAAGAGCAATGTACACTGTCACATTATGGCCCAGTAAACAAAGCCCCATTTCAGTTCTAGCCATGGTACTCTTCTTCCCCCTAATCGTTAGCCATATTAGCGTGCTAGCTTCAAGCCCTGGGAGGGTAACAGCTACAGGTAGCCTAAAGGTTTCGTTGGTAGTAGGCGTGCAAGATCACAGAAGGATCCCCTCTCCCAATGGTAGCGTCCCTCACAATTGCCATGAGCCCTGCACTCCAATCTTTGTCAGTTTGGCCCTCATAATCTTCGTTCCCCATTATGAATGGCTGGTTTACAAGCCAAGTGAATGTGGGACAATAGGCAGTAAGTTTGCCATGGAGATTACACACATAAACACACGAGAGCCAGACTTTTTCTTTCATGGCAAGGTGTTCACTACCTCTGTCCCATTTTCGTCTTGCATGTAAAAAGATTAGACTTTCCCTGATCAGGACTGGTAACGTGCTGAACCTAGAGTAAGATGGCGTCTGCCTGGAGATTCAACCAGGCGAGCAGCATGGCCCCTACCATGAATTGTGGGTATAGGTCAACAGGTACACAGACAAGGTCTCTCCAGTGCATCCACACTGCTGGAGCTGTGCACAGACCCACTACCCTTTACGCTGCCATGTGTTGAAGAAAGTAGGGGCTGAACTCCCAGACGGCCCTACGAGCAACAATTAAACTCCATAATCGAGCTGCCCTTCCCCGTCTGTGTACACGACCAGTGGGATACAGGGTCTCTGAGTATCTGGCTCCTGGATCTCACCCCATGTGTGGGCATGTTCTGGAAGGTGGGCTGGGAACCGGTGGGAACTGGATGTAGCGAGAGTCAGGGACAGATGCAGCTCCATCCCATTTATCCCCAATCTGGTCTTTCTAATTGAGATGGGATGGTGTAGCAATGGCCCCTCAGACATGCAGAATTTGATATGGGCCTCACGGGGATCTGTATTTGCGTTACAGAGGCAGCACCACACAATATCGAACCTTTAACTTAACTGGAAAATCAGGCGTGGCATGCTCCAGTGCCATCACAAAGCCACTGCTCCAGCAGCTACAGCAAGGGCTGCCACTGGGCGAATAGTCTTTTAAGGTATGTCACTCAGTCCTTTAGGATTCGTCACTCTAAAACTTCTAATACTTCTTTAGAGATGCACTTCTGTTTGCAAGCCTCGTTACAAATGGAGCAAACCTACAGACGTCTTTCTAACTAGGCCAACTGGGATTTGAGTATACACATCAACAGCTTGTCAATAATACCTAAATGTGTTGATAACAATTCTGGGTGGTTATACATCTTAATTTGGAGTTTCTGTGCAAAATATATAGAGAGCAAAATATAAAGCACAGCATGTGGAAATATTGTTATGGCACATTTACTACCACCATGAATATTTTGTTCGTAACAAACACAGGATTTCCGTGAACAGTAATGCTATAGCTTTTCGCTACAAGTGCATTAAAACCAAAACCACATATATTTACCATCCCCTTCAATCAATCAATAAATCAGGGTTTTGTAGAGCGCACTACGAACCTGTGAGGGTCTCAAGGTGCTGGGGGGAGGGGGGGGGCCATGGGAGCAGCTCCGTTAGGGTCATTCGAAGAGCCAGGTCTTTAGGTCTTTTCTGAATTTTTGCAGTGTCGGGCTCTGTCGGAGGTGAAGGGGGAGTTTGTTCCAGGTCTTGGCTGCGAGGTAGGAGAAGGATCTTCCCCTAGCTTTGGTCCTGTAGAAACGAGGGATGGTGGCTAGGGCGAGGTCAGAGGAGCGGAGGTTTCTCTTGTGGGCGTGGGAGGAGATTCAGGCATTGAGGTATTGGGGTCTGGTGTTGTGGGGGGCTTTGTAGGCGTGTGTGAGCAGCTTGAAGGTTATTCTTTCGGGTAACGAGTCGAAGTTGTGAAGGTGTTGAGTGATGTGGGTGTGTCGTGGGATATCGAGGATAAGTCTGGCTGCAACGTTTAGGACGGCCTGGAGTTTGTGGAGGAGTTTTCTGTTGATTCCGATGTAGAGGATGTGTCCGTAGTCCAGTCTGCTGGTAATGAGTGCTTGGGTAATGGTTTTACTGGAGTTGAAGGCGATCCACTTGAACATCTTGCGAAGTATGCGAAAGATTTTGAAGCATGCGGAGGCTATGGCGTTGATCTGGGGGTTCATCGTGAGTGAGTCAAGGATGATGCCGAGGTTGCGTGCATGGTCCGTTGGGGTGGGTGGGTTTCCGAAGGCAAGGGGCCACCAGGTGTCATCCCATGCGGAGGAGGTGTAACCGAGGATGAGAACTTCCGTCTTCTCTGAGTTTAGCCAAAAGCTGCCTGACGCTAAACTCTGAGAAGGTCGCAACGGCTTCATCCTTTCTTGAAAGTTGTGCCTGGTGATGTCGGGTTCCTTGGTGAGGGAGAGGATGAGCTGGGAGTCATCGGCATGGGAGACGATGTTGAGCCTGTGGTTTCTGGCGATGGTTGCTAAGGGGCCATGTAGACGTTGAAGAGTGTAGGTCTGAGGGAGGATCCCTGGGGTACGCTGCATCTGATCTCTGTTGGTTCTGAGAGGAAGGGCGGGAGTCTTATTCTCTGTGTTCTGCCTGTGAGGAATGAGCGTATCCATTCTATGGCCTTTCCTTGGATGCCTGCGTCATGGAGTCTGGTGGCTAGTGTGCGGTGGGAGATGGTGTCGAAGGCTGCTGATAGGTCCAGGAGGATGAGGGCTGCTGTGTGGCCTTGGTCAAGAAGGGCACGGATGTTGTCAGTGGCAGCGAGGAGGGCGGTCACGGTGCTGTGGTTGCTGCAGAATCTGGATTGAAAGGTGTCTAGGATGCTGTTGGTTTCTATGAAGTGTGCTAGCTGGGTGTTGATGGCCTTTTCAATGACTTTGGCTGCCAAAGGAAGCAGTGAGATGGACCTGATGTTCTTGAGGTCCGTTGGGTCTGTTTAGGGCTTCTTTAAGAAGGGGTTGACTTTGGCGCGCTTCCAGTTGTCGGGAAATGTGGCTGTGTCGGGGGAGCAGTTGATAGTTTGGCGTAGCTCAGGTGTGATGGCGGTGGGGGCCCTGTGGAAGATGTGCAGCGAGCAGGAGTCAGAAGGTGCTCAGGAGTGGATGCTCTTCATTGTCTTTAAGGAGTCTTCTGTGGTGAGAGGGGTCCAAGTGAAGGGAGTCTTTTGGGTGGCGTCGTTGGGGGTGGGAGTTGAGGCGGTGCTGTGTTCTTGATCGTCGAAGTTGTCGAAGAACGTCTTGATCTTGAGGTGAAAGAAGGAGCTGAGTTTGTTGCAGAGGTTTTGGGAGGGAAGGACATCGGTTGTTTCACTGTTGGGTTTACCGAATTTCTGTATGATGTTGAAGAGTTCCTTGGAGTTGTGGGTGTTGGTGAGAATTCTGTTCTGGATGAAGTCTTTCTTTGTTGATTTGATGAGTTGGTGGTGTGCTGTGATGGCTGTTTTGTAGGCGGACCGTGCTTCCAGAGGTTTGCTGTTTCTCCACATCTTCTCCAGTCATCGGCAGGAGTGCTTGCAATCTCGGAGATCAGTGGTGAACCAGTTGGCTTTCTTGTTGTCATCTTGTTGTGTTCTGGAGGGAGACTAGAATGTTGGCACAGTTGGCGATCCATTGGTGTAGTTCGTTTGCTGCTGTGTTTGTGTCTGTCATAGTAGGGGGTGGGGTGCAGGTGAGGGCGGAGGTGAGGTGTTCTTCGGAGACTTTGTTTCAGCTCCTACGTGGAAGGCGGCGCGGGAGCTTGTGTGAGGTGGGTTTCGTAAATGAGAAGTGGATGCAGTGGTGGTCGGTCCAGAGTAGTTCTGTGGTGTGGCTGAAGCGAATGTTGTTTCCTCCAGAGAAGATGGGGTCTAGTATGTGTCCTGCTGTGTGCGTGGGAGTGGAGACAAGTTGCTTCAGTCCTATGCTGGTGAAGTTCTCCAGAAGGGCGGTGGTGTTGGTGTCGCTGTGGTTGTCCAGGTGGAAGTTCAGGTCTCCGAGTAGCATGTAGTCCATAGAGGCATGGGGTGCGATGTGGTAGGCAATGACGTTGGTGAAGGGGGTGCGGGATCCCAGCAGTCTATAGTCTAGTGTTCCATGGAGCGTCATTCTGGGGTTGGGCTGGATCTGGAAGTGGATGTGTTCCATGGGGGTGAGGCGTCATCAGAGTTGGTGGTTGTCAGTTGGAGGGAGCTTTTGTGGACGATGGAAAGGCCTCCTCCTGGGCCGGTCTTTCCTCAGGATATCCGTCGGGGATGGCGGTTGCGATGTTGGGTGCGGAGCTGGCATTGGTCCAGATCTCTGTGAGGAAGGCGACGTCGGGAGTGTGAGTGTTGAGGAGTCCCAAAATTATTTGGCTTGTTTGTGCATGGAGCGTACGTTGAGGAGGATGCAGCTCAGTGGCTTGTGTGTGGTGGCTTCCGGTGGGCTGGGAGTTGCTGCCGGGGTCTTGAGGTGGGTGAAGGTGTGACAGCAGTGGCGGCTGGAGATCGGGTCTTGGGTGTTACTCGGCATTGAGAGCTGGCGGGTGGAATTACATCCAGAGTTGAATGCATGGAGAGCGATGGGGTCGTCGTGGCGGGGGGTCGGGGGACCAGGGTTCGTGGTGCTGGGTGCAGTCGGGTCGTGGACGGGCGCAGACGGGCTTGCCTTTAAGTAGGGGTCAGGGGGAGAGCAAACAGCTGGGAGGCGGGAGCCATGGCCTGGGGGGAGGGGCCGGGGGAGCAGCAGCGGTGGGCAGTGCAGGAAAGGGAGCGAAGGTCAGAAGAGGAAAGAGGCAAAAGAGAAAAGGAGGTGAGGGGCAAAATGAGAGAAACAGCAAGAAAGAGAGGCAAAAGAGACAACCACAAGGACTCAGAGAGAAGCAAAGAGCGAGAAACGACAAATAAAGAGAAACGTAAGAGAGAGGCAAAGAGAGAGAAACAGCAAGAAAGAGAAGCAGAAGAGAAAAGCACAAGGACTCCCGAGCAGGGCGGAATAGCAGAAGAGCAGGCTGCTCTTCCACTAGACCACCACAGATGAGGCGCAGGCAGGAGCATGTGGGTGGAGGGCCTCGAACACCTACTTGGCAGGGCTCAAGGTCGGAGCCTTAACGGTGGAGCTGCACGGGGAAGAGCAGTGGCACTGACCAAGGAGGTCAGAGGTCTTGCTCTTCTTGCCGTGCAGCGGTTGCCATTTAGTAGGGGTCAGGGGGAGGGTGAACAGCTGGGATGTGGGAGCAGGAGTGACGCGCTGGGAGGGAGGAGCCGCGGGGGCAGCAGCGGCGCGGGAAGGGAGCAAGGGTCGGAAGAGGAAAGAGGCAAAAGAGAAAAGGAGGTGAGGGGCAAAACGAGATAAACGGAATGAAAGAGGCAAAAGAGAAAAGCACAAGGACTCAGTGAGAGGCAAAGAGAGAGAAACGGCAAATAAAGAGGCAAAAGAGAAAGGAAGAGAAGCAAAGAGAGAGAAATGGCAAGAAAGAGAGGCAAAAGAGAAAAGCAGGGCGGAATAGCGGAAGAGCAGGCTTCACTTCCACTAGACCACCAGGGATGAGGTGCAGGCATTAGCCTGTGGGCGGAGGAGGGCCTCGAACACCTACCTGGCTGGGCTCAAGCTGAGCCTTCATGGTGCAGATGCGCGGGGAAGAGCAGTGGCACTGACCAAGGACCCCTTACAACTCTTGGAACTCTACATGAACACGCCAATATAGAGTGGAGAATCTTCCGGAGTATATTATTTAAACAAACTTTATTGAAAAGTGACCATGTATCAGCAGCATAATACAACCATTTCACATTTAAGGCAGTCCAGAGACTGCAACCCACACGGCGCATCAATTACGCCTATTAAGAGAACATGAAATGTTAGTCACAGAACTTACAATGGCAATCAAGTGAAGGAAATGCAGCGTCGCATCTGCGACAGTAACCGGTATCCTTTATCGCTACACACAGCCTTATTCAAACCCTTTCAAGCCTCCTCACCCCCATGAATTGCAACATGATTTTAACTCATTCATTACAAAAAGCAGCAGCACTCGTTGTCCCTATTGGGGTGTGAGTGATCCCTGAATTAACTAAACAAAACAAAAAAAGGATTATGCTTGGGGTTTTTAAAAGCAATTTCCAAAAGTGAGTTTCATATGTTTAAGAAAAGCAGCTCACAATGTGAATAGAGCTGCGTTACTACACATTATTTCTGAAAAAACGTGTTTGGAAACTCCTAGGGAGCTGCCAATCATCCCTTTCCCTGAGTCCAAAAAGCTGTACTTCTCCTTGAAGACAGTGGCGGCTGGCATCCACTGGGTGGGGGGTCAAATGAAATAGATAAATAAACACCTACCTTGCACATCCTGCCCTCCGGACCTCTTCTTTCTCGAGAGCCAGTCTGCGGGCACAAGCAAACTGCCTTGTCCAGTCCTGGCGCTGCTCACATGACATACCGAACATAAACCATATGGTGGCAACAGAAATATTACATTGCAGAAGGGAATGGAATCTTTTATTAGTGTGTGGGAAGCAGCCACAAATATGTTGGACTAGAAAGGACACCGAGATAATTTGTAGGAGGGTGTTTGGGGACATCACCAGGCTAGAAAGCTTTTGGCAATTAGATCTAAAAAGCATTTCTGATTGGGGGATATGGTAGACTAGAGTGCCTTAAAATTATGTGACCCACCTTTGATCTCAGTGTAGATATCTACACCTTAGGCATGATACAATCCTGCACCAAACACTATTCTCTATTTATCTTCCAAAAGAAAATCCCAAAACATTACTTTTTTGGAGTCATCTCCCATGGCGGGGGTGTATGATTTGGTTTTTACAGTCCCTCACTGCCAGGGTTTGCCTTGCGGTGACAGGCAGTAAAAAAACGGCTATATGTCCGCCCATCCTGATTGGGTGGGAGGACATGCAACCATTTCTCTGCTGGCCCTTCCTTACTCTGTCAGGCAGTTGGAAAGGTTTGGCTTTACTGGTGATAAAGTAGTCACTGCCGTAGCCAAACTGAAGGTCCAACCAGATTTAAATCAGGCGGGCAACCTTCATGTTGGTGGTATGTATACTCTGTCACCATTACGATGGAGTATACATGCCACCAACATATAAATCGGGCACATAATCCCCGTGCTTAAAAGAAAACCACGGTCTATAAGTGTTGTACATAGGCCCTCATACACTCTAACCCGTTGATAGTGGTATATCTTGATTCTCTGTTTGAAAAAGTTAGGTTATTGGTTTCATCATTGGGTCCTGGTCCGCCTGATTTTCCCGTTCTCTAGGCAGTCAACTGGTTCTATGACGGTCGTGATTTCGTAAGCATTAGTGGAAAAAAGTGCGGGGTTAAAAATACCCCCTTTCCTTTAGAGTATTTTATTAATCAGGATGGGGTAAGATTAAAAACAGTGTCAGGTGTTCTAGTGGATGTGTAAGTGGTCCACTGCACCTAGATAGTCATGGTATCAGTGGTCGACATGTTTCAGTCCTTGAGTGTCTCTATGGATCGGCAGACTTTCATCAGGACCGAGGGGGGAGCGACATAAAGTTAGACCGCTCTACAGTAGGTAAGTTTGAGTCACTTAACTATCTTCATCATTGGGTTAATTGACTAATTTTGTGACGTTGCTATAGGTTATGGTTCTACCTATAATTTAATAGGAGTTTTGTTAAAGCTCCTGCGGGTGCAGCTAGAACTCATGAAGGTGCTATTTGCGCCTCATTCGAGTAGCTTCCTACTGTGACCTGGAAGTTAACCACTTCCGGGTCACGGTAGGAAGCTACTCGATTTTACCTACTGTAGAGCGGTCTAACTTTATGTTTATGGTCTCCCTGCAGGAGGAGGAAAGTTGATTGCCTGTAGAACGTGAAACTCAGGCAGAAAAGGACTCAATGATAAAACCAATCACTTAACTTCTTCAAGCGGAGAATCAAGATATAACGCTATCAACGGGTTAGACTGTACGAGGGTCTGTGTACAACACTTATAGACCCTAGTATTCCAAGACACCAGATTCATTGCCTTTTGATTGATAGCTATCAAGCATGGACGCTGAATGAATCACTGCTTCTTTCTACCCATTTTGATTTTTGGAGTAAAAGAAAACCACTCCAACTCCTTTGGTTTCAGTTTACACTACATAAAAATGACAAAGAAAAGAAAAAATAGTACCTCATTCACACTGACAACAGCGGACAGACGTACACTAATTAGGTGAAATCAACTTGTACGTGGTCCTGGCGTCACAAAAAGAAAAGGAAGTATGATGCAGAAAGTGATGCCTCACATGCTCTGCCGAGTTAGAAGGCAGCAAAATAGAGTGATAATGATGTCAACGAATGTAGAAGCGGTAAAGAGGTTCACTCAGCTTCCAAAAACAATACTACAAAAATCGAAAGGGGAATTGCTTCAGAAAGTTGCTCGTTCTTTATACGTCACAAAACCAAAAATTGTCCGATTCATGACACACCAAATGAATGGCCTCTTCGCAAATGAGAGTTACGTGTCATTATGATTCTGACACGTTACACTTGATACTAGTGATGCAGTGAGTCTTCACTTAGACTTAGAATTTCACAAAGAGCGTCTTACTAATGTCGGGAGAAATGCTTTTGATGATTAACGCAGAATCTGTCTTTATTAATTAAAGATGTCTCTATATGAGAAGAATTTTCTAATGCAGTGACTGGCATGTTTTAATGCATTTATATAATTGTTACTACTAAAAAGGATTTATGCATAGTGACATGTATTATACCGGATAATAAGACCTTTGCAATGCGTAATTCACTTTAACCCCATCATTTAATTTAATTGCTGAAGCCTTTACTTGATTCAAGTCAAGTCAAACTTTATTCGATTAGTTAAAACCATCAAAGTACATATCACAAAACAAAACAATTCAGGCAGAGCACATACATACATTAAAATGACTCAATCAGGTTATGGTGCCTTCCTTGAAATTGCAATAAAACATCATATAAAAGAGTCGAGCCCCAGATAGTCCCTAATAGGAGAAACCAGAGTTCAAATGCTCCAACTAAATTTAATAAGTCCTGGGAATTATATAAATATCTAAGATAAAAATTGACTAGATCAAAACTTAACCATTATCAAACGAGGTTAAAATAGAATAGTAAATGAGTGACATAAGTAAGAAACAGAGTCCCCACTATGGTTCGGTGGTAGCTTGTTCCTACGCCTAATTGCGGCTACTATATAGCTTGCAACCCCAAAACACACCACTGGTGTCGCCAGCATTTAATTGATTCATAAGAGTGTGCAATTCTGTTTGTGTAATTGCTAGGAATGTCGTTCTTACCTTTAAATTATTTTTACACGTGTCTTATACTAAATTAGGTTAAATGAAAATATTTTTCCAATGTATGCATTAAAGTTACCCGTATAGACTTTAAAAAATGTAGTAGGGGGAGGAGCCAAGATGGCGACCGGGACGGCAGCGTAGACTCCCGGCTCCGTGAACCTCTGCATCCCGCACGGATATCCTGCCTGAGATCCTTAACCTGTGCTACGTGGTCGTGTTTCTGAAGGAGAGGGGCTCCCGACTGTCTGACTCCGAGGTTTCTAGCTGCGGTATTACCGGAGAAACCTGCATCTGAACTTTGTGGCCTGTGCGGCCCTGGAGCCGGGACATCGAGTGGACGCCGTGGCCGGGTGGCAGTGCGACAACAGCGGCCAGTGGTGACTGGGTGGAGTCGGCCCACCGGAGCGGTGCCAAACTCGGCCTACATTTCGGCATGGTCACTTCTACTGCCCAGCGTAGCGGACCGAGTGCTTGACCGGGGGTGCAAATCTTAGGTTCCCCGGTGACTGCCCCTGCCTTGCTGGTGAGCTGCCCGGCCGCCGTCCGTATCCTGCCCCGATCGCTGCGGGCCGCCCCCGGATTTCCACGGGGGCTGGTCCGTGGTGGGGACGACTGTTGCCCGTGACCACGGATAGTTTTTTGCCTGCCCCCGGAACCCGGTCACCCGCGACGTGGACATCGCGACGCTTGTCCCGGCCCCGGTGAGGGTCGGGCATACTTGGCGGCCATCTTTGGGCGATGAAGCCTACCATCCTGTCCGCTGGGCCGCGGCGGGCCTGTGAGCGTACGACTTCTGGGAGTATGGCGGCGAGATCGCAGAGAGCTGAGCTGGGGTACGGCGACCTCCTCGAGGCTCTTGGTACTCTTCACTCCTCCTTGGTTCATGGTTTCGTGATCTTGGGGAGTAGGCTCGATGGTGTGGCGTCGGAGTTGGGGCAGTGGCGGCCCGCCTGTCCGCACGAATACAGAGACTACCCACACTGCGCGCAGGAGGATGCTGTGGCGGCCACCCCTGAGGTTAGTGCACGACTGGACGCCCCGGCCAGTATGCTACAGTGTGTTCGACCTTCTGAGGGCCTGATCTGTCCCGGAGGCGTTGGACCTGAGTGTGATGTGGTGGCCTCATCCCGTACATGCCCTCCTACGACCCAGGGACAACTCCTGCAACTAATGTCTGCTTTGGCTGCTTCTGCCTCCCTGAACCTTGCATGCAGTGCAGATCCTAGGGCAGCACTGGGAAGCCTGTTTCCTCACGCGGCGGACTGTGTTGATGTTCAGAGACTTCCACCCCACCTGTGTGCGTCGCTTCTCTGTCGTTGTTGGACATTTCTCTGCCTAGGAACATTGGGTATGGTGCTGGGTCGAGGGGTTGGCATGGGCAGAATTCCAAAGAGTGGTCAGGGATGAGGCTGGCCCCTCGGGGGTGGTCGCCTAATGGACGGGCGGGCATAGAGGTGGCGTGCTCTCCTGACATGGCTACTGGCACAATAGGTACATAATGCTCCCCATCGTGGTTTGAGAAGATTGTCTTTGTGCTGTTCCTTGTTCACTTTAGGGGAACCTTACCGTGCGGGAGGGAGAACGCCGGGGGTCTGTTATGAAGGCCCTCCTCCAGTTTATAAATACTTTCTCTACCCCCCGCCTGGTGGGGGTCTTTTCCTACTTCTTTTTCCCTACTCTTCTATATTTCGGGTCTGGTTCCAGGGCGACAGGCACACTGCTGGGGGGGGGGGGCCGTACTCATTTGCAGAGGTGCAGGGTGGGGGGTTGGGGGAGGGGATTCTGTATTCTTTCATCTCCTTTTCCATGGCCTCCTTTTTCTTCTCTGATTCTTTTTGTTTTTTCCTTTTCTGGGATCAGCGTGATACACTCCCTTTTGCTATGCCTCGTTGCCATTCCATGTGTTCACAACTTCCGAGGTGTTCTTGGGGAGTTTTGGCGGGGGACTGCGGGCGCAACTGTATATTATGTTCTTCCCCATCCTGATGTTCTTGTGTTTGCGCCATCGACCTAATAGATTGCTGTAAATCGCTAACGTTCATTACTCTGCAGCTCCGTGATCGTTGTTTTAAAATTGCTTGTCACCTGATCCTACTGCCTTGTCTCATCATAAAATGAAAACCTTTTTTCTCCTGGTGCCCTACCTACGCTGTTCACAGTATTAGTAGTACGATTTTGCTCCCCGAAGTGCTGCCTGTGTTTGTACTTGTCGTTATTGATCTGATTGCTTAGCGGCCGGCCCTGGGGGGTTGTAGGCCCATACTTGTTCTTATTGAACTGTTAATAAAGGTTTCCAAAAAAAAAAAAAAAAAAAAAATAAATAAAAATGTAGTAGGTAGGCACACCTAACATTTTGCAATGTGATTACCTAACGCCTATTGATTAAATGATGCTGAACCTAGTACTAAAGAAACGTATGCTCAATGTATGTTTGAATATGCACACCTATATAGATTTCTACACTATTGATTTAATGTCTTAACTTAGCAGGGTTTCACTCAAAAGGTCTGAATCCTAGTCTTGTGGGAACCAACTGTTTCATGTATTTTCTACTGACTTGCTTGCTTTGCAGGTATTCTTGCACTTGGTACTGTTATAAATAAAACATTCTTGTAACACTGTTAGCTACTTTGCCTGAGAATGAATGGCAAATGACGTGCACATGAGAACTCTGTAGACAAATAATGGACTGGTGTCTTTACCCATGAGTTTGAGACTGAGACGAAGTTCCCACGTTCAGTGCATGCCTTTCTTAGGATGTTTCATTCTAAATATCATGTGCAACTATATGAACCTTTGAAACAAATACAATGGATTCCTATTGATGACGCAACCAAAGTGAGTTGCCACCAAACTCTGTTAATTATAATTTGTTGTTGCCTTGGCTGAGAACGATCACTCTCTGCCACACTCTGCCACACTCTCTTTGGTAGATGCATAGGACATCAGACTTCTTTCCAGACAACTCGCTGAGCATCCATACTGAACTTTCTCTGGTTCCTTCCCGCGCCTTCTTTGGGACTCTGATCCGAACCACAGCCCCGATTTCCCAAATCCCAAAATCCCTTAGCCCTTTGAATGAAATTTTAGAGACATTTCCCATGTCATATTAAAATTCCCATGTGTGGTTTAGACCAACACTTCCCGACCCCTCTTGAGACTCATGACCAAGTTTTATCATGCTACTGCTCATACTTCTTGTTCTCGTTTACCTAATCCCTATTGACTTTTGTCGATTTGTACTATGAGCCGTCATGTGCCTTATTCTGTATTGAAAGGGGCTTAATTGCTAATGCCTAGGAAGGATCAGGCTAGAGTGTATTCAAAGCACCAAATGTTAATGTTATTTTGTATTGCGTCTACCGAACTGCTCGTTTGTCTGATTCTTGTATGCTTACATTTCTTTCGGAGGCTAGGCCTCCCAGTTTCAATATTATATTTTTACAGTTTGATTTTGCGAGTGATCTACTTGAATGTAATCACTAATTTGTAATAAAACCCTTTGACATTGACCACTGATTCCTGGTCTTCATTGTGTGCCAATTGGTTGCAATGTTACTTAAATTGATCAGACGAGAAACGCTAACTCTTTCCCCTCAATGCTACACAAAATGTTCCATTGCAGGATCAAGTTAGCATTAAGTATAGCAGATATAAATTATATAGCCAGAGGAGTATCTTCTCATTTAAAAGAAGTTGGGCCCTGTATTCTGAGATTGAATGCGCTGGATCAAATCTGGTAGCACGTCAGATGATTCTGTCCACTGACGTGAGAGAGTTAGGGTGTCCGATCTACAAAAATGTCTAAGCTCAGTCCAAAACCAATATCCCCGGTTTGATTGGAGGAGTGATGGAGTATCGCCGATGCGGAGATGACTTGTAGCAGTGGAAGAGTGTGAGTATGAATAGGGTTGCGCATTGCAATAGCTCATGCTTAGATTGCTGTGTCTTGTAATGGATGTGTGGTGCAGAAATTATTTAAGTTGATGTGCGACTGTGGTGCTTAATGGAGAGTTGTTGAAGTGGCTATCTGGTCCATCAATGTCGAAGATCCTGGTATATACACACCTACATGGTAGTCTCAGTGTAGAAGACACTGGGTGTAGTTGTCTGCTGTGTTGTGGTGCTTGTCGTGAGATGTTGTTGACAGTATCTTTTAAGATAGGAGTCAAGGTGCCCCTGGAGAGTGGGCCCCACAAGCCACACCAGACGTTGACGCTTTAACCCTCCTCCGTATACAGGAATGGCCTGGCCCTTTTAATTCTGCTTAGGACCAGCCGGAGGACGTATCAAGAGGCGGGATGTCAGACCCTCTGGACCTATCAGGAGCCATCACTGTGCCTAAGGAGGAGGAACGAGAGCCAGGAAGCGCGCAAGCCGGAATCCAAATGGGAGAAGCCGAACGAGGAAGAAGACCGGAGGAGCTGCTGCTGGGTCCCGCAGTAACCGGAGGTCCTGAGGTCCAGGAAAAGACGCTGGAGAAGGATCCGACGCCAGGAGGCCAACGACACCATGCGTCGCCACGCTCCAGGAGGAGTGTGGCTGGAGCAGGTACGTCGGCGTCTGCGGGGACTTTCTTTTACACGGAGAGGGAACGGGTAGTTTTGTGAGGGTGGGCACCATTTTCTACACTGAACACACGTGGTGGCAGTCTGGGTGACCCCTCGCACAACCCCTTCCTTGATATATCACGGCTCCACTGTACAGCCCACTGACCTGTGTTTCTATTTCTTTTTTTTTCATAAACCAATTGGACATTTGCTGCCGGAGCTGAAACCAGGCCAAAGCTGTCCCACCGTCAGAAACCCCGTGGACAGCAGAGACTGTTTTCCTCGCTTTTTGTCTCCTCCTTCCCACTCGGCCCTAGTGGAAAGTGGTGGCCATTGTTCTTGTTTGGATCGCCTTTAGCCAAATAAAAGAACCTCAATAACGTACATTCTGGTCTCCTCCCCCTCATTTCAGGTTCACCCCTCCTGTAGATGTACTATGTCCAAGGGGCCTGTGACAACTGGTATTTTACCTTATGTGGTAGTGAGACGTGGTTGTTATAGTTGATCTCGTTGCACAGGGAATAACTGTATCAATCTGGGTGAGATCCCGCTGGTCAAGATTTCCCCTGAAGTGGATGTCAGAATAGTTCTGAATTTTCTCTTGTGTGTGTGAATTATTTTTAATTTTTCCTTTAGTGGAGCAGACAGACTTAGTTGTTGAAAATTGCTTGCATTTGTTTGTGTGAATTGTTTAGAATATGCACTTGAGAGGAAATTGTGAAGGAGGGTTAACTGCTGCAAGCAGGATGATTGACATCACAATGTGCCGCACTGGTATAGGTCGGTTGATGTAAAGCCGCGCTGGGATTGGTTGTATACGTCACAGAGAGCCGCGCTGGTATTGTGTGTGACTGATAAACAAGAGAATTGTGTGAGAAATTAATTTCCTGGCTTCTACGGAAAGTCATTTGCAAACAATATACTGAATCACATTAAAATAAAAAAATGTAAAGCTATACAGCATATGGTAAGAGGAAATGTGACCGTGCCCGTTGGGGAAGGAGAGGAAACACTACCTGATGGTACACTAGGTCGCATTATTATGACAGATAAGGGTCTTCACATGTCTTTGGCTCGCACAATGGCATACGATCACTGAGAAAGATAATGTATTACAGTTTCCTTGCTATAAGACATTCAATTTGAGAATTATTGAAATTCTAAGGAGGAAATTATATGAAATGAGACCACCTCCTAGACCTACCCAAACTGATGCACTTAATGCTTGGGAACATGCTACACATCTCAAAGAGAGAGAGAAGTATCAGGGAAGATTTAATAGAGCCATACACAATAATGCAGATGATAGCTGGGATGCTCAACAGAAAACTTGGAGAATTGATATAATTTAGGGAACTTGATTATATACTGTATTGAAAACAGGGAGATGAGAAGGAAAAACGTAAGGGAATGAAAAAGCACTTGGAAACAGAAGGGAATGTGAAAAACCCTAAAGATAGTGACAGTGAGTAAGATGAGGATTTTGTGACAGATTATTACTAAACTGTCCACAACCGTATAATTAAGTTCCACTCACTGGACCAAGTGATACACCTGTTGATAAGGTTTTTGATCTGCCTACTGCACCACTAAACATGAATCCTGACCCTATGGGGGGACCATCAGGAATGACAGCCTCTCTTACTTCACAAACCTTAAATGCCCCAGATTCATTGACTGTTCCCATCACCATAGGTACTGTGGTTCCTTTGTATAAGCCCGGATTCACCGTAAATTCTACCCATACTTTGGGTGTTCCTACTGGGACAACTACTGTAACTAACATTTCAGCAGGCTCAGTGCAGAGACAAGTTCCACAGATTCCCATGGTCCAGATAAAGGGGAACACTTCAGGTGTCTATAATTCACCAGTGGTGGGGCACTGTAGTTGGTGTGAAAAAAGGTGACATCTCTGAGGAAACTTTCAGGACAAGTCAGTCGCAGTTAGATTGGAAGTAGAACTTGTGTTTGAGTTTCCCGAGGACAGACGCCCCGACAGGAATGCCAGCTTCAGACATGTTCCTTTTGCATTCACGGCCTGCCTTAAGCAATGGTACCTATAGAGGAGTAAAAATCTTGAATACTCCTGCAGAACAACCAGGTATTTCAGCTCAAGAATTTGAGGACTGACTTAAAGGCATGGATACCTCGACAACTAGTGGGAATGCCGTCTCAAGTGATAATGATGCTGCTCAAACTCCGGAGAGCGATAGGGTTATGGATGTGGCCGGATTGAAGATAGACATGGAGGAATTGATAGCTGGGATTCTTAGCCCCACTTGTTTAGAGGTTTATTAAGAAGATGAACTACAGTTCCTGCACAGACATTGCCAGGCGTGCAGGACAAGCTCATGACCGTCTTTCAGAGTTTACAAACATTGGATTGACATCCAGAAGTCTAAAATATTACAGAGAAGTTACAGGTTAGGTTTTAGTGATCGAGACATTGTTAACATGTGCCCACCTGGAATGAAACTGTAGATTAGAGAATTGATACCCTGTGTCAGGAAATGGAGTGAGCTAGATAAGTGGGAAGGTAGATAATCCAAGAAACAAAAGCCTAAGAAAGTCAGAAAACAAATGCCTCCATCTGGGCCTAAGGAGGACAAGGAGAATGTACACATGCTTCCTATGAGAGAGGTGCCTGATGGAGGGTACATGCACGTACCATGGAGAAGATTGACTTTACATCCTTTCCAAATGATTTCCTGAAATTAAGAGAGAATCCAGTTGAACGGTAGCAACAGGTTGAGAGATTTGTAAAAATCTCCACAATCCTGTTGAAAGATTTATATACTTTGTTCAAAATCGTGGTGCCTAGTGACTTGTGGATATAGTGCAAAGTTGTAGTTGATTGGCCAGATTCGGAGCTGAAGAGGCATCCTCATACACAAGCTCCACCTTCACTCATATCATCAGGTGATTACCGAACGTTGAGGAGGAGAAATCATTAGGTGAGCCACCAACAGGAGGAGACTAAGCTACATACCACCGAGCAATTCATGGCTCTGTGGGCTTCACTAATAGATTACCGCCCATACTAAACTAGGATACCCTGAAGTGCTGCTCCAGCCAAATATGAAATACAACCTGGAATAGTAGGATACCGCAAACTAGCGATTTGAGTACTAGTGACACGCCTGGGGGGGAGGGGAGGGCTACGTTGCGGGAAGTGAGTTTAAAGATGGGCCTGGAGACACACCTAGCAGTCCCTGAATTGAACGCAATACAATGTATGTAAGCTGGACTACGGGGTAAACGGGAAGCTGTGATCACTGCGATGACCGGCAGTACTTTTGGTTTGCTAATGTCTTCTCTATATACACAGCGGATCGATTGTAATCCTGATTAACGATGAGAATGTTGCGCATTTACCATCTGGACCTTTGGCAAAACCCAATAAAGTTTGTTTAAAAAAAAAAAATCAGGTGATTACTGATTTGAAAATGAAAATGTTTCCTAAAGATATTGATTGAGTCAAAATTGACAGGACAACGCAAGAGGCTAAAAAATCAGTTCATGCTTATTATGAGAAATTGCTGCTTGCATTCAAGCAATTTAGTGGAACAGAGCATATCTTGAGAAAAAAATGGGCCATTTTATTTACCAGTTTGTGCATGGGTTGAGCCCTGAAGTTAGTTCTATGATTCAGCAACACTTGATTTGATGGTAAAGTAAGCCTATTGATGAAATCCTGCTATGCAAAATATTGCAGTGACGAGATGGAAATGAAGCATAAGCGATTAAAGGAGAAAATAATGATCGCCCAAATGAAAGCAACACAGAGAGGACTGAATCAGCCATATGTCGATAATGCACAAGGGTCAATTTAATACAGTCAATATGATGGATGGGAATCCGGTTCATAATGGTGGATTTGTACAGTCGCAGGGAAAAATTATTGCTCAACCACAGCAGGGATAGAGGCAAAGAATTCAGAATTCTATTGTGCCCCAAGCTCAAACGATGCAGGTTCCCCAAGCCCCTATGCCACAGCAGAATGCAAAGGTGCATAGGTACAAAACAAATGATATCCCAAATGTCAATACAGACCCCTTTGTAAATCAGAATTGGACCTAACAGTATTGCATGCTTCAAGCACATGATTTCAACTCAGACCTGTTGCAATGACAGGGCTTGAGAGGGGAGGAGGATTGCATGCTGGGCCCAACCTTGGTGGTAGACCAGAGTAATCCCTATGTTGACAGTGAAGTAAAGGTGAACCCTATCTCATTCCTTGTTGACACTGGTGCTACCTGCTGTACTGTGCGAACAGCAGAGGTTCAGACCCTACCCCTCTCGGGAGAAAGAATCCAGGTCATACGTGTTGCAAATAACCAAATGACTAGCCCAGTTTCAGAAGTGGTACCTGTCAGAATAGGGTCTTTCAAGGATCTAGATTGCTTTGTGGTGTGTGATTCAAGTCCAGTCAATTTACTTGGGCGAGACATTTTATGTAAGCTAAATTATTCCTTTTGCCGTACCCCAAATGGTATTGAATTACATACTCATGTTGAGGACATTGTTACCTAAGGTTTGCTCTAAGGAGAGGGCCTCTTGGAGCTGACCAGCACTTCGCGCACGAGAGAGCAAGCGCGTGCTCGAAGTCCTGATATTCCATTGGCCTTTCCCTGTGTCTTTGCAAAAAGACAGCACGCAATTGGCCAAAGGCGCCTTTTTGTCCCACCTTTTTGTCCCAATGTTGATGCCCACGGCCTAATGCTTGCGGTTACACGCAGCAGTGGCATCTGTTTCCAATTATCGTACCCAGATGCGGGCGCGGTAATTGGAAACAGATGGGCTGCTGTTCGCAAGCGCGCGCGCACAACTCGCAGGCTTGTTTCTTGGTAAGCATTGCTTTTGTTTAGCAGAGCTTCAGACAGTGCTTCTGTTACCGCCTTACATCTTTTTGCCTTGAATATTCCAATGACCGAACGCTATTCTGCACATTATACAAAAACTGGCATTCCATCCTGGCGCCGGTGCCCCCGTGAAATAATCCCTTCTGGTAAATCCGTTAGCTGCCAATATTATAAACTAATAGTGTTATGTGTTCAATTGTTGAATAATACTGCTATTAGGAATTTAATTCATTGCCCCGGTGATTTAATGCTTAGTACCGCCCATTCTTCGTCACTTTTTATGCTGCTGTGTGCTCAGACTTTGGCAGCGCTCAGCGGCACATATCATTTTACAAAAAACAATAAAACAGAACCTGTTTGACAGCGAGTTTGAGGCGCGGGCCGGGGGCATCAAACTGAGGCTGCGTGTCCAGAATTATACATGGCGGCTGCCGCCCGGCGGGGGAGCATTTTGGAATATGTCCTTCATCTATCATATTCCAGAGGCGTGGTGCACTGTGGGTCTGTGGCAACATCACCCATCATGCGTTGATAGGAGAGAGCACGTTTGCAGAGTCAGCTCGGGCAAGCACTTCTGCATTACTGCATCTTAGTCTGGGCCACAGAATACAAGTTCAGAAAGTTCAAAGGTTACAAAATGAAGCACTGTTTGCATGTGTATAAAGATCGGAACACCTTATTCCACTATGATATATCTTCACTAGTGCCCATTGAGGCCAACGATTCCGCCCAAAATACTCTGCGCCAATCGCAAGCCGAGCCATGAGTACAGGTAGAAACCGTGTCCTTCACCATGCCAAGGACCATTGCCCTGTAGGCGACAGCAGGTAGGATGGCTCCGGCTTTTTTTGCTACTGAGGCTATTCGGGTTCTTTCTCAGGTGCCCAAGCACATACGCATTAAAGCACATTTCTATTTGAGCAAGAAGCGCCTTATCGTCTTGATCCATGTTACAAACCAGTTGCTTTATTTTAGCTGCTTATCTTGAACTCTATCTGCCCCAGAGCCTGGTACTCCTGTTTGGGGAGTTCCTGGTGCACACAGCGCGAGGCAGCCCCCACCCTGCCCTATGCGCCGTCCCCTCCCTACCCCCAGCCCATGGAAATGAGAGCTGGAGCCTCTGCACCCACTGGGGGAGTTTACATTGCTTTCCCCCTCAGCAGAGCTGGGCTGATGAGAAATTGCTGCTTGCATTCAAGCAATTTAGTGGAACAGAGAATATCTTGAGAAAAAAATGGGCCATTTTATTTACCAGTTTGTGCATGGGGTGAGTCCTGAAGTTAGTTCTATGATTCAGTAACACTTGATTTGATGGTAAAGTAAGCCTATTGATGAAATCCTGCTATGCAAAGTATTGCAGTGACGAGATGGAAATGAAGCATAGGCGATTAAAGGAGAAAATAATGATCGCCCAAATGAAAGCAACACAGAGAGGACTGAATCAGCCATATGTCGATAATGCACAAGGGTCGATTTAATACAGTCAATATGATGGATGGGAATCCGGTTCATAATGGTGGATTTGTACAGTCGCAGGGAAAAATTATTGCTCAACCACAGCAGGGATAGAGGCAAAGAATTCAGAATTCTATTGTGCCCCAAGCTCAAACGATGCAGGTTCCCCAAGCCCCTATGCCACAGCAGAATGCAAAGGTGCATAGGTACAAAACAAATCATATCCCAAATGTCAATACAGACCCCTTTGTAAATCAGAATTGGACCTAACAGTATTGCATGCTTCAAGCACATGATTTCAACTCAGACCTGTTGCAATGACAGGGCTTGAGAGGGGAGGAGGATTGCATGCTGGGCCCAACCTTGGTGGTAGACCAGAGTAATCCCTATGTTGACAGTGAAGTAAAGGTGAACCCTATCTCATTCCTTGTTGACACTGGTGCTACCTGCTGTACTGTGCGAACAGCAGAGGTTCAGACCCTACCCCTCTCGGGTGAAATAATCCAGGTCATACGTGTTGCAAATAACCAAATGACTAGCCCAGTTTCAGAAGTGGTACCTGTCAGAATAGGGTCTTTCAAGGATCTAGATTGCTTTGTGGTGTGTGATTCAAGTCCAGTCAATTTACTTGGGCGAGACATTTTATGTAAGCTAAATTATTCCTTTTGCCGTACCCCAAATGGTATTGAATTTCATACTCAGGTTGAGGACATTGTTACCTAAGGTTTGCTCTAAGGAGAGGGCCTCTTGGAGCTGACCAGCACTTTGCGCACGAGAGAGCAAGCGTGTGCTCGAAGTCCTGATATTCCATTGGCCTTTCCCTGTGTCTTTGCAAAAAGACAGCACGCAATTGGCCAAAGGCGCCTTTTTGTCCCACCTTTTTGTCCCAATGTTGATGCCCACGGCCTAATGCTTGCGGTTACACGCAGCAGTGGCATCTGTTTCCAATTATCGTACCCAGATGCGGGCGCGGTAATTGGAAACAGATGGGCTGCTGTTCGCAAGCGCGCGCGCACAACTCGCAGGCTTGTTTCTTGGTAAGCATTGCTTTTGTTTAGCAGAGCTTCAGACAGTGCTTCTGTTACCACCTTACATCTGTTTGCCTTGAATATTCCAATGACCGAACGCTATTCTGCACATTATACAAAAACTGGCATTCCATCCTGGCGCCGGTGCCCCCGTGAAATAATCCCTTCTGGTAAATCCGTTAGCTGCCAATATTATAAACTAATAGTGTTATGTGTTCAATTGTTGAATAATACTGCTATTAGGAATTTAATTCATTGCCCCGGTGATTTAATGCTTAGTACCGCCCATTCTTCGTCACTTTTTATGCTGCTGTGTGCTCAGACCTTGGCAGCGCTCAGCGGCACATATCAATTTACAAAAAACAATAAAACAGAACCTGTTTCACAGCGAGTTTGTGGCGCGGGCCGGGGGCATCAAACTGAGGCTGCGTGTCCAGAATTATACATGGCGGCTGCCGCCCGGCGGGGGGGCATTTTGGAATATGTCCTTCATCTATCATATTCCAGAGGCGTGGTGCACTGTGGGTCTGTGGCAACATCACCCATCATGCGTTGATAGGAGAGAGCATGTTTGCAGAGTCAGCTCGGGCAAGCACTTCTGCATTACTGCATCTTAGTCTGGGCCACAGAATACAAGTTCAGAAAGTTCAAAGGTTACAAAATGAAGCACTGTTTGCATGTGTATAAAGATCGGAACACCTTATTCCACTATGATATATCTTCACTAGTGCCCATTGAGGCCAACGATTCCGCCCAAAATACTCTGCGCCAATCGCAAGCCGAGCCATGAGTACAGGTAGAAACCGTGTCCTTCACCATGCCAAGGACCATTGCCCTATAGGCGACAGCAGGTAGGATGGCTCCGGCTTTTTTTGCTACTGAGGCTATTCGGGTTCTTTCTCAGGTGCCCAAGCACATACGCATTAAAGCACATTTCTATTTGAGCAAGAAGCGCCTTATCGTCTTGATCCATGTTACAAACCAGTTGCTTTATTTTAGCTGCTTATCTTAAACTCTATCTGCCCCAGAGCCTGGTACTCCTGTTTGGGGAGTTCCTGGTGCACACAGCGCGAGGCAGCCCCCACCCTGCCCTATGCGCCGTCCCCTCCCTGCCCCCAGCCCATGGAAATGAGAGCTGGAGCCTCTGCACCCACTGGGGGAGTTTACATTGCTTTCCCCCTCAGCAGAGCTGGGCTGATGAGAAATTGCTGCTTACATTCAAGCAATTTAGTGGAACAGAGAATATCTTGAGAAAAAAATGGGCCATTTTATTTACCAGTTTGTGCATGGGGTGAGTCCTGAAGTTAGTTCTATGATTCAGCAACACTTGATTTGATGGTAAAGTAAGCCTATTGATGAAATCCTGCTATGCAAAATATTGCAGTGATGAGATGGAAATGAAGCATAGGCGATTAAAGGAGAAAATAATGATCGCCCAAATGAAAGCAACACAGAGAGGACTGAATCAGCCATATGTCGATAATGCACAAGGGTCGATTTAATACAGTCAATATGATGGATGGGAATCCGGTTCATAATGGTGGATTTGTACAGTCGCAGGGAAAAATTATTGCTCAACCACAGCAGGGATAGAGGCAAAGAGTTCAGAATTCTATTGTGCCCCAAGCTCAAACGATGCAGGTTCCCCAAGCCCCTATGCCACAGCAGAATGCAAAGGTGCATAGGTACAAAACAAATCATATCCCAAATGTCAATACAGACCCCTTTGTAAATCAGAATTGGACCTAACAGTATTGCATGCTTCAAGCACATGATTTCAACTCAGACCTGGACGTGGATTCAGCCTAAAACTGGAGCGGAGCACATCTCTGAACCTAACCAACTACAATCACAGCTTACCACTACGGTCTTATTACACGCATACTGTCAACTTACTCTCATTTGGCGGCTGACACTCTTTTCACTCATATTCACCTTCCTCTAAAAAAAATGCTTCAATGGACACCTGTGGTCCTCTTCACTCGCCCTCACACCCCCCGCATCCGTCGCAGCCTCAGTCTATAAGGTGTTACCTTCTTGACTGTTTTTTGTTGTTTTACTGTAGTTGAGAAATAATCTTATTTTGTTTGTCATATAGAAGATGTACTTTAAGATCACAGCAGAGTGCGATAAGAACATCTTCTAAGTAACTACTCTGTGAGATCCCCTGTAAAGCGCTTTGCACTGTGGAGTTTGAGGCACAATGTTGGACAGTGACATCACAAAGTATTGTGTATTTGTTAGTTTGACGTCACATTAATGTTGGCATATTAATATACAGGTTTGCCTTTGGCACTATGGTGGATGTGTGCGATCAGCATCTTTTGTGAAGGGGCGGTTAGTGCAGGAAATTGTTAGTGTTCTGTGCAGTATGATGATACAGGCTTTTTGTAGTGATGTGCCTTGCATCAGTGTCCCAGGTTTAATTTTCTGATGTGACAATAAAGTTTAGATACATTTTATTTATTTCTAAGTTTTAAAAACTCTGTTTGTCGTCTTTCATAACTCTACCACATAGCTTAAACCCATTGGCAATGCCAATAGCTCTGGCAACACACTTATAAGGTCCCAAAGGCGAGACCTATTGGCTATGCCAATGCTTGTTTTCTGTTCTCTTGTCTCCCAAGGGTATACGGAAAGTCGCTTGATTTTCAATCAGATACTTAAAAAGAATCGAGAATCCTTAGTGATACCTCAGCATTCAGTTCTAGTCCAGTACATTGACGATTTGTTAGTAGCATCGAATACCCAAGAGGCTTACAAACGTGACACTATTGCTTTGCTGAACCACTTAGGTGAGAATGGACATAAAGTATCCCTGTCCAAATTGCAATTCTGCTAAAAAGAAATTCTGTATCTGGGACACCACATTGAGAAAGGAGCAAGGCTCAAGAGAGAATTTCAGTGATTCTGAAAATGAATCTGCTAACTACTCAGCAAGAAGTCGGACTGTTTTTGTGAATGGTGGGCTACTGTCAATAGTGGATTCCCAACAATTGTTGTGTGGATGGGACAAAATTGTATGTAATCGGTATGTACATGACGGGACTATCCTAAAGGACATGACACCCACTCCTCATCAAAAGGTTAACAGGGTCTGCTAGGTAATGATAAAGCCAATGCTATTAAAAAGCATAACATTTTTTTTAGAATACAATGTACTAAAAGCACTTATTAAAAGCCTGAAAAATGTTCATAAAAGCAAAGTTTATATAAAAAGCATCCTTCCCTAAAAAAGCGTTCATAAAAGGTCCTCTACATATTTGTATATATTGTCATTATTTACTGAGCACCATGAAAGCCACTATGCTCAGGCAGAGCAGAGAAGAAAAAATAAAACAAAGTAATTTCAACCTTCAATTTGGTACATTTTAAAAAGTTTCCAAACGGTTCCCAGCACAAGAGAGGCCAGATTGTTTAAGAATCCTGCGCTGAACACTCAACATCGCTGAACATGGCATCCGCCTGAGGCAGTCCGTCCAGTACTTCCAGTATGATATCGAGTGAGCAGAGGTGGTCATCTCTGGTTCCCACTGCAGCTGTCGGGGAAGAATTCGATATCTGTATGCCTGAAACTGATGCATGCACATCAGAAGCAGAGCCGATCTCCAGTCCAACAAGAGCTGAATTATCTCGTGGAGGCTCTAATGATGGCATCATTAACACTGGAATAGGCTTTGGACAACTGTGCATATGGGCCCGCAAGGGCGCCAGGAGCATGTCCATGTCCGGCGGCGCAACCGTTGGAAGTGTCAGACACGCGTCCGAATCTGCAAATGAGGCAGCAGAATACTGGCAGGATGCAGTCTAGCCAGGCCGGTCTGAAAGACAGGAACCAATGCTCACTTAGATCTCGAAGCCAAGGTGTACCCAGGAAGAACACTAATTGTTTACGACAATGTCGCTCCAGCAGTGTTTCTCCATGTCTCAAGGAATGTTGGCATCCACCGTGAAGCAATAGAATCAAAACCAGAATGCCCGCCACTGAAATCAGGACCAAAGGAAGCCCTCCAAAAACGCTTCCAAGTACGGAGTGTATGAAGGATGGAATTACTCCGAAAATGGTTTGAAAGGTGGTTAACAGCCATGATTCAAAGCTCCTAAATAAGTGTATTAGCCCCCTCGTATCACACATGTTAAAGATACGATGGACCATTTCTCCGAAATGGAGTGGGAAGTTCATACGGACCAGAGCCTGTATCTCTGCCAAAGATCTTGCAACCTAGAGATCAAAGATCTCTCGGGCTGAAGTTAAGGCCACATTTTGCTGAAACAACATGGCTTTCAGTCTGCTCAGCGAATTGAACCCTGTGCTGGAAACATTGTGAAGGCAACAGTGGTGCCTAACTAACTCTGCGAGCTAGGGGAAACCATACTTGCTTACAACAAATAACCCTGGAGTTTACAGTCACTAGAAAAGCGATGCCTGGCATCATCCCACAACAGCCTTGGTCATTCAGTATTAACTAACTCCCATTTGAAAGTAACTCAAAAACGGGATCATTTACAGCAGCTGGGGAACCCTTCAGGTAGCAGGACAAGTTCGCTATGGACGCATTACATGTCCCGTGAAGCGACACTTCCTAGCATACTAAAGACTCACTTAAAGCCTTCTCACAGTCTGAACCGCTTAAGAAAACTTCTTTGTCCTTATTCCTGCACCTGTATCTATACGGCAACTCCCAGGTTTCTTGTATGTACCCTTCACCCAACGCTTCATATCTGCCCCCTGGGTGGTGTTTAAGGCAGTATTGGAACTGGAATGTCATGATTGGCAGTGTGATATAGCCATGAATTAACCATTCCGTCCACAGTGATTCTGCTACAGTAAAAGGTAACTTCTCCAGTTTTTCAATGAGAAGTATGGTGTACTTCGCATCTCTGCGTGCCATGGTTACTTGCCTGTTGGTCATATTATAAGCCAAAAACAGACTAGTGTCCTTAATGTGCCGTCATGGAACGTGGCCAGAACGCAATGATTGAAGCGTCCAGTTTAATAGCATGATGGCACGCAGTTGAAATTGCCAATGTTGTACAATAGACAAATCTTGTTCCATTATGTCGATAGCTGAGGACACAATGTTGCCCAGTGAATAAATTCGAGATGAAAGTATGGTCATTCCATTATCTATCACAGCTAAGGCCTTTTCTAAGTTAATTCTATCTATTTGACGCACTCTTTCAGCAGTTTCCTTTTGGGAGACTTTCCAGACCTCATTGTAGATAGCATACACAAAGCATTTCCCAAGTGGCTTCTTGGGACCTAAAAAGAAATCCCTAAGATCCATGTTGTCTGTCAGAAGGGACAAGTGTTGTTTCACCTGTGATAGTGTCAAGGTTTTTAGCCATTCTAGACACAACTTCCCAACACTATAAGAAGTCACTACCCCTGGGTAGTTTGTGTGTATATAGTGTGGGTCGGGCCTATGGATACTAAATCCTTCGCTGGTACCCCTGAATCTTGATTTGCATATATTTGAGTTGACAGGCCAAACCAACCAACCCTTCCAATTGGGAGATAATGAATTGAATGTTGTACCCTGCATAATTGTGCCCAGTGTCTCCTCACTTGATAGTGTATTATTTGATATATCTTCAATAGGTGTGGGTGAGGGGATGTGTGGTGTTTTTAGGTCTTTGATTTTTGCAAACCCGTAACAGGTAGTCTGTTGCACTGTAACGGTATGAGGCAAGCTCTAAATGAAGCCTCAGTCCCCTGATCCTGCCACTCTCTTGTCCCCCAGATCGATTTGATGTCTATGGTGTTTTTCCAATAGTCGAAACCCTGTATAGACAGTTAGGAGATAAAAGGTGCTGAATAGATCAGCTTTGTATTTGTCAGCATCATTTTCTTCGTTGAATTAGTATGTGCAAGTTTGTGGTAATACGACGCTGGGTCTGATGTATTAAGCCCTGAAAAGTATGCAAATTGCTGTGTGATTGTGGCAGAACTACCTTTCGGTGGTGTTGGGCAATGTTCCCATGACGGTAAGTATTAACAGTCCGTGGTACACTTGTTCTATGCAACAAATTATGACCATAATGCTGGCAACAATACATGGTGTCGTAATCAGTTGTATCCTCATACAATTCCCTGTAAGAAATTGTGACAGACTGTTCTAGATCTGAGAGCATAGTATTTACTGTTTTAATTTCCCAATCATCAGAGAGTGTACTCGGGGTAATGAAATCATTCCAAGAAATTTTGAACACATATGGAATTTTCAAATGTTCAGTTGGACCAAATACATCACATAAAACCTTATCCCAAACTATACTGTCCGGTACTGGAATTGCTATAATGTTCACTAGGACAAGTCTCTTTGTTCACGGTGTGATGACGTTTGTGGTTTCAGGAACAAGTTCACAGATTGTACTGCAAAGCGTTCTGGGAGAAAATAGGATCCCTATTGCAAACCAAAGATGCAACCGAGGTGACACTAAGTAGGTCTTTTTGAGCAAAAGAAAGAATTGTTGAAATTGTTCTTTCTTTGAAATGGGTGGCGTTTCCTCAGGTTCACTTGGATCTGAAGAAAAGTCATTGAAGTTGATGAAGTTGCCAGATGCAGTTCGATCTATCTTTGGTAGCTCAGCAGATTTTGCAGAACTGGCAGATGTGTTGTATGAAGGCACATTAATATAAACATCATTGTTGCGAATTGCAATCTGCATTGCTGTTCTATCTGGATGTTGTTCAGTTTCAACTGGTATGATTTGTACTCCATTATTTGATACTCCTTCACTTTGCGTAGTGGAGTCTTAAAATGTTATTAGTCTTTCCCTGTGAAATTCCTGTATAGTAGCTAGAGGAGATCTGAGTCTACTCAGGACCCCACCCGGCCTGCTGTTGAGAATCGCCATATGGTGCGGTTTGATCAGATCAATAGAGACAAAATGTTTTTCTTTTTTGCCGGCAAGGGGCGGAAGAAGTACTGTTCTTGTTCCTACAACCGCCAGGACAGGTACAGGTGCTCTGTAGGATGGCCTAAACTCTCTTTTGTCTGTGATTTATTTCCCCGACCAGATCCCCAATCTTTGGCACCCAGGTAGGTCTTGCCGTAACTGGTTTCATTTCCCCAGTGGCGGTCCGTTTTACTTGGATGTTGCTTTGTAATGCCCGGAATTCATTGAGTTCCTGTAAAACAGCCAAACGGTCATTCAATTCAAATGATTTTGCATCCGCCACTGTGCTGGTACAATTGAGATCAGATACCCATATTCTTGTTCAAAACAGGATTTCATAAGGAGTACGGCCTCCCAAGGATTCTCTTGGCATATTATTCAGTGCCCTCTGGACACCATATAGGTGATTGACCCAACTACCATAGCACCTAATACCCTTGCTCTTAAGGATTGCTTTAGGTCCCGGTCTTGCCTCCACCACTGGATTTCCCTCGGGATGGTAGGGGGAGGAGTACCGTAAGGCCACGCCCACACTTCGCTTCCTTGTAAGTCTGTGAGCTAAACGCAGGGCCACGGTTGGAATGTGACTTGTCAATTTAGTATGTCCCGATGAAGACTCGCAAATCCTTGATAACCGTTCGGGCGACAGCCGAGCGCTGGGGCCAGACCCATAGGAATCTAGAGCACGAATCCACTGCCACCAAGATATACTTGTAAGCCCCGTCTGAATTTAAGGGGCCGCAGTGGTCCAAATAGACACATGCGAGTGGCCTGTCTGAAATCAGTAGTGGTGTTTGTGATGGCCTTTTAATGGTGGAACCTTTCATCTGCTGGCAAATGTCACACTTCAGGACATAATCCTTCTTTTGTTTTTTCAACCCTGGCCACCAGTAACGCTGCTTCAATAACAAAATTGTTGCAGTGACTCCTGCGTGTGCGGAGCCCAAACCCTCGTTTGCAGCTAAACCTAATCTGCGATCTTTGTTTGGTGATACCCGATCCCCCACTCCTGGAATTTGAGCATACAGTGTTTTTTGTGCATCTAACTTGTAGGAGTACTTCAGTGTAAAGCATTTCAGCACGGCTGAGCCGTTTCGTGAGGCGTTTATAGTTACCATTATATCTTAGTCTATTCTTGTGTGTAAACGATTGATTGCAGCAATGGCAGCAGTTCGTACTGACGCCTTGGCGGCTTCATCAGCCAGGGAATGCACACCAACACGTTGATGACTCAAGGTGTGAATTACTTGAGCCCGTGGCAGCCGTTCTTTCAGCTTTGCCACTTGTTCCCTTAACAATTTGTGTTTTATCATGCAACCCTTGGAATCTCTAAACTCATTCTGGCCCGAGTAATGAAGATATTCATTGTAAGACTGTACACAGTAAAATGAATCGCACACAATCAGTGTGGAGAATTCCTGATCCGTGTTTTGTGGTGCTAGTATCAGGGCTTTTAGTTCTGCCAGCTGCACTGTGCAATCTCCTAGAGATTATGTGGTTGTATTGCTGGGATGGAATTTACCGTCCCGCATACATCCTTTTGCTATAGCACATGCAGTGCTATATTGATGTTTACTTCCAATGGCAGGCTGAGCAGAACCATCAGTCTAAATGATGTTGTCATATTTCTCTAGAGGCAAGATTTCATTCGGGACACGGTATTCTTGTTCGTACTGAAGGAATGCTTGTGTTTTCAGTGTAGGATCATATCTGTATTCTACATCTGCTGCAGTGAGAGAATTAGACCATTGTATCCATCGTGGATGCAGTGCCTTAGCAATTGGAATGCTGGCTTTTGTAACCACTTCTAAAGTTGGTACCGGAATTACAATGGTGATGCATTTTCCCTGTGCTAGAGCTCTTTCTCACCCTACAGCAGTCTGTACTGCCGTCAGTAGTTTTTCTGTTGCTGCAAATCGGATTTCAGCATTTGTGTACAAATGCGATTTGTATGCGATTAGAATTGTCTCACCTTCATTGAAAGGACTGTAAGTATATCCTGATAACCCGGGGACGACCTGTATCACTAGGTTTCGGGTATTCACACGTGTCTGTAAATGTTTTGATACAATCATGTCAGCCTGAACAGAACGTAGAGTGTCTGTATGCTTTTGTGTCCACTTGTTTGCCATGAAATCAGGTCTGATTAGGTCATAGAAAGGTTGAACTCTTTCTGCGTAGTCTTGAATGTATGTTCTGCCAAAATTTAGAAATCCTAAAATAGATTGCAAACACTTCAGAGTCTTCGTAGGTTGGAGCAGCGCGCATTTTTCTAAAACGTTTGCGTTCAGGCTTTTGCCTTCACTTGACAGCTCATATCCCAAAAATAGGACACTGAGATAGGCAATTTTTGATTTTTTGAAATTAAATTTGTAGCCTAAGTTGGCGAATCCCACAATTATGTCGTTCACCCTGCACAAGTGTTCAAGTAATTAATCGTTCGTTAGATAAATATCCTCTACATAGGACACTGCCACCTCTCCGCATGTTTGTAATAGCAATGACACTCTTGCCGAGAATAGCCTGGGGCTGTTCTTATACCCTTGGGACAAATGGCAAAACTGACGCTGAGTGCCGAGGGCAGAAAATCCTGTCAAATATCTGCTTTCAGGAGCTATATTTTGGCAGAAGAATTCATTTGAGATGTCTAGTGTTTTGTATTTCTTTTGTATTTCATTAATGCGGCACTGTGTGCGTTTTGAACTGCAAATGTTTTTGTGCATGTGTTTAAATGTCGGTAATCTAAAACCTAATGATATGTGTTGTCAGGTTTCATGATGGGAAACAGAGGATTATTCATTGGGGAGGTGCACGTTTCAATCACACCTTGATATTCAAGTTGGTCTAAGATTTCTTTGACCTTTTTCATTGCCTTGTTCTCAGGCAGCCAATCTTTTTCTGCTAGCAGGATGTCGTATCCAAATGTCAAGTTCTCCCAGAAGAGACCTTTAATTTTTCTTGGGCTGTCCCCCTTTATTTGGATAGTTATTTCATATAGCCGATGTGGGACACTTACTCTTGTATCAGGTGTCTCCACTGTGATATAATCATTCAACACTGCTCTCACCAGAAATTCCTTCAGGTTATGGCGAGCTATTGTTACGTCTGCTGCGCTGTCTAGCATCGTCAGGACTCAGAAGCTGAGTCCTTAGTAACCTGGGCATGTTTGATTTTTAATCCAGTTACTTTCTTCTTTTTGAATTGAGGCTTTGCTATAGGTTGATCTTCCTGTTTGATAATATAATCTGAATTTGCGAACAAAAGAAAGGTGTATCAGTATCCTGATACCTGTCAGGTTTTCTAATGTTGTCACGATTCCTAAGGTTGTACCACTTTTCAGAGGACTCCCTTTGGAGTGTCCCACCCCTCGATCGTGAATTGTTTTCTTCATTCTTATTTTTAGATTGATTGTTATCCCATTTCTTTTTAGAAGAAGCGGGTGCTTGCTTCGAGTTATCCTTGTCAGAATTACTTGCCATTTGCGGTTTCCCGTGTTTGGCTCCCAAACTATCTCTACCCAGTGATGCATAGGTTTCTTCGATAATTTTAGGTAATTCACACTCCTGATTTGCAGGAGCTGTTTCCCTTAAGCGTTGGCATATAGCCACAGCTGCTGCTTCCCCTTTTATGTTGCTCAGCATAATGGCTAAGACCTGGTCAAAATTACCCATCAGTTTCATCCACAAGTCCAGGGCAGGTCCTGCCCCATACTCATTATGTATCTGTTTCAATACATCTGGAATAACTGCTATGGAAGGGGTACTGTGTATTCTACCATAAACTGCAGCAAAGATTGTTCCCCATGTGATACAATCCTCAATCGAGGGAACCATTCCAATTGGCAAACATTTTGTTAACATTCTGTGTTTCTCCTGCAGACTCATATGGGGGAACACTGCTTTCATCTGTGCAATTTTCTGTGCAATCCAGAATGGTACTTGTTCCCGTTTTTATGGGAACGCACCCATTATTCCTTTGTTTGTGGGCTAATTGTAGGTGTGGTCTGATACGGACCAGCCGGAGCAGCTCTTGTAGGTTGTATTGTGAGTGTTTGCATGACGAACTGGACAACGTGTCTGTATAGCTTGACTATTTCTTTGTATGGTGTACGCACTTCCCCTACTGGACTGGGAGTGTGTCTGTCTCAGGATGTGGAGTGTATGTTGCTAAGACTGGCCATGTCGCTCCTCCTGTGCTGAGCGGACCGAGTCTTATGACCGAAGTTGTGTGTTTGAGGGCGCCTTTGAGCCAGTTTCTATGTTGCTGATAAGTTAACGAGACTTCACTGTCCTCGTATGTAATGTATTCTTCTGGTGGGTCCACTTCAATGTATTAGTGGAACAAATGCATCTGTAGATCTGCAGGTGCGAATCTAACCCACAAATAGAATACCTCTGACCCGAACACCTTGTGTGCTTCTATCACGAAAGTAACATAGCCACCTGTTGCAGGTACTCCATGTTCTAGTAATTACAGAGTTACTGCCTGTCTGCAGTTTTCTGTAATATTCAGAGCGCTTGCAAATTCGTCTCCTTCCGAACCTCCACTGCTACTTGCAGCTTCAGCCATTTTTAAAGAGAAGAAAATATAAGTTTAAGAGCTAGAGGTGTGCACAACGTGGGAACCTTTTATCCTTTTCAAGCTTGTCTAAATCTTCAGCCAATACACAGGGTGTACCTGCTCAGTTGAGGCGGATATCCCTTCCCACTTCAGACGTCTCTGAACAGTGTGAGTAGGGTTTTCTGAGAAAGCACGACCGAACTACTCCGATTTTAACTGTTAATATAAGAACCAAACCAACGTTGGGCGCCATGTCGTGTAGTTCCTTGGACCTCCCCAGCACCTGTACGTTTTGGATGACCTAAACTGGGGTCTTGGTGTATAGACAGACTCTGAACACCCCCCACAGGATATGTCAGCCGTTAGACCAGCTAGCTCTACAGTGCCACTACCACCCCCCTGTATTCTACAGTGGTGTACGTAGTTTCTGGCAACCACTGAAATTGATTCCTCAGGTATCATGGAAAAAAGTACAGTACTTTTCGCTCAGTCACTCATGCTTAATTTTTCGTCAGACAACACACAGAATGACGATTGGAACATTGTCAATAATTATTTATTGGTCAAGCGTCAGTCTCGTGTAAAACATATTTGCTGCGACAATCAGAAGACATGAGCAGACAAAAGTGATCGCAAGCACCAATATCGTAAACAGTAGATACATTTCTACCATGGTGCTAAAAAGATGAACATAAGCCGATTATATAAAACAGTAGCATTGGTGTACTCCTACAATGCGCTGCCTACCTACTTTGCCTAAACATACCTAGCCTAGATATGTAGATGAAGCATGCATCCTGTGCATATATGTGTGTGCTGAGATGTAGCCAAGAATCCCCCAGGGAATTACCAACCCCTTATCTGATGGTTTAGATCTAAGGACTGTTATGTTTCATATAGGTACCCTAATATAGGCCCGGGTAATATCATACACCGTCACCTATATTATCTCCCTTACACTACACAGTAATGAGCCTTTAGGATTGAACCTTTACTTAGTTCTAGTCCTGAGTGCAGAAGGAGGGATTTCCTAAACTTTAGAGTCCTATAACTCCATCAATAGACTCACACAGTATGAATGGATATTCATAAGGGTTCTTGGAAACCAGGCAGGGGCTACACCACCTACCCCACCATATCTACGTACAAGGTTCATCCCATACTTCATCCTCAAATCCAACAATGGCTAATACATGAGACGAGGGACAAAGAAACCCTAGCTACTTTTTGTATAATAGACACAGAGCAATGGGTATGGGATCATTACAAATGCACCTATATCAATATTACAAAAATTGTAATATCTTACAAGGGTGCCAGGAATCAGAGGCTCACTCCCCCTTAAACCTCCTAGGATATAGATCCTATAGCTTTACAACAGAAATAATGATTCAGCACTCCAACATGTGAAGGAATTAATATATTCTACACGTGGAAATCTGGTGAAAAGAAGAAGAAGCACATCAATTCCGTAAGTTCACATTTCTTTGTTTCTTTATTGGAAAAAATCTTCTTAAAAATGACCCTAGCAAACGCGTTTCGACCCAGAAGGACTTCTTCAGGGCTACAAATAAGTACACAATATACACATTAAAACTTACACAAATAACAGAATATTTACAATTAATAAAACCAGTACGCATAGTTGAACCACAGAGAACGGTTTGAGAACAATCAATAATTCCATAATTCATCACAGGCGGCAATATATACAAATATTTACATTAATCCACTGTCATTTTAGGGTTTTTACCATATTGTTACGTTATTAGAACCTGCTGGAATTTTTTTAAAACAAAGGACATTTAACCACTGAGAATGTCCTCATCCAAAAGACATTTCCACGCGGAATGGGGCCCTAGTCATTCAACTCATGTGAAGAAATGTATATATAAATATGCATGTACGCCACAAGTGCCATTGGGCATTGGCAATGTAGATGTTTCATTTCCACAAATTGCCCAAAAATACCTCAAATTATCCTAGCACTCCTAGGGTTGGTTTAACATGATTTACTGGTAAAATGATTTATATTCATTTTATCGTGTCCGTAATCAGTTCAAAATGGCGGACCTGAATACAGAGGATTGGGCAATATATTTCTGTTGGTGTGTGTACTCTCTTTGCATGCCCATTGAATAATGGCAATATAGTTTCAATATTGTTATTTTTACAATTACCACAAGGTACTTAGTAGTATTATTATAGTACTCTCGTGGGTCGAGCAATTTGGCTTGTGGTCATATAAAATACTGACATATATATATATATATATATATATATATATATATATATATATATATATATATATATATTTCCAAACAAATGCCCAAAGCTTTTAGGAACGCACTCGACAAAGGAGCCCACCATCCGGTTCTTTCAAGGTTAAAATCACACTTTTATTCCATCAAATGGCCAACGCGTTTCAAAGCACACTGCTTCTTCCTCATGGGCTGCTTTATTAACAAATGTTTCACGGACAGTTTTCTTCAGCATTTCAAATATTCAGTTTCCCCACGTGGGCCTGGCTCAGTGCTTGTTAATTAATTATGCATGCCGGTACCTGTAGTCCCAGGAGACAACTTTGTTTTACCCCCAGCAGGTTCCGTGAAAATTCGTCGTCTTTACAAGCAATTAATTATGTCCTTAAGTAGGTAGGAATGCCAGTGTGAGTCATATTTTCCTTTGGCTCCTTGTGCTGAAATAATTTGGAAATAGTTCCATCTTGCAGCCTCTCTGCGTCCGAGATGGTGCGTTCCCCACGACAAGGCAGCCGTGTAAATATGTTTCCAAACAAATGCCCAAAGCTTTTAGGAACGCACTCGACAAAGGAGCCCACCATCCGGTTCTTTCAAGGTTAAAATCACACTTTTATTCCATCAAATGCCCAACGCGTTTCAAAGCTATACTATTCCAAAATGGCGGACACGAAAACGTTCCAGCAAACGCTGCTGTTCTCTCAATTGCTTACAGGTGACTCCCGTAGCGGGCTATTTAAATGCCACATTTGTGTTTTGGAAAATGTGTCGGTTTTGACAACGTGGCGGGAGCGTTTCATACAGACAAGTAAGTCCTGGAGGGTAGGTCTTTCTCCATTATTTTCTCTGGCATATTGATATAGTGTATGGTGTAACGATACCATGCATTCTATAGGACCCCTGTACTTTTTATGCACAGAGTATGTGGGGTAACGGACTCTTAACTATAAATATACCAATTTGTATTCTCTTGGGTTCTTCGAGAGTATGTGAGAAGCACTGGGCTTTTATGTAAACTAAATGGTTTTCGTTTTTGCCGCAACATACGGTGATGGGGTTTGTAATACATACCAAAACATTCTGACTGTCTCTTTTAAAACTAACCGGACATATTGCTTATGTGCATCTCTGAATTTTGACTATGCACTCAGTTTTTATTATACTTTTTGGTTGGCCGCTTTAATAAACTCTCTGCCTTGTCATGACATGGGCAATGCGGTCCTGAATACATTCTTTATATTCGTGGTTTTAACATGCCATTTGCTCACGTTAAAACATTGGAATTCAAATATGTTCTTGGATTCCCAAAGCGAGCATTTATATAATCTTGGTTGGACTACGATAAATTTACTTTGACCCTATTTGAGCTTTCCCCTTCATATAGGCTCAAGGGAAGGGGGGTCTCATTACGCTCGTAATATGTATTTCTTTAATGTGTAAGCACCTATTTGTGATCCTGAAAAGTCTGACTTATTTTCAATTCTTTTGAAATTGCAGATAGACATGGGCTAAAAACCAGTGTCCGCACTGAAATGAATTATTTGCAATAGGCCACGAAGAAATCGCTGAACAAGTGATTTTTTTTTTTTTAAAGTTTTTTTTATTGCAGCATTTTCAGCAAAATAACCATCGGGGAAACCGACACCCCCGTACAATCTCTGATCACACCCCTCGGTTTAGCAATGCACACAGCCATTTAGCCCACATCCCGGGGGCCGGGTGGCATATATAGACAGTTAAGCAAAGTAACACTACTATCGCCTCATAGCGGTGCCCGGTCCATGCCCCATGAGAGCCTCTGCTTTTCTGTCCAATCAGATTCTCTCCCCATCTTCGCTGAACAAGTGATATTTAATTTGTTGGTGTACTGAAAAGAATAAGAGGTACGTTTAATAATCTATTTTCCCCCTCTTTTTGAGCAGTTGGTACCAAAACACCAGTGCACTTGCACTGTATCTGTCCATCATATTTTGTTCTTCACTCAGGTCTAATGGGCACTCGTATTTATAGTGAGGGACCAAGCAGTCAACTGAAAAAGGGTAAATAAGAAAATAAGAAATCTTAATGAACTAAGAGTGATTATTGTTATTGTTAAGCATCTCAGACATATTTTTCTGTACTTTGAGTTTCCTCCTTGGCATGTGTGGCGTATATGCATATTAACCCCTTCCATGCTGCGCAGATTCCGCCGCTGTGCTGACGGAATCTTGCGCGGGCGTGGTCATGACGGAACGGTTCCGTCATGAGCACAGCTCAACCGTGGCTCATGACGGAACCGTTCCGTCATGAGCACCGAAGGGGTTAATATATACATTTCTTCACATGAGTTGAATGACTATGGCCCCATTCCGCCTGAAAATGTCTTTTGGATGAGAACATTCTCAGTGGTTAAATGTCCTTCGTTTGTGAAAAAATTCCAGCAGGTTCTAATAATGTAACAAAATGGTAAAAACCCTAAAATGACATTGGATTAATGTAAATATTTGTATATATTGCCGCCTGTGATGAATTATGGAATTATTGATTGTTCTCAAACCGTTCTCTGTGGTTCAAATATGAGTACTGGTTTTATTAATTGTAAATATTCTGTTATTTGTGTAAGTTTTAATGTATATATTGTGTACTTATTTGTAGCCCTGAAGAAGACCTTCTGTGTCGAAACGCGTTGGCTAAGGTTGTTTTTAAGAAGATTTTTCAAATAAAGAAACAATGAAATATGAACCTGCAGAATTGATGTGCTTCTTCTTCTTTTCACTTGATTTCTATTTGTAGAATATGTTAATTCCTTCACATGTTGGAGTGTTGCATCATTATTTCTGTTGTAATATTTTTTGTATAAATACAGCACATCATGCTAGGGTTGGCAGAGGGAACTGAGACTTCCAGGCCAACACACTGACTAGAGAAGCTGAGGCTCCTGCAGACGCTCCAGCTGACAGTGGTCTAAACATCCCTCACGGGGTGTCTAACTCGAGACCAGGACAAGCTCCTACATTCTCACACTTCAGGTAATGGGGTTCGACTAAATCCTAGAGGGATTCTTGGCTTTACACCTGCTCACATGCTAGGAACACTTAGGTACATCTAGATAGGCATTGTATGAGTACGCGCACTTTTATCATGCGTTTTATATTCTTGTATTTATTCATGCTTATTGCAAGATGGTAGAACTGTACTATCCTTTTATATTCACTGTACTGCTAATCATATATATCTGCTACTGTTTAACGATTATTGCAGCACATCTATTTTACACTAGAAGAACAACTGTGCATTAAATTCCTATTGTAACATGCCCGACTGTTTCTTCTCTGTGACTGTCTGAGACCGAATAAGTGAGCACGAGTGACTGAGCAAAAAGTAGTACATTGTTCCCACGATCCTGAGGGATCAGGGTTGTCATTTTCTAAGGTTGCCAGAAACAATTCTCTCCCCGATAAAAGGAGACACTAGTGGCACTGTGAGCTAGCTAATGCTAACAGGCTAACATTCTCAGTGGGGGTGCTCAGAGCCAGTCTGCCACCAAACTCACAGTTTATGTTATCCAAACGTGCAGGTCCTGTATGGGTAAAATAGGAACTACACGACATGGCGCCGCCAACGTTGGTTGGGTACTTATTTACCTTTAGAATCAGAGTAGGTCAGTCGTGCTATTCTCAGAGACCCCTACTCGCAAAACACCAGAGATGTCTGGAGTGGGTGGGCACAAACTCCGCCGCAGCTAAGCAGGCTAAAAAAGCTATTTATTAGCTGTTGGTTATTCAAGCTTGAAGGACATAGTGTTCCTAAAATTGTGCAATAAAACATTATCTTAGTTCCCTTAAACAAACGTCTTTGTTACAAAAATTACTGAGGGCGAAGATAACCCAGGAGGGAATCTGCAGCTCTCAACAGCAGAAGAAGAATTAAACACAATTCACATTGAACCTAAATTCAGACATACAATCACTCTGAAACTATTAGAAAATGGTTTATCAGCTAGGGGTGGCTTCGCAGCCTTTGTGATTGAGGTACACAAATCGAACAAAACAGAGGTATTCTATTCATGGGTTACATTCCCAGAAGCAGATGCGAGAACACAGGCATTTCACTAGTATACAGAAGGAGATACACCACTGGAATATGGTCCATGCGAGGAGATTCACGTACCAGGAACACCTATACTGGTTTAAAGGCGCCCTACCCCAAATAAGAAACAGAGAAAGATTAGGCCCGCTCGGAGGAGACGGGGCAACATGGCGAATATTAGTGGCCTACACACCACATTCAGACATTGAAACAACGCCACAGGCAGACTTACTCTTGCAACATAAGGATTTAATTAAAATCTATAGAAACTTGACGCAATTCGTCATGAGGACTTTCACAGTCCAACCAACAGCAGTTGCATCAAATGGAACCCAATCCCAGACTACAGCAACTAAAATCACACCACAAACGTTACACGCGGTGATGGACAAAATGCCCACAAAACATGAACAAATGCCATTCTGGGTAGCTCAGAAAAGAACTCAGCTCGAGGCAGTATTCCCAAATACCACCCCTTATGAAAAACATAGAATGCTTGCCATGGGGATAACACCACAAGTAGAAGATTGTACCACTTGGGGTACAGATTTTGCTGCCATATATACCAGGACTCATGGTATTCCTCCATTAGCAGTGATACCGGATGTATTAAGACAAATACAGAATGAGTACGGAGCAGAGCCTGCTCTGAACTTGGGGATGAAGTTATTAAATAACTATGACCAGGTATCGGCTATAATACTAGCTAATATTAAAGGGGAAGCAGCTTCAGTGGCAATCTGCCAATGCCTAAGGGAGTTCAGTCCGTAAGAACAACAACACAAACTACCCAAAATAATTGAAACTGCATATGCAGAATTAGGCAGAGACAGTTTGGGTGAGAAAGCATTAAAACCACAACTGATGGGCGGTCCTGAAAAGGACACTTCCAAGCAGACACCTGCTTCTTCCAAGAAGAAGTGGGATAATAAGAAACAACAAAATAACTGAGAAAAGAGATTTCAATCCTGAGGTAGATCTCCTCCACAGGAGCCCTCCAAAAGGTGGTACAATCTCAGGAATAGGGATAATATTAGGAAACCTGACAGGTATCAGGATACTGATACACGTTCCTCTCGTTCCTTTCAGGGCTCAACGAAAAACTCTGAGAGAGAAGGATGGTCAGAACACAAAGAAGAGCGTACAAAGTCCAGAGACAAGCAGCACGCTCAAGACCATACTTCCATAAAAAGAGGAAAAGCCAAAATCAAAACCTCAGTTCAAGAAGAAGTAAGTTGCAGGCCTGAAAATCAGACATGCCCAGAGTTCTGAGGACCCAGCTTCTGAACGGGGAATGGGCTGTGACGATGCTAGACAGTGCGGCAGAAGTAACAATAGCTCGCCAGAACCTGATGGAATTTCTGGTGACAGCAGACTTGAATGATTACATCACGATGGAAACACCAGATACAAAGGTGAGCGTCCCACATAAGTTACATGAAATAACACTCCAGATGAAGGGAGCCAAGCCCAGGAAAGTTAAAGAACTCTTTTGGAAAAATCTATCATCTGGTTATGACATCCTATTAGCTAAAGAAGATTGGCCGCCAGCATTCGTTATCGAGTGCCCTAGAGGAGAAACAGTAATTTTTCCAGCATTCTCTGACCTCGTTCCCATACATCTTAAACATACATATGCACGGGAGTGGGCAGTTGCCCTAGCTCCAGCATTATACAAAAATCATGCTGGATGGAATGAGGATTCAACCCACCACGTGATCCTGTTAAAGGTTTCACCAAATGCACAGGGGCAATACCCAATAAAGCAAGATGCTAAGAAGCAGGTCAGGGAGATCTTAGATCAACTTGAATACCAAGGGGTCATTGAAACATGGACCTCACCAATGAACAATCCTTTGTTTTCTGTCATGAAACCTGACAATACATATCGTCTTGTTTTAGATTACAGACATTTAAACACTTGCAAAAAGACATTCGCTGTCCAAAATGCACACAGTGCCGCATTAATGAATAACGTTGTGCGGAAAAAATACAAGACAACACTTGATATCTCAAATGGATTTTTCTGCCAAAATATAGCACCTGAAAGTAGGTATTTGACCGCATTCTCAGCGTTTGGGTCCCAGGGACAATTTTTTCACCTCCCCCAGGGTTATAAGAACAGCCCGGGGGTATTCTCAGCAAGAGTAACCGAGTTACTCCAAATTTTAATGAAGAAGCATTGTCCTATGTGGATGATATTTATCTAACGGACGATGACTTATAAAGACAATTGACCGAAGTTGAGCACCATTATTATGGGATTCACTTCTGAGGGCTACAAATTTAATTTTAAGAAATCAAAAATAGCCCACCTCAATATCCTACTTTTAGGATATGAGCTTTCAAGTTAAGGAAAAAGCCTGGCAGCTAACTTTTTAGAAAAGTGTGCGCTGCTTCAACCACCAAAATCATTAAAAAACCTACAATCAATACTGGGATTCCTAAATTTCGGCACAACATACATTTTGGACTACACAGAAAGAGTAAAACCTTTCTACGACTTAATAAAACCTGACTTTTCAGTTAGACATTGGACACAGAAACACACAAACATCCTATGTTTACTACAAGAAGACATGATAGCTTCCAAACACTTACAGATACGCGTACAGGTACACAACTTAGTGATCCAAATAATAGCGGCTGAATGCGGATACACTTACTTAACCTTCAATTAATGTTTTACCGTACCAATCGCTTACAAATCACACCTGTACACAAGCGCAGAAATGCGTTTCACTTCAACAGAAAAAATTCTGACAGCAGTTCAGATCGCTGTATCACGAGAAAGAGCACTGCCCAGGAGAAACGCATAATCGTCGTCAACCCGGTACCAGCCTTAGAGGCTGTTACAAAGGCTAGCATTCCGAATGCAAAAGCCTTACATCCGAGATGGATACAATGGGCTAATTCTCTTACTGCAATGGACGTTGAATACCGATTTGATCCAAGTCTAAAAACGCAAGTATTTCTGCAATACGAACAATAATATCCTCTACCAAATGAAATATTGCCTCTAGAACAGTATGAATATATTATTTACACTGACGGATCTGCTCAATCGGCCATAGGGAGTAGGCAACAATACAGCGCAGCATGTGCTATTGTTAAAGGTCGCATGCGGGATGGAAAGTTCCTTCCAAGTTGCACCAAAACGCAATCTCTAGGAGACTGCACGGCTCAGTTTGCAGAGTTAAAAACACTGATACTGGCACTTGTAAATACGGATCACGAATTCCCCACACTAATTGTGTGTGATTCTTGTTACTGTGTGCAGTCATACAATGAATATTTACATCATTGGCAACAAAACGGGTTTAAAGATGCAAAAGGTGGCACAATTAGGCATGAAATGCTATTGGAACAGGTAGTCGAGTTGAAAAATGAACTACCACGGTCTCAGAGTCATCAACGTGATGGCGTTCAATCACTCATTCAACAAGCATTTGCAATGCAAATAGGTCTCGCATTTGTGAGTTAGAGCTATTGACATTGTAAATGTCAATGTTTTTTACCTACACGTTTTATTTTTGGAGTGAATGTATGTAGTGTGCAAAATCCCTTGGAAAGGTCCTGCACTTCGTAATAAATATATTGAAAAAGACGCAAAGTGTGGATTGTGTCAACAATTGCTTGGCACGTACCTCATGGGTAAAGTGTCGCCACACATGCACACTGTGGTGCTTTACTAATGTGAAACTCATTAATAACAGTAGTGCTTACAGACTAACCAACGCGATCGGGATCGGAGCATGTGAATCCGAATCCCGGCTTCTCTTTCATTTTCTAGACTATTTGACTCACTCTCCTGTGTCTTGGTTATCCCCCAAACACTGGGAGGCAATGAAGTTTGCCAAGGGGGCGGGGTCAGGGGGGCTTCGGGGGTACATGAAAACGTATTCATTGCCTAGTTGTCAAAGGTCACCCGGTACTATTAGTTAAAAGTGTGCAGATTTCATTAAGATATTAAGAGTACTTTACTCGTATCTATGAGAAAATCAACATTAACTAAACAAAATGCCAGAATGCGTGTCAGTTTTCACATTGATTTAGACAGTACTGGTTGCTTAGTTTCATTGCATTAATTTTTGTATTTACTCTTTTACACAGCATCCAAAGTAGGTTACCTAACCACAAAGCCCTGAGTTGTTAAATGACCCATAGAAGGGAGTGTTTTACAGTTAAGCAAAATGTGTTGAAATGTAATTTTGGTAGTGCCATGGAATGATCGGCCAATGAGGTACTCGATGAGCAGGTATTTAACTACACTTTCAAAACGTACGATATTGTGGGTGTTGTTTGTTTGTACACAACCACCTCTCTGAATGTGTTTATTAACACAGAGCTTCATCTACCAGACAGTGCTCACAGAGGGGCGACTAAAGCACAGAACAAAATGTATTCATTATCCTGAGTGTGAAGGCACCCGGAAGGCTTAGGTGCCCGCCTGGAGAAGCTAGGGATCCCAGCGCTTCTACAGACTCTGCCGTGCTCCTCTGCACCAGCAGGGCACAGCTCAGAATCCGCAGCTTTTGCTAAGAATAGGTGAGGGGGATGAGGTTGGGGCATGCGGGAGTTGCCGGCAGATTTCCAGGTTATTGAAAGTGATGATTCTGAAGTGAGTCAATGAAGACTGACTTTGTCTGTTTGTCTGCACCAGTCTATTTCTATCTACCGGGCTCACTTTCATGTATCCATTCATCTCTCTTTGTTAGAGGTGCGCGAGCCAATATATTAATTAACAGTAGAGCCATCCGGAGATGAGCCAAGTGTATTATTATATTTAGAGTAACATTAAAATATAGTTCTTTCTTTAAACACGAGAAGCTTTTGTACAGCACGCACCTTGAACTCGCATATTTCAAGGTGGCAATAATAAAGATGAAAACGGAAGTGCGGCAGGCAAGAAAACATGAACAGGGGTGGGGGGGTGGTGGAGGGTGAGAAGTCACAGACTGAGGGAGGGGGCGGAGTGGTGGTGAGACAGGGAAGAAAACAGTGTTGGGAGTAAAGGGGCCAATAGCCGGGGAAGGATACAAATGATGAAAGAGGAGGGACTAACAAGCCTCAAACCAATCGGAAGGCAGCATTTAAGACAAAAGCCAATTGGCAGAGAGTGGGCGGAGCTTCCACGAAGCTTCCACACTACAGTATATACTTCATGTCTCGCAAAGCGATGGCAGCGCATTCGCACTGCAACGCTAGGCGAGACCTAAAAGAAAATAGTTTCAGGAGTAAAGGGGCCAATAGCCGTGGAAGGATACAAATGATCAATGAGGAGGGACTAACAAACCTCAAACCAATCGGAAGGCAGCATTTAAGACAAAAGCCAATGGGCAGAAAGTGGCGGAGCTTCCACGAAGCTTCCACACTACAGTATATACTGCATGCCTCGCAAAGCGATGGCAGCACATTCGCGCTGCAATGCTAGACGAGACCTAAAAAAAAGCGCTATGACGAGCCCAAAGCTGCCTGTGCTATAACTCTTTTTAAGTCTATCACCAGACTTACGTTTTCAGAAAAATTAATTAATAAAATATTCAAGTATATACATACACAGAGGGGGCATTCAGTCAGTGGTTAGTCCATTGGTCTGTTCATCTGTCATTCAAATTTTGCTTAAGTCCACTATAGAATACAGCATACTTTAGCCATTGGATCTTGTCACTATGAGTGACAGCATTTTGCCTCTACCCATATATACAGGGCCACTGAAATTATTGCAGCAGAAGAGGGCCCAATTATGCAGCAGAGTTGTGCGGCAAGAAAAGGCAAATTATGAGGCATAATGTGTCACATTATTTAATAGTATTACTTCATTTTGGCTCATTGTTAAACTTGTAACACTGTCTGGCTATTGGGTGCACCTCATTAGTACCTGTTTAACACTGAATATAGCAATAAGCAACAGAAAAATGACCTTTCCAGCTTCGCAAATGGCCTTCCACTGGCGTGGCAATATGTGTTGATGCATTTTCAGTAACTTTTGGACCGTCTGACCTAGGAACACATTTTTCTGTTGTAAAAATCATCAGATTATGCGGCAGATGCTGGATTATGTGGGAGATGATGGCAATTCTATGAATATGAACTCTGGAATCCCTTGCCTGTCTATTTTTTAAAATGTCTCTTGTTCGTAGGTATTCATGGGTGGCGCAACAGCATGGCCCCAAATACCCTGCTACTCCTATTGCTTATCTCGCAATGTAGTGCTTTAACACCTTTTTGTCATGCTCTCTTGGCCCACCCACACAGTGGGGTACCATTCTTATAAGGGAACATGCTGCAGCTCAGAGTGGTAGGACATTTATGGCTCCCTGCAGATTCCAGAAGTTTCCCTCACATAAATGTGAGAAAAATGTGTTTTTTAGTCAAAGTTGGAGGCTTGAAAGGGATTTTGGGTACAAAAACGGGATGACAGCCATGCAAGCCACCCGACCATTGATGGTCTAGTTTTCACAATTGCGCAAGTTCGCTAGGTTTCCCTAGGTGCTGGCTACGATAGGGCCCAAAACCCACAGCTACCCACTTTGCAAAAAAAAGATCAGTTTTGAGTGGAAAAGTGTGAGGTATACATGTTGTATTTTGGGCTGTTTCTTGCCACAGACACTAGGCCTGCCCACACAAGTGAAGTAATAATAATGGAAGTTTAGAGGAGATAAAAAAAGAAGTTTCTCATTGCGCGTCACCTCTGAAATTAACATTTGGCTTCCGTCTTCAGTGAATTTGACTTTCCTTTTGCAAATCCCTTCTCTGGCAGCACATGCTTGACTCCTGAATCCTCCTGTGCAGAATTATCTCCCATATTTGCAATTTTTAGAGTAAAGATAAATGATGGGTGATAGAGCATCATTTTAAATAGAGCAGTCAACACTTTTGGGATTTGCATGACGTAAAGCAGATTTGCATCTTGCAGTTTGATTTAAGTGATGCATTCCGCTTTATAGTACCCAAGAGAAGGTAGCGTGAGGTTGCAGTGTGCCACAACAACTGTGTCGTGCTATTTTGTCGCTGCATAGTTCTTGCATTATGGTATAGTAAGTAGGGTGAAACAATGAGGCAAAAATGCAATACGACACAATGTAACAAAATTCTAACTAGCACTATGCGACGCAGCACTGCGTGATTAATCTGGGCCCTGGTGTCTTTAGTGTTATTTTTACCTTGCTTCATAACTGTAACCCCTTGCAGCCTTGGTTTGATTGAATTATGTTTGTTAAGATAAATATACCTGAACAAATGCCATGGAAATAAACCAGATATGGTGATGTGCAGAATATATAAAAATACTTAAGGCTTTGCCCCTCATGCATCAATGCCCTTCCCTACACTCAACCGTGTTACACATTGTGCATCTGTAGATAGATAGATAGACAGACAGACAGATCTGCCCTATGCTGATTTACAGATGTTTTGCACATTCCTGAAATGGGTGGTCAAGAGACTGCCCAGTTCTTGGTAGGTGCTGGCCAACTTCAGTGGAGTAGCAAGGATGCCATGGGCCCTTATGTAAGCATGGAGAATGAAACCCCACCTGCAGTGTTCTTCGTCACAGACAGCAATAATCGGCACAGGGGGTCCCTACCAACCCTGGACCCCAAATCTTCTGCACCTGCAGCACTAGTCATACTTACAGCCCTGACGATATCCTTCTTGTAGGCAGAGCAAAGACTTGGGAGCAATGTATGTAAGGCACTTATGACTGCATTTGACGAGGCAGAAATAACATTTGGGTTGTCTCCATCTAAATAATGGGAAGGACCCACAAACAAATCAGTGTTGTATTCAAGGAATCGTCTGCCAAGAAAATTGTGTTTGTTATAGACAACAAGTTGGTTGTTGAGATAATAATCAACTTAGTAACCAAAGGCAGATTGGCACTAAGCATGCTGGGAGTGTTGTTTTTATGATTTAAAAAAATAACATATTCAGAGTGCGCCTAACCACTGGTTTGGATACGAGCAGAACTGATGCTTTGTCTATTTGGCAGTGGTCGAATGTCGCTGAACTAGAGACAGAACAAGCAGTGTTAATGTGAATAGGTCTGGCTTTAAATGCAAGTGCCTTTTGGCCACGTGGAATAAAGCACACTGCAGATGAAATGTTTGGCATGCAAGCAACTCCTTAGCACTGTCTGGAATATCAAAATCCAATGAGGTGAAGTAATCAAATACAAGTATTTGCAATGCAATAGGTCTCGCATTTATGCGAGTTTAAGCTTGGCATTGTAAATGACAATGGGCCATATGTAGGAAGCCCAATACCGGTCAGTAACGGCCGACTTTCGGTAAATATCCCGTTACCGACCGGTATTCAGGCTTTTGGTATGTAGGGGGCACATTTCAGGATTCGGTAATTTACCGAATCGGTAAAATTACCGATTCGGTAATTTTACCGATTCGGTAAATACCGAATCCTGAAATGATATGTAGGGGGAGTGTGTGAGTGTTGTGGGGATTCGTTATTTACCACCAACTAAAAGTTGGTGGTAAATGACGAATAGCAGGAAAAAAACATTTTTATGCACTTTGAAGTGTGCAATGTGGCAGACACACATGCCCTTAGGGCATGTATGTGTGCCACATGTGCACACATGCAGGAATCAGGGGTGCAACAGGGTGTCACTGTGACACCCTGCCACCCTTGATTGTGCTCCCCCCATTACCGAATCGGTATTTACCGATTCGGTAATGGTAACTGGCTTCCCATTGATTCCTATGGGCCTCCTGGCCCATAGGAATCAACGGGAAGCCAGTTACCATTACTGAATCGGTAAATACCGATTCTAAATTACCGACCCATTCCGAATCGGTAAATATTACCGATGGATTACCTACATATCATTTACCACTTCATAAATACCGAATCGGTAAAATTAGGTATTTATGAAGTGGTAAATGTTAGGCTACCTACATATGGCCCATTGTCTTTTATTTATATTTTAAAAACCAAAACATAAATAAACGTAATTGTCATTTACAATGCCAATAGCTAAAACTCACGTAAATACGAGACCTATTGAATTGCAAATACGTGTTTCAGAGGTCAAGATCAAAGCCTACAGAGTATACTTGTGCTTTTCAAAAATGTTGTTGATTTTCTTCAAACAGAACAACAGTAAATTGCAATATATGTGACAGTAAGTTTCATGAAGAAGTAAAATCAAACGGCATCTTCACAGTGATTCCCAGAGACCATGCCAGCCAGTAACCGGCCTAGTATTTCCCCATTCAGAATTAACGATACTGTGCACATTCTTAATTCTGAAGGGGGAAGACCACCTTTGGTTTCGAGAAAATGGGAATGCTGAGAGAATCAGTTTTTCTGTACCAAATCCTTAATGTTTCTCTACATTTTGGACCAGAGTTTCACCAGTATATTTCACCTGCTTTGAACTGGCAGAATTCCCTGCACAATGTGTGAATTTGTTAAAAGTTGTTTGAGGAATGCTTGAATGAGTCTTTTTTTAAAGAAAATACGCAATCAGTGTTTTGGAAGGCGGTGGAGGAGAAAGAGGTAAGGCATTTACAATAGTACACTAAACCATTGGCGGTGGCATGAAAGTCAGTACTTGGAAGAAAGGTTCCACTGTGGGGAGAAGTAGCACTAGAGGAGAAAAAACTTCAACACCTCTCTGTAGGCTACAAGGAGGCCAGAATTCTAGTTGTTGGCAACACGCAGCTCTAGATCTCAGGTGAGATTTCTGAGAATTGCAGTCTCAAAGTTGTTTCTGAACGACGGGGATTCCAGTAGTAAATCTTCTGTTCTCTGGTTATTCGTTGAAATCAAGAAATGTTTATTTTGAGGGCCAGATTGCTTGGGTTCCTTTATGCAGAGCTTTGTAGACAATGTAGGCAATAATGAATTGGCTCCTTGCCTCAAATTGTAGTTACTTTAGTGCGGTCAGCCGTAGGCATATGTGACCATGTTTTCTCGCCCCGAAGATGAGCCTGACTACTAATGGTGCATTGCCCTAAGTAGTGTTCGGTGAGATTAGGCAATACTATGTAGCAGGAAGATGCCACGGTATAGTCTTGAGAGAATGAGCACTTGAATCACCTGTTAGAAGTCTTTTTGGGTGAGGTGTTAGATTCCTCTCAGTAGTCTCAATTGGTGTGGTTCTACCTTAGCTAGCACATGCATGTGAGGTTGCAGGTTGAGGCTTTTATCCAAGAGGAAGCACAACATTTTTGGCAGTCTGCAATTTCTAGTAGCAAGCACCTATTGCTCCATTGTTGGATAGAGATTGCACGGTCGGGTGAGAGATTAAAGGCAACTCAGTTTTGAGGGGGTTGAGTTTAAGGTGATGCTAAGACCTCCAGGATTGGATGACATTCAGATTCTGCACTAGGAATATGATGTAAATCCGGATAGGTGATTTTCATGTAAATGTGAGTAATGTATGTATATATTCTCCAGAGCATAAATATCAACCAAGAAAATCAACTACCAAGACATAACATCTTGTGTTGCTGCTGTGCGTGAACAAAAGAAACCTGCCTGGATGAGTGGTGCTTTGCAATTATCCCCCAAACCATTAATTTTCTATGTGGTACGGCCATGCGACAAATGAAAAAAATCCTTTTCAATATGCAAAAGGGCCTGTTAATTAAATACATACCTAATAATAATTAGATCATAAGGATGCACAATTCTGCCAGCACCCCACTGGGCAAGTGTTTCTCTTCCTTATTATTGCATGCTTGTTATACCCTAACCATATCCTAAGAAAATATTATCCATACATTATCACCTATATTTGTTTTAATTGTATTGCTTACAATAAACTCACAAACAATGAGATGGTCTGCATTAAATCGTGGTCCCTGAGAAAATGCTCATGAGGAAATGGCTTGACAATGAAATGAATGCAGTAAATAGTATGGGCTACCTCACTGCAGCTCAACACTCTTCCACCCAAGCATTGCTCATGGTATAGCATAGAATCAGACCGCAAACGTGCTTCGGCACCTCGCCGCCGGTATGAAGCACTACAGAAATACAAATCAAAACCACTAATGCACATATTCTTGGCTGACAAATTAACTTACTGCGGTCTGCTTTTTCTTGTACATCAAGTCCATTGCTAGTTTACTACGTGTAAAAGAGCTTACTCCTTCGAGATGTAATAGAATTACGCAGCTGATAAAGTTGATAATGTTATCGATCGCTTGCAGATAGCAATAGAATGGGTTCTGATGCATCTTGATCGATATGTTTAACTTTAATGGATTTCTATAGGCTGGTGAAGATTGTTCTGTTACTTGAGAGCGTGAGAAAACATTTCACAGAAGATAAACCTCGACATATAATGGCAACAACCACAACACACGCTCAGCCTCACATAAATGAGCCAGCACTAGGGCTGGGCTGTGTTTGAAGTGTGTTACAGAACAAAGCATAAACAGTTCATTACGGACTTTATTAAGAGCAAAAAGAATGATCTCTCATGTGTTAAAAAAATAGTAGACCTTATAATATGGAAAATAGCATTTTAGAAATATATTCCCAATTAGACGCGGAAGCATTTCTATATAAAATATATTTTTTTTAAATGAGGGCCGAAAATTTTGGATTTTAGACACGGTGTGTTTAGCCTTCTACCCTCCCCTAAGTATTTTCTTATACGTTGTAATATGTTGGTACCATAGTTGATTAACTTGTGTTTAAAATACACTATATCATTAAAAAGTTCAAAAATAGTTTGTGGTGCTGTTTGCTGTCAAGAGCAGAGGTGGCACTCTGTGATGTCTCTTCCGAAGTCACTATGGCTTCCTGTTTCCAGAACTCCCATATGTAATGTTTTGTCACCACGCTATCACAGGCTCGCCTCGGAGTGCTAAAAAGCAGCCACCGGATACCTCGATTAAGGCGCAGAATGTGAAAAGCAAATTACTGCGAACGAGCTAAACAATTTGCATATAATGGTTCAGTCATATCTGTAAAAAATATGACTTAAATATAGTTGCATTAATAATACATATTTTAATTAAATGGCTTGAGGTGCATCTTGCAGGAAAAAAATGAATTTTCACCGAATTTCACATACTGCGATGATTCATGGGCTGTAAATATGCAAAGCTTTGTACCCATAAGGCAATCAACCAGCAAAGCAGATATGTACTTATTGCAACTGTGGCGTCCATTATGTAACAGTATGTGTGGGCATAGCTGTGTTTGTTGGTGTGACTCTCAGTCAGGACCCCTCCCCTCTTCAGTCCCGGAGCACACCCTCCCGGGGGGGGAGTGGGGTGAGGGGGGGGGGTTTATTGCTCCGACCAGACAGTGACGGCCCCTCAGACGGTCCTTGTTGGTGGGCTGAGGGGGTGATTTACTGCTGCAGAATCACAGGTGACTCTTCTTTACCAGCCTGGAATAAAGGCCGAGTGACATCTGCCGCAGTATATCACTGCTGCAACAAGTGTTAATTGCTCCAGAACGCGTATTAGTGTTACAGCCACCGTGCAGCTACTGTCGATATTGACCCTGATACAGCTGCGCTTCTGCTTCCGGGTAACGTTTGTTTTGCGCATGTATGCTGGACAGGTCAGGCAAAATAGAGTGCTGATTTGAGTCAGCCAATCCCAGGGAAAAAAAGCATTTATAAATGCAATAGGCGTCCTATTTACACGAGCCCTATTGCATTGTAAACAAAAGTGTGGGAGTCGAAAAAGGCACGAACGGGAGGGGGGGGTAGGGGGTGAAAAGTGACGGACTGCGGGAGGGGGCGGGGGGAACACAAGGAAAAAATAGCATTACAGTAAAGGGGCTGATAGCCTCGCAAGTCTACAAATGACAACATGGACGTGAAGAGGAGGGACTAACAATGGGAAAACCAATGAGAGTACTGCATTTATGATCTAACCCAATCAAAAAGATGGGCGGGGAGTGGGCGGAGCCTAAATGAAGCTTCCCTGGCATAGTGTATACAGCATGCCTCGCAGGGCGATGGCAGCGCGTTGCGCTGCAACGCTATATGCGAGACCTAAAAAGGAAGGCAGCAAGCGGCGTGGCAGCTGCCGTGAATGTGAGTTCAGTAACAGCTCCCCTGGCAGATCTCAGAGCAAGGGTGAGGAATTAATGTCAAAGGACGGAAATGCTAATTGACAGGCTCCACATACCACTGCAGCGTCGAAGCTCCTCAGCTCTTCTAAAAGAAGGAGAGGCAGGCCTCGCACATGCGCTGTGCAGTCTTCTGTCTTGTAACAGAAAAATATTATTAAAAAGGCACAGTTGATTAAAAAGGAGAGAGCAGAGTTTAAATATGGGGCAACGTCTCCTCCTAGTGGCCGGTTTGAGGAGAAACAGGTTATACATTAAAAAACAAGACTCAGCATCCATAAGAACAATGAAAGACATTTTTATTTTTGGCAGGAAGCAGCAAAGTTCAGAAAATTTAAATATTATGAATTCAAATGAAAGGTGCCTGTCACCTATGGTCTCAAGTCTAACAGGTGACTTGATAGTGTTGCCAGGGCACACACCAACCAAGTCAATAAATGTAAGTAAACTATCTAAACAGAACGCTGCTGTTTCTACTACGAACGCAGGGTGTGTTGAAATAGATAAGGATAGAGAATACAAAACCCAACAATAGAAACAACGTCCCTGCTACAACGGACAATGACACAGAAACAGAAGGAAATTGGGTCTGTGTACCTAAAGAAATTAGTAATGAAGCAAGATTAGAGAGTTTAAAGAATGTTAGGTGTCCTGAGGCTCCAAAGTTATGCGTTTTGCAGGCCAACAAGGGAGAAATGCTGCCAAGCAAAATAAAGGGCAGTAAAGAAGTTTTGAACAGGCATCTAACGTCCTGCAACGTAAGAAGCAAAGAAGGGGAGAATTTACAAGTGAATTTTCCCACACCGATGGATCCGAGAAAAGCAGCATACTATGCTAGAGCGATAAATTGGAAAGTATATGATGATGAAATAGGTGACGGGGAATGTCCGAGCGGAAGTAGGAAAGGGGGAAGGGAGCAGAATATTGGGATGTTAGACGAGTTTCAGGGTGAAGATGCCTTTGAGTCTTTGAAAGAAAGGGAAATTGAGGACGAGGGTGAGCATGTTAAAATTACAAAAGAAGGGTTCGGGGTGAAGGGGGGGGGGGGGGTAGACTAAAAATATCTCCAGAGATTATTTTTCACAGGATAAAGAAAATGAAAGTTTTCATAGCAGACCAAGCGCCAAACATCAAAACTCGATGAGGAAGAAGAGACCAACATTTGAGACAGATGCTTTGATAGGAACAGGTGAGGTACAAGAAGGGTTTGCTAGTAAAAACGTTCTGTGTTGACAAGAATGTGGGAACAGAAGGTGGTTATGAAAATGTAAACTCTGCTAACATTGCAGCTAAACAGGCAGTAAAAGAAAGTGGGAATGGTGAGGCTACATTCAAGGTGAGCTCTGACAAAGTTGATGAAATAGATGTAGACATGGCAGGTACACAAAAGCTAAGACGATTGTTATCAATGCCCTTAGGTTCACATTTAAATAAGGCCACCAAAAAAAAGATTTGGAAGGGAGAATCTATAGATGTTTTCAAGCCCCTTCATAGAGAAATACAGGCAAAGGAAGGATCAAGGGAGGAAGCGTGGGAGCTGGCAAAAAGGCTAAGGGTGCCAACTAACATCGACTCATGGACATCAACTTTCATCATTTTCACAAGTGTGCATTGCGAAAAGTACCCTGACAGATCAGTGGCATTATTTAAATATTTAGACACAATAAGGAAACTTATACAGAATTTGGAGGTTACGCTTGGCTCCATTACGATGAAGAGTTTAGAGCCAGGTTAGTACTAATTCCAGAAAAGCCATGGGGGGGAGGTAGATAATGAACTCTGGGTTCAATGGATGTACCCTCAGCGGCCTCCACCTTCAATGCATACAGCAAGTGGCTTGACAGTTCCTAATCGGCCTTTTCAGAACAGACCCACCCGGGGGAGGGGTTTTGGAATAAATCCCAAACATTTGTCCTCGGTGCCAGCTGGAACTTTAACAAAGGATTTTGTCAGAGAAACCCCTGCAAATATAAGCATGAGTGTTCCAGGTGTGGCGGGAAACATGCCATTCTGCAATGCTTTGGAGATCAGGCCAATTGGGGGGGCGTTAACCAAAACAGAGGGAGAGGCTATGCAGTTTAACTGGAAACAAGGGGTTTTACACCAATTAATGTGGAAGCCTTGTGCCAATGGTTAAAATTTTACCCCGAAACGAATGAAGCAACATTGTTGGAATGGGGGTTCAGAGAAGGGTTTAGGCTAGGATATCAGGGGCCTAGATGCCGTAGGTTTGCTAGGAACTTAAAATCTGCAAATTAATTCCCTCAAATTGTGAGAAAGAAGCTTATGACGGAAGTAAGTGAAGGGAGGATGGAGGGCCCGTTTGTCTCTTGGCTGCTGCAAGATCTCATTGTTTCCCCTTTAGGAGTTATTCCCAAGAAAGCAGAAGGAGAATTTAGAATGATTCAGCACCTCTCTGTTAACAATTTTATAGCTAAAGAGGATACCATGGTCAAATTTGCTTCTGTAGATACAGCATTAGGCATGATAAGGAAAATGGGTGTAGAAACAGAGCTGCCCAAATGTGACATCCAATCGGCTTTTCGTCTATTACCAGTACACCCATCAGATTACTCTTTGTTGGGTATCTATTTTGAAGGACATTTTTCGTGGATAAAGCTCTTCCCATGGGCTGCGCAATATCTTCCAAGCTATTTGAATCCTTTAACTCTTTTTTACAGTGGTGCTTCTCTTTTCGAACTGGACACACTGCAGTGACGCATTACCTAGATGATTTTTTATTTATGGGAGCAGCAGGCTCTCACAACTGTGAGCTGGCATTAAGAGGATTTCAATTGGTAGCGAAAGAGTTGGGGGACCACTAGCTGAGGACAAAATTGAAGGCCCTAGTTGTTGGATAACATACCTCGTCATCGAAAGAGATACAAGGAAAATGGAAGCTAGACTTCCACATAAGAAAATTCTGGAAATGACACAGATGTTAGAGTATGCAAAGAAAGCTGATAAATTGACTTTGTATGAAGTTCAGTGCTTATTACGCCATCTAAATTTCGCTTGCAGAGTGGTGAAGACAGGCAGAGCATTTTGTAGACGTCTTGGTTTTTCCATGTCTGGTGTTAAGCTGCCACACCACAGAATCAGGATATCTGTTAACGTGAGAGCGGACTTAGAAGTGTGGCTAATGTTCTTAAAAGATTTTAATGGCGTTACAATCTGGTCATTAGAATACTTTGTGTGGCAGATGCAGCTATTTTCAGATGCTTCTGGTACAAACGGCTTCGGCCTATTTTGGAACGGGAAATGGTGTGCAGAGCAGTGGCCAGCCAATTGGGTCTCAGACAAGAAAAGCATCGCATTCCTTGAATTTTTTCCATTGATAGTGGCATTGGCTGTTTGGGGTAAGCAGTTAGCGAACAGGACAGTATTATTTCACGTTGATAATAGGACAGTAGTGGGCTTAGTAAATGGTCAGAGAGCTAAGGACAAACAGTTATTGAAGTTATTACAAGGATTCATGATGGATTACTTAAAGTTTAACATAGTGTTCAAAGTCAGGCATGTACCGGGAGTTGAAAATACCATTGCAGATGCCCTATCTCGTTTTCAGTGGCAGAGATTCCGTGGTTTGTCACCCGGAGCGGATCTGCAGAAGACTCAGGTGCCCAGCGAGGTATGGGATTTTGCACACTGAAAACACAGCAGCTTGTTGAAAACTGCCTGGTAAAAGGCACCAAATTAGCCTACAGGAGAGCATGGCTAGAGTTTTTGGATTCAGGCGCTTCTTATAGAGCTCATAACACTGAAGGTTTGAAGAGGCGCAGGGATGATTTCATTAAATTCATTATAGATAACATAGAAAAGAGCATTTCTTCTACAACAGTAGCAGGGAAATTAGCAGGAGTATCCTTTTACGGGAAATTCTTTTGGGGATACGAACCATCAGCAGGGGAAATGGGCAGAAGACTTCTTCAAGGATGGGCAAAAATAAAAAAGAGAGGACAATTTAAACGAGAACCAATCTCTTTAAAATTATTGTATAACATAACAAAAGGTTTGCATTTGATTTGTTTTTCTGATTTCGACTACCGTTTATTCAAGCTATGTATGATTTGGCTCTTTTTTGGTGCTTTCAGAATTTCTGAATTGTTAGGTAAAGCACTCAATGATGACCTTAAAGTTGAAAATGTTTCCTTTGTTAAAAATGCCATATGTATTTTTCTCAAACATTCCAAAACGTATCAAGTTGGTAAGGGTTCCAGAGTGATTTTGCAAAGAATTAAAGGTCAGTTATGCCCTATAAAAGCTTGGCTAGAATTCATAGAAGTGGGAGGCGCTGCTTCACAATTTGTTTACAGACATCAAGATGGCTCACCTCTTAAAGCTTCACAATTATTGTCAATTTTGAGAAAGACTCTGCACAGTTTAGCTGAAAACCCCGTCAATTTTGGTACCTACTCCTTCCGAATTGGCACAGCTTCAGAAGCTGCCAGGTGGGGGTTTTCTCTCAACGATGTAAAGAAACTGGGGCGTTGATCTTCTGACTGTTTCCTAAGATATATAAGAGATTTAGATTCCCAAATTACACGAACAAGCATATTAATTGTTATTTATTTTCAGGTTCGTCTGCAGGATTTTCATTGTCACAAAAACAAATGTGGATAATTGGACATTCTTTGGTTAAATGGGCTGCTAAGCAAGCTGAGAAGAGACATTTCGGAAAGAGTTTGGGTTTTTGCTCTGATGAGGTTTCTTTGGTTTGGTTGGGTAAAAGTGGCATGAAGTGGGGCCAATTAATGCCTTTGATGAGTGGATTGTCTTTTAAAACTAAACCCGAAATTATTTTGGTTCACCTTGGAGAAAATGATTTAGTGGAGCTCTCAGGTGTGGGGTTGCTCATGGAAATAAAAACTGATTTAGAAATATTGGCAAAAATTTGGGACAGTTCAAAAATCATTTTGACAGCGTTGATGCCACGCAGAGTTTGGAGGGGGGCCGAGAGATTCACTGCAGTAGAAAGAGCGAGGAGAAAAGTGAATAGGGATTTACACTGTTTCTGCTCAATTAATGGTTTTTATTGGTTAGCACATAGTGAAATGACAAAAGAAGACTATCAATTTTTCCGGCATGATGGTGTACTGTGAGGAGGCTAAAATGGGCATATCCCTTTAAAGAACGAAATCCCTCACTCACCAGAGGTGACATGCTTCATCATTGGGATTCTCCATCCCAGAGGAAACCCCTAGTTCCTCTGGGGGCTGCAACTCCCTCTCTGTGAGGGAGGAGCTCAAGGATGTTTTGTTGGTCAAAATACTGGGATGTACTAAATCCACAATGGCGAGCTGATGGTATGAGTGAGGGCGCAGCGCAAAAGAAAATATTTTTGATATTTACAATTTTAAGTGTAAGTGAGATTAAAACTAGCTCAAGAGCGTGAAGCACAGCTTTATTCGTAGTACGTGCTTGGCTAGAATTAAAATAATAGTGCACCGGCAGTCAACAATTATTTAGACCGTGGTGATAGTGAAGTTTGTCAACATGTTTCAGCTATAGATCCTCAAATCGGGCACGGCTTTCATCAGGACTAGAATCAGCTACTGCATGCAGAAGAACCCAAGTAAAGGATACTCTAGGTCCATGTTCTTATAATAAGTGCATCATTGGTGAAGACCACCTGAAAAAAAACCAAAAACAACATGACAATAAGAGGTGTTTCAAAAAGATTAGTCTGTTTATCGACGACAGATAAATAAAGGATGAGACTTACCCGTGAGTACTGGGTAAGTCAGCCCACCTCTCACTGGCAACTGCTCAGGAAAAGTGCACCGCTCTATAAAAAGTAAGGTGATCAGTATTTTAGTAGAAATCAGATCTCCATCCTGAAGGGGTATACACGTCTTAACCCTACAGAAGGGTCTATCAGAGAGGTAAGGATAACATAATGTGACGACAGGAACTTAAGGTAAAGAATACTAAGATTAGCAGACAGCCTAAGATTGCTGTCAGAGAAATCAATGTTTAAGACATAAACCATTAGGCAGAGTCAACAAACACTGATGGTAATGCCAAAGCCTCAGCGAACCACTAGTTATGTCTACCAAGGATGAAGACCAACCAGTAGTCCCCCGTGTCTCTCCCAATGTATCTAGAGACCAATGACAAATCAAAACGCCTGATATTAAAAGCGGATACTCAATTCAAAAGATTAGTTGCAAGGAACTATCTCCAAACGACCTACTTGTCCGTCGGTACACCGGTGCCTCAATGAGCCTGAAGCCGGAGGTACCGAGAACAGGAAATCCTCTGCTTTAAGAAGGCAGTCCCGTGTGCTTTGATACCCAATCACAGGCTAGGGTAAAGAAACATTCATGATAAGACGCGGCAAAATGTGTATTCAGCTGCGCATGTGCGTCAAAGAACGCTGCTCTTCCAGGCATGCGTGTGAGCCTGAACTTGATAATCTAACCACGCATGTGTAAAAAGAACACTGCGCTCGAGAGATTAGCCTTTCACAGTGTGGGCAGGTGCGTAACCCTTACATCCTTGTAACAAGAAAATCAAGCAAGCACGCATCCACCGGTGACTATAAACGGCAAAAGAAACTGCTTAAGGCAAAACATTTCTCTTAAACAAAGCTCCCAAAATGATGAGCCTTGTAGAGAAGACCAGCCAAATAATGAATATACCTTGCCAGTATAGTAGTGTTAAGTGTGATGGCTGCGTAAGTGGCCAGAGATCCCTATCCACCTTGTTGAATGAATCAGGTCTTTACAAACATTCCCATATGATCATGAATGGGCCATGTTTGTAAGGGAAGTGTCAATCATATCCTCTGTCAATGTACCCTCACAGAACAGACAATATCAATACAAGATTGATTAGTTAGTAATCATATGTCAATGAAAGCTCTGAAAAAAAAGGTCAGATGTCCTGGGATTAGTGTTGCAACAAAAAACTACCTGGCTTATATTAACAACCAGGGAATGTCGTCATTCATACCACAGATGTCTGTATGTAGCTTATACACCCACCATTGTTCCCGTTTAAACAGGAACGCTGAAATATCAGTGTGATGAGACGGAATGAATGGTTTTTCCAGAACTATCCACTTGAGATCGTTTGGATTGTGTTGCATCGCCAGGAAATGTTGGGTCAATTTAGTGGAAGCCTTTCCACATCGTATTGTGCTTTTATGTTCTAATATACGGATCTTGATCTTCCTAGTGGTCATGCCCACGTATCGTAATGCACAAGGACATGTGATCATGTATATTAAATGTTTGCTGTTGCAGTTAGTGTGGCAATTAAGGCGCCACGGTCTTGGTGATCCTATATCAATTTCAGTGGTCATAGTCGTATGAGGACATGCCGCACACGATCCACAAGGAAAATGTCCTTGTACTGCCGGCAGCCCCCATAGAGTGTTCAGTGTCTCTTTATTTTTGACCCGAGGGTGGGTGTGAACCAGCCGATCCCTCAGATTGGTACTTCGCTTGAATGCAAACAGTGGGCGTGGTAAAGCTTCCTCGCCTATGTTCAAAATCTTCCAGTGAGATAGGATGGTGTTCTGAATCTGATTGGAAAATCTACAAAAAGTATGGACACAAGTCAATCTGTCCTGAGTTTCTTTCTTCAATTTTGGTTCCAATAGTGCTTCACGATTATTATTAAAAGCTCGTTTAAAAGATCTTTTTATCAGTTTTTTAGGGTATTGTCTCACTTGTAATTGTTGTGACAAGTTTTTAGCATGTTCCTGATATTTCACTGTAGTGGAACAGTTCCTCTTAACCCTCAGAAACTGGCCAAAGGGTAAGTTATCCCTTAGGGCTTTGGGATGGTAACTGTCGTATAGCAATAAGGAATTTCTTGCTAGAGGTTTTCTGTATAATTCTGTGGAAAGCCCCCCGTTAGATGGTGAAATCAAAATGTTCAAAAAAGGAAGCTGTGTTTTGCTGTATTCACACGTAACGCCTTCCTAAACTTCACGTGTGAATACAGCAAAACACAGCTTCCTTTTTTGGGGATAACTTACCCTTTGGCCAGTTTCTGAGGGTTAAGAGGAACTGTTCCACTACAGTGAAATATCAGGATCATGCTAAAAACTTGTCACAACAATTACAAGTGAGACAATACCCTAAAAAACTGATAAAAAGATCTTTAAAACGAGCTTTTAATAATAATCGTGAAGCACTATTGGAACCAAAATTGAAGAAAGAAACTCAGGACAGATTGACTTGTGTTCATACTTTTTGTAGATTTTCCAATCAGATTCAGAACACCATCCTATCTCACTGGAAGATTTTGAACATAGGCGAGGAAGCTTTACCACGCCCACTGTTTGCATTCAAGCGAAGTACCAATCTGAGGGATCGGCTGGTTCACACCCGCCCTCGGGTCAAAAATAAAGAGACACTGAACACTCTATGGGGGCTGCCGGCAGTACAAGGACATTTTCCTTGTGGATCGTGTGCGGCATGTCCTCATATGACTATGACCACTGAAATTGATATAGGATCACCAAGACCGTGGTGCCTTAATTGCCACACTAACTGCAACAGCAAAAATTTAATATACATGATCACATGTCCTTGTGCATTACGATACGTGGGCATGACCACTAGGAAGATCAAGATCCGTATATTAGAACATAAAAGCACAATACGATGTGGAAAGGCTTCCACTAAATTGACCCAACATTTCCTGGCGATGCAACACAATCCAAACGATCTCAAGTGGATAGTTCTGGAAAAACCATTCATTCCGTCTCATCACACTGATATTTCAGCGTTCCTGTTTAAACGGGAACAATGGTGGGTGTATAAGCTACATACAGACATCTGTGGTATGAATGACGACATTCCCTGGTTGTTAATATAAGCCAGGTAGTTTTTTGTTGCAACACTAATCCCAGGACATCTGACCTTTTTTTTCAGAGCTTTCATTGACATATGATTACTAACTAATCAATCTTGTATTGATATTGTCTGTTCTGTGAGGGTACATTGACAGAGGATATGATTGACACTTCCCTTACAAACATGGCCCATTCATGATCATATGGGAATGTTTGTAAAGACCTGATTCATTCAACAAGGTGGATAGGGATCTCTGGCCACTTACGCAGCCATCACACTTAACACTACTATACTGGCAAGGTATATTCATTATTTGGCTGGTCTTCTCTACAAGGCTCATCATTTTGGGAGCTTTGTTTAAGAGAAATGTTTTTCCTTAAGCAGTTTCTTTTGCCGTTTATAGTCACCGGTGGATGCGTGCTTGCTTGATTTTCTTGTTACAAGGATGTAAGGGTTACGCGCCTGCCCACACTGTGAAAGGCTAATCTCTCGAGCGCAGTGTTCTTTTTACACATGCGCGGTTAGATTATCAAGTTCAGGCTCACACGCATGCCTGGAAGAGCAGCGTTCTTTGACGCACATGCGCAGCTGAATACACATTTTGCCGCGTCTTATCATGATTGTTTCTTTACCCTAGCCTGTGATTGGGTATCAAAGCACACGGGACTGCCTTCTTAAAGCAGAGGATTTCCTGTTCTCGGCACCTCCGGCTTCAGGCTCATTGAGGCACCGGTGTGCCGACGGACAGGTAGGTCGTTTGGAGATAGTTCCTTGCTACTAATCTTTTGAATTGAGTATCCGCTTTTAATATCAGGCGTTTTGATTTGTCATTGGTCTCTAGATACATTGGGAGAGACACGGGGGACTACTGGTTGGTCTTCATCCTTGGTAGACATAACTAGTGGTTCGCTGAGGCTTTGGCATTACCATCAGTGTTTGTTGACTCTGCCTAATGGTTTATGTCTTAAACATTGATTTCTCTGACAGCAATCTTAGGCTGTCTGCTAATCTTAGTATTCTTTACCTTAAGTTCCTGTCATCACATTATGTTATCCTTACCTCTCTGATAGACTCTTCTGTAGGGTTAAGACGTGTATACCCCTTCAGGATGGAGATCTGATTTCTACTAAAATACTGATCACCTTACTTTTTATAGAGCGGTGCACTTTTTCTGAGCAGTTGCCAGTGAGAGGTGGGCTGACTTACCCAGTACTCACGGGTAAGTCCCATCCTTTATTTATCTGTCGTCGATAAACAGACTAATCTTTTTGAAACACCTCTTATTGTCATGTTGTTTTTGGGGTTTTTTCAGGTGGTCTTCACCAATGATGCACTTATTATAAGCACATGGACCTAGAGTATCCTTTACTTGGGTTCTTCTGCACGCAGTAGCTGATTCTAGTCCTGATGAAAGCCGTGCCCGATTTGAGGCTCTATGGCTGAAACATGTTGACAAACTTCACTATCACCACGGTCTAAATAATTGTTGACTGCCGGTGCACTATTATTTTAATTCTAGCCAAGCACGTACTACGAATAAAGCTGTGCTTCACGCTCTTGAGCTAGTTTTAATCTCACTTACACTTAAAATTATAAATATCAAAAATATTTTCTTTTGCGCTGCGCCCTCACTCGCCATTGTGGATTTAGTACATCCCAGTATTTTGACCAACAAAACATCCTTGAGCTCCTCCCTCACAGAGAGGGAGTTGCAGCCCCCAGAGGACCTAGGGGTTTCCTCTGGGATGGAGAATCCCAATGATGAAGCATGTCACCTCTGGTGAGTGAGGGATTTCGTCCTTTAAAGGGATATGCCCATTTTTGCCGTTAGGTGGTGTTTCATTTTCACACTTGGAATCATTTGATCCATTAGTGATATAGCAGTTTTTCACACTTTCTAAACTTTTGATAGACCCCAGGGTTTCACTTGGTTTTTGATTCAGGTTTTGGGGGAACAGACCCTGTGTAGTCTTTATAAATATTTACCCTCAGACCCTCTGGTTGTCAAACCGTTATTTGTATTTGTACTGTGAGGAGGACCAGGGCTGCAACCCCGCTATAACCCCTACGGGTCCTCATAGGAAATCGGACCTGCCTAACGATAGTCCGATAACAGCACAGAAAGGGTTAACATCCTTCGGCCCTTCTTCCATACAGGACAAGGAACTCCCTCATCGGTGGAACGGCCAATGGTATGACACCTCCTGGAGATGAGGGGCGGAGCTATCAGCTGAAAGGGAGAACCCGGAAGACGCCGAGGTGTGCGTGTTCGCAAGGCGAGAGTCGGAAGGAGAAGCACAAAGCGCCACGGATAAACAAGGACAAGAAGCAGACAAGCCTGTCCAAGAATGAGGATGAGAAGCAGATGGGCCTTTCCTGGAGCAAGGACGAAAAGCAGACGAGGATCCCCCACGAAGTGTGGAGAGAAGCAGTGTCGAGCGGGAGGAGTAGTCCGAAGAGTGGTGGACACCCCCAGAGGATGTTGTAACGCCGCTGCAGCTCAGGAGAGTTGCGGCCCCTGCGGTACGTGATCCAGGGCAAGGGTTGTTGTAAATACGGGAAGAGGGGTGGCGAGTCTAAGGGACTCAGCGTTCACGGGACGGTGGGGTGGTCACGCGTTATTCTTGGTTTTCGTTCACAAATCCCTCACTCCCTGCTCACCTCCTGAAGCGTAGCACGAAAAGTAACAAACCACGAAACCTGCACCAACTCAGCTTCAGTTTACTATCCTGGAAAAAGGGGCTTAAAAATACGTATAAGACTCGAAGACTAATAGGTCACAGCTTTCCCTTCTTCCGCGGTCTTCGCAACCCCTACCCGGGCTATACCCCGGTTGATTTTCCCTTAAACTCCCCTCCCCCTCTGTCCTGATGTGTAGTGTTTCTCACGGTGACGGCACGTTCTGCACTGTACGTTAACCCTACCTAACGGTACAGCCTCATTGGCCGTTTTCTCTACTTTGTTTTACCCGGGACTGTGCCACTGTCACCCTGCAAAGAAGACGAGGAGAGATACAACCACCACCATCCTGGGCGAAGACGACATCAAGTTCCCATCCTGATTTCTATCACCCCTTGACGTTTTTTTGTGTTTTGACTTGTATCAATAAATGAAGCCATCATTCAACGGCCTGTAAGACCGCCTTGTTTTGTTTTCCGCCCATCCCTCTCACATGTACATTTATCTTTTATTGGCAATGAGATTTACCTTTTGAATATAAAAGAAATGATCACAAGAATTCTGCAGGTAAAGGCCTGATATTGATGATAAGCTGTTTGGTGACAGCTTCAATCTTATTAGTGGCCGTGAAAAAGTTTTTTGTCCATCCTATTTCCATTGCCCTTTATGCTACCCTCTCTTTCCTCCTCCCTCCTCCCCCCTCTCTCCCATAATCAAGATCGTTATCGTTGCAAATTGAATTATACTGGTTCTGTTTCATTAATTGCTATTTCCATGGTTTCCAACAAAAGTGGAGGATTTCATGTATATTTGGATGAATAAAGTATTTCACCTGTTTGGCGACAGTGTGTGTGTGGTATATAACAAGATATCGGATCAAAAGTTTTATTGATTGAAAAGTAAGAGGGGGACAGGAAAAACTCCTGGATCAGGGTTTTTCCTGGTGGCAGAATTGGAGGAGATCAAGAAAGGCTGGAAGGGTTGGGGCCGTTCTGAATAGCTTCGGACAGTGGGAAACAGGGGAGCGAGGTAGGAGGCAAGAGGTAGGAAGGAGACGTACATAGGGGTTGGGGAGGAGGATTAGTCAGAACAATGTTGGTGAAGTTTGTGTGGGGAATGGTTTTATGGGTGGGGGGGTGATAGAATTGAATATGTATTAGTGAGGCCTGATTTGATATATGTATTAATAAAAATGCTTACCTGTCCAATAAAGCGGCCTTTTACTCCACTTTGGCCTGAGGATGTGCTTATTGCCCGAATGAGATTCCTCCACATATGGCAATTTAAATTACATTCATAATCAACTGTAACCAATGCATTTTGGGAAGTATTCCCTACGTCAGGGGTAAGTGGAATAAATAAATTTAATAGAAGGTACCATCAGAATTAACGGTTAATCACATATCTTCAGCATATGTACATCACTCTATAACACCATAATGCTCTATTAAATGGAATGCATATTATGCAACTATAGATTCGCACACTATCCCTCAATCAACACAATGCTTGAACGTCTGTGGTTTGACAACAATACAATTACCAGAATGGATGAATCTCACCCACACATGAAAAATCGCAAATAACCCACAAGCCTGCAAATGTAAACTTAACATTCATACAAGGCACCGCATTTACCTCAGATTAAAAGTGGAACCATGCGTATAAAACCATGCTCAATGGACGTGAAAAAAGCGAAAAGGCCATCAAAGTGGAGCCTCTTCAGTAGCCATGTTCACCAACACCCAGCCCTTTATACTACGCCCTTGACTCCACGTGGCTCGAAAATTAGCCCATGAACCGAAAAGAAATTAAAAAGAAAAGAAACAAAGTTCTCTTGCATCCCAAGCGCCTCAAATAAAACCCATTTGTCGAAAAAATAAAAGGAACATCCTTCCACACTATCATCAAAGCGGCATGTTAAAAATAAAACAAATGCACCCCTCAACTGTTGTTGATTTTAAAATCGGTGCTGTTGTAAATTTGCAAATCCATTTCAAATAGTGCCATAAAATAGAAAGTTCTTGCTACTCAATATGCTCGACGTACAATAATTGCCAATACCGATACAACCTAAAATTGAAACATGAACGGAATCTACGGTATTATAATTAACTCAATATTAAACTGTCAATTGGCTGAAGGAAAAATCAAGTTATTGTGTGAAAAACGCGCGCCATTTAATTCTGTTTAGTCCTTATGTAGCTCACTCATGCAGTGCAGACTATTGACGAGCAGAAAAGATTCAAACTAACAAGAAAAGGATGGAGTGCAGACCCTCTTTGTCACTTTAACTTTCCAACAATGCTCAAAGACCACCGACACTGTGCCACTGTGTTTACCGCCGGGGGACTCCATCTCCCACAATCCTGAGCTCTCCCAGGAGGGAGGAGCAAGGCTGATGTCACGCACTAAAAAGTGCCTCTGACTCCCGCAGTGCGGGACGCGACTCACCGCCACTGTGCCACTGTGTTTGCCACCGGGAGACTCCATCTCCCACAATCCGGAGCTCTCCCAGGAGGGAGGAGCAATGCTGCTGACACGCACTAAAAAGCGCCTCTGACTCCCGCAGCGTGTGACGCAACTCACCACTACTGTGCCACTGTGTTTGCCGCCGGGGGACTCCATCTCCCACAATCCTGAGTTCTCCCAGGAGGGAGGAGCTACACTGGTGACGCGCTAAAAAGCGCATCTGACTCCCGCAGCGCAGGACGCGCGTGGGCTGCGCCCGGGCAAAGCCCGGGTCAAGGGCAGGCCCATCCTTGCCCGCCATCGCCAGGAACAGGCAGGGCCACCCCCCTTGCATTTTCTCTTGGAATTGTGGTCATCTGCCATTATTGCTCCAACAAGGTACTATGTTCCGTGCCCTATCCTTCCCCTGTGCATTGCTGACTTTTGGATAACACACACGCCAGCTTTGCTGAATGTGGTGACTTTGTCCTTTCTGAGCTGCTGGGGGTTACGTTTTCATCTTGTTTTGTTTGGTTGTGATTCCACCCTCCTTTAGGGGGCATAGGTCTACTCATTGCTTACCTATTGCTAGCACTTATCGATACTAGCGCTTTTGTCGAGGCGTAACATGGGGAAAAGGAAAACTATGGAAGGTGCTGGGGGAAGCGGGGTGAGCCGGGCTATAAAAGGGAAAAGGGCTAGGAAGACTTTAAGACATCCTGGCGGTAATTGTGTCCTCGACAGGATAGACACCCTGATTAATGAATGCGAGGAAATCCTAAAGGGCAGCCAGATAGTCTCTTTAGCCAGTAGATCTCCCTCAAGCCCAAAACCACACTGCCCCCCAACTATTCCCACAATGTTTCAAAAACCTCTCCCCAAACATATTTCTACAAACTCAAAAAAGCCTCCCAGGATACACCCCAAACCCCTGCTTCTTCGACCCTTTGTACTAGCAATAGTAATTCTCAGAAAGAACAAGGGCAAGAAATTGCCATCCCTTGCTCAAATAGATTTCTACCCCTCCAGAGCGATAGGGATGAATTTAGCGACAGCACTCCCGTACTACCATCTCCCAGAGTAGAACACGATATTGCGGTGCACTCAAAAAAAGACAAGACAGAGCTCTTGGACATCCATTCTACTGTGAACATCTTAAGAGCTGCGATAGGCGCATTAAAAAATATGATAGAAAGTCTTACCACCATAGTGAAAACATTAGTTAAGGCAGATCTGCCTCTCAAATGGCAAGAGACTTCCTCAGAGAGTCGCCACCCATTTACCAACAATAACAATCTGATGCCACGGGAACCAGTGTTTCCTAGTAAAGCTAGCATCCCCCAGAACCCCGACCTACACCAACTAGCTAACCCTCCTCTTTTTAATAGCAAGCTCGAATACATTTGTCACCTTGGGCAGATCTAAGAACTGTGTCCTTACCTCGCAGAGCATTTCCTCTTTCGACGTCCCTGCTGCTGGTCGGGTCTCCCTCCCGCCGCCGCGTCAGTGAATCTCGTGGCCGCTGTGTGGAGGGGAGACCACAACTCCCAGACTCCTTTGCCCCCATACCGCAAGCTGTCATACTGGCAGTTGCGCCTGGAGGCGCTTTAAAAGCAACAACACTCCCGGCGTCGCAGGACCGCGCGCGGGCTAAGCCCGGGCAAAGGGCGGGCCGTCTGTGGCCGTGCCGTCTGTGGCCGTCAGGGGCCAGAGGGGGTCGGGCCGGGCCACCCCTCGTGGTCACTACACCTGGAGAACTGACAGTGAGTTATGACTGTTTGACTCAGGGACTGTAAAATCAAATACATATCTCTTTTTCGTGAGACTCTGCCACTTGCTACGGCATCTTGCCTGTATTGTATTGTGCGCATGTTGTGATAGGGGAGGAGGGGATAAAACTGTATCTATTCAAGGCCGGGTGTAGTGAAGGTTAGGACTAGCGTGGGGTGAATAAGTACCTTTACGATACCCTCAAGGGGAGTGTTTAATGGTTGTTGGGAGCATGGCTGGTAAAACGGTTACACGCTCGACAAGAGCAAAGCTCAACACTCCCTCTGTTCCCCAGGCGCATAAAGCTGACACTAGTTCACCTTTCCCTGTAATTATGCAGCCAACAGCTATTGACCGTATGCTTAAAAGAGCGTTAGGGGCTGTGTTCTGCGAAATCGAGCGCACAGAGAGACGTTTGTCCCTAACCCCAGTATTTGACCCACTCGTTGCTACCCAAGATCAGGACCAGGAGGTTGTGTTAATCTCACCGCCCAGCCCTTTAGAGCCTAGCGAGCAGGATATCCCGTGTGCCCAACAGACCACCACAAGGAAAAGGGAGGACTTAGTCGCAGCCAAAAGCGTTACAATGCAAAGAAATAAGAAAGGCTGCCTAAAGAAGCGAAGGACTTAAAATAGCATAGTGAGCTCCTCCCACCCTGCGAGTAGAAACAATACTGGGGTAGAGCGAGCAGTACAGACATCTTATCAAGTAGACCCACCAATATGGTTGACCCAAATTATGTCAGACTTACAAGCTCACTTAGAAACATTTATTGTAAATCAGATGAAGCCGCTAGCAAGCAGGTTGGACAAAATCCTGAGTGAATTAAAAAATAGAGAGAAAAAAGGCAGCCCAGTAGGGGGATCAAGTAATTCTATAAATACCCCAGACACTAACTTAGTGTCCTTAAGGGAGAAGAACATTAGTAATACAGGGGACGCACAATCAATTATTGTACAGACCCACAAAGTCCCGGTTCCCCAGTTACATGTGGATAAGCTCACTAACCCAAATGATAGAGGATTACACACAATTAATGGTCCAGGTGTGCAACCATCGGATAAGCGATCCCAACTATCTGCTGATTCCAATGTAAGAACAGTACACAATGTAGAGAGGGCTACCACAATAAACTCCACCAAGGCTCTACCCACCGTAAATTTACCACCCGAGTCATGTTCGTTGGTGGTAGTTTTTGCTGGGGTCCCAGAATTAAAACACGAGCAGAGAGAAACACACGAGGAGTTAAAAAATAAACTCATTCATTATTTGACCCAAAATAGACCATTAGCAGATAACCAAGATGGGGAAATCCTTTTGGTTAGAAGAGTGAACTGGATAGGAATCAGACCCAAAAACATAGCAGGCAATTGTATCATTGCGAACTTTAGGGATAGGGGGGTTGTTGAGCATATCCTCACACAGGGGACACTTAATCGTGTGAGCAGTATAAGGCCTCTGTCACTTAGTTATTTTTACCCAAGGCAGTATGAAACACAGGAGGGACAGTACAACACTTGGAGAAGTTGGGAGGGACTAAACGTGCACTCAAACAGGACTCTAGATTGCACACGAGAAACGGCAGGGATATGGGCAGGGGGACACCCATGCTGGGTAAACAGGTTCAGCCCACTAAGGCCTCTAGAGGAGACTGATTGACTAATCGCCCCACACACCCCGGAAAAGCAGGCCGACACAGAATATAAGAATCTTGACTTGGACGCATTGATTGGGGGAGGCTCGAAAAACCGAGGGGGGACACCACTCACACACTTTTTGGTCAAAGAAGATAGACAGTCAACATTAGGGGAGCGTAGGTGCAGGAACCTAGTAAAGACTCCGGAAGCCTCTATTTCCAGTGCTAAGGGACGACCGCAAGTAATCTCAGGGACAGAAGCTATAGCCCCAGCGTTAACAATGCAGGGTAGGGAATCTCTGAGGCCACATGCTAGGAACCTAGATGGGTTGGTTAATATCTCTCAAGGTATGACTGGGCCAGGGAAAGTTAACATTGCGGAAGAGGGACTGAGAACTATTTCTTGGAATATAGCAGGCCTTGCAAGTAAATTTGACAATGAGGACTGGCGGCAGTACATGGCCCATTTCCATATAATCTGCTTGCAAGAAACCTGGGTAACAGACAACACCCACTTTCACATGGCTGGATATAAATGTGTTTTTTATCCCAGCACAGAAAACCACTTCGGGTAGAGCCAAGGGAGGATTGTCCATGTATGTAGATTTAAAAATACAAGGCAAATGGACCAGTGCGGACTGGTTCTCATGGAACATACAGGCTCTGAGGTTTAGAAGTAAAGGGTTAAGGCTCGTGTTGTTTAATGTGTATAACACAGGTCTTTCCGGAGATGATATTCCCATTCTGGGGGAATTACATTCCAGACTGAGCCAAGAGCTTGCGCCTGTTAATGGGGCCGCGGCCTCATTGATAGTAGTAATGGGTGATTTGAACTGCCACTTATGCCCCCTGTTGTTTCCGATTGATGTGAATTGGTCACAATGCCCAGTGAAAAAAGGTCCTCATTTTATTTACTCATCGATGGGTACAGACTTGGGCAAGCTCCTTCAATCTTATGACCTGGAGCACACGGTTGATATGATGCCACTGGGGCCAGATGGCACACTCCCCCCCACCTTTAAAGGGAGAGGGTGCTCTTCCTACATAGATTATATTCTTGCTTCCAGGTGCTTAAAGAATCGGATCACTGAAGTAGGAATTGAGTGGAGCCCCTTCAGTGACCACAATCCCTTGGTAATGGTGTTTCTGTACCTGGCGAAACAAAAGCCCAATCCAGTAGGGGACATCACCGAGAGAGTGACGGACCAAGGTAGAAGACTTAGGTGGGCGAAATTAGACGGGGAAAGATTTTACCGGTCCTTAATGGATAAAGGTAAATCACTCATTGATGAGTGTTTAGATCTCTCTGTTGTAGGGGATCGATTAACAAACGCATTTGGCCAAATAACTAGCCTGGTGGAGGGGCTATTGTGGACCAAGGCCCCAAAGAAAACCAACTCGAATACACCGAGATGGTTCGATGGGGACTGTACACGAGCCTTGAGGGAGCTAAAAAAAGCCCTTAGCAGTAAACCTAGGGACACAGTGAAAGTCATAACGTGTAGACTAAAATATAGGAAGGAGCTGAAGAGAAGGAAAGTAGCACTGCAGGGGGAAGCGTGGGCGGCCTTGAGGGAGGCCTCCGAAAAAAGGGATATCACGGAATTTTGGAGATTAATAAATACCCCTTGTTTTCAAGACAACAACGCCCCCGAGATTGGCACAAACATCTTGCCGGAGCAGTGGACAGCCCACTTCGAGGGCCTGTACAACCATGGGGAGGAAGACCGGACAGAGGAGATAGGGGTGGCTCCTCAGGGACAGGTACTGGAGTTTCCCTTAGAAGAAATTGTTATGGGCATTGAGGGACTAACTAAAAATAAAGCCCCGGGCCCAGATGGGACCCCACCAGACCTGTTTTTGAGTAACGTGGAGTTATGGGCCCCCATTTTAACCAGAGTCATAAATGCGGCCATTAGGGTTGGTCTGCCCCGTTCCTGGTCGTTGGCTATTATAGTACCCATTTTTAAAAAGGGCAACAGAGATAACCCCCAATGTTATCGTCCAATCTCCCTGATAGACGTTACAGCTAAAATCCTAGGAAGAGCAATACTGAATCGCCTGACTGAATGGGCCGAGGATAATAATATCATCTCGGACGTTCAGTACGGTTTTAGGATAGGAAGGTCTACTAGTGACCAATGCTTGAACCTCTATATGTTGGTCGCAAAGTATATTAAAACCAGCAATGAAGCCATTTACTTGGGGTTCATGGACCTGGCTGCTGCATTCGACCACGTTAATAGGAACAAGCTTTGGGCTATGATGAATCATCTGGGAATTGACCCTGGTCTAATCTGTACTCTGAGGGAACTGCACAGAGAGACTTCCGCCAGAGTACGCTACAATAAGGAAGGGGGTTGACTGATTCTTTTAGATGCACTAGTGGTGTGAGGCAGGGCTGCATACTTGCCCCTTTCTTATTCTCGTTATACATTAACAACTTAGAACAGTCCCTGAACAATTTAAAAACAAATTGCCCTAGGGTGGGGACACGCAACATCCCGGTGCTGCTGTACGCAGACGATGCGGTTCTCTTGGCGCGAACCCCCAAAAGCTTGCAGATTCTAATTGATGGGTTTGTCAAATTTATGGACGTGCTAGATCTGTCTGTCATTTAAAAAAAATCTTACGTAATGACGGCAGGTCACAATCCACGGACCAGCTTCCCATATAGAATTGGAAATCACACACTAGAAAGGGTGCAATCGTTCTCGTACCTAGGCTTGCTCTTTGATGAGTCACTGAAATTTGCACCTTTGGTACAGGAAAGGTGTGGCAAATTGGTGGCCTCAACTGGAGCTATAGCGGGTTATGGGAGGAGAGTTGGCCGTTGGTGTCCGGAAGAAACAATGAACCTTTATGGCTCAATGTGTTGTTCCAAAGCCATGTACGGCTCAGAAGTGTGGGGTTTTATAAATCTTGATTCACTGCAAAGGGAGGAAAACAAATTTTTACGTTCAATACTGAAAGTTCCTAATAGCACTCCAGCTGTCATAGTACACAGAGAATTAGGAAGATCTTACATAGAGGATATGATAAAATTTAGACCAATTCTGGCCTGGCTCAAAACCTGGACAAACCCTGAAGCTGCGTTGAGTAGGCAGATCCTAAAAGATTGCCTTGGAAGAGATAAAAGCCTGAATATTCCATGGCTTAACTATGTAAAAACTAGCCTGGAAAATATGGGCTGCAAGGAGTTTTACTCAAACCCTTCAGTGATTACACCACAGGATAAGCTTAAACTCAAGAGAATTTTTTTGGACCAAAGATCGTCTGTTAGAACCACAGTGGAAGGGGCCAAACGATCAGTGAGTGCTTACAGCAGGCTTGAAACCACTGAAGGGATGGAACCGTATCTTTGTGTTATGTATAATGCCCAAGAAAGGTTTTTAATGTCACGTTTTAGGCTCAATCTTTTATCATATTTGTTAGCTGACCCAGCTGGTTTTAGTCATTTAATTGAGCAGAAGGGTGCCTGCGGCTGCGACAATAGGTCTCCGCAGGACACCCTTCATTTTGTACTCCTATGTCCTTTTTATGCAACCCCAAGACGTAGATTTTTAAAGGAAATCTTAAAAAAGGCCAGGTTTACTCGAGCCAAAGAGGCATTGACCTTCCTACAAAGGGCCAGTGACCCGTTAACACTGTGTTCTGTCATAAGTTTCTTGAAATTTGCACTAAGATTAAGGGTGACCAGAGGTTAGAACCACTTGTGAACCTGGCAGGATTCCCCACCCGCTATTTCCATTAAGCTACCAAGGTGGACTCACTGTGTATAATGAATTATTTTTATGTATATAGATCCAGTCAGTGTTTCTGTATGATGATTTAATACTATTTTAACTGTATATAATGTGTACTCTTTTATGATGGTTTTTAACCACGAATAAAGAATTTTACTCACTGACTGACTAATAGCAAGCAAGCCACAAATACATCATCAGCTTGGGAATCTAATAGATCCACCATTAATATCCAAGAGAAGCTCAAAAGGCTAGCAGCCCCACATAATCTTACAACTAGCCATAGGGCTGCATGGCCACAGCAAGCTCAACCTTCTAAACATGGAAGTCGAGACCAGCCCCCCACTTTAGCAGCCTCAGATAGCACCAATTGGCCGCAATTGGCCGCAAAATAAAAACAAAACCATTTACATGACCAATGTCCTAAAAATTAACACCAAGAATTCCGACGAGAGCAGGGAATCCCTGATAAACTAGGTGACTCACTGGATTCGTCATGTATGGGGTTGTCGATCAGTGATTAGAGATGACATTCTACGAGCACGGAGGTGTCCCTCCCCAACCTACCATCTGTATAATATCGAGATCACCCTCAAGGGAACCGATCTGGCGAAAAACCTCCTTGCTCTGGAGTTTCGTACTTGTCCCCCCAAAGGGTCCTCGATCCAACTCAGGCATTCCCCTATTCATAAGCAGGACGGGCCAATAACTCCACAGCCATCGATACACCTGGTAGGCACCTCTTTTTCTCTCGAGGCCATTGACTGACTAAAGGACCCGATACACCACCACTTTGCCTTACAAACTATAGAGCCCAGTACCAACCATATAGCTAGCCCTCTTGCTACTTTGGTTTTCCCTAAGCCCCAAACCTACACCGTGGATGGTACAGGCAAAAAACTAGCCGCCGACACTCCTATACACTCAGGGTTGCAGGTACCTGACACCTATATTTCTGCGCCAAACATCTTCTGAAGATTGTGTCATGGAATGTGGCAGGCTTAAATAGTAAGATCCAGCTCCCCCATTGGAACAAATTTGTGGGTGACTTTGACATCTGCCTCTTTCAGAAGACATGGAGTTTGGTTCCTCTATACAAGGCAGGTTACACCTGCTTTCATATACCTGTAATTTCCACTGGGATAGCTTGATTGTCTGGATAAGCATAGCTTTAGATTGTCGAATCACCCTACAAACCAGCGCAAGCCCTGACATTTTGTGGCTCATCATTAGGGGACCTAGCGGCGGTCTCCAAATAGAACTTTTTAATGTTTATGCAAGAGGGACAAAGGGTGGCAGGCCTTCAGCAACCATCTCAGCATTAGACGAATGCCTAGCTAATTGCTCTCCCCAAGCAATTAGCTAATAGTTGCAGGAGATCTTAACTGCACCTACAAACACCTGACTATAGAGGATCTATCGGGAGCAGAAGATCAAGATAGCAAATGAGCAGTACCCCAACTTGACCTCCCCATAGTAAAAAGATGGACACAACAAGTGCTCCTACTCTATGCTATTGCTATGGAGTACGGACTAAGGGCAACTAATGGAAGGTCTCCATCGGACAAGCAAGGCGCTAACACCTTTAACAGAGTGAGCTGCCCATCCCGGATAGACTACATCCTCCTAGATGTTAAATTGTGGGAAAATCTGGTCGATATGCTAGTGGGCTCGACAATAGAGAGCGACCACAACCCCCTCTGTCTCACCATGAAGCCCCTGTGGGAGGAAACCCATCAACAGTTGAAAAATACACCTCTGACAACTACCAGAGACATAGTCCCATCCAATTGCAAAAAATTCTTGAAATGGAAGAAGGTCATTTTAAGTAATGCTAAGACTGCTGGTATCAAATACGAGCTTACCCCAGGCATAGCCAAGCTCCGATCTGCAGCTAGCAGCGCAACAAGATTAATAGACATCTCAAGGGCCCATGCGCACACTCTTGCACAAATAAGCACATATTTACAAGCCCCAAACACGAACAAAAAATCCAGCAGCACCACCAAGGATCTTTATTCCTGGTACAACAAAGATTGTAGGGCTAAAAGATCAATCCTGGCCAAAGCCATCAAAGAGAAAAACCAGCCGCTTCTAAAATCTGCCCGAAAATCCTACAAAGTAGCCCAGCACGAGGCAAAGGCAAGTTGGGACGAATCACGCTGGGCACATCTGAAAGAAGCTTGCTTAACTAAAGACAATAATTTGTTTTGGAAATTAGTAACCTGGGGTAGCAAGACAGGTGTCCGTTCACCCCCAAATTACATCAGCAGCCAGGTGTGGTTTGACCACTTCAAAGGCCTTCATTCAGCAGTGGAGGTAAGCAAGGAAGGGGTATCAGATGGTGTAAATGGGTGCAGCTTTACCCTTCTGGAGGCAGAAGCTGCAATAAGTAAAATCGTTCCCTCAAAAGCTGCAGGTCCTGATGGCTTGCCAGGCGACTTGTTCTTGGCTGATCCCAGCAACTGGGCTCACTATATTCTACTCCTAGCAAATGCCATGGCTGATGGTACGCCAGTCCCAGTGTCCTGGAAGAGCGCCGAAGTGGTCCCCATATATAAAAAGGGTGTAAAGGATGACCCCGCCAACTACAGACCTATTAGTCTGATAGATGCCTTGCAGAAGGTCTTTGGCTGGATGCTTCTGCACAGGATACAGACATGGTCAGAGGATGAGAGTATCCTTTCCCAGTATCAGGCCAGTTTTAGATCAAAGACCGGGACAATGGACCAAGTATTTCGACTTCTCCTCATTTACTAGAAAATAGTTGTGCTTGGCAAGGGCAGTCTTTATCTTGCATTTATCGATCTGAAGACTGCCTTTGATTTAGTCCCTAGATCTAAACTGTAGACAACGCTTGGTGGGATGGGCATGCCCCTGTTCTTCCTAAAATTACTGATCCGACTCCATGAGGGGAATGTTGCCCTGGTCAGGTGGGGGGAGCAGGGACAAACAACAGAGCGCATCCCTGTTAATAGAGGGGTTCGGCAGGGATGCGTTCTGGCCCCAACCCTGTTCTCCCTATATGTGAACGGAGTTGTCGACTTCTTCCTAAGGGAGCCTGCCGACTCGCCCACTTTGGGAGGTAACAAGATACCAACCCTGTTATTCGCAGACAACACCCTGCTGATATCCAAGACCCCAGCAGGGTAACAGCGCCTTATCAATAGATTTCAACTTTTCTGCGACAACATGGGATTGTTCATAGATAGCTCCAAATCCAAATTTATGGCCTTTAATTGCAATAGGTCATATAAAAATGGCTCCCTGCTAGGTGGTGTCCCCCTTGAAAAGGTGGACACCTTTGACTGTTTGGGTGTAAGATTTTCTGACAAGATGTCCTGGGGACCACACATAGCGAAGATGTTGTTGGGACATAAAAGAACAAATGGAGTAATTGGGAAAGAACATCGCCTTTCACATACTAGGCCTGTGGCCCAAGCACTCCAAATTTACGACCTAAAAGCAGGCAGTTCCGCCTTTTACGGGGCAGAAGTTTGGGGATTCGACAAACTCGATGAGCTCTGCAGGTCAGAACATACATTTCTGAGAGACTTGGTTATGGCACCCAAATATGCCCCCCTTGCCCTTCTATTGTTAGATATGGGTAGGCGGTCACTGGGTGACATAGCAAGGTTGCGTCCTGTACTATTCTGGGCTCGGATTAGGCGAACCCCTGAGCTTTCTTCCTATGCAGAAGCTATGACTGAGCTCATTAGCCTAGATACTGGCAGGAAAATAGGCTGGATTGTCAACATCAAAAGAAGGCTGATAGCTAGCTATGGGTCTCCAGGGCTGTTGGGCTAGTCAGGAACCCCCGAGGAGAGAAGAACTCAAACGTCTATACTGGGAATGGGTGGATCAAAGAGAGAACCGTAACCCTAATATGGGCAAATTAACACTAGAATTCTATTCTCATAAGCAAACCAGATACTTTGAGCCCTTCCTCAACACAATTAAAGTACCAAGAGATAGAACACTCCATATCCACTTTAGGCTCGGAACTCTCCCAGTCCGTGAGGCGACAACAAAGTGGGGACCAAGCAAGGAGAAAAATTGCACATGTTGCAAGGCTCCGATTGAAAGCATTGCCCATTTAATGTTTGCTTGCCCGGTGTATAAATCTTCACGGGCAAAATGGTTGAAACCGCTTTGTCGACAACTGGGCACACGAGATCACTATACAGCATTACGCATTCTTGGGTCCGATCCCAGGCCGTTTTATGCATGCTGTGTAGCAAAATTTCTGGGACAAGCATGGCTAACAAGGTGTAAGGTGCTCACAAGAAAGACATAGCCTTAATTGAAAGCAGATTAGCGGGGACCTTAAAGCCATATTACATAAGCCACTATATCTACTATGCACAAGCACTTTACTCGCTAAAACCTTCACCGTTAGCCAAGGAAAACTGAATTGTCTTCTGAATTCTTTTATAATTCATTGTAAAAAAACAAAGTTTTATATGATTTCATCTTAGTTTTTAATGACGATATGCACTAAATAACTTGAACTAAACTGTTTATTTATTAATTGCTTTCCTGTATCAAAGTTTTCATCTTCTTAACTTCTTGGACATGACACTTGCATCACTGCACTACGAGTTTAATTGATCATTATGTTGCAGTAACATCTACACAAAGCAACGATGCTGTAAATTTGTACTCTGCTATATTTTTTTAGTTTTTAATGAACAGCAATGTGTTTTATTGTAATCGTGGCTTTAATAACATCTCTGTCGAAATAAAGCTTATATCAAATAATTATAGCGTGCAGCTCCCAGTGCGAGCTCTGCCCGTGTGCAAATGCTTGAACCAAGTTGGTGATCAGGTAGTTCACCAGTCCCGAGAAGAACATTCTTCTTGGTAAAGCCGGCGCTCCCAACATGGGTGGGTGCCAGAGCGGCTTGGGGCTGACCTCAGCACACACCCACCGTGGCTGAGGATGGCTCCAAGCCGTCCTCAGCATCCAAGGGGTTAATTTAGCTGATTATGAGTGAAAAATAAAGCAGAAACATAGTGGAAAAATCCAGCTAGAATCTTTGTTCATAATATGTGTCCCCTTTTTCGGCCACATACCATCACTTTATTTTAATACGTGTACCAGGTGACTCTGAGATGCAGATTTTCAGGGCATCCTGGCCACACTCATGTCTCCGCATGCTTCTTCGGCGAGTAGCACGCTACTCCGGAACCCATAAAGGACTACTTTTGAATTACTATAGTGAAATAGGAAAGTAATTTGAATGGTGGATAGGTTAGTCAGTTTTGTGGATTCAGAAGGATAGCGGAGGGATAGAAGAGGGAAAAAGGTTTGCATTTTTATAGCGCTTGTTACCCCTGATGGGGTGTTGAAGCGTTTGTTTTGGCGAGTAGCACGCTACTCCGGAACCCATAAAGGATTAGTGGTGAATTAGTATAGTGAAATATGAAAGTAATTTGAGTGGTGGCTATTAGTCAGTTATTTGGATTGAGAAGGATAGCGGAGGGATAGAAGACGGAAAAAGGTTTGCATTTATATAGCGCTTGTTACCCCTAATGGGGTGTTGAAGCACTTTTTTGGCGAGTAGCACGCTACTCCGAACCCATAAGGGTTAGTGGTGACTTAGGATAGTGAAATATGAAGGTAATTTGAGTGATGGATATTAGCCAGTTATTTGGATTGAGAAGGATAGCGGAGGGATAGAAAAGGAAAAAAAGGTTTGCATTTATATAGCGCTGGTTACCCCCATTGGAAGCGATCCTTGTCCTAGGGGTTGCTTCCATTACTAGAAAAAAGAATCCCTGGTGCCTAGTGTGGGCATTCCTGCTGCACTATCACGATGTCATGTGCGATCGTGCAGCAGGAATGCCCTGCAAAGAAACATCATGGATGGGTAAAAACTCTTTCCTCTCCCCAGATTCCTCAATGCACAGGGAAACACCTAGCTGCTCTCTCCGGACGCCTGGAAACAAATGGCTTCCAGTGAATCCGGGGCTTCCTGATGATGTCCGCTCACGCAGTGGGCGCTGACGTCATGGGATTGTCGAGTGGGGGTCTGCTGCTATCCCTGTTTGTGGGGGCTAGATGGGCTGCCAATGGGGGGAGTGCCATTCCGTTATGAGCACGGAAGGGGATAATAGACTATCAATTCAAGTCTGTTGTGATAAAATTAGTAAAGAAGTTGTAAAAAATACGAACACTGCCATAATAATTAACTTTGTCAAGGAAGTGTTTTACATGGAAAGAATACCTCAAACTACAATCACTGATAATGGCGTACACTTCACTTCAACACAAATGAAAGAATTTCTTTGTAATTTGTTCATAAAATATTTACAAAATGCTATATACTGTCCTAGAGCTATGGACCAGTTGACCACCTGAATTGGATGATTAAGGATTGCCTCCAACTCAACATGAATAATAGTACAAGTTTAGGAAAAGCATTGCAGGAAATTATACGGTCCTACCGTGTCACTCCTCACACTGTCACAGGAATTTCTTCATTTTTGTCCTTAAAGGGAAGGAATCCTGGAACTTAGGGCCCAATTAGGGTGGCGGGTGGACTTTTGTCCGCCCGCCACCCTGTCGCAGACGGGACCGCCCGACAGACTGTCGGCGGTCCCGCAGTAGGCATTAGGATGCGACTGCCACCACGGCAGTCACAATGCCTATGTTTTGCATTGCGGCGGGTGCTGCTGGCTGCAGCACCCGCCGCAGTGCAAAAAAGGGACACCGTACATATCCCTGCACTACGTGGGAGGCACCATGCGATACAGGGATATATAGGGGGGCACCATAGGTGCCCTCAGGGCCCATGTACCAGCCCCATGGGGTAAGTGGGCCTGCGTGGGCCCCCAAATCCGTTTCCGCCAGCCGTTTCACAGCAGGTTGACTGCCGTAGAACGACAGGCAGAAAGGGATATTGTAATCCCCATGGGGGTGCCTGACAGGCACTGCCGCAATTTTGGGGATGAAGGGTGGTCTGCTAGGAATCATTCTGACTGTCGGACCCGTGGCAGTAATCATTCCGACTGCCACACATCCACCCACCATTGTAATATAGCTTGCGGTAATCGTGGTTACGATGGAGGGGAGACCGCCACAGACAGCCTGTCGTGGCGGTCTCCTCGCCATCGTAATCAGGCCCTAAGTTGTTTCCACAAAGGTTATGTAAAACAAGTCTGAATCGCTTGACAGGAAAAGTGGAATGAAAAAAATACATGAACATCAAGAAAAGTACTTAGCTAGATGCAACAATAGGAAAATGCTACTTACCAGTATGCATCTGTTCTTGGCATGTGGAGCTGCAGAATCTCACACTGTGCATAGATCGCCATCTGGTGTTGGGCTCGGATGCTTGCCTCTTGTTGTTGTCTTGGAAGAAGTCTTTGTAGTCACGAGCTAGGTGACTCCTCCCTTGGACGATAGTGCGCATGGGCATCGACTCCATCCTTAGATTGTTTTTCGCCATGATGGGAAATGATGGAGTTTGTAAGAAACCGAAAGATGTCCATGTGAATGTATCTAAGTAAGATAACACTGGAACAGATACAGGTTCCAGGGAGGTGGGTGGGCGTGTGAGATTCTGCAGCTCTACATGCCAAGAACAGATGCATACTGCTAAGTAGCATTTTCTGTTCGAGGCAAATGGGCTGCAGAATTCACACTGTGCATAGACTGTAAAGCAGTGTCTCCCCTAGCGGTGGTCACCTGTATCCGTTGCAGTGGTTTGAAAAAGTGTTTAAAGAACAGCCTGGCCTACTGAAGCTTGTTGCTTCACCTGCACATCTACACAATAGTGTTTGGTGAAGGTGGGTGTGGTAGATCATGTTGCTGCCTTACAAATGTCTTCTAGGGGAATGTTCCCTAAGAATGCCATGGAAGCCCTTAGTTTGCGTGTTGAATGCGCTCTAGGGGGAAATGTTAATGTGCGTTTAGCTTTCTGATAGCATATTTGAATGCATTTAACTATCCACCTGGCAATTCCGGCTTTGGAGACGGGATTGCCTTTATGAGGGGGAGAGAAAGCTATAAACAATTGGGTTTTTTTCCTGAAAAGTTTAGTCCTATCAATGTAATAAAGTATAGTTCTCTCTTCTATGGAATCTGGGTTTTGGAAAAACACTGGTACCTCTACAGACTGATTAAGGTGAAAAGCAGAGATTACTTTGGAAAGGAATTTTGGATTTTTCCCCAAGAACCACCTTGTTACAATGTATTTGTAAGAATGGTTCTTGTATGGTTAAAGCCTGGATCTCACTCACTCTCCTGAGAGAGGTGATTGCGACAAGGAAAGCTACTTTCCATGTAAGGAACTGCAGTTCACATTTGTGTAAAGGTTCAAATGGGGGACTCATGAGCCTAGTAAGGACAATGTTTAGATTCCACACTAGAGAGGGTGGCAGTGTAGGAGGAATTATCCTTTTAAGGCCTTTCTTAAAGGCTTTGATAGCAGGTACTCTAAACAATGACAAATGTTGTCTGTTTTGTAGGTAGGCGGCAAGGGCAGCCACATGTAATCTTATAGATCAGTATGCCAGATTGCATCTTTGTAGATGCAGCAAATAGCAAATGATGTACTAATTGAAGCATCTAGCGGGTCAGTTTTTTTGTTATTGCAGTAAATGACAAATCTTTTCCATTTAGCTGCATAGCAAGCTCTAGTAGTGGGGCATCTGGCTTCTTTAATAATGTTCATACAGTCGGGTGGGAGGTTGAGGTAACCGAACTCTAGGACTTCAGGAGCCAGATTGCTAGATTCAGTTGTGCTGGATCTGGGTGCCTTATCTCTCCATGGTTCTGCATCAGCAGCTTTGGGGAGAGACGTAGTTTTTGGTGTGGAACTACTGAAAGTTCGAGGAGTGTTGTGAACCATGGTTGCCGTGCCCATGTGGGAGCAACTAGGGTTATATTGAGAGACTGTTGTTTGAGCTTGCGTACTACTAGCGGAATGAGAGGGAGTGGCGGAAAAGCGTACGCAAATCTGCCTGACCAGTTCATCCATATTGCATTGCCCTTGGACAACGGGTGTGGGAACCTGGCGGCGAATGTTGGGCATTTTGCGTTTGTGTGTGTGGAAAACAGATCTATGTCTGGGTGGCCCCACATCTGGCAAAGGGGCTGAAGAACTTGCGGATGAAGTTCCCATTCATGTATCTGCTGAGTCTGACGACTTACCAGATCCGCAATCTGATTGTTCACTCCTGGAAGATGTTCTGCCAGAAGATATATGTTCTGTAGAATGCCCATCTCATATGCTTTGCGCTAGATGAGACAGCTGCAAAGAATGTGCTCCTCCTTGTTTCTGTATGTAATACATTGCTGTCATATTGTCTGTTCGGACTAGGACAGTCTTGTTGAGAAGAAGTGCTTGGAATGACTTTAACACTAGAAATATTGCCAGTAATTCTAGGTGATTGATGTGGAGCACTTTTTGTTGAGTGGTCCACCTGCCCTGAATTGTGTGGTTTAGGAGATGGGCTCCCCAGATGGTGAGTGATGTGTCCGCTGTTAGCACTATCTGGGGAACTGGCACTCGGAACGGCCGCCCTCTGGAAAGGTTTTGTGTGTTCCACCACTGCAGAGAGCGATGTGTGCGGCTGTCCACCAACATCAGATCTGTAAGTTGACCTTGAGCCTGGTTCCACTGACGTGCTACGCATTCCTGTAAAGGGCGCATCTGAAGTCTTGCATGAGGCACAATGAAAATGCAAGAGACCATCATTCTTATAAGCTGCATAAACACTTGAGCTGGGAGAGAGTGTTGGGGTTGAAATTTTGTGATGAGGGTTTGCATACTGGCTATCCTGGCTGGATTGTGGTATGCTAGAGCTTTGGAAGTGTCTATTGTGGCTCCTAGATACTGATGAAGGTAGGCGGGCTGAAGGTGCGACTTGGTGTAGTTTACTGTGAACCCCAAGTCGTGTAGTAACTGAATTGTTTGGCAAGTGTGGTGAACACACTGGTTGTATGACTTGGCTTTTATTAGCCAGTCGTCCAGATATGGAAACACATGGATCTGATGCCTTCGCAGGTGTGCTGCTACTACCGCAAGACACTTTGTGAATACCTTGGGTGCTGTGGTGACTCCGAATGGGAGAACTTTGAACTGATAGTGTTGGCAGTCCACTGTAAACCTTAGATATGTCCTGTGAGCAGGGTGTATGGTAATATGGAAGTAGGTGTACTTGAGGTCTAATGTGGCCAGTAGGTCGCCTTGAAGCAGTGGAAGGACTTGTTGAAGAGTGATCATGTGAAAATGATCTGACTGTATTTAGAAATTGAGAGGTCTGAGGTCCAGTATTGGTCTGAGAGTACCACCCTTTTTGGGGATTAGGAAATACAGGGAGTATACCCCTGTTCCTTGATGCTCTATGGAGACTGGCTCTATTGCGTGCTTTTGAAGTACTGAGAGAACATCATGTTTGAGGAGCGTCAGATGTTCTGCGGACATTGGATGCTGTTTGGGCGGTATATTGGGGGGAAATGAAGTAAGTTCTAGGCAGTAACCATACTGGATAATTTGTCTTACCCACCTGTCTGTAGTGATGGAATTCCAGACAGGTAGGAACTGTGAGAGTCTCCCTCCGACCGGAGTGGAATGGTCTGGAGGGAGTGGAGGAAAGTCACTGTTTGTTAGTGGGAGAGGCGCGAGTGTTGTTACCTCGGCCTCTTCCCTTGTTGTTATTTCCCCTGTACCCACCTCTAAAATATCCCGTTGGGGGATGTTTGCGTGGGGTTTTTATAGGAGGAAGAAGCAGTGTCTTTACTGATGGTTTTGGATGCGCCTCTATAAATGGAGCGGCGAAAGGAGCCTTGTGTAGATGGAGACTGTAATGCTCTCCATGGATTTTGCAGTCTCCGTGTCTTTTTTCCTTTTTTCTAAAGCTGTATCCACAGCTGGGCCAAAAAGATGTTCCTGATTGAACGGTTGATTCAGGCTAGTAGTTTGCACTTCCTGTTTGAACCCAGAAATGCGCAACCAGGCATGCCTACATAATAATACATTAGTGTTGATTGATCTAGATACAGTATCTGCTGCATTGAGGGCACATTTAATGGATGCATTTGTGATTAACTTGCCTTCCTGATTCAAATCATTGGCTTTGGCCTTGTATTGGTCAGGCAATTGCTGCACGAGGGTCTCAAGTTAGTCATAGTGAGCCCTGTCGTATCTGGCAAGTAATGCCTGTGCATTAGCTATCCTCCAGTGATTAGCTGCCTGGGAGGCAACTTGTTTGCCTGAAGCATCTAGTAGTTTTGACTCTTTGTCTGGAGGTGGAGCATCACCGGAGGTTTGAGAGTTAGCCCTCTTCCTAGAATTGGACACTACCAGGGAATCTAAGGGGAGTTGGTCTTTAATGTAGGTGGGATCATCAGGGGCGGGTTTATATATTTTATCAATTCGAGGATTGAGAATTCTGGTCCTGACTGGGTCTTTGAATACGTCTGGAGCATGTTTGATGACATCTTTGAGCATGGGCAGTGTTTGTACTGTCTTTTGTGACTGTGCAGAAGTGTCTAGTATGAAGTCTTCCTCTGTGGGGTCTTAAAGCATTTGGACGCCATGATATTGGGCAGCCCTATAAATAAGCTGACTAAACCCAATGTTGTCATCTGGGGGAGATGGCCTAGTAGGGTATGCATCTGGATCAGGAAGATCTGGAGGATCAGTGTCAGTGTCATCATCAAGATCAGTGAAAGGGTCATTATTTCCTCCTCCACCCCCTAGGTCATCATCATCCTGTGGTGATGGTGAATATGGGGGAAGTATGGGAGACTTTGGAGGAGAGAAAGGCTTAGTAGGAAGAATAGGAGAAGAGGGTCTTAAAGGTGAAGTTGCACATTTCTTCACAGGCACCTCAGGGATATGTGGGGTGTCTAATTTCCTCTTCTTGTGTGGAATGCTGACTATATGGCCTGTCCTAGAGTCCACCTGGAGAGTTTTTTGTTTTGGATCGATGGGATCCGGCAGAAAAAGTTATTCCTCTTCTATGATAGCTTTCGGCACCGTTTTTTCCGGTTCCGAACGTTGTTTCGATTTCGGTTCTGGAGCCTTTGAAGGGGTTTTTGAGTCCTTCGGCTTCGGTGTCGAGTCTGAAATCTTTTTCGGATCCGAAAGTTGTCGATGTTTCTTCGTATCCGAGGCCTTTTGTTCTTTCGGTGCCGGAGTGCTTGGTGCCGTGGCCTTTTTGGAGACAGCGTGAGTAGGATATGTTCCCGCTTTCGGCATCAACGGTGTTTTTGGGGCACCGACGTGTGGCTTACTCGGTCCCGAGCTGCTGGAAGGCTTCTCCTTTGTCTTTGGAGCCGGGACCGGGGGCGGGGCATCTGAAGTTTTCTTTCGGTCACGACTAAGGCCTTCGGGCGAAGTTTTGACCGGAGCCTTTTGTTTTTCAAGTGGGGTTGGAAGAGGGGCAGTTGTACTCACTCGTTGACCTGGAGTGATGTGGTCATCGGAGTCGGAGTCATCTGCTTCGGATACAATGTCAAGGTCCTCCGAATTCTCTGCCTCTAAAACGTCGGGCCTTCATCGAAGATGTCCACTGGCACCGGAGCAGCCTGTTGCACCATAATGTGTCATTGAGCCTGGCGATCACGGATAGTCTTCTTGGAACAGAAGGAGGCGCAGGCTTGGCAAGTCTTCTCCTCGTGCTCGGGCGAGAGAGACAGAGGTTGCAGACCTTGTGTTGGTCGCTGTGTGGGAATTTAGCTCCACACTGGGGGCATTTTTTAAATGGAGTCCTTTCCATTAGCCGTAGGCCCGAATGGCGCCGATAGGCCCAGCGGCCTGCGTCGACGAACGGAATCGAGTTTGTGAGTTAGCGCGCCGAAAGGCACGCAAACGAAAACAATACCATCAAGTTTGCGATGGTTTGTGGGTCGAAAGGTTTGGCACACAGGGTACCGAACCGGAGCGCTGAAGTTACATCCAAACCCGATGGCAGAAAAAAACAACCAAAGGATGGAGTCGATGCCCATGCGCACTATCGTCAAGGGAGGAGTCACTTGTCTCGTGACTACAAAGACTTCTTCCAAGACAACAACAAGGTGCAAGCATCCAAGCCCAACACCAGATGGCGATCTGTGCACAGTGTGAATTCTGCAGTTCATATGCCTCGAACACATAAGTACCTGAAAAGCAAAGTGACACATTGGTGATATGGTAGGAAGTTTGATATTTTCCTCTCCAAAAAGAATATGCCAAGTCGGAAATAATGTTGTTCTGTTAGAAAACGGCCAACTATGGAGAGAGAATGGACAAAATTGTTGGTGCAAATATTTCAATGTTCATAAATCTTGAAAATAGAATACATAGTAGTTCATCGAACAAGAAAAATAAATTGTTCAGGTGTATTAAGATACATTTATGACATAAGGGCTATGTGGTAGGCTGAACAAATTATATTCTATACATTTATGGAAGCCTTGCTAAATAATTAAGTTGGATACATACCTTATGCATGATGGTATTTTAGAAATGGTACACTATCATTTTTTCCTCTAGGGAAGGGGATGTGCAGCATTCTAAGATACATTTTTTGAGTTACAGATATATTTGTATACATATTACGGATATATTTATCTTATTTTTATTCATAATATATTGTCCTGTTACAAATGATTTATTTCATCCCTTCTTTCCTCCCCCTTCTTCCCTTCCTTAAAATGTTGGAATGTTCTCTGTTTTGACAGTTGGAGATGACAGTTGATTAATAATATGCTGTGGAGAAGCTGGGCATGGATGTTGTTGTGGAATAAACAGTTCTCACCTTTCCAAGACTCCTGTTCTTTATTTTCTTCAGATGTGATCGCCTTCAGATATTGCTAATAAATGTAGATTGCCCATACATTCTTGGGTGAGCCAGACATCCCCAATACGTGGGTGGTCCAGAACCTACAGTAAAGTGAAACAAAGGCATATATATTCCACTACTAAACCTTTATTTGTGAATGGATGTCTTATATTTATGATTGTCATTCCTGTGTGCCATTCTAGTGTTTCCTGTTTATGAGTGTTCTCCACTTTGCCACCCTTCAAGAGAAGACCTTTATTGCTCATCTTTACTATCCCCTGAAAACCAAAACCTGTAAAGAGGGTTCTTGACATTCAGTAAGCTTTCCGAAGTGTCTGGTTTGCGAGTTTCCAGGTACAACAGAATATACATGTTGAAGGATTGTCATGGTGCCTGTAAAGTCCTTAGGCCAAAAACAAACTGGCCTAACAAGTTATTTATGCACAACAATTTAAGTCCCAGGGTGACTTTTACCGCAAGGCTAATCCCTATCCTGATATCCACCTCTTGTTTACCAGTTCGACAGGAAATACTGGCCTTAGATTTCTTGGTTTTGTTTATCCTGCTTGGTCTCCTATGGAAGCAAAGCGCACATTGTTCTCAAAGGCCTCATTGACTTTGATTGAAAATAGTTAACAGTATTCATAGTGTTTGTCTCCACGGTGTGCTCCTTCATGTAGGCAGCTGGCCATACCCTATACCTAGAACCTAATTCATAATTTCACCAGGGGGCAAGGGTACATTACGCCATCCCCATGGCTCCAGGATCACCTGCCAAATTTATAAATTACCTCCAAGCAAGTGGCCATTTATAATGCATTGACAGGTACAGCAGTCACAGCGGTTTCCTACCAATGCATTTTAGTGTTTGGTGCAGGGGTGTGTCAGCATGATGCAGCCCTGCACCAAATAGTTTTCTTTTAATCTTTTCAAATAGAAAATCCTTAAATAGGATTTTCTTTTTGAAAATAAAAAAAAATTAATGCTACCCTCACCATGGGAATCATCTTCCAAGGCGGGGGTGGCAGGGGCATTGTTTGCATTTTTTTTCCCTCACTGTCAGGGTTTGGTGACGGACAGTAAAACAATAGCTATATGTCTGCCCATCCTAAATCAGTGGGCGGACATATAACCATTTTTCCGAAGGCCCTTACTCCGTCAGGCCGTCAGAGAGGTTTAGCTATGTCGGTGATGGAGTAGTCATCGCCGTTCCCAACGTATGGTCAGCCCACATCCAAATCCAGCGGGCGGACCATTATGTTGGCGGTAAGGATACTCCACCACCATTGTGACCGAGTATCCATACCTACAATATATAAATCAGCCCCTTAGTGTTCAATGCAATATCAATACATTGAAGATCCTTATAGAACCACAACTATGGTTGTACCTCACTGTGATCTCATTCCATTTCTTCAACATGAAACATACCCCTCACAAGAATATTTCCTCCAGAGTCCAGGAAGAACTGACAGGTAAAGAAGGTTAATAAAAATATACGTGGCAATTCAGGTAAACAACGTGACAAGACAAAACCTCAAGGGCATCAAGCTATTGTTTCTCAAGATACCGATCATGCTTGACACAGCGTAACCTGAAACCAAAAAACAGTACAATCCACACCCTAAAGATCTGAATAGAGTTGGCAGGACACGAGGCACCAATTGTAGAACACACAAAAGATGAAGGCATATGTCCATTAATTGAGTATCATCCTTGTTCTGGGCAGGATTCCATTCTCCAGACTGCACAGGGCCCCAGGAGGCGGTCCCTGCAACACTACAGAGGCTCACCTGTGTCAGCGCTATAAAGTGTGCTCCAGTCTCCTGTCAGCGCTATGAAGAGCGCTCCAGTCTCCCCCAGCGCAGTTTCCTTTATCCTTGTTTTGGGCAGTACTCCATGTCCCCTACTGCACAGGGCCCCAGGAGGCGGTCCCTGCAGCACTACAGACGCTCATCTGAGTGGCGCTATAAAGCGCGCTCCAGTCTCCCCCAGCGCAGGTTCCTTCATCCATGTTTTGGGCAGGATTCCATGCCCCATACTGCACAGGGCCCCAGGAGGCAGTCCCTGCAACACTACAGAAGCTCACCTGTGTGGCACTATAAAGTGCACTCAAATCTCCCACGGCGTGGGTACCCTCATCCTTGTTCTGGGCAGGATTCTATTCCCTGAACTGTACAGGCTCCCAGGAGGCGGTCCCTGCAACACTACTGCAACTCACCTGTCTTGGCGCTATAAAGCGCGCTCCAGTCTCCTGGGCCAAGGTTGGGCCCGTCCTTGCCTGGAAGAGGCCAGGCCGGGCCCCCCTCTAACATTTTTGCTGGACCTTGTAAGAGGAAGGTAATGTCATTTAAGGTCTTGCCTATCATTGCAGCGCAAATGCGCTGCCATCGTTTTGCGATGCATGCATGCAGTATACACTATAGTGTGGAAGCTTTGTGGAAGCTCCGCCCACTCTCCAGCCCATCTTCTTCATTGGCTTAGGTTCTAAATGCTGCCTTTCAATTGGTTTTAAGCTTGTTAGTCCCTCCCCATAACAGCCATGTCAGTCATTTGTGTCCTTCCACGGCTACTGGCCCCTTCACAGCACAGACTACTTTCTTCCTGTGCCCCCCTCCCGCAGTCCAATGCCTTCTCGCTGCCGCCCCCCCCTCGTGCCACTTCGCCTGCACGCATTGCTATTTGCAATGCAATAGGTCTCGCGTAAATGCGTGTCCTATTGCATTGCCAATGCGTGTTGGTATTACTCTAATCTGTTTCACGCAGTGCTTTAGGGTCACGACATTATATAACCTACCCTGTAGATGAGACAATATCCGCGGTTCAGCAATTAGACAAAAGAAAATGTATGCTCTCCAGCTTTCCCTTATTCACCGCGCCAATGTCAGTGCCGACAGAGCCCACAAGAGGGCAGCAGAGCTCCAAACAAAATGACTTTGCAGCAATTTATCTCAGAACCATCATTTCAATGTACGCTGCAGAATATGAAAATTCTCTATTTCCATACATGTGGGATAAGTAAAATTCAGCAATTCAACACACTTAAGAACTGAGTTCAGACATTTTCAATTGTGCGCCCCAAGGAGTATTGTCCTCTTGTTCCGATCACGCTATTGCTTCAAGAGGAAAGGTTTATCCATTCGTTAAAAAGAGTGGTTTAAGTGTTTTTTACACTGGAAAATAAACATCCAGGATTTAATTTAAAAAAATCCGAAATTTAAGTACTCGAACATACCTTGCTGAGTACAAACGTGTTCCCTACCTCTCCTGGCACGACCAGTCTCCTGTATGTGACAATCTCTTGGGGCTCCCAGACATTTCCCAGGTCACAGCGCGGGCAAGAAGATGTACTCTGCAGGAGGAAGAGAGGCTCTGCTGCAGGGTCAACCATGCGCAGCTTGTTCTAAAACTCACGGCATAGCAAATATGCAGTGAGTATGTTTTAAAAATGACTTACAAGGTTTAGCTTTGCTACAGAGTACATGCAGTTCTGTTAGTTTATTGACTCGTTCAAGTAAGTGAATTGCGTAGCTGTGGTGCACCAGACCCCTGGACTGCTCACTTCACTGGTGTTACATTTTGAAATAATACAGCCTGCAGTGACCGATTTGTGTATCTACCAGCCTTTCCTGAGGCTTGCCCAGCACCATGCTGTCATGACCACTACCTGGTAAAAGTGATTTGTTTTATTCTCCTTGTTTTATCATGCTCCTTTTCTTTTATTTTTGTCTAATTGGCATTGCTTCTGCCTTTTTATTCTTATTAGTCAATACATTATGCCAACCAAAATTCACAAGTTTATTATATGATCAGCATTGTACAAGAGAAGCAATAAAATAGCAATAGACTAAAACACATACTTCCTATCACTTTAATGAAATATTTAAGTAAACAAGAATCGGTGTCAAGAACAGAAGTATGGGCATGGTCTTCAATGCTATGTCATGTGAAGTGATGCTGGCCCTCTTTCATATCTGCCAAGGTTTCAGATTGCTATGTATGATATGTTGATAATTTTGTTGTAATTATGACTCACCCACCTCATGAATTTGCAGCAGTTTTAAGATCTTAGAGTTTTTCGTTGCTCAAATGGGTCAGATTTCTGATATTTATGTTTCCCTCATCTTTTATTGGTTGATTTTGCTGACGAGAAAAGTGTCACTCATAGTGGTTCTAATGGCACTCATAATTACACAGAATTTATGAAAATGTCACACATAGCAATCTAAAACCTGGGCAGCTATGCTCTCGGGTCATTTCTGCGTTTCCTGCCTCGTGCTTCAGCTGCTCAGTGTTTCTCCCACTGGGACACTAAAGCAGTAAACCACGAGTCCTGCAGCACACAAGTAACTTCACTTCAATTACAGTACATTAAAGGAGCAAGTTGGTCAGAACACGCGTCCGAAGCACTTCCACATGCGGGGTGTGGGAGCCTGCGAGTAGAATGTGAATAGGAAAGCACTGCGCCACAGTGGGATGAGTGCTGTGTGCATCGTCAAAGGAAAAGCATTTTTCAGATGCGTCAGTGCTTAATTTGTCAAATAATGAGTACCGGTGCCCAAAGCTCTGCTCGGAAGCCCTATTAAATAAATGTCGGCAGGCCGAATACCAGGGCTCTCTAGAATTGAAACCACCCCAAGCCTCTTTAATCCAGTACCTGACACCCTTGCTCGTTTATTCCTCTTGCTGGTTCCTGCTGTCTTCCTTTGTGACGGTACTTAAGTCTTTCTCATCCTCCTTCTTTCCCCTTTGTGTTTTTAGGTTAAGCATTCGAGAGCTCTTGAATATACTTTAGTATATACTTATTATATACATATATGTGTATGTATTATGTGGGCTCTGGAGATCAGCTGAAGGAATTGTCTGGTTCCGCTTAAGGCCTTTTTTTCTGTTCAACTGCCACTATTTGTCTTGATAGAAAACGACCAGCAGAGGTCAGTAAAATACCAGAATCACTTTCGCATGCTCTAGATTCCAGTCCATAGAAATTGTCTTCCACGAGCACCCGTAGACAAAAATTATTTTTTCAAATCTTGTATTTTCAGTGATATGACCACCGAAAGTCCTGATTTTATATTAAAAACAGAGCTTTGGACTATATCATTTCCTGATGAAAGGCAATATTTCTCTCCATTTGTCACGCAGGTTGGTGCTTACTCTCCCTCCATTTTAAAGAACAGTAGATGTTCAGCACCCAGTCTCATGTGCTGCATAGCTGAATACATATAGGTTCCCAGAGGCGAGACCAATTACATTCTGTTGCTCTTCCCCCCACATCTGTGCTTTTATGGCTCTCGAGCCAGTGTGCCTCTCTGCTCCGTGCACTTCCCCCACATAACGGACCTGGCATGCTGTCCTGCTCCTCCGTATTCTTTCTGCTCTGCCACACTTTTCACACACAACAGCTATTTATTTTCTCACATGAGCGCCTGCCGAGCTGAGCCTCTTTGCTTCGCTAGGTGGCTCTTTTCCATAAATGAGCTCCCTGCCGAGATTTATGGCTGCGTCTGCTACTCCACCCTTCTACAGTGAGCCATTAGACTTCACATGTAATGTCACCAGGGCAGTGTCATAAACCCAGCACACTAGCAGATCAAGACTTTGTATTTAGATTACTGTGCACTTTGTATGTCTGAGTTCTAATCCTATTTCAAGAAACATGTTTAGAGTTTGCATTTTTAAACATTTGAAATGCTGCTGAAGCTTTATTCATTAAATCTGCATTTGCCACCTAAATTATGTTTAAAAAGTTCTTTCGTTTCCAAGTCATGGGCAAGGGATGGTTTAAAGTGCTGCATCCAAATTGTAATATCACCTGAAACCCTTCATTTAAGTTCTCTTTCTGGCAGCATCTCCAGGATCTGTGTTTATTTATTTGTTTGAAATGTTGTGGCGGTTTCTGTCTGGTAACTTTGCATCCAAGGGGCGCTAGGTGGCGCACAGGTGGAATGGCCGCCACAGTGTGAGGCTCCCACTGTCCGGTTCATTATCCGACATTTATCTGCCTCCCGATGCGGGTGAACACGCACCAAATGTGTGACCCCTACCTGTGATCTGCCCAGGAACGGAGCGGTGCGGTGCTCGGGGCGGAGAGAGGTCGCTGGAGCTGGGGATTGCGAGGAGGCGTGGTGGTCCGGAGTGCTGGCTGAGACCTTCTGGAGCTGCAGAGCGGCGCCGGGAGTCACGCGAGGGTCGCGGTCTTGCGGTGGTGCACAGGCCCATAGAGATCGGCGGGACGAGCTGTGGTTCGTGGGCGGCGGCCTGCGCTGATGGTGGACTGGCTGGCCGTTGCAACTTGCGTTGGCTTCCCTGCAGCGTCTAAGACGAGCGACTTCGGGGCGGAGAGGTGAGCCGGGGGACGGCGCAGGAGGAGGCAGTGATTGCCGTTGAGCGCCATAGATCGGGCGTGTGGACGGCCGTGCAGCCCGAGTGAATGCGGCTTTCTTGGGTGAGATTCTAGCGCCTGCCCGATTGTGGATGGGATATAGAAGCGGTGGGGGTGTGCCATTCCCCAGATGCCGGGTGGAGCGGCTGCAGATAAGAATTGATGCCCCCGATGGACATGGCGGCGAGACGCTCCTGCGGTGCCCTATTGTAGAATGCTGCGGATGGCGGCATAGGAGTGCACCATACTATAGTGCCAGCGGATAACCCCTGACTGATCCTCTGAGAGCGGGGTGGAGAAGGGACACGGATAGGAGAGCAGAGCGCAGGATACCTACACCGCGGCGGGGAGGCTGGCTGCAGAGATCCCCACACCTGGACAAAAGCAAGAGGAGAGTAGGCCTGGGCCGTGTGGACTGTGCATATTAAAGAGTGTGGTGTATGCCCTCTCGCTGATGGTCCCCCCCCTCCAGTCGAGGTGATTTCTACTTGAGATACGCCTTTAGGACTAGTGATTCGGCTGAGACTATTGGGCTGGTTCTGTGAACTGCGGGCACGATGGGGAAAGCAGAAGCGCGCCAATCGCGGCTAATGTTTGAGGGCAAGAAGGCCGCGAAACAGCAAATAGCAGAGGGTGACACTGCGGTGGATGATTCGCACCAGGAGCAGCGGGAGACATCGGAGGGGGACCTTCAATCCGTCCTGCAGGAAGTGCGACAGGGGTTTGCGACCATCGCGGACAGAATAGATACCCTGAGTACCCGAATGGATGGGATCGCTCGCAGGATGGAGGGTCATGACACTCGCCTAAAAGAGGTGGAGAAGCGTGTCTCCGATGTTGAAGATACAACGGAACAGGTGCAAAAGACGACGGCACACCTGGGTAAGGTGCTTAAAGTCATTGCGGCTAAGAACGAGGACATAGAAGCGAGAAGTCGGCGTAACAACATGCGCGTTTTGGGGATACCGGAAAGCACAAATACAGGCAAGATGGAAGACTATATTGAAAAGTTATTAATGGCGGTGGTGGGTGCCGACTCACTGTCTTCTCATTTTATAGTGGAGATAGCCCATCGCTCCCTCGGGCCTAGGCCGCCCCCTGGAGGTACGCCCCGGCCCATCATTGCTCGATTGTTAAATTACAGAGACAGGGATACTGTGTTGAGGGTGGCTAGAGAAAAAAAACAGCTGACCTATGAGGGCATATCATTTACCATGTATCCCGATTTCACCTTGCTGGTACAGGAAGAACGGCGCAAGTTCATGGCAGTGAAGCAGAAACTGCGACAAGCACAGATCGATTATGCCTTGCTCTACCCCGCTCGTTTACGAATAACGCACCAGGGAACCCAATCTCTTTTCACTAAGCCTCAGCAGGCTGAAGACTTCCTGAAGCAACTTAAAAAAACTAGAGGGCCTACGGGGTCACCTGATGGTTCGCCACATTCTCAACCGCCAGACGGGCGCTGAGCACTGCAGGACATTGTCAGCCGCTGGGGGTGCGGTGGGGGAGCATATCTGTATACCATGGAAAGGATGGGTGATTCCCCCTATTGCCCCGTTGCATTTGGGCACAGTCTACGGAGGGGACAAAAGGTTGCAGGGCTTTCCATATCCCGCAGGGAGTATATAAACACTTTATTGCCGGACAACCCCGGATGTGGACTAGGGAACAGGGCCTGGGTGTGCTGTTGCCGGGTGACTGCGGGGTAGCAGTGTGCCACCTGGATGTTTCCCCCAGCCGGGAGATCCCCCTTTTGGTTCTTATCAATCATGTTTGTTTTTCAAATTTGTTTTCCAGGTTTTCTGCAGGGAACTATGGACTTCAGAGTTGTGTTGGAGAGGCACGGGGCTGCTTGGGAGGGGGGAGGGGTTGATGATACTTGCATGTTTGGGATGTTTGAGGGGGGGGGGAGGGTGAGGGGGGGAAATTGTTCAGCACAGTGAAACAACCGTATGCTTTGTTGGTGATACATGTCTTTCTTCATGACTGGGTCTATTACTGCAGGCACATGCATAATCTTTTTGGTCAAATGATATTGATATGGCATGATGGTACGGGAGGATAACACGACACTGAGAGTGATGTCGTGGAATGTCAGGGGACTGGGGGACCCAAGGAAGCGACGGCAGATTCTGGCCTATCTGGACAGACAGCAGGTTCAGGTTGCTCTGCTGCAGGAGACCCACATTAGTCCCAGAGCCTCTAATACCTTTGCCAGCAAATGGGCCAGCTGTCGTCTTTTTTCATCTTACTCATCGTATGCCCGGGGTACGGCAATTTTGTTTAAGAAACAGACACCTTTCGAAATGGCGGGGGTGGTGGAGGACCCGCAGGGGCAATATGTCATCACATGGGGGAGGCATGGTAGGGACTCAATCACAATTGCAAATTGTTACGGGCCTAATACCGATAACCCTACCTTCTTTCATATTATTTGGGGCAAAATATTGAACATTGGGTCTACACATGTTATTTGGGGTGGGGATTTTAATGTTGCCCTGAACCCTGTTCAGGATAGGTCACAGGCGGCCACCTATCATTACACCAATGCTCAGGAGGCGCTGTGCGGCATCATTGAAGAGGGTGGATTGATAGATAGTTGGCGATGTGTGCATCCACAACGACTGGAAGGTACGCACTTCACAGCTCATAGGGGAACATGGTCACGGATAGATTATTGTCTCCTTTCTAAGGGCTTGGGCCCCAATCTGTGTAAGGTGTCGCATTTGGCGAGGACGTTCTCCGATCACTGTCCGGTTTGGGTGTCGCTCACACCCCCGGCATATGATAGGCCCCAACCGTGTTGGAGGCTCCAACCCACGGCTTTACTGGACGCAGTGTTTCAGGCGGAGCTGGGGGAGGAGATCAACGACTTCTTTATCAGAAACAAGGGAACGGTGGACAGTGTGGAGGTGATTTGGGAGGCCTTAAAAGTAACGATGAGGGGCTTTTGCATATCTAAAAGCTTTGGGGTGCTGAGGGACTTGCGGAATACACTGCGCAAACTTGAGCAGGAATTGGGAGAGATGGAGGGACCCATGGTCGGGGGGGACTCGGGGCGGGTGCAGGCTGCGTTCCGGGAGAAATTATCTGAATATGAGACCGCGGCACTCAGAGAATCCAAATTTAAAGACCAATATTGGGTAGCTCGTAAATACGGGGAGGGGGAGAGACCGGGACGTGCGCTTGCGGAGGTGACGAGAAGCCCACGTTTCAATACGCACATTTTAGAAATTCAGGGACCTGGGGGTCTACAGCACCGTGATACACTGGCCATTTTAGATACGTTCACTGCACACTACGGTACATTATACACATCCCAGAGACAAGAGCCACCAGACTTAGACGCCTTCATGGGCGATATAGCGCTTGGATGGCTCAGTGATACACAAAGGGAATTCCTGATGCACCCCTTGGAGGTGGATGAAATTAGAGATGCCATTATGCAGTTACAGAATGGAAAAGCTCCAGGATCCGACGGACTACCAGCGGAATTTTATAAAAGCTACAGAGATGTCATGGCGCCGGTCATAAAGGAGGTATTTGAAGAATCATTGGAGGTGGGAGTACTCCCCCCCCCTCGATGAGGAAGGCAATAGTTACGTCTCTATTGAAGCCCGGTAAATCTCCAGAGTCTTGTGACTCGTATCGGCCATTGTCACTACTAAATTGTGATGCAAAGATCTTGGCAAAAACACTGGCTAACCGTTTAACTCTCCTAATAGATAAGCTAATATTGCCTGACCAGTCAGGGTTCCTGCCAGGCAGGAATACTTCTCATAATCTGCGCACCTAGTTTTCTCTCATCCAGACGGTGGCCCCTGAATTCCCGCTTGCCGCCGTTTTTTTGGACGCCACCAAGGCATTCGACTCGGTGGAGTGGGACTATTTGTTTGGGGTCTTGCAGAGAATGGGTTTCCCTTTGCTATATATATCCTGGATTCAGTTACTGTATCACCGCCCTGCTGCCAGGATACTGATCAACGGGCACTTATCTCAGCCGATCACGATTTCGAGAGGCACTCGTCAGGGATGTCCCTTATCCCCATTGCTGTTCGCCATAGCGGTGGAACGGTTGGCATCCAGGGTGCGACAAGTCCATAAGGACAAGGCATTTTGCTGCTGCCAGCGGAAAATATTAATTTCATTGTACGCGGACGATATGACGCTATATATTAGAGACCCCATGACGAACATGAACCCAATACTGCGTGAATTTATTAAGTTTGTCGGGTTGTCGGGTATTCATATTAATTGGGGGAAGTCACAGGTTTTTCCGCTTACCCCTGCGGTGTCTAAATTTCCACTGGACTTTTCGCTCGACTGGTGTGACGCTGAATTGCGTTACCTTGGAATACAGGTCACTAGAGATAAGGAAGAAACTATAAGGGCAAATTATGGTACGGCTATTACAAGGCTGAGTGCCAACATTACACGATGGATCTCCTTGCCGCTGTCGTTGACAGGCAGAGCGTCCCTTATAAAGAGGGTCATATTGCCGCAATTTCTTTACTTGTTTCTTAATATCCCGTATCACCCTGGACAAACTTTTTTTCAGACCTTACATTCTGAGCTGATTAGATTATTCTGGGGAGGGAAGCAACCGAGACTTAAGTGGTCAAACCTAACAAGACCTTATGAACAAGGCGGGTTTGACGTACCCGATTTTGACCTCTACTTCCTGAGTGCGCAGGCTCATTACGCCTATTACTGGATACACCCCCCGAGATATATGCCGCAAGTGGCGGTCGAAGACTGGTTGGCAGACCCAATACCACTGAATGGCTTGATATATGGGTATGTGAGTGCACGTGTGATGTGGTAAATATTTCATTACCGGTACTATTTTTATGCGGTAAAGTCTATTAAGAATAACTCAGTAAATATAAGAGGCAGAATCCGTGGTATTAGAGGTTTTAAAAGGCTTTATTCCTATACAAAGGAATACAATTCGAATTGTAGGCTTTCTTTTCCATCACCACGAAAGTTCAGGAAGGAAGGGCATACATTATTGACAGATAGGCAGTTTTATAGAAAATACATTACAGTGAAACAGATGCAAGAGGCGTAACAGCTGATAGTACAGATAAAAGGTGCATACGTAACTAATAGAGGCGGATGTATGGGCGTAATTTAATAAACGTCATCATACATGATGTCACAAGTGGGTGGATCCATAAGAGAATCTTGCAATGTCAGCAGAAATATTTGACAGAGATGCGCGCGCAGCCGCATGACGTGTGATTGACGTGCAACTAGAGGGTGAAGGGGACTTGACATTTAGCTCTACATGTGGAGACAAAAGTCTGGGGTTCATGTCAACCTAATCCCAAATCATATCTAATATCCTATGTTTAAAGAACTGTGTTATCCAAAAGGAGAGGTCTCTAGGATAGAATCTATTCTATACTGACTGTTAGTGCGTGTACAAGCGTCTAAGTGTCTACACTAGATGCGAGGGGGTAGGAATATTCCATGGTAACGGGGCTATGAATTACTTGCATGAGGACAGCGAGGCCTGGCCCTTTGCACGGTAGCTGGAGGAATGTTTACCTAAACTACTAGACAGGAATGCATCGGATGAGGAGCGGAGTAGATAATCTTGAAGGTGAAATACAGTTTTTGGCAGGCAATATGCTGGATCAGGCACCGTTAGCCGCGCAGGGAGTAGGACAAAGTTCATGGATACAGATGCAGGCTCAGACTGGAGCTTTCAGAGGCAGAAGGCAGGAAAAGGCTTGATGACAGAATTCAGGGCCTACTCGCCTGAATCTGTAAAATGTGGAAAGTGAACCACATAAAGTCGGTGGCCTTTCATACTTAGGAATGGAATATCTGACCCATTCATGGCGGATCTGAAAGAGGACATGTTGACGGTGGACGCACATGTATTTGCGTCTTCAAAACTGGAACTGGAGGGAACATACATGTACTTATAGCATGCACATGGAGCCGTTGGGGTCTACGATAGGGGACATAACTGATCACAAAATTCATATTTCCTCATTCCCTCCTTGTCCCCTACGGACCCTCAGGAGATATCGATCTTCATCAATCCATCGATCTGTTCATATAGCATCATTTGTTCTTCTTTCTTCTTCCGGGATCTTGAACGAAAACTTGGATGTGGGATACACGATGTGGCACACAGACCACAAATCGCTGGCCCACATTGTAGACATAAGCAGCAACTGAATAGTATGAGAAAGCCAATACCTAGGAAGGATAGGATTCTCCATCCCCAGGCTGACAACACGCCCCAGAACCAACCGGACCAAGTCCAGGTGCCTGGACTCTGGTGTATCTGGCTTATAATCTTATGAAGGCGGGTTATGGCTTTATATACTGACGGCGAATTTTCTGGTATGAAAATGCAGCAACTTGATCCGATGACCCTACAAGCTATCGGCCAGGATGACGTCAAGGACAAGACGATTTTGAAGCACAACAATCCGCATAGCAGACTGCTCTTCTGTTAAATTGCCTAAGGCGGAAAGAGTTTCGTTCACTACTGCTTCAAGGGTTCTGGTTAATCTACGTATCAACTTACTATTAGTGACTGTACCTATATAGGGAAAGAAACCTTTATTGAAATCTGTATATTTTTCCCATGCTGTTTCAGTGTAATCGACAATTGGGAGATCTCTCTGCTGTCTATTGTGTACTAAATGGGGATTTCGGTGATAATCAGGAGGAGCTAGGAAAACAGGTGGTAGAAGGAATGCTATGTAACAGGTACCATCCCAATCTAAAGGTAGACATATATATGCGGTCTGGCCACATATGAAGTAGGAATGATGGGAAGCTCTAAATGTAGACTTGCCTTGATCACTGAATTTTATTACAGTGGTGCATTTACTATGGCCCATGTGTATGGAACCATTCTTTCTTATACATAATTTCCCTTTTACTGGGAATACTGACATGGCGGGCAAGATTGGTGTAGCTTCAGATTCAACGTTCAGGATCATGAGGTTAAGTGTAAAATTACCTAATCCATATACTTCATTTTCTAGATCAGTTCCTGTTCTTTTGGGAAGTCCCTCCTTGTTAGGGTAGCAGACTTTAAGCAAAACTAGGTTCAGGTTTCCCCATACCCAGTTGTCTTGATAAACTGCGGAATTTGAATCTAGGGAATTAATCAAACTAAACCATGCTCCACAGGAGCCATTGTGTGTGAACGGATAGGGAAAGAGGGGCAAAACTCCCTTATAGTTCTGATAGGGAGGGAGTCGGCCACATATCCAACAATTTGTGGCATTGCTGGTCTGATGGGAATGATGTAACATACTGATAAATGTGTTGTTGCGCAGCGCAAATCTATAGGACAACTCATGCGGAGGTAATTCTGTTCTGCAGTTACATTGTAAGCACGCTTAAGAATAGGGTAATACATGTGCAATAGTATGCTGGAAAAGATAATCAGAAGACTTAGAAAAAACAAAATTAATAATGTTACTGTGCAGTGACTACGAAGTGATTTACAATACGCATGCTTCTTAAGCTGCATCTGTTGATTTATTTCTCTATTCCGGTCTAGAGGATACATGTCAGAGACAAATTCAACCGATTCACCTTGGAGAGGACTTAAACAATCAAATTGTCTGACTTGCTAGACCTCAATTTTAGTTTGTACAGTTCTGGTTTTGACTGCTCAACCAAGGGGAGCTTTGAGTCTGTCTGTGAGGGAATACAGGGTTGAGTATTCACACTGGATGGTAGTCCATAAAATTTCTTGATATGACTCGAGTGCAACCACCCTTTCCGTCCCTCGATCTTCACGGCTGTCCTTGTAGTTAGTAGAACCAACTTTGGCGACTTCCACCTAGGCTCCAGTTGGGTCTTCCGGTCGAAATTCCTGACCAAAACCAGGTCACCAGGAACCACGTCATGGGGCTTCACCTCAGTATTATCGGGAAAAGCTGCGGCTACCTGTGAACGACAAGATTGTAGTGCAGACATCAAGGAAGCCAGGTAATCTGTCAGCATATTACAGTCAACATCAGTGATTTTGCGAGGTATAGGCGTCCCCCACATATTTGGTGGTCTACCGAAGATCACCTCGTACGGGGATAGCCCTGTTCGAGAATGTGCTACCATTCTCATGTAAAAGAGCGCAACTGGTAAGGCTACTATCCAATCGACACCTTTTTCCCTACATATTTTGGACAATCTAATTTTCAGAGTTTGATTACGGCGTTCCACGAGACCTGCTGCCTCGGGATGCCGGACACAGTGGAATTTCCATTGGTAGCCTAACAAAAGGGAAACGTGTTTCATTAGTTCGGATGAGAACGGCTGGCCGTTATCTGAGTAGACAACACGTGGTAAACCGTACCGTGGGAAGAATTCTCGAACTAACTGTTTGGCAGTAGTCGGGGCAGTGTAATCTGAAACCGGGTAGGCTTCTGTCCAACGGGAAAGAGCACAGACAACTACGAGAACATATTTGAATCCTCGACATCGTTCCATCTGGATATAATCCATCTGGAGGACTTCAAAAGCATGATCGGGAGGTTGAAATCCACCCTGCTCTACGGGGATGCTTTTACCTGGATTAAACTGACAACATATCATACAGGTACGAACTTTTTGTTTAGCTGCTGCTCGCAAGTGTTTGTTGAACCAAATGTGTTGAATGCTGTCTAGCATAGCTTTTTCTCCTAGGTGCGCTGGACTATGTATTGTGTTAATGATAACTTGAACCATTGAGTCGGGAAGAAACCATATAGATTTTTCCTTCGTCATCCATCCTTGATCCGTTTGGATCCCTCCTAATTCAGTCCATTTCTTTATTTCTTCTGGTGTAGCATGTGTCTGTATGTCAATTACATCAAGGGCGGGATCCTTAACTGTCATGCAATGTGTTGGTGTCGGAACTATTGTCTTTGTCATGTCAGTTGTGTGAGTCTGATTCTGAGCAGTCTGTTTAGCTGTTCTGTCAGCTAGGTCATTACCCTGAGAAATGATATCGGTAACTTTTGTGTGGGCTTTGCATTTCATAATCGATATTACAGTAGGTAGATGAATCGCGTCTAATAGGGCTTGAATGAGGGGTCCGTGTTGGATGTGGGCACCGTGAGAAGTTAAATAACCTCTCTCTCGCCACAGTACGCCGAAGTCATGGACGACTCCGAATGCATAACGGGAATCTGTGTATATATTGACTTTCTTATTTTTGGCTTGAATACAGGCTTGTGTCAGAGCGGTGAGCTCTGCTGCTTGAGCTGACAAAGTGTTAATACAATTTGTTTCAATGACTTCAGTGTCTGTTGTAACTGCGTAAGCGGCCACTAACTCTCCTGTACTTGTTCTCATACATGACCCATCTACATACAATGTCAAGTCTGGATCTGACAAAGGGATATCTGTCAAGTCTTGTCTGGGTTTCGTCGTGATAGTAATGACTTCGACACAATCATGTGCCAATGGATCTGTTCCGCCCACTGGTAACAGTGTGGCAGGATTTAACGTATTACAACGTCTGATTTCTATGTGTGGCTGAAACAATGTCAATTCGTAACCGGTGAGTCTCGCTATAGTCAAGTGTTGTGTTTGTGTGCGGTTCAAAAGAACCTCTACTGCGTGTGGTACTTGTACTGTCAATTGGTGTCCTAACACTATGGCATCGCTTTGTCTGATAGCTAAAGCTGTTGCTGCCACCGATTTCAGGCACGCAGGAAGAGCCTGAGCTACTGGATCTAATGTACTAGAGAAATAAGCACATGGTTTGTGTGATCCTGCTTGTTCCTGAGTGAGTACTGACAAGGCAGTACCTTCGCGTTCTGTAACAAAGAGTGTAAACTGTTTATTGTAACATGGTGTTGCTAAAACAGGTGCTTGGCATAAAGCTTTCTTTAAGCTTTCAAAGGCGTGTGTATGTTTTTGAGTCCAAGGGAGGACAGTCGATGTGGCTGCCTCCTGTGTTGTCAACTGGATGAGTGGTTTTGCTAGAAATGCATATTGAGGGATCCACTGCCTACAGTATGAAGTGAGGCCTATAAAAGCCCGCACCTCCTTTTGTGTCTTGGGTGCTGACATGTTAGCAATTAACTGGATGCGGTCGGATGTAAGCTGCCTTCCCTCCTTGGACAGCGAGTGCCCAAGGTAAACAACTCGCTGGACACAGAATTGCAGCTTGGAAGGGGACACCTTGTGCCCCTTGTCGGCCAGAAATTTCAAAACCGTCAGTGACGCTTTTTCACATTCAGGTTCGCTTCGGGCGGTGATCAGCAGATCATCGACATATTGAAGCAAGGCAGTGTTAACTGGCATGTGGATACTGTCAAGTTCTCGTTTCAGTGCTTGGCTATAGATGCTGGGGCTTTCTGTAAATCCTTGAGGTGCGCGTGTGAATTTAAAACTTCGTCCATTTAAACTGAATCCGAACAGATATTGACTTTCCGGATCGATTGGGACACTAAAGAAAGCATTCTTGAGATCAATTACAGTGAAGAACGTTGCTTCTGAGTCAATAGCGGTTAGTAATGAAGAGATATCTGGGACCACAGGGTATTGTGGTACAATACATTTATTTAATTCGCGCAGATCAATGACTAATCGATATACTGGTGGTGCTTTTGGATCCGTTCTTTTAAGAATCGGAATTATCGGGGAATTACATACATTGGAGTCGGTTTCGACAACCACTCCTTGTGCAATGAGCTCGTCAATGATTTGCAGCAAAGCCACAACAGCATCGGGTGGTAACTTGTATTGTCGCATTCGTGGTAGTATTACTCCTGTTTTTAGTGTGACACGATATGGTGTAATATTCATGCAACCAACATCAGTGGGGCCTTGTGCCCATAAATGTGTAGGTAAATTCTGCAGTCGATGATCCATGTCTCTGGACACGTAGTGACCTTTAAAGTCACGTAAAAATAGTCGTACTCCTTCCGGAGAACAACATATTATGGCTCCTAGAGCTTTCAATGTTTTTATACCTAACAAGTTTTCTGGACATGATTTAGTAAGCAATAAATCTGTAGTACGTGTCAATGGACCAATCGTGAGTGGAAGAGGTTGTGTTACGTCATTAATTATGGGTTTTCCTGAGAATCCAAGGGAAATATTCTGTGAGCCTGAGAGGGGTGCCCCTGGAACTTCACTGCGTCTTATAGTTGTTCTGCTTGCCCCTGTATCAAGTAAAAACTTTCTGTCTTCCCCTAATAGTTCACTATGTACATAAGGTCCCTCTTGGTCTACAGGAACCTCAATAAGGGGTAAGCCAACTTCCCTCTCTAGGCTATTTCATGTATATCGCTGATAATCGGGATAATCTGCTTGTGCATACTGATACATCTGTTGTGTTGTCGCTTGTGTTGCAGCAATAGGCTGCGCTTGTGGTGGTGCTACGATCTGTTGTGGAGCTGCCTGTTGCGGAGCTAGTTGTTGCGGAGCTAACCTAGGTTGTGCATGCTGAGGGATTTGTTGTTGATTCTGATCCTGTCTAGGTGGACGTGGTCTCTCCTGGGTTCTACCTGTAGCAATATTATGTTTCAGGACTGGACAATCGTGTATATAATGACCTTGTTGTTTACAATAGTTGCATGTCCCTTTCGTAGGACCTGCGGAATCACCCTTTTGATGACCATCAGCTGGAACTGACTGTGCAACAAGCATTTTCATTTTTGTATCTTTCATACGTCTTTGTTCGTGTTCTTGTTCTTCTCTAATTCTATTGTGGTGATATTGTAACATCTGTAACATCTGTGATGGGGTATTACCTTGCCAGGTACTTTCGAATTTCAATACTCTATTCTTGACTTGCAGCAGAGAATTTTCAACTAATTTTGTCACAAACAGATGTGGATATGACTCACTACTTGCTTTTATGCCACTATTTATACCAAAACATTTTTCAAATCGGGAATAGAAATCACTAGTGTCTTCATCTGGCTTTTGTTTACAGGCTGATATTGCACCCCAGTCTTCCTTTTTCGTAGTTAATAAACGTGGCAGTACCTGCACTAGTAGTCCTGCTAGTGCTGTAGTCTTTTCCCCAAGTCCTGCTCCTGCAGCTCGGGCCCTTTCTTCGTTTTCTAATGCTGTCCAATCTATCTTTTGGTCTCCCACCTCCCATTCCTTTTCTTTGAGTTTCTCATAAACACCGGCGGGTAATAGGACTTTTAATATTTTCATAATGTCGGGGTAGGTATACTCTCCCATGAGTAACATGTCTTTTATCTCGCGGTGGAAACCTGCTGGATCTTTGTCATGGCTGGGTACTACTTTCTTCATTTCTAATAATTCCAGTTTAGTTATAGGCGTGTACACAAACACGCGTGTAAAGTTATTACCGTCACCTCTGATTGGGTGTACTTCGCGTAACGGGTTCTGTCTATCTATGTGATACATTTTTCTTCCCATGATGGGAACTGGAACGTGTTCTGGGCATACGAAAGTTAAATATTGGTTTCGAAATTCTAGAATTTCTTTAATCAAATCAGTACCTGACCCTCTCCATATATTCGTGAGTAGTTCTGTCAATATGTCAGGTAAGAGTCCTGGATCGGAGTGTTGGCTTTTATATAATATAAGGAGGTGTTGAATCATGTATATACTAGCTAAACGCTGTTCGTATGGGTCAAGATTCAGAAACGTGTGTGCAAGTACATCATCATTGTATTCGCTGGGACTGTCAGCCCATTGTACTGCTGACCTGGCTAATTCTTGTTCGTCCATGGAATCGAGCATATGGTACCCCCTTCGATCTCGGAGTAATTTATCAGCGGCTTGGAATAGGTGTTCAGGGGATCTTGTATTTAACATAGGGGTTTGAAAATGTCTATTATGTTCTGGACGTATCGGGCGTATCGGGTCATTAAAGCCTCTAGTATTATTATGGGGTCTTCCTCTACCTACATAAGCTATCGTTTCTAATTGCTCTGATTCTTGCTCCTCCTCTTCTTCTGATTCTACTCTGTCTGTTTCTCGTCTTTCTTTATGTATTCGTTCTACTTCCTTGCGGATCTTTCGACACATGGCGATTATACACGCCTGTCTATCATGTTTCTCTTCTGATATGTTCTGACCCCATTTGGCAAGTCTTTGCATGGTATCGTGATCTGCCCCAGGCCTGTCTTGATTCCTAATTACACAATTTATGAAAAAACGTAGTAGTTGTCTTTGGACATCCACTTTCTGGTATTCCATAGCTTCGTTAATACTTTCTGGACCTCGCCCTGTTTGGACAAAGCGATATATTTCGTCTAGGTGTTCACCCATTCCTGGTATCGTCATTAAATATAATGTAGCTCGTCTTATACGTAGTGATGATATGAGCAATTTATCCTGTCTACCTGGTACTGGGTCGTATCTACAATCCACAAGCTGTTCTTTAAACATGTCGGATGTCGCTAGTTGGGGTGTACGTTGGAGTGCTAAATCTCTAAGGGTCTGTTTATTTCGCGGCGGTGTGGCAAACATGTCTGTCGTACCTCCTGTAGCACCATCTGAGGTGCTAGGCACGAAAGGATTCGTTGGGCGTAGGATAGAGATTGTAGATGCGGGAAAAACTGTAGAAACGGACGGGCCTGTTGGAACTTGTGTAGGAGTTTGTAGTTGCGGGGATACAGACGAATGCTCTTGGTGTTGAACAACATCGGCAAGCGGTGTGGGTGGTATGGCATTAGCATACTCGGGAGCTGCATCATCTAAATAGGAGGAAAGGAAAACGTCCTTTGCTGTTTTGGGATGTGTTTTGGGATGTGCTTTTATCGGGAGCAATGGAGGAGTTAAGTCTTTTGGTATTTCCGGGATAGCCTTAGGTAACCCTTCGGCCAAAAGAGGATATATACCATTCATAAGAGTGTTTCTTTGTCTATCTACTTGTTCTGATTTTACTCGGGTACCTTCCTCAAGTAATAGATTTTCTCGGGTTTTATTTGAATTCTCTCTACCTTTCTCTTCCTGTCTGAGTGCTTTTTCTGTACGTCTATATGATTCTTTACGCCATAATTCAATGGCATCTTTCTGTGACTGTCTGGCTTTCTTTTTCCATAATTCTTCTTCTACTCTCATGATGCAATCTGCATCCCAGGTCCCCGCTGCGGGCCATCTCTGACTCTCTGGTAATTCTTTGGTGTAGTCCACCCATAAATCAAGAAATAATACGGCATCTAGGCCATGCTTATGATACATAAAGTACCCTGGAGTGTCCCTAGGTGGGATGGGAACAGCTTCTTCGAGTACACCTTTTCTAGTTTTGATCTGTCTTAGTTTCAAAAAGAGCGGCATTTTTAGACCTTATTACTAGAACACACTTTATACAAGAAAACACAATAATGAACAGTCATTCACACCACAATATATAGAACGTATTTAAAACATTTAACACTTAACAGTTAACAATTTTACGAACAATGATAACTAATAGAAAACTAGTTACTGACATAATACTGACACTAGATAGTACTTATTTATATGCAAGACATACTATATATACTGCTAAACAGTACAGATACACTGCTAAAACAGTGCAGACCGGATTTGTGTACCCAAACCCGTCTTGACCGGCACAGACTATGTGCACGTAAAATGCCTCCCCGGTAATGGTACTCACCGGGTAGCTCGGAACGGAAAGCCTCGGGACGGAACTGAAACTGGACCGGACTGGACTCGACTCGACTGGACTCGGAACTTCGGAACCTGGTGGGCCTCTGTATACCTCGGATCTTGCTCTCTCAGCTAGGCTCTGGTCGGGATACTTCGCACTTCTCACCGCCTCGTCTGGGTGTTGATCGCAGCCTCAGTCGTCCCTGCTTGGCCGGAGGGAGATACAGGAAATCCTGCAGGTACGCGTTTTTGTCCGTTCAGCTGTGGCAGGAGACCGGGCCTGCAACGCACCGCCGGCGCGTGAGATGAGAAAGTGTCCCTGTTCGGGCGCCAATTTATGTGGTAAATATTTCATTACCGGTACTATTTTTATGCGGTAAAGTCTATTAAGAATAACTCAGTAAATATAAGAGGCAGAATCCGTGGTATTAGAGGTTTTAAAAAGCTTTATTCCTATACAAAGGAATACAATTCGAATTGTAGGCTTTCTATTCCATCACCACGAAAGTTCAGGAAGGAAGGGCATACATTATTGACAGATAGGCAGTTTTATAGAAAATACATTACAGTGAAACAGATGCAAGAGGCGTAACAGCTGATAGTACAGATAAAAGGTGCATACGTAACTAATAGAGGCGGATGTATGGGCGTAATTTAATAAACGTCATCATACATGATGTCACAAGTGGGTGGATCCATAAGAGAATCTTGCAATGTCAGCAGAAATATTTGACAGAGATGCGCGCGCAGCCGCATGACGTGTGATTGATGTGCAACTAGAGGGTGAAGGGGACTTGACATTTAGCTCTACATGTGGAGACAAAAGTCTGGGGTTCATGTCAACCTAATCCCAAATCATATCTAATATCCTATGTTTAAAGAACTGTGTTATCCAAAAGGAGAGGTCTCTAGGATAGAATCTATTCTATACTGACTGTTAGTGCGTGTACAAGCGTCTAAGTGTCTACACTAGATGCGAGGGGGTAGGAATATTCCATGGTAACGGGGCTATGAATTACTTGCATGAGGACAGCGAGGCCTGGCCCTTTGCACGGTAGCTGGAGGAATGTTTACCTAAACTACTAGACAGGAATGCATCGGATGAGGAGCGGAGTAGATAATCTTGAAGGTGAAATACAGTTTTTGGCAGGCAATATGCTGGATCAGGCACCGTTAGCCGCGCAGGGAGTAGGACAAAGTTCATGGATACAGATGCAGGCTCAGACTGGAGCTTTCAGAGGCAGAAGGCAGGAAAAGGCTTGATGACAGAATTCAGGGCCTACTCGCCTGAATCTGTAAAATGTGGAAAGTGAACCACATAAAGTCGGTGGCCTTTCATACTTAGGAATGGAATATCTGACCTATTCATGGCGGATCTGAAAGAGGACATGTTGACGGTGGACGCACATGTATTTGCGTCTTCAAAACTGGAACTGGAGGGAACATACATGTACTTATAGCATGCACATGGAGCCGTTGGGGTCTACGATAGGGGACATAACTGATCACAAAATTCATATTTCCTCATTTATTAAAGGAACGGTCGATGCATGGCATCGGATAGCAACTATGTTGGGCTTGCCCTTCTTGTATTCTCCTCGACTCCCTTTGACTTATCACCCTGGGCTATCACTGTTGCAGGAGGGGGTCTTCTTGGGACTGTGCCGTAGAGCCCACATTTCTACATGGGGAGATTTATTCGATGCTGGAAAGTTTCGCTCTTGTGAGCAGCTGCTCCAGAATACGTCTCATACGCCGTTGGATGTGTTCCTCTATGTGCGTTTAAGACAGGGAATACGGACGCTTATCCCTGACTTCCCACGGGAACCCTTGAGTCTCCCTCCACTGCATCAAATGCTAGGATCTACAGAGGGAAGGCATCTAGTGTCAGCCCTGTACCACAGTATACGGTCACACAGGGAGGGAATACACAATCCATCTCGGGCGCAGTGGGAAGAGGAACTGGGGCGAGAAATCACTGATGATCAGTGGAAATACTGCTGCCTCCAAACAGCACAGATCTCGGCAAGCTGTAGACATCGAGTGATACATTATAAATATCTGCATCGCTTAAACTACACGCCGCTTAAGAAACACAAACTTCAGCTGGCAGACACTGATAGCTGTGAGCGATGCAAACAGCCGGGTGCGGGGTTCTTGCACTTAGCATGGTCGAGCCCAGCAATACAAGAATTTTGGGAACGGGTGTTGGAGGCGTTGGAAGAAATGACGAACAGATTAATAGAAAGAGACCCTCTGCTTGCACTCCTAGGGTACACGGCACAGATACCTGTTGCACATAGGAAATTCCTTACCATCTCACTGTTATTGGCCAAACGAAGGGTGGTATGCTGTTGGGGACGAGGTAGAGCCCCGAAATTTAAGGAGTGGTTGGCGGATTTAGCCTATTGCCAGGAACAGAACACCATCTATGCTGAGACGGTTCCGCTCAAATCTAGGCCTAGAGACATATGGGGACCTCTCCAGGGATACTTGCTATCACAGAGCTCCGCAGTTGTGCAAGTTGGTTTAAGTGTAGCCCCTTGAGTAATAATAGCTGTGGCTGGAGGACGAATGCGTTTTCCAGAATATCGAGGAAGAGTGATGGTCCAAACTGGTGCCCCCCCCCCCCTCCCCTGGGCCTTGGGAATGTCAGCAGTAGATATACTCATTACGTCGTTGGGTGTTTACAGCCGGTGGGCTCCCTCTGAATTTCTGTATAACGATGCTCTTTGTTGTATCTCTTGGGTCCTCCCTGGCGGTGGGATGACACTGAGGGGAGGGCTTATGGCCTATTTTGCGTTTGTGACACCAGAGTGAGGAACCTATGGTGGGGTTGATATGATTCACTGTACATTGTATTGGTACATATTGTAATGCTCTATGTTAAAATTATAAATAAAGTATAAAAAAAAAAAAAAAAAAAAACTTTGCATCCAGCAACTTAATAAGCTAAACAAGCATTTGCAATGCAATCGGTCTCGCCTTTGGGACCTTATATGTATTTAGCTATGCAGCACATTAGTCTGGGTGCTGACCCATCAACTGTTCTTTGACATGGAGGGAAAGTAAGCACCAAACTGCGTGACACGCCAGGTATGGGAACACATGAAGAGAAATATTGCCTTTCAGCGGGAAATGGTATAGTCCAAAGCTCTGTTTTTAATATAAAAGCAGGGCCTTCGGTGGTCATATCACTGAAAATACAAGATTTGAAAAAAATATTGTCTACAGGTGCTTGTGGAAGACAATTTCTATGGACCAGAATCTAGAGGATGCTAAAGTGATTCTTGTACTTTACTGACCTCTGCTGGTCGTTTTCTATCAAGACAGTTAAAAAATGGAGGCAGTTCATACGCGGAAGCAGACAAGTCCTGGGGAGGATCTCCAGAGCCCACAAAGTACATACACATATAAGTATATACTAAAGTATATACTAAAGTATATATACTAAAGTATATACAAGAGGTCTTGAATGCTCGATTTAAAAAGAGGCATTGGGTGAACAATCTAAGAAGATAATGTCCTTAACAGGGCTGTGCAGAAGGAGAAGCTGCAGGCTCAGAGCCAAATTCTGTGTAACAGCGAATGTGTGGTCACACCATCTTTTCTCGTGTGTGTATCAGAGAATTTCACATTTGTTTTTCTTGTGTAGTTCAGTCGAAACATTCATTAAAATAAAACTGATATTACTTCACAAAATCAGTCTGTGAAGTTGGTTAGACCTGTACATTCATCATTGTATACAGTAAAGTGTCTTTGCTGTGTTCGTGTGCATAAACTGAGCATATGCTATAACCCCACATGGTTTTTGTGCCAAGATGCCAAGCATGCCAATAATAAAAAGGAAATCAGTGACAGATATTCTTATATAAGGCAATAAGGTGATAGATTTAACAGGTATTTTTGTACTGTGTACATTAATGCTGACTTGTTCTGGTTTTCACTGAATTAATGGAGTCAAAGTTACTGCCCATTAGTGGCTCCAGATCGCGAGTTAAGTAAACTGCAGTTTTCCACAGCAGTCCTACCCTAATTACTCTATCTGTCAGTGCACCTCAAATAGGCCAAGCCCAGTGAAAAGGTAGTTTTGATGCTTTTTATGTTTTTATGGACCAATATAAAAATCTTGACATAAATCCTATTCACTATTGGCAACCAATGGTCTAATTCGAATCTGTAATCCATCCATTGATGTGAGAGAAGCTTATGAGCAAAACCTGTTGCCAGATATGCTCCAAGGTAGGCATTGTGAAAGCTTCCATGCAAGGCCTTAAGCATTCATGCTTTCACCAAGCAAAATATGGTGTGCGTTGGATGACATTTCATGTCATTACTGCTCTAGAGTGACTGACAGCTAGTGTAAAGATGACAGGGAGCTATCATCATTTCCTCTATTAACAACGTCAGAGGCAGGCGTGTTTATTTCTGGCCCATTCCCAGTGGTGGTGCCTAAGAATAGCTCTCAGTGTTGAAATAATTCTGCAGCTGGCGTTAAGTGGCCATTTAGGGACATATTAGCAAGGGCAATATCGTCGCTTTAGCGGCACTTTTTGCCGCTAAAGCGACAATATTATTATCGCCCTATCAGCAAGCTGTCGCTAACAGCTGTTAGCGACAGCTTTCTCGCGAAAGCGACCGTGTTGGGTGCCGCTTTGCATGTCAGCGATATTTATCGCTAATGACATGCAAAGTAGGCGACCCCGACCACAAGACCAGGAAAACAGCCGCTAACAGGCCTATCGCATATTAGCAATGAGGCCCTGGCCCGGTTAGCGACGTTAAAAGTCGAGCTAACCGGGGTTATCGCTGGATTTTTAACATCTGCCTAAAATCTGACTAGTGCATACTTAACATGGGGGGTTGGATTATGCTGAATCGACCACAGGGTCGTATCAGCAAGGTTTCCCCCGTCCCCCATGCAACATCGCTGGTTTTGTAGCGATGTTGGCCCATTTCTCCCGCTATCGCTGGATTATTTATCGCCATGGCGCTAATTGTTGCTAATACAGCGTTAGCATGGTGATATATTTCAGCGATAGCAGGCGATAATTATTTTCGCGCTAAGCGCGCTCTGCGATGTTTATCGCAGTTTCTTGCTAATATGGCCCATAGATTTTTTAAAGTAATTGCAAAGTTCTCAGTTTAAAGTTGGTACGCTGGATTAAAACCTAATATGAGGCTTTGCCCCCTCAGCTGTGAGCCTCGGCTTGCTCTGACTCGTGCCGGGCATGCACTAGGCCTTGAGGTGGAGCCCTTAGTTACTCCGAAAAGAGATTTAATTTTAAAAGCTGAGCACATTGTACTGAGAGTGATTTTATCCTCTTTCGAAGGAATGCCAGTCTTGGCAGTGAATGCTTCTTAAAGCAGTTTGACAACTTATTCTCCTGAAGACATTGGGGCAGTAAGTAACATTACAAGCATAAATGTTATGTTCTGTGTATTTGTGGAGCACACAACTCACACTGGAGGGTATCCAGGCACTCAATAACAATTATGTAATGCAGCTTTATAGTTGCAGCCCAGGACTATACTCTAATTATATGTTGACTCCTCTAGTCACAGGTCAGAGCCGCAGAAGAATGTGCATAATAATGGTGATGACACATACTAACAAACAATACTCTGCGAGAAGGGCTATAATGGATGTGGAACATTCCACCCTTTGACGCATAAGACTCAAATTCAAACAGAGATGGAGAGAGGACAAACATGGACATTGTACAGCTGGGGACCTGAGTCAGTCAACACAGCTCATTACTACTCACTGTTCTATTCCATAGAGCTCTCAGAATTCCCTTATTTTAATAACACTGGGTTAGCATAATTTAACAAGCCACGCCTGTAATATACTGCACTGCTCCAATGCAGCAGAGAAGGCCCTGCTTTGGGTATGACAGGCGAAGGTTGGCTAAACACTTCAGCTCTGTATATTTTGATGAATGCCCACAGCATCTGCATTTTTCTTTTTCAGTGAAGTGGCACTGTTTCATTGAGGTGAGTCTGCGAAGGCTCTGCTTGTGTGGATAAAAATACCCACTGCTTTCATAGCTGTATACTAGTGCTGCCGCCACTCCCATTGTATACTGGAGTATATCAGCTTCCCATTGAGATAAAATTGCGAGTCCCCGTCTGAACTGGCCCCCACGGTGCCACATTAGGCCAGCTGTATTGGCCATGAGCCTGTCCGCTTGAATGTCCTATTTATAGCCATAGGAGGTGAAGAAGCTTCATGCATGGCGAGTACACACTACCGGAAAGTGGAGCGTGTGCATGTTTTATGCAAATGAGAAATGGTATTGGGTAGTAAGGTGGCACCCTTGTTAAAAATTTACCGAAATCTCATCCGACTGCACCGTTGGATACAACAGTCCAAAAAGCCAAAAATCAATAATAAAGTACAATTTATATTCTGCATAACTGCATATTGTTGATGCGACTTAATGAACTCAAATACAACAAGCATTGGCATAGCCAATAGGTCTCGCCTTTGGGACCTTATAAGTGTTTAGCCATGCAACAGTTGCATAAACTAAATACTTATAAGGTCCCAAAAGCGAGACCTATTGGCTATGCAAAGCGGCCGTGCAGCCGCGAAATTTATAGTGATCGCGATCGGGATCACCATCAAACATTAAAGCGGCCGTGCGGCCGGAAAGTGAAAGTATTTGCGGTAAAGCGCGGCGCGCGCCTGCGCACATGCACTGCAGCTCTAGGCTGGCCTGGTAGCACTTTTTGGAGCCCTCTCAATAAGTCTCGCCAGACCAGCGCATGCGCTGGGTCAGGCGAGACCTAAAACCGCTTTCCAAGCACGCGTGGACAGTATTTACACACAAAAACCTATTGCCTTTTCCATGGCGTGCTGCCCATTGAACGGTGAATCATAGCATGATGACGTCAAAACATAACATAATGTAAATAACAATAATAGTAATGTCAATAGAACCAAAGAACCCCTCAGAAAAGAAAGACGTACATTGCTCGTAGTAAGTTGAAAATCGATTCAGAAAATAAATGTTTCCTTTTACAATATGTTGAGGCTAGACTGAAATACACTGTTTTCTAACAAAAAATGGGTGACATCAAAGCGAGCAGCACCAATGACGTGTCGGGTGTAAAGGTTAGATTGTAACCTGGGGGAAATTCCAACTGACAGTGGGAAGTCAACTGCGTATGTGGAATTACGAAAGAAAACATGGAGGAATACGAAATGGTTCCTGGTTATCTCTGGGAATGGTTTCTGCATCTATTGCATTTGGTTGTATTGGAATCTTTCTAACCAGCATAGCCCCCATGTTTGTACCTCTATGGCCTAATAGGAATAATTCAAATGGTCAACTCAAAGTTCCGTTGGTGTTTCCTTAAATATTTTCTGAGACTGCATCGTGTTTGAAATAACCCCGAAAATCTTAGTTCATGTTAACAGAAATATCGTAAGAATGGAACAGATGCAGTCGACTTTGAGAAATAGAAATTATGTTTACATTGTGTGCGGCGGAGCTGTTTGCTCCCTGGCCTTGAATGCTGCCGGAGGCTATAATTGTTACAGTAGTTTAAATTAATGTGGTCCCTTGGCTGGGGTTCAAATAGATTACATTAATTCAACTTCTGACCATTTTATAGCTTACTGACACGAGCCATGTACTATGAGCACGTAATGGTCCCCATATCATTGTATCTATACAGCAGCAAGCATGCAATCACTAGATCATCGGGCAGTGACATAAGAATGCACAAAGGCGACCTGCTGCGGCTCAGATGCTATAAACGAAGCTTGGTGCTTTATGAGAGGCGAGAGGGTGAGCCCCGTTTGCTGCCTCTTGTCAGCTCGCCTCTCAAGGCACATCCTTTCATTTGAGGGTGTTGTTCCAGTCAGAGGAGTGGCGGGCTCGGCGTGCAGTGTGTGAAGCCTCCCGGTTGTAGAATGGCCCCGCTAAGGAATGGGGCGGGAGCTGCTTCATTATGTACATCTTATGTCACACAGGCCATATAACACATGAGCCGAATGTGCCCCTTACGCACCCGTACCCTTCCAATGGTGTGACGGAAAATGATGCCCCCATCTCTTCTAAGTATGCTTTAGGCCGCCAATATCGCACAGATTTTTTTATAGCCCTTGAAAGTAAGGGAGGGACCATTCACCCCCATCCCATGCAGGAGCCTGCTTTACGTCCCTAGGCCCATCTCCAAGTGCCGGGGTGCTTACACGGACCATCCCCAGTTTAGAGGAACAAACACGGTTCTTCTTGCTCAAAACAAAGGGAAATGCTGCTTGAAGCGACGGAGTCCCCCGCCGCCCCATATCCAATACTATTGATGCTGAAGGGTTAGGTACGGTATTGTGCGACATGCGGAATATTGTCAATGCAGTTAGCTACTCTCTGCAACCATTTCTAAACACGGAAGCCCTTTACGGGGTGCTACATGGGTGTACAGACAGACTCCTAAGCGAGCAACGACCCGGGGATGGAAAGACAGAGGTGGTCATGTTCGTAGTGATGATGCGAATTTACCGAAAACGCGGTATCAATTTACAGCACCAGGAGAATCAATAAGGCGCTTAACTAAAGGCATCTAATTACAGATACCAGTGGGAGGGGTTGGAGAGGGGACGCACTGCTGCCTGATAAACAAACGGAGATCTTAGGCGAACCCCAGGTCCTGTTACACATGCAGCGCCAGGGCTTTGTCCTGTAATGAATGCCGGGCGCTTCGCTTCTTTCTGCTCTCCATTGAAGTGTGCCAGCTTCAGCCAGTACCACAGAAAGAAAATAGTTTTTGGAGTGAAGGGGCCAGTAGCCATGGAAGGAGACAAATGACGACATGCTCGTCATAAGGAGGGACTAACAAGCCTACAACGAATCAGAAGGCAGGATCTGAGACACAAGCCAATGAAAATGATGGGCGGAGAGTGGGAGGGGCTTCCACGAAGCTTCCACACCAAACTGTATACTGCATGCCTCGCAAAGCGATGGCAGCGCATTCGCGCTGCTACGCTAGCGAGACCTAAAAAGGCCCTGCAAACACATATCATTTTGACAGTCCTCCTGCAGCTGTTTTTACCGTTATTCATAAAGGATAATAAAGTACATTCAATATAGCCTTTGCACATACGTGCACATTAATCATTGCCACCTAATAACACTCTAGTAAATATCAGATAAATACATCCCACATAAAACCACTATGCCACATGGCAACTATCCATACAAATACACTCCACACCATGCCACATAATTACCATCATGCATAATTTCACTCAAAATACCACACAGTTCCACGCCACGCAATTCAGCTCTACACATTTCCATTCTGCACCACATAATTCAACAACAAACCACGTAATTTAAATCAACACACTTACACAAAAAATGCATCCAATCCACACCTCAAAATTCAACATCATGTCATACAATTCAACAGCTCACCACATAATTAAATTCTACTACATACCACGCCACAAGACAACATACCAATACACATATTTACACTCCATAACACTCAATCCCATTCTACATAATTCCAGCTAATTTAATACCACATAATTACTATCCACATAATTGCACAACACAAATACACACACCACATAATTCCACAACTAACAAGTTCAATCCAATCCATATAATTAAACTCCATACTACATACATCCACTCCATAAACAAAAGATATTGTCATTTACAACACTATTAACTCCAACTTTCACTAATGGGAGACCAATTGCATTGCAAATGCTTGCGTTATTGTCCTTTGTGGCAGATCTGCTCCACTGTATCTCTTGGGGCTCTACAAACAAATTTGGTGATGAAGAGTAAATTTGTATTTTTCTTGACAACTTTTTAATTAAAAAGTTCTTCTCTTTAATTTCCTGTAATTCCCATAGTTGAAAAAACAATCATTTGCAATGCAATAGGTCTTGCATTTCGCAAGTTTGAGCTATTGGCAAGTGGGCTGCTGTATGCTGTTGGCGTAGGAGTGGTTGATAATAAGAACTTGCAGGAGACACATGTGAACTCTCGTTCAACATTGTCTGGTGCAGTGTGGCAGCAGTGCAGTGAGCGGCAGCCAGGCCTGAAAGCACAGAGTAGTGCAGCACGGTAGCGGGGCTTGGGACAGAGCCAGGGTCCCTGGTGCTGGACACGGTGCAGATAGGCGCAGCTGTGCCAGCTGCACGCATCCTTTCATCATCCATCGTACAGGAAGAGGCATAACTGGTTTCCATTTCCCTCCCACGGCACCTTGCACTCCTCCTCTTTCCCACGAACAACTTAATGGCAGCTGCAAAACGGATGATGAAAGGATGCGTGCAGCTGGCACAGCTGCGCCTATCTGCATCTGCACCGTGTCCAGCACCAGGTCAGGTTACAAGAGGTTACAGGTCACAGGAGGCTGGTACTGTGACCGAGTTACATCGCAGGGGCTGTGAACGTTTATCTGCTCCTACGGGTTACATGAGGGATATGGCGCAGCAACCTATTGTGAACAAAATCCACCAGCCACAAGGTGACATTCCCCGCCTTGAGTTACAGCCTTTAGCTTATAATATAGTAAGGGATAGTGGCACCATTAGCATGGGCGCTCAAGTTGCCATTAATTTTCCGGCAGAATCCTGCCCATATGTCACAGTTTTAGTTAATGTAAAACCCTTGCGGCCAGATAAAAAAAAAATCCATTATTGGCTGAAGAATAGAGTGGTACAATGGCTCCACAGGAATTGTTAATTCCCAGAAGGTGGTGCCCTACAAATCCTGGTAACCAGGAGAGTGAGCTGGGTTGGCCCCTGAGGAAACATTGTAAAGGGGATTGTATTATAATCAATTTTAGGGTTCGTAGTTTGGCAAGGGGAGTTCTAGTGAAGGCAATATCCCCATTGCAGATAGAGTCGAATATATGACTGCAGCCCCAGGGATTCTTTTACAGGCATCTGTGGAATTCCCAGTGCCGATTGAGGGGGCAGGAAATATATCTAATAACCTGCTCCATGTCAGCCCGTCGGTATTTAATAAGTTCCAAGCATTGAGTGACCTTCAAGACATCGATTGACATAAGTCAGGGCAACATAAGACAAATAAGGTTCTAATTTGGGGGGACAGGAAAGTGGATATTGATTTGGATATTAACTATGTCAATTGTGCTGATAATATTTTAATTGGTGCCTTATCGCCATCCATGAATAATAATGTGGATAACATATGTCAGACAGTTGTATCACTAAATTTGCCATCCTCTAGCACCTCTTGCCCTGACTTGTGGGGAGGATACAAAATTGCATCATGGAATGTGGGTAGACTAGTGAGCAAACAGGGCTCACTAACCTGGTCTGATTTTATAAGTGGCCTTGCTATAATATGTATTCGAAACTTGGGGTACAGCCCCCATTTACTTTGGGGGTTTCCCATCACACTGGGTTGAGGCCTACCCATAGCCTACCAGTAAGGCCAAAGGGGGCTCTTGGTTCTTATATCGAATAAGCGCCTGGTAAATATCAAGAAACAAATAACTATAAGGCCACATTCATTAATATTATGGCTAACATTTAAAAGAGGCCGGGATGTGGCATTGGTTAATTTTTACAACAATGATTTTGACTCTACCCGTGGGAATGTGGTCTCAGCTCTCGACTTTGGTTTAGAGACATTATTTCCTCTATTTCCAATAGTTTTATACTCATTTGGGCAGGGGATTTTAACATCCAATCCTGTCTCTTGCCCGCCACACAGATCTGTGGGGTTACTCACCAGGCTGGGAATGGTTATTTACATTTTCCCCACAACGATTATGAGTGTATACTAAATTCTTCGATTACCAAGCTGGATCTACATTTATTGAAATGTGCTTGTGATAAAAATGGAGACCTGATACCAACTTTTATAGGAAGGAAAGCCACAACCATCATTGATCATATTTTAGTTTCAGCCAAAGCAAGTAAATGGTGTTCTACACCCAGGGTTGTTGAGCAAGACCTGAGTGACCATAATTGTATTGTATTGACGGTCTTCTTTTGGGGCAAAGCCAGTAATGTCCCACCAAGTTCTATTACTAATATCACCCCTGTAAGATCTAATGGGGTTCGCATTAAGTAGGATGGAGTTAACCCAACCATAATTATACATGGTATTTTTCCAAGGGTCTTACAGATATCCTTTATTGTCTGGAGGACGAAGTTAATTCCATTCAGTTACTTTCCAGTTTTATGAGTATTACTAACATAGCCAATGACCTCTTGACTCATCTGCGTAATCCAGGCCACGGCGAACGTAGAGGCTGGATTAATCATGCATGTACTGTAGCCTCTTAAGAGGCTATATGCCATATACGCCTGGACATCATTGCTACCTATGATAGGGCTGACCATAGAATCTTAATTAAAAGAATGGATGAATGGCAATAGAGTGGATCAACTTATTTCCCAAAATTGTGGTGAACACATCAGGAATAGAGCAGATGAATTCACTAAATGCAAGGTCCCTGGTGGCGTGCCACAGGCGTCTGCCCTCTCAACACCTTTTTCCAATACCTACAGGTTTCCACTAGCAAAGGTACTCTGGGACCTTAAGTTCCAGATATGACAGTCAGAACTGCATCTACCTGGTGAACAGATATGGGAAAAATTATGCATTACTGATTGTCTCAAACATTTCAAATTAGCCATGCCTATATTGGGCTCAAAGCGAGTTCATTAACATGAGTGGCTCTGTTTCTCACATTCAAATGGCCCTCAATGCCCTCTAGTTCATGAAGCCTGAAAAAACCCTCCACTGAATCCCCTGGAAACTAGGATTAAATTCTAATTTCTGTGCACCATGCACAATGCCAAAGGGAGCCACACTGAATATCTCAAGAAACCGGCACATGACGACAGATCAACCAGCCACCTCAGACAACCAAACTCCATCTACACGCACCAATTAAAAAGCCTCAAATCTATGGAATGTTTTGAATACTCATCTGGGTGCAGAATCAAATCATCTTCGATTCAAGAAACGTCTGAAACAAGAATAATCTAGATATGCATTTCCCTACTTATGGATAACTGATGAACCAACCACAACAATCTACTGACCTTGGAATCCAACACCAACAATAATCATGTTGATCGTTCTTCTTACCAGTCTGTTACACAATACAAACCACAAGTGTTAATTAGGAAATGGCAGAACAGACTACAGCCTCACGCCTGGATGATTAGCAGCAACAATGGGGCAGTGTTATGTTACGAGTGACAACATGCAGAGATGGTTGTAGACCAATTGCAGCACCCATCTCAAACTCAATTGGAACAGAAGTTCTCTTTTTATTTTTATTTTTATCCCAGTATTTTCTTTAGTGAACATGGCAATCTTGCAAACCAGTGGAGGTGCTCAATCTTCACCATTTAAAGTCCTCAGAGCATTGGTCTGATGATTGAGGTAAATCAAAAATGCACACCCTCAGCCCAAGCTATGCGGTAACTAGCTGACTTGAAATTCATCAGAAGACACCCAGGACCTACCAGAACCTTGTAGCCAAGCTGACAAGAGCATAGAAGAGCTACTGACCTGTGCCGTTTGGATCCCTCAGCTATATCACTTTTCTTCAAAGAGCTTTGTGAGCCTAGATTGTTCACATCTATATTTGTAGGGTTCCTGTAAACCCATCCATTGTCCCAGAAGGGCATGGATGCAGTCTGCACAATTTGCTGTTAATTGAAAGAGGCTGTCCCAATTCCAGAAATATTTGAACCATCTTTCTAGCCCACAGGTTTACAGAGATGTTGATGTTTAAAATTGTGTTTGAGATCCTAACCTGTAATCCAGTTTCTGCTGGTTACTGGTGAAGGCATTAACCTCAATGGGCTCCCTCAGTCCCGTGGATATTACTGCCTGTAACCATCATGTTCTGAGGTACAGGTCCCCTAAACTCATGTATTCTTTTAACTCCATATTGGGTGCTGGCCCACTACTACACCTGTCGCATTGCTAAGATAGAATTTGGCTGAGTCCTAAATCAGTTTCTGGACTCCAGTAACTTGGAATGAGGCCTAACTGGAGTACTCAAGAGACTTCATTACGGTGGCTTTCTTGTTTTTGGGTTTAAGAATTTTTGTGGGAAAAAAAAAATGTATGCTGGTACCAGAACCTCAGCAACTATAGGTTCAGCTCACTGAGAGGTCCAGTGTGGCACCAAAGGTTGAACCAATGTCCAGTTTGGGTTGACAGCCCCCACATCTCTATGCTTTGCACAAATATGAAATCCTTGCAGCAGAAATGTTCTTACAAAAAACACAAGAGACTCGATGAGTTCCAAAGATCCCCAAGCTGACCTGAGTGCAGCCCCCTAGGATAACATTGGATATATGGCCAATGAAATAGAGAATGTACTCACAAGCAAGTAGTAACTGCAAAAATATTGTGTTTCATATAAGTGTTTGTATATTGCAATTTCAATTGTTCTATGTACCAACCTGGAAATTGGATATTTTGCTTATTTGAAATTATGGCACTAGTTGGACAGAGCATCAATTGAATTGTTGAGTGTGAATTAACAGAATGAAATGTCCAAAGGGAAAACCGTTGGTATTGTGAGAAAATGTATAGAAAAGAAAAGAAAAAACACTTACCTGAATGTGACACTTCACACTGGGCAGCATTCCGGCCGTCTGAGACCCTGGAAACTTAAAGAGGACAGCGTCAGGTGGGGAAAAAGACAGGGAAAGAAAACAGAGTGGAATGAGACGGGCAAAGAAAGGACAGTGTTCTCTCAATTGTGGAGATTAAAAGTGCACAACCTTTTACCACAGGGACTGCCCTGGGAAAGCCGGAAGAGGAACCGACAAACTTGCTGAGTGTAGAGGATGCCTTGGAGTACCAGCTTCCCAGACGACCCAGGGGACAACAGGGACATGTCTAGGTAACTCTGATGACGAGGTAGAGGTGCGTGGAGACAGATGGTGTGAGGACTGGTGGACGCCATCAATGGACAGCTTGGTCTCCAAGATTGGGGGGTTGAGCTTCATAGTTTCCAACAATTACGCAGGTTCAAATACACTGAATGAGAAGCAGGGCAAGAGGGGGGCTTAAGAAGCAGTAGATAAGGATAGGAACGTGAATTGTGAATGTGAAGGCTACTTAAAGCTCAATATTTTGTAAAGTAAACTCTTTTAAGACCTTTAAAACAGAGACAAGAGAGTGTGTGTGTGTGTTTTTTGTCTGCATGGGTTTGTAAAAATCCCAATTAAAATCCAACAAACATCTCACCATACCCAACTTAAAACACATGCACCCAATTATTTACTACAGAATACATTTATTAGGGGGTTGTAACACCCCAAACACCCCCGTAAAGCTACACCCATGCAAATGGAAGCTTTAGTGCGACCCACTGTCCCGGAGGGGTGTGGCAACCCGAGTGAGTAGTGATAGGCAAGGACTGTGGGTGAGGGGAAGAGAAAAAAGATTATGCAGAATTTCTGTTGGGAGTTTTTTTTTTTTAAAGGAATAAAGGTCAGGATATATTCTACGCTAGCCCAACCGGAGTGGCTCCTCCAATATAGCGGAGGAATGTCGCCCCACTAAAAAATACCCCAGAAAATAAAAATAAAATGGTAATAAAGTTTATTTATTACCATTTTATTTTTTTCCAACCCATCCCGAACAGCATGTCAGGAGGGGGTGGGGCAATTGCTGCAGAGTGGCAGCAGGGAGCTGTGCTCTTATGTTTAAAGTATGCATGTTCCTTTGGCCGGCTGTTTTGTGAAGGTCAGCCAGACATGCACATTTTAAACCTCTCTAACATGGCTGTCTCAAGAGTGCTGAAAGAGGCCGCACCCTCCAATCATGGTGCTTTTCCCATGCTAGTTTCCAGCAACAGAGCAGCGCCATGATTGGTTAGATGAGTTGGCTGGGTCCCTGTTGGTGCCTGGAGGAGAAAAGACTGAAACACCAGAGTGAGGAGGACATTGTTCCACAAGCCAGGAAGGTATGTGGCTTTCTCTTTTATTTATTTTTCTACCCCCATTTATCCACTCACCACTATCCTTACATGCCAGCCGCCACTGCAGCTCAAGGGAATAAGGGCAGAGAATTACTTGACCGCGTCACAAAGGTCTATAATAACCAAAAGACTGACCTCCGCATATGTGCCCGGCTGAAAATCCTCAAAGCTGCCAAAGAAATGTTTTTAAAAACACCAATTCTCCTTAACCTAGAGAAGTGATCCACTCCAAGACAATGACTTTCAAACCTTGGGTGTTCCTAGACAGTGTTCAGACGACATGAGAGTACCCATGATGAACCCCACAACCAAATCCCCCATACAGAATTATAGGGGAGGAGGGAAAGGAATCGACCAGAGGTCCCTTAGTAGACTGACTTACAGAGGGCAAAGTCAAACCTAAATTATCTTTCCATTCCCTTTTATTATTTTTTTACTTATCTAAGTTTGTGATTTCTTTTCTCCGAGGGACTGTGGTGGCTGTTGCCCTGCCTTCACCTAAAAGAAAAGGAGATGAGAGGGTAGATTAGACAAAATCTCCAACCATCGACCAATGCACCTCATCCCTCACATCAAAAATTGTAAACTATAATTTTTTTCTGTCTGAAAACAAATCAATAAATCACCATTGCGATACGCAGTCTTGGAAATTCGCCGCAACCTTATTTGCGACCCACCCTTCAACAGTTATCCAATAACAGCAAAATACTTTTGTACCCTGGACGTCAGCGGGAAGCACATGCTGCGGCCAGGAACCACCGACTGCACCAAGACCCTCTATTGTTGCCCAACCCACTGTCCGGATAATCACTTGGAGGGTCAAGAGATTGGGTAAAACAGAAATCCAATGCATGGTACAGCTGACAAAATGTATTGAACCTACTAATGATGCGCGTTTATGAAAAATTAAAAAGCAATGAGAGTAGTTTTAGGTGGTTCTAGCTTGAGATTTGCTCGTTGAAGGTTTTGAAGAGCCCCATCTAAAGCTCCTTAAGCTTAATGGAGGTGAAAGAGACGTTATGTTATGTTATGTTAACCGGATTTATAGAGCGCACAGATGCCCCAGCAAAGGGGCGTCCCGGCGCTATAGAGGGCAAAATACCGGACACAAGCAGTACCAAAGACAGGAGCATAGCACTAAGAGTCCTGAGGGAAGAGGAAGGTTTTAACGGCCTTCCTAAAGACCAAAAGTTCGTCAATTGCACGGATATGAACAGGAAGAGAGTTCCAGAGCCTAGCAGCAAGCACTCTAAAAGAGCGGCCACCGGCCCTAGCCCTCTTAAAGCGTGGAACTGTGACCAAGTGAAGTCCAGAGGATCTTAGAGAGCGCGAGGGTACATAGGGCAGAATAAGATGCTCCAAAATCTGAGGAGAGGAGTGCTTAAAAATTTTAAACAAAAGGCAAAGAGACTTAAACTTAATCCTCTGAGCAACAGGGAGCCAATGGAGTTTGCCGATGGTTTTTTTGGCCGAGCAAAATCTCGATAAGCCAACCAGAGCCCTGGCGGCAGCGTTTTGAATGCATTGAAGTCTAGAGAGTTCGGCCAAATTAGCTCCTAGCAGAAGAGAGCTCGCATAGTCCAACCGAGACAGAATCGTAGCTTGTACAATAAGCTGTCTGGTTGGAGCATCAAAGAATTTGAAAGTAGGTCTGAGCCTTCGAAGAATCCCAAAGCACGTGGCAGCAGTTTTTTGTTTGTGTGGGGAACAAAACTGAGTCTGGAATCCAACCAAATCCCAAGATTTTTGACCTCGGTGGCAGGGAGAGGAGTTGGACCAAGCTCCGATGGCCACCAATGATCACCCCATAGATGACTCTGCTTGCCAACAATGAGCACTTCGTTTTTTTTAGCGTTCAATTGCAGGCAATTATCTGTCATCCAGCGGGCTACTGAGCTAATTCCCTCACGGAATTTAGCAGCCTCGAGGTCGGAGGCCCCACTTAATGCAACCGACAGCTGCGTGTCGTCAGCATAGGACACCATCATCAGGTTCCAACGCTTGGCGACAGCAGCCAGCGGCTGCACATAAAGATTGAAAAGTGTGGGGCTAAGAGCCGACCCTTGCGGCACGCCCTGGACAATAGGGTAAGGTTTAGATTGAAAGGGAGGTGTAACAACCCTAAACGTACGATCATATAAAAATGATCGAAACCATTCAAGTGCCATGTTATCGACACCTGCCTCATCCAAACGCTGTAGTAAAATAGCATGGGAGACGGTGTCAAACGCGGCACTGAGATCAAGGAGCACCAGTGCCGCCGTTTGACCAGAGTCGACCAAGGTTCGCAGGTGATCGACCATAAAGAGCAACGCCGTCTCAGTGCTATGGCCGGGTCGAAAGCCATTCTGTGAGGGATCTAAGATATTAGCACAATGAAGATGGTTGGATAAAATGGCGTTGACATGGGCCTCAGTCAGTTTAGTAACTCACGGAAGAAGAGATATGGGGCGATAATTCTCCAATTTTGATGGATCCAGGGCAGGTTTTTTTAAAATAGGCATCACCTGGGCTTGTTTCCAACTAGCAGGGACAGAGCCAGACGTCAAAGATAAATTAACAAGATCACGTAGAGGAGGGAAACAAAGGGACGCAGATTCTCTAAATTGGGCAGGTCGAAGAGGATCCCTTGGTGAACCTGATTTAACTTTCGCCACAATTTTATTAAACTCCTCCATAGAGAGCTCTGGGAGAGAGCACAAAGACATAGTTGTCATTGGGCGATGTTCCAACTTCTCCAAAGGGGCGGATGAATCGGGAAAGGAACGATATATGGCCTCCACCTTTTCCACAAAAAAGGCGGCCAAGTCCTTACAGTGCGAGGCAGAGCAGATCTGAGCGAGTGGGTCTCTACTGGCTGTGAGATCCTTAAGCACCTTAAATATTAATTTGGTAGGATTAGTGCTGATGTTAAATTTGCGGGAAAAGTAAGCAGCCCGAGCTTTACAAACCGCTCTATATTTCTTAGTCCTGACACGATACTCCGATTTCCTATCAGGCAGATATGACTTACGCCAGGCTCTTTCAGCTTGTTTACAGGATTTCCTTAGGGGCCGAAGCGCATCATCATACCAGGGACTGGGCTCAACGCGACGGCATTTACTCTCAGCAATTGGGATCAGGCAGTCTAAGGCTCCAGTCAGCCAGTTGCAAAAAAGATCATATCCCGACTCCACGTCAGAGAAAGGGCCCAGAGGATGTTGACCAAGAAGCCGATGAAAATCAGCTAATTTCAGTTTTCTCCATGGGCGTTTCAATGACACAGGCACGATTGCTCTGTGAGGAGAGTCCTTAATTGTAAGGTGCAGCTCTAAAAGATGGTGATCAGTCCAGCCCATAGGCCTGGGAGGCAGCACTTTAGCCGTCGTTAGATTGGTAAAAATGCGGTCCAAGATGTGTCCACCAACATGAGTACAATGGCTAACCAGCTGAGATAGCTGGAGAGCTTCCAAGTCTGCAAGAGTACTACTGGCGGCAGGGGAAAGGGGAGTATCAAAATGAAGATCTAAGTCGCCAATAATACTAAAATTGGCAGCCCTTAAGGCCAATGTACTGACAGCTTCAGGAAGAGCTGACCTAAAGGCAGCATCTGGGCCCGGAGGCCGATAAATAAGTAGCCCAGAAAAAGTGAAATGAGGACTGACCGAAATACGAAAATGAGCACTTTCGCAGCCAGCTATGTCCAGAGGTTTCCAAACGCATGAGTAGCAGGATTTAATAGCGGCCGCAATGCCACCTCCTCTCGAGTTACGATTATGAGTAAAAATCGCATACTCAGAGGGAAGAGCCAAATTAACCGCAGCCGAAGCATCCTCATGTAACCATGTCTCTGACATAAACAAGATGTCAGGGGCTGCCTCCGTAAGTAAATTGTGAACATCCAGGTGATGTCTAACCAGCGACCTCACGTTGAGATGGCAGAACTTGAGATTGAAAGGGGCATGAGATTTTACCAACGGTGGTACAATACGATCTAGGCACCCTAAGGGGGCTTTCCTGTATGCAGAGATAGGAACAGGAGATGGGAGTCTAAATACGCACTCTGGGCAATGGAAAGGACCAGAGAGAGGATGTAACGGAGTATGCGTACACAGCATAGAATCCCGGAGACTAAGCAGTGCAGTTCTAGAATACCTTGATGATAGAGGGTTCTGGGACATCACGGACGAAGAAAAGAGCTACAGAGCCCTGCCCTAGCCCTGACTCTGGCACGACTCAGGCGCAGGGAGGGCGCCCCCGCTGCACGTCACCGCTGCGTGCTTGAGGGACTGGCTTAAGTAGGGTGTCCGCGTGTAAGCAGCACCACTAGGACACTCAAGATGGCGCCCAAACAGTGTCACCACCAGTCCCACTCTCAATATGGCGGCCAATGCTCTCCCGATTTCCTAAACCCCAGGACAGGACCCGCTAAGCAGTGGTGCGAAAAAGATTACAGTGCAGGTGAGGGGGCAACTCCCCAGGATAAAACCAGGGGAAAAGAAATAAAATAAACACAAATGCAAAAACGGGTAGCGTTTAAAAATATTTGTATAGGCAGAGCGCACCCTCGGTACAGCGCTACGCACGCAAGACCTATGGCGCGCTAGTGAGCACAAATACCTTGTCCAGCTGACCCTCTTGATGAACCGCCTTAAATAGGGTGTCCGCGTGTAAGCAGCACCACTAGGACACTCAAGATGGCGCCCAAACAGTGTCACCACCAGTCCCACTCTCAATATGGCGGCCAATGCTCTCCCGATTTCCTAAACCCCAGGACAGGACCCGCTAAGCAGCGGTGCGACAACGATTACAGTGCAGGTGAGGGGGCAACTCCCCAGGATAAAACTAGGGGAAAAGAAATAAAATAAACACAAATGCAAAAACGGGTAGCGTTTAAAAATATTTGTATAGGCAGAGCGCACCCTCGGTACAGCGCTACGCACGCGAGTCCTATGGCGCGCTAGTGAGCACAAATACCTTGTCCAGCTGACCCTCTTGATGAACCGCCTTAAATAGGGTGTCCGCGTGTAAGCAGCACCACTAGGACACTCAAGATGGTGCCCAAACAGTGTCACCACCAGTCCCACTCTCAATATGGCGGCCAATGCTCGCAAGATTTCCTAAACCCCAGGACAGGACCCGCTAAGCAGCGGTGCGAAAAAGATTACAGTGCAGGTGAGGGGGCAACTCCCCAGGATAAAACCAGGGGAAAAGAAATAAAATAAACACAAATGCAAAAACGGGTAGCGTTTAAAAATATTTGTATAGGCAGAGCGCACCCTCGGTACAGCGCTACGCACGCGAGTCCTATGGCGCGCTAGTGAGCACAAATACCTTGTCCAGCTGACCCTCTTGATGAACCGCCTTAAATAGGGTGTCCGCGTGTAAGCAGCACCACTAGGACACTCAAGATGGCGCCCAAACAGTGTCACCACCAGTCCCACTCTCAATATGGCGGCCAATGCTCTCCCGATTTCCTAATCCTCAGGACAGGACCCGCTAAGCAGCGGTGCGACAACGATTACAGTGCAGGTGAGGGGGCAACTCCCCAGGATAACACCAGGGGAAAAGAAATAAAATAAACACAAATGCAAAAACGGGTAGCGTTTAAAAATATTTGTATAGGCAGAGCGCACCCTCGGTACAGCGCTACGCACGCGAGTCCTATGGCGCGCTAGTGAGCACAAATACCTTGTCCAGCTGACCCTCTTGATGAACCGCCTTAAATAGGGTGTCCGCGTGTAAGCAGCACCACTAGGACACTCAAGATGGCGCCCAAACAGTGTCACCACCAGTCCCACTCTCAATATGGTGGCCAATGCTCTCCCGATTTCCTAAACCCCAGGACAGGACCCGCTAAGCAGCGGTGCGACAACGATTACAGTGCAGGTGAGGGGGCAACTCCCCAGGATAAAACCAGGGGAAAAGAAATAAAATAAACACAAATGCAAAAATGGGTAGCGTTTAAAAATATTTGTATAGGCAGAGCGCACCCTCCGTACAACGCTACGCACGCGAGTCCTATGGCGCGCTAGTGAGCACAAATATCTTCTCCAGCTGACCCTATTGATTAACCGCCTTAAATAGGGTGTCCGCGTGTAAGCAGCACCACTAGGACACTCAAGATGGCGCCCAAACAGTGTCACCACCAGTCCCACTCTCAATATGGCGGCCAATGCTCTCCCGATTTCCTAAACCCCAGGACAGGACCCGCTAAGCAGCGGTGCGACAACGATTACAGTGCAGGTGAGGGGGCAACTCCCCAGGATAAAACCAGGGGAAAAGAAATAAAATAAACACAAATGCAAAAACGGGTAGCGTTTAAAAATATTTGTATAGGCAGAGCGCACCCTCGGTGGGGAGACAAGTAAAAGCAAATAGTGGAGGGCGTGGTAGTACACCGGGAGGGCACAAGAAGGGAACAGGGAAAAGGGAGATAGTATAGATGGGGAAGGCAAGAGAATGGGTGCGGAGGGTCCGAAAGCGAAGCAGGAGAGAAGGGGACTGGGTAGAAGTAATAATATATAGATTCGGAGAAAATAGTTGATGCATGGGATGAAGGATTCATAAAGAGAGGCGGAAGTTAAGTGGAGAGGACGAGTGGGCTAAGAGAGGGTGGAAATAAGAGGACGAGGGAGAAGAAAGAGGCAGCAAGAGGTGGGATTAAAATGTAGAGAGCTTGAGAAGGGCAGAAGGGGCTAGTAAAGATGTGAAGGGCAGCAAACGTACTGTGGTAAAGATGCGAAAAATATGATTGGGGCAGGACATGAAGTTGTTGTATTGAAGGATTTGTGGAGCGCTTCATACCACTCAAGAGACCACAGAGCGCTAAATGGCACCCTTGATAGACATGCTGTGTTGCATGTCTGTCTGGGAGAATTGGGGTGAGACATGCTTCGAAAATGGTGCAATGAACGATGTGCATTAGTGTGAACTACAGCAGAGAGCTGGAGAGTAGGCGCATTTGAGCATACCGCAGTCCAACATATATAGGGGCATATCAACAAATGGCGATAATTATCGCTAGGCGCACTTAGCGCTAGGATAATTATCGCCGGCTAGCGTTGATTTTTATCGCTGAGATAGCGTGCTATTAGCAACGCTTATCTTAATAGCGATAAAAATCCTCACGCTAAGTGGCTAACGTAAGATTATCGCTGGAAACCCAGCGATAATCTCACCTTAGCTTGTTGATCGGGACAGACAAACTTATCCATGATATCCACCTTCCATAGGATATCATGGCTAAGTCAGAAAAATAACAGATGTAAAAAAGCAGCGTTAACCGCGGTTAGCGCTGTTTTATTTGTCTCTAACAGGGTTAGCGATATTCTTGATAATAGGAGAAATGTCGCTTAGCGACATTTCTCCTATTATTTTACTCTGGAACGCCTCCTTTGCATCTCATTAGAGATGCAAGGGGAAGCGTAGAGTAAAAGGGTGCTAACATGCGAATTTGCATGTTAGCACCCTGTTGTTGATAGGGTGCTAGTTTTATCTCTGCTTTTTTGGCTTTTAAGGCCAAAAAAGAAGAGATAACACCCTTGTTGATATGCCCCATAGTTAGCCATCTGCATCATTAACATATGGATGATTAAATCTACATTTTTACAGGTCTCTGGAATTCAGTTTGTCTTGTTTCTTATTGAGCAGAGATCAATATCTAGAGCCCAGTGCTCTGCAGAGAGCGGGAGCTTCTGCCAGGGTCAAGAGGAAGGCATAGTTCACAATGGCCTTGTCTGGAAAAACTTCTGCACGAGTTGATGCACTGCTTTGAAGGAGAAAGCGCTCACATGGTTGGCTGAGGTATAGATAAGGGAGGGACTTTTGAAGTAAATATTTTTTACATTATCTGCTGCTTCCATAACATGTATTAGTAAAGCACCTGTTCAATCCCTTAGGCAGCCCTGCCAAGTACCACACATTAGGGGTTAGAGTAACGCATTTTAATGCAGATGACTGTATCACCACATTAAAATGCTTTAGTCACTCATAATTAGAGCCCCTCCGACTTTATGAAGTCCTGAGGCACTGCACGCTCGGACGGTCGGGCCTGGAACTCATTTGCGTTGCTATGGTCACAATGAACTACTAGTTGATACAATAAGTAAAGATTAACCCCGGTGCAGCCGCCACAGCAGATGTCATGTTCCCTAAAAAAGAGAAAATTCGGAGATGAGCTTGTCCTGGTCTCCCCGGGCCACGTGAATCCTCTGACCAGTGTTGTCTTCAATAAACAAACTGCAAGTACGTCCTACCCAGCTTCCCATGAATTCTGATGCCATCTGCTGTTTTTCTGAGGTGGAGTGGAGCCCGTTATCCCTCAGAACCTGCGGCAGTGTGCCATCATGGGAGGAAGTGAGGAACAGCAGGTTTGTAATCGAATGCCCATCTGTTCAGAAGCCACTAAGTTCTTTCTGCCTCGAATTATATCTGAAAACACAAACGTTGCTGCGGATGCGCCGTGAGTTCTTACTAAAGAGTGTTTTTGGAAGGAAAGTTAACCGGCAGTTCATCGAAAATGTTGCTCTAATAATAATGACACACACAGGATGTACTTGGAGCAGTATTTTACTTATGTTCATGCATTTTCAGGGTGTTCTGACTCCAGCTGGGGTTGGCATTTCTTGACAGTCCTTTTCAGTATTACCTTACGATAGTTGTTGAAATCTTGATATGTTCACTTTCCTTTTTGGAGAAACACATTTAGATTCAGGCGCAGAGCCAATGTACGTGAGCCCCAGGATTTGGAAATTAGAGCAGGGGCAGCAGTAGATACATTACTGTAATGTGGTGCTGAATTAGAAGGGTGCTAGGACCGCCTCGGACTAGGAGGCATGGAGGGGCGGGACCAAGGCGGGGCAAGGAAATGCCCGGGAAAGAAGGACAGGTAGAGGCAGGCTAGCGACGAAGCAGGTTGCATGTAATAAAGAGAAGTGTTGACCCTCACACGTATCTGCGTGGTACCTTCGCTGACACTACAACTGGCGACGAGGGTTGGCCACGAAGCGCGTGGTGCATGCCTGGAAGGTGGAACTGCTTGGACGAGCTCCGTGAGCGTGGAGTGCTCCGGACGGCGATTCAGCGCGAGTCGGGAGCCCACCCCGATCACGTCCGTGTGTGAGGGCCGCGTCACCCCGGTCGCTCACGAAGTGCTGCCTGCTGTGATGGCGTGCGTGGAGCCGGCGTGCGCGTGTGCAGCCGAAGTGCCTCCCCTCTGGTGAGACTCCGCGTGGTGGTCCCCGCGCGTGGAGAGCCGCGACGACGATCTGGGAGCCCACCCCGATCGCGTGTTGCCTGCTCCGAAGTGGCTGTGGAGTGGAGGGTCGTCTGAGGTGCCCCCCCCCCTTCGGTGGCGTCGTTGTGAGGAGGACTGCTCCGGTCGAGGAGATCACGATCAGGGTGCCCACCCCTGTCGTGTGCTGCCTGCACTGGAGGTCTCGCGGTGAGTGCCTCCCCTCAGTTGCTACGTGTGGAGCATTTTGTGGACTGGCTGGAGAGCGGTGGTCCGCGTGTGGAGATCGAGCCTGGAGGGGCGTGTGCAAGTAGGGCGGCCTTCTTTAAGTCAGGCGCCTGCACCTATCCCCTGCGAGGTTCCCCCGGCGGCCATTTTTAAGTCAGGCAGAAGCTGACATTGGCAACAAGCAGTGACACAAGCAATTGCAAGCCCAGAAAATCATCAAGCATTGGTAACATTAAGCTGACATTGGCAACAAGCATTGACACAAGCAATTGCAAGCCTGGACAATCATCAAGCATTGGTAACAGCAAACTGAAATTGGCAACAAGCATTGACACATGCAATTGCAAGCTCAGACAATCATCAAGCATTGGTAACATTAAAAGGAAAACGTATTAAAAGCATCAAACGTTGGCAAACGGTCCTGGCCATGTCGACGTCACCGGTCCGCCAGTCTGGGTCTACGTCACCCATCGCTGGGCAATTGGGCATGCTCGGTGTGTCTTTCCTGCGCCCACCTGAGAAGTTGGTTCTTGAAACTGGCGGGGGCATGGGCCTCCAGTGGAAAGAATGGCTTGAGGACTTCGAAGATTTCATGAAAGGGTCGCATGTGGCGGATCCTGGCCAACAGCTCATAGCGTTACGCAACCTGATAGGCAAGGACGTTGGGCAAATAATAAAAGAACTACCGGCTGCGGATGCGGCGTCTTACGCCTCTGTGTGTGCGGCGCTTAACAGAAAATTCCTTCACAAACGAAATATAGACTATGAGAGGTACACATTCAATCTTACTGCTCAAGAAAAGGATGAGCCCATGTGCTCATTCATCACCCGTCTCAGACGCTTGGCCCGTTACTGCGAATTTGATTCGTTCTCGACAGAGGATGCCCTGCGCCTGAGGGACATTGAAGGGTGCCAATCCGAATCGCTGAGAAAGAATTTGTTAAAAAAGAGCTATTCCCTCGATGAGATAGAAGAGATGCCACGGGTGCATGACCAAGCGGAAGAACATGCCAAGAAAATGGAGGCTGGGAGAGGTGAGAAGCGCGAGCAAGCCTTCAGAATTCAATCGCACACCGGACGCAGACGCTCACCGGCGAAACACAGGCCATCAAGTGACAGGAGGGAACATCAGCCGGTGCGTAGGAGACATCGCAGCTCCAGGCGCAACAACAGACGGAGGGATCGGCGGCTCAAGTGCTATCGCTGTGGGTATGATTTTCCTCACACAGATGGATGTCCCGCCATGGGTCAGGGTGCTGTAAGTGCGGAGGGGAAAATCACTTTGAAAATGTGTGCGGAAATCACAGAATAATCACATCAAGAGATCATGACAGAGCTTCTCGATCGGCTGGCACAAGACATCAGGCCAAAGAAGTACGGGATCGGCGGGACTCGTCAACGGGTTCCTCTCAGTCCAGTTGTCAATCATACAAAAGTCACAGACAAAGGCACGCGTCGTCTCAAGACTCCAGGTCACTATCGCCCATCTCGCAAGACAGTGACGAGTATGTCTGCATGGTTGCCGATCCTGACCGACTCAGAAAGTATCCCCGACTCGGCATACAAGTGGGAAAACACCATACGAAGTTTGTCATGAACAGTGGAGCTTCCTTGAACTACATGCCAGTAGCTGAATACCAGCGAATCAAGCCGCGTCCATCACTGCGCCCTGCCCATGTAAAGGTATATACATGGATGTCGAGAAAGCCACTCCCATGCTTGGGGAAATTTTCAACACAACTCACGTACAGAGATTGGTCCATCCCCGCACACGTCCACGTCATCGAAGGGCCAGAAGCTGACTGCCTCCTAAGCCTTCCAACTGCGGAACGACTACGCCTGGTGGACATCCTGGACCGCGTGGATGATGAGCTTGATGTGACACTAACATTTCCAAAGCTGTTCACTGGACTGGGGAAGATGACTCGCTGTCAGATTCGTTTGCATATCAATGAACAGGTAGCGCCCATAGCACAACACCACCGGCGGATTCCTTTCCACCTGCAACAGGCCGTGGAGCGAGAGCTCCAAGATTTGCTCGATGCGGACATCATCAAACGGACAGAGGGACCTACACCATGGGTCTCTCCGGTGGTTGTCGTACCAAAGAAGGGCGAACTTGACAAGGTTAGGTTGTATGTGGAGATGAGGGCACCCAACACTGCCATTGAGCAAGAGAGACACCCAGGGCCGCATATCAGTGATATGATTGCGTCACTTAATGGAACCACGATATTCTCCAAATTAGATCTAAACAAAGGGTATCATCAACTCGAGTTACATGAAAAATCAAGATACATAACTACGTTTTCCACTCACGTCGGCCTTTTCCGGTATAAGCGGCTCAGCTTTGGCGTGTCATCCGCGGCTGAAATATTTCAGGAAGCCATCAGGAAGGTCATTCACCACATTCCTAACACTCTTAACTACAGTGACGACATCGTATATGGGTCCACCACACAGGATCATGACACTGCGCTGGAGCGAGTTTGCCACGCCTTGCTGGAAGCCAATCTCACTCTGAACAAAGCTAAGTGTGAGTTCCATAAATCCACATTAAAGTTCTTTGGCCACATCTTCTCGCAAGCAGGAATGAGACCGGACCCGGAGAAAGTGGCGGCGCTGAGTGACACCCCCAGCCCCCAAGATGTAGGGGACGTTCGATCCTTCCTAGGAATGGCCAGTTACTGTTCGCGATACATCCAAAACTACGTGACAATCAGCTACCCTCTGAGACAGCTCACTAAACAAGGACACTCCTTTCAGTGGTCAGCTGAGTGTGAACGAGCCTTCAAGGACATCAAAGTGGCTGTGGTGTCTGCCGACAACATGGCATATTTTGATCAAAAGAAAAAAACAGAAATTACGGTGGATGCCAGTCCAGTCGGGTTGGGAGCCATACTGGCTCAATATGAATCAGAGGGTGACCAACAGCATATAATCGCGTACGCGAGCAGGAGTCTGACGGAGGCAGAGAAAGCGTACTCACAACCAGAGAAAGAGAGCTTAGCCGTTGTCTGGGCCTGCGAACACTTTCACATTTTTGTGTACGGCAAACACTTTATGCTAATCACGGATCATCAAGCTCTTATCACCATATTTGGCAATCCACGGGCAAAAATGCCCCCCAGAATAGAACGATGGGGTCTTCGCCTTCAAGAGTACACATATACAATCGTGCACAAGCCAGGTAAAGCGGAGAATCCCGCTGACTACATGTCACGGCACCCCAAGGTAACAACACGGTGCAAACCTTCGGTGGCAGAAGAATACATATGCTTTGTGGCAGACCAAGCCCGGCCACCAGCTGTCCCGGTTGACGCCATTATCGATGCTACTCTGGAGGATGCCACGCTGATAGAGGTGAAGAGACGATTGCTGCACAATGAATGGAGACATCTAGACGGTGACGATCAAAACAGAGAGGCTGACAAAAATGATCTGGCTGCCTTCAGGCACGTGAGAGAGGAACTGTCAGTGGCCCCCAATGGCCTAGTGTTAAGGGACACTAGACTCGTCATCCCCAGAAGTCTATGTCAAGGGGTAGTCAATTTAGACCATGAAGGCAATCGCGGAATCGTGGCTACCAAGAGGGCTCTGAGGGAACGAGTGTGGTTCCCAGGTCTTGATGAGATGGTAGAAAACACGTTGAGAGACTGTCCTCAATGCCAACTAGTCAGCAGGCCTGATCCTCCCGCACCCCTGCAAATGTCCAAACTACCGGAGGGTGTGTGGCAGCAAGTGGCAGTAGACTTTTTTGGTCCATTTAAGTCGGGACAATATATCTTAGCCTTAATGGATGAATACTCTCGCTTCCCCATTGCTCACATCATCTCATCCACCAGAGCTTCAAGTACGATACCTGTGCTGGATGAAGTATTTGCTGCCTGGGGTATCCCTATAACAGTGAAAACAGACAATGGGCCCCCGTTCAATAGTAGGCCTTTGCGGACTTCGCCAAGCATCTAAATTTCAGACATCGCAAAATCACGCCTCTGTGGCCGCAAGCCAACGGGATGATCGAGAGATTCATGTCCACGCTGAAGAAAGCCATTCAGCAAGCAGAGGTGGCACGGCAAGACATCCAGACAGTGCTCAATGAAGTTCTACGGGCGTACCGGAACACACCTCATTCCACGACGGGAAAATGTCCCGCCACGCTAATGCTGGGATGGCCCGTGCGCACCCGGATACCGATGGTGAAGTGGTCTGACAAGGCTGTGTGGCCAGAATCGGACACTGATGACGTTGCTCGAACGGACCAACTTAAAAAGGAGAAAATGAAAACGTATGCGGACCATCGCAGGAGAGCTGCTCCATCTGGGATTCAGGAAGGTGACTGGGTCCTGGTGAAACAGGAACAGCAAAGAAAAACTGACTGTCGTTTTAACGAGACTCCTCTGGTGGTTGTTAAACAAAAGGGAACTATGATCACTGCCGAGTCGGATGACAAGAGAATAACCAGGAACGTGACTCACTTCTAGAAATGTAGCCCTAAGGTGCGAGAGTCTCTTGGTAGCTCCATCCAAAGGGAAACCAGTCCACGTGAAACTGAGACCAGTACTCTGACACCAAGAGAGGACTCTAATGAAGGAAACAGTGATCGTCCTGAAGTCGACAGTCGCCCTCGCCGACACATCAAGAGGCCGAGTCGGCTGATCGAGGAACTGTAACTATGTTAATGTTATTTGAGTATACACATGATGTATTAGGATGAGCGTTTTGGATTTTGTTAAGAATGGGGGAGATGTAATGTGGTGCTGAATTAGAAGGTTGCTAGGACCGCCTCGGACTAGGAGGCATGGAGGGGCGGGACCAAGGCGGGGCAAGGAAATGCCCGGGAAAGAAGGACAGTTAGAGGCAGGCTAGCGACGAAGCAGGTCGCATGTAATAAAGAGAAGTGTTGACCCTCACACGTGTCTGCGTGGTACCTCCGCCGACAATACAATTACTAAGACACATTACTGTTTAAAATAGTGCTAATTATTTTATCATCACAGTGCGAAATTGGGGCATTTACTTTAATTAATGTACAAACTCTGCACAGTCCTTTTTATTAAACTGTGAAATCCTTCCCAGGGCATTTCAGCAGCAAAGCACTGCAAGCTCTTTTCAGGAGGAACGCGACCAGCAAGCCCTACATTCTATTGGAATTCAAACATGACCCAGATCTCTTCCACTGGTGAACAGGTCAACCAGCCCAGAGTTCTCTTTTACATTCTAACACATGTAGTCCCGGATTTATATTTGAGAAACAGGCCCACAAGTTTGAATAAATTGCCTGGATGACATACCCACTCATGAAATCCAATATTTTGTAAGCTTGCACTTACACAACTTGGGGAGCGGGTGGGGTGGGGCGGGGCATAGGGTTGGGAAATATCAAAGCCCAATATGGCATTTTGAGTAACACACTTGCAGGGGCGGCTCCTCTGCTATGGCGGAGGAGCGTCACCCCACTGCTTTTCAGCAGTGCAAAGTAAAGGAAACATAAAATGATAATAACTTTGAGCTATTATCATTTTATGTTTCCGTGCTGGTTTGCAGGCTGGCGGGTGGGTGGGCAGGGCTGCTCTGCTCTCGGAGCAGGGAAGGGGAGAAGTGGTTTGCTCACTCCTAAGTGCACATGACTGTTTGGGTGGCCTTCTGGGGTCGCCCAAAACAGTCATGTGCAATTTCTCTTTTCTCCATGTAGGCTGCATTACAGCATACATAGAGAACATGACCAGGCCCCCATTCCATGGATGAGCGACAGACCAGGAAAAGCAGACTAATCACAACGCTGCATTGCAGCATTGTGATTGGTCAGGGGAATCAAAACTTGATAGCTTCGGTGACAAGGCCTAAACAACTGCACATCTAATGCTAGTTATAGGTGTCCAATAAGAGGTACAATGTACAGTAGAAGAAAGAGTTCAGGTGGTGCTATCTTGCAAGCACCCAGTCACCATAGGTGCTAGTTAAACAGACCTAACAGGGTATGTTTACAATATACAAAGCAAAGAAACAAGCAAACAAGCACACACTGGTTCTGGTATTTTTTAAGTCCAACTCGTTTAGAGTAAATCAGTTGTAGGAAATAAATCAATTCAGTCCTCTGGAATTTGTGTTCTTCTTTTACTTCACAGACAAAGTCACAGGTAACAAAATACAAAACACTGCAACCGACACGTGCTTCGTCCCCCTGGACTTTTCAAGGCTCAAGGACAAAGATAGTCAGGATTCTCCCTTATAGTGACAGAGTGTGCAGGCTCCTTCCTTGTCCGGGCTGGCCCACGGGTTGAGGTCGGCCAAGGGGAGGCCTAGTAGGCGCATGTATAAGATCTCTCCACAGTGCTGATGGAGCAGGGTTTTGCAAAAATTCAAACCTGCTCTAATCGACACCCCAGTAATATTTACTAACAGTGTGCAGTAATGACTAATGTACAGATCACATGAATACGTGGGAAACCGCCTTGCGCATGTGTGCCCTAATGTAAACTAATGCATAAAAGAACTAGGCCGCATTTAACATGATGTTTCGAAAAAAACAAAAATAATGCATGACTAGGCCGCATTTCGCATCTTGCATCTTGCTTTTGAAAAAATTATAATAAATAATGCCGATTTTGCTTAAAGCTTTGCTAAGAAAATATATATGGGATAGTGCAAAGGTGGGTGGTAAACAGTGAAAAATGCATTTCATGTAATTAATAAATGCCTATGTTTTATATGTCATAGTGAGCCGAAATGGGCCTGCATTGTCCTAAAATTCACATGATAGATGAGGGGTTGGAGAAAAGCATGAATGATCTGATAAAAGACAGAAACGCTGAGCGCTGCAGAGAAAAGTTTCAAAGTCTAAGGTTGATCAGCGACAAAAAACATTGTTTGTCTGTCAAAAGTAGAGACTGGCCGTGGGACCCAAAGTCAGTGTATATACTTCTTCCACGGCGGAAAGGGGAGTCGTGAGAATGGTGAAAATGATACATATAATATGGACAAATGTACTTGCATACAGGGGCGGTGGGTGAGATTTGAAAGTGGTGGGGCGCAAACGAATTAGCATACAGCACCGTAGCGAGCGAGCGCAGCGAGCGCGCCCGAACCCCAAAAGGGGGGTTTGGGGGGTTACCCCCCCCAAGAAAATTTTTTAAAAAAAGAAGAAAAATCGTGCATTTTCAAGCAAATTTGAGAAAGCAGGAAGGTTAATAAAGCAATTGTGAAAGTGCAGTTATTACATTAATAGATGGCATAACATAGGTAGCTGCTTATTCAGTATTACCACAGAGCTTCATACATTCTGTCCTATTATGCTCAGGTGCTGAATTCAGACTATAAGACTCATGGAAATCTCAGCTCTAAGAGTAGAAGAAGTTGCACAGCAGTGTAATGGTTGCCAGGCTCGTTCCATCAGGAACTTGAAGAAAAGTCCACAGTCTTCCCCTACGGCCTTCCGACTCTATTAGAATAGACTCTAGAGTAACGAATGGCACGCAAGGGGAAAACAGGGAAACAAAACAAGGAAAGGCGGGGGAAGAAAAACAGTCTTACAACATACTGAATATTAGACTCTAGAGTAACGAATGGCAAGCAAGGGGAAAACAGGGAAACAAAACAAGGAAAGGCGGGGGAAGAAAAACAGTCTTACAATATACTGAATATAAAAGAGGCAGCGCAATGCGCTGTTACCGTGATTCTGGTTGAGCTGAACTTTGTACACACACTTCACATAGGTCCATGCAAGTACCCCAAATATAAATGGTATAAAGCAGTGTTTCCCAAACTGTGGTCCGCGGACCCCCAGGGGTCCGCGACACATTCCCAGGGGGTCCTCAGGCAGTAATTTTAAAAGCACAAAAAAGTTCCTTGTAGAATCAGCAGTTTTCCAGCAACAATAAAAGTGTCAAGATTACGTCGGTGATTAATGTACCTGCTGGAGAGAGATGAGAGTTGTGTCAAGTGGCAGCTTTGACTTATCTAATGTAGCACAGAGGGTTAATATGCCTACTGCAAAGAACGTGTACCATGCATTTTGAAAAACATTTTTTATGTGCCTAGGTTAGTGGGTTACTGCTTTAGTCACAGATTCTTTTGTTACTGTGCAGTTCATAAGTGACAATAGTAATCTAGCACAGTGACCTATAAACTGTCATCAAAGAGCTGCTTGCAAGCTGCATGATACAAGTTAGAAACATATGTTTGTTTCAAGTCTTTCATTATCCTAATCCTGCTAAAAAGGTTTATTTGGGTGGCAATACATTTTTATTGTTAAAGTCAATGCTAACCACTGTTATGTTCTGAATCCTGAGTTTGTGTTAACAGTTGAGAATTCATTGTTGAGGGCGCCAGAGACTGTGCCATGATTCGGCTCTGGGTCACAGGGAGCAGGTGCGGGCCATGGTTTGCTTCTTGCTCAATGAATGTGCATTCGTATTATTTTTTGGATCTGTGCAAACCGCATCCAGCAGTGAGAATGTGAATATTATCAAACAACATACATGGCAACGTTTTAAATCAGGAAAGTGTGAGATTGCGGAAAATATCGGGGGAATGCGTTTTCCCCTATTGACTTCTATGGAAGCAGAGGCAAATTCAGACGGGAGACTGGTCCGACCACGGGCGGGCCTGCGAACATAAGTGCAGCCCTTTCCCTGTCCGATTGTACCCGCCCCTTCCTGCAAGAAGGGACTCCGTCTCCGAACCCGGTATTCTTTGTCCCCTGGTGATTTGAGGCGGCTGCTATGAGCCTGGCTCAGCCGGCATTAAAGCGTGTTACTACGTGGGCACTTTTTAAGCTGCAGTCAGCATCCAGCGCCGCATTAAAGACTCTATCAGAGAAGTCTCCGATGCAATTACAGGTGTCTTGTGTACCCAGACTGCCTGCATATTCTGTTACAAAAGCGCGCATGAACTCACGAGCAGCGAAAAACTGAAATTCTGTTGTTCACCACTTAAGTCATTAAACCCAGCATTAGCCAATCAAGAACAAGCTGGTGCCAGTGCAGACGTTACCATGCCCTTAAGAGCTTCTTCTGCGCCATCAGCGTGCTTCGTGTGGTGTCACGCGTTGGCCAATTGCGTGACACGACTTTTGATGTGTCTTTCTGAAGGATGCAGCGTGAGGCAATGCGAAAGGGCCCGAACGCAAAATATGTTGGAGGCCCCGTTGGATTCTTGCATACCTACCCAACCATGCACGTCACTTCGCTAAAAAGGTTTAATGGCAGGGTCGTTCTGCATCGGTGTCAGTGTGGGGGCCCCTAGTTTCAGCGATAGATCTGCAGCCAGAGCCTGACGCCCTGGGGAGGTGCTGCCGAGTGGGGCGCCCTCGGAGAATGGCACCTCCGCCTCGACGCTCCGCATATGCCAGCTTTGTGTGCGTCATCTGGTAGTTGTCTTATAACACCCAGCTCTGTAGTGCCCATCCTTGAATGACGCTACATGCATAAGTGCTGGCCTCGGAATTTAAAATCATTGGCTTCTGCAATTGAGCAAAACGTTGTGTGATTCTGGGTAAATCACTTCGTCTGCGTCTAAAGCGGTAAAGCTGTGCGCTGTGACGTACAAAACAACGTTACACCGTGGTGTCTAAGGTTGGCGTAAATAGTATACATCATCTTCTCACTGCGATCACCCGTTGAGGTCTACAATCCGACCTCAACAGGGCCCAACGCGCAATACTGCTCTGTGCTTATAACCTCATGTACTCTATGCGCCTGATTCTTTATGTAGCACTGTGTTGCTTCTGGGAGCTAGCTCCCCGTCTCGGGAAACATGCCTAAAATAAGTGAAAACCTCGGAGTAACGCAGGCCTGAGCCTATTAGATGCAGCTAACTAACATAAGTGCGGCAGGTGATCAGCTCACGCAGGCATGCTACAGCTTTTAAATCACTAATTCATTTTGTACAGACTCTGATCGACGGCGCTCTTCAAGGCACTACAAGAGCCTGCTGAAAGGAGGCGCGAGGGCTGCACTCCGCGGAGGTCTCTCTCTCTCTCTGTTCTCCCATGGCTGGCTAGAAATGAGCTGCCGTGACCCGTGCCGAAGCGAAGCAATAGAGCGCCGCGAGATGGAATTTTTAATGCAGCGCCCCCTTTGACCTCCCCGTAGTATACTATATATACTACACCCCCTCCTCAGCGGCCTAGCGTGCAAGCCGCAGACACCTGCGGCCTCGGAGAGGCTCTGTCCTCAGGGCACGTGTTGTTGCGATCTGTAAAAGTGGAGTGAGAAACTCTCTGAAGTATTATCACTTGATAACTGCTATCTAATGAAGACACCACACACGACTCTCACCCAGCCCTCGCGGCCGGAGCCCACCCTGCTTTCACCCCCCGTTAGACCTCTCATCCCGGCTTCACCCCCTTGGCAGACCTCTCACCCATGCCACCGTCCCTTCACTTACCTCTACTTGTATCTTACCTATAGGGGAACTAATGAAGGTCCTGCGCAAGCAGTAGCCACACACACACCGTCCCTCACGACCACGAGGCTGGGCTCAGGCGACGCGCACGAGTCAGTCGAGACAGAGTGAAGACAGTGAACCCGACCGTTACCTTACGTCACGCGCTCGGCATCCAATATGGATTGCCCGCCCCTGCGGTGACCGGCCAATCCTGGCGCAGTGGCGCTGCATGCAGCACCAGGATTGGCTTGGAGGGCACAGTGACTCCTCGCCCTGTCGCCCTTTTGCTGCCAGTGCTGCCGCCAGCAGGTCCTGCACCCCCCCCCCCCCCCTACTAGCTAATGGGGCCGGCCTGGGTGCGCATGCTCGGGCAAGTTGCTGCCCGAAGCATACATGCGGGGAAAAAAACGTTTTTTTAAACACACCAGCCAGCCCGGACCGCCCCCCCCCCCCCCTGCACACTCCCGATAAAGTCGGGTGCTGCCCGGCGCCGTGTAAATGCCAATGGTAAGTAATTAAATGGTATTATTTCGAGTTTAAAACATTTATTTTACATTTATTTTAATTCTTTAACGCGGGTCCAGGGCTGGTGGGGCTACGCCCCTACGCCCCAATGGACGCACCGCGGCTGCTTGCATACACTAGTCGAAAATGATGCAATGAAAAACATCTAATGAATAAAAACTGAGGAATCATGAATGCTGTCATGGTGGTGTGATAAGCCACCCCTCGGACCAACCAATGAAAAGTCGAATTCTGTAAAATGTTTCAACTATTGTGGGTTGGACATGTAGGTTTTAGGGTATAACTGGGGTGCCTTTAAGGGTGTGGTTTTGAGTAGAAGGAGAGGAGGTTGGCAGATAGAGGAGCGCAGAGGGAGAAAGATAGATGGGAGATCGTCGCTGTCTGTCGGTTTATAGAGAGGCCTAGCTGGTCCTGTCCCTGTCCCTGTCCCTGTCCTGTTCCTGTATCGTATCCTGAATCTTTGTTTCCTGACTGTACTTTGGGGGACCCTCACTACCACAGGTGGTATTCTCTGATCCTTTGGGTTAGTATATCTTCATGATTCGTACATTGCATTATCTTTTGCAAATGTATTTTTGGCTCTGAAACTAATGTCTCTTCACCTATCCACTCCTTCATATGCATTTCATTCATTGATGAGTATGACACTGTTTGCATTTTGCATGATGTTTTTCTCTCCCTCTTTGTGAGATTTTCTTTGTTTGCCTTGTAACCTGTATGCGATGAGCATTAACTTTACACATTATTTTGCAAAAAACTTAAAAAAAACTTTCAGAGTCTGTTGTTATTTATTGAGTTAGATAGTACTATTATTATCATCAACTACTCAACTAATTGGTCATTCACCAGAGGAAAGAGAGTTGATATACAGGTTCAGTTATGTATTTAGAAAAGTTAGATATGAACCTGTAAAGGAAACAAATTATCATTGTCATTAAAACTTGACCCCCAGCGCATCAGGGAGATGGGCGAATGTGTATGGGCCATTTAAGTGAGATGTTATTGAGTATTGATCCCTGATTAAGTAAAAGCGCTGAATCAATTTTCTGGTAGCAGAGGACGGTTTAATTATTGATTAGTTTTGTAATAATTATTGATTACTGATTATATGTTCTTAACATGAAAAGTTAGTGTCCTGTTTTATGTTGTCTAGAAGTACAGGTACGGAGTAACCTGAGAGATCCCGGGATGGAAATTTAGCCTGAAGTAGGCAGAAGAAGAGTGTGGATAAAGAAATCACACTGCAGGAGTACTCTTGTCTGTTGTTATAATACTGTACGGCGGCAGGCTGTATGTGTTATATTTAGGGACTATTTCGTATGTGAGTAAGAGTGACTGAAATAGTGAAAGGTCCACCTCCGAAACTCTGGCCTTTTCCCCAGAGGAGTAACAAGACCTCTTTAAAATAAGTCCTCTTGTGAAACTTTGGCCTTATCCCTAGAGGAGTACCAAGTCCACCTGTAGCTTGCTTGGAATGTAAAATAGCGCTGGTCGTTACTCTTACATGGTGTGAAATAATTATTTTTGAAAAGGTGAAAACTATCTCTTTATTTAGGGAAGCAAACAAGATAGCATTGTTTTATGTTGTTACTAACAAAAATATTTTGATTGAGAAAACTTAGAAATACATTGCCGTAATATTTTGTAAAGGGAGGGTCAGTAGCAGGACTAATACTGATGTCACAAAAAGGCTGGCATTGGTCAGGCAGCGGGCGTGAAGTAAGCCCTGATTGGCTGGTTGGCATGAGCTGCGCTGGTATTGGTTGAGATAGTAGATACACAGAGAGCCGTGATTTAATGGTTGGTGTGAGTCGCGCTGGTATTGGACGAATCCTAAACAAATAGAATAAGCACAATCACAGAAAGGTTTCCTTGTTTGCTTTTGCTGAGATACATTGGCAAAAAGAGTCGTAAAAATGAGGTTGCTTAAGAAAATAAAGAATTTCTTTAAAAAGGACAAACCAATAATAACTAGAGAGGGAATTTCTATTCCACCTCCAAGAACGCTTGCTTCCTATATGATGTTGGAGCGAGGGTACCATACGTGTACTTGGTTAGAGAATTGGGTGGAATATACAAAGAATGATGGTGTTATAGCTTTTCCATAGCATGGCTCGTTTAATATAAAAAATTTACAGAACTTGAGAGATCAAATGAATTCATTAGAGCCAAATCCCAGACCTACACAGTATGAAGCGTTAGAGGAATGGGAAGTAGAGGCATTAGAAAGAGAGAAATATCGAGGTTGCAGGAGATACAGAAATATAATGACTAGATACCCTTTTGAGAGAAGAGAAGATAAAATGAAAAGATGGAGGAGAGCTGTGGTGACTGAGGGTTTGTACCCAGTTTTAGTTGCTGAAGATCAGACAGGAGGCAAATGTAAAGAGAAAAAGAAAACTATAGAGACTTCAAGTTTAAGATATGATCCGGACGATTCTGATGATGAGCTGTTAGAGGACATTAGGACCAAAAGACCTCCACAGTATCAAGAAAACTCAGCTGAGGTGACTCCAAGTGCACCACTAATGGGAACTCCATTAACTACACAGGTCACGGAAATAGCTAGAGTAGTACGAGAAAAAGAAATGGACATACCGAATAAGGCAAGAGTAGAGCAGATCCAGAAAATAAATCAGTTAAGTCTAAATGCCGCGCAAACTTAGCCCAATGGGCGTCAAGGCGCCTAACAAATAAAGCTGACTGGGACAAACAGGAGAGCTTACTGGTAGGCCTTTATAAAATACCAGGTTTTAAGAGCTTTCCTAAACAAGGCCAGAGAGGGTAGTGACTTAATCTCCAAAGGGAGACCATTCCAGAGTAGAGGAGCGACAATGGAAAAGGCTCTGCTCCCCCATCTGGTCTTTTTAAAGCGAGGAACTACCAACTGGTTAGAGTCTGAGGATCACAAACACCTACTAGGAATGTATCGGGTAAGCAGTGACCCCAAAGCATTTGAGGGGCCAGCCTGCAAGGCTCTGTAGGTAAGGCAAAGAAGTTTAAAAGAGATTCTGAAATTAATAGGAAGCCAGTGCAGGTTCTTCCTGGCCAGCGTTGCCGAGGAGTCCCTAGGAAGTGCTAAGACGAATCTGGCAGCAGCGTTCTGCACCACCTGCAGGCGCTTTATAAGATATTTATTGGACTCCGCATATAGTGCATTACAATAATCTAATCTGGAGCCCACAAGGGCAATCACTGTCTGTTTACGTGCGTGCGGGGACAGATAGTGAAGGATTCGTTTCAGAGTCTTAATGACTCCCCAACAAGTGGCCACCGTCCTGTTAATCTGACAGTTCATGGCGAGTGAAGTATCAAAGATAACATCAAGATTCCTAGCCGTAGAAGAGGGAGTGGGGCAAGTTCCGAGGGACGGAGGCCACCACTCATAGGACCAGATGTCTTGATCCTTGCCGAAAACCAGAACCTCAGTTTTATCAGCATTAAGTTTTAAAGAATTTAGTACCATCCACTCAGCTACCATCTGCATACAGGACCTAAAACCACAAGCAAAGACACTAGCAGAGTGGCTTAGAGACACCATAATTTGCGTGTCATCAGCATAAGACACTACCTCCATCCCTTGCGATCTTACTAATCTAGCATGGGGGGCCACATAAAAATTAAATAGGGTCGGACTTAGGGCCGAACCCTGGGGCACTCCACATTGCAAAGATTTAGCAGGGGAGAGGAACTCACTCAGCAAAACTCTTTGCTCTTTAAGATGTAGAAAAGAGTCAAGGAGATTGAGAGTCCTCAGCGCGGACGGGCGCAGACGGGCTGAACTCAGGCGTAACTCCGGTGGAAATCCGGCGGTCCCGCTGCGCGGATCCGCTGTGCGCCATCACCCGTCTTAAATAGCCGCCTAGTGTCCTTGTGACAGCTAGAGCGTCAACCTCCAAAATGGCGCCGCCAGGCGTCCCGGAGTTCCCCCAATATGGCCGGCAAGCGAGATCAATCCCAGGAAGTGGACCCGCTCCAACGCGGTGATAAACAATTTAATGTGCGAGTGAGAGGGCCTGAATTAAGAACAAGGTAAAATACTAAATTAAACTAACGAAAATAGAAAACGGGGAAGTTTAAAAAACGCACCAGCAGCTCTAAGCGTGTCATCCAGTAACCAGCGCAGCGCGAAATAAGCGCTTTTAAAATCACAAGGCACTGCACCTAAACTGCTCCCCTTAAATAGCCGCCTAGTGTCCTTGTGACAGCTAGAGCGTTAACCTCCAAAATGGCGCCACCAGGCGTCCCGGAGTTCCCCCAATATGGCCGGCAAGCGAGATCAATCCCAGGAAGTGGACCCGCTCCAACGCGGTGATAAACAATTTAATGTGCGAGTGAGAGGGCCTGAATTAAGAACAAGGTAAAATACTAAATTAAACTAACGAAAATAGAAAACGGGGAAGTTTAAAAAACGCACCAGCAGCTCTAAGCGTGTCAACCAGTAACCAGCGCAGCGCGAAATAAGCGCTTTTAAAATCACAAGGCGGTACTGGTAACAATTGGTCCTGTAGTTCCATTATATGGAGGAAAACAGAATATATCAAAAGTACATACGTTGGCAGTTCCAATGATTAGTGTCAGGAGTGGAATGGTGACCGTAGCAGATGAGGATGGACAGGCTGATACGAATACTACATTGTTCGATCTTCCGGTTTGAGAGGTGATAACAGAAACCCCTAAAAGAAGTATACAAATAGACCCAAGGAGAATAGGGCCGAGCGTCACTCCAATGACAGGGAGCTCAGCAGGTCCTTCACCAGAAGAATTAAATGATTGGATAAAGGGAATGGAAAAGAGAAACCTCAACCACCGAGTAGAAATATGAGCCAATTAAGAGTAGATTTGGAAGAGATGATTATTGGTACAGTATGTCCAGACAGACTAAGGACTTACCGAGATTAAGAGCTGTTGTTTTTGTGTAAAAATATTACCTGGAGAGCGAGAAATCGTCATGAGAAAATAGCAGAGGCTGCTAGTGAGTATGGAATAGACGTAGAGAAGTCAAAGGTGTTGCAGAAATCATACAGATTGGCCTTTACTGAAAAGGATTTGGAGGGTCTGAATTCGTCTGGAAAAAGATTACAAATAAAGGAGTTGATGAATATTTTGAAAAAATGGGGAGTTGTAGAACGGCAGAAAGGTAGATGGATGAAAAAGAAAGAAGAGGCAGCTATCAAAGGAACATCTTTGTTTCCGTTGAGAGAGACAGAACAGGCTGAAAGGGCGTGTCCAATGAGAGAAGTTCCAGGTGGTGGATATGTTCACGTTCCCTGGACAAGACAGGATATATTATCCTTTGCGAATGATTTTCTCCGGTTAAGGGAGAAACCAGTTGAGTGGTACAAACAGGTAGGGAGGTTTGTGAAAGTTTCAAAGGTTTTGTTAAAGGATTTAGATGGTTTGTTTGAGATTGTTGTTCCAGCTGATTTATGGACAGAGAGTAAGATCACCGTTGATTGGCCAAAAGAAGAATATCCTAGAGATCCTAAAACAGGTGCACCATCAGATAGGTAATGAAAAAGTATAATCAGGTAATTACCTATTTGAAAGGGAGAATTTCCCCTAAGGAAACAGATTGGGTTAAGATAGACAGGACAACCCAAGAACTAAAGGAGTCAGTACATGCCTACTATGAAAGGTTGTTGCAGGTATTCAAACAATACAGTGGGTTTGAGAATATTGGAGACAAAGATATGAGACATTTTGTGTTTTGTTTTGTGTTTGGATTGAAACCAGAGATTCCAGAGATTAGTAACATGATTCAGCAGCATTTGATTTGTTGGCAGAGCAAAACAATTGATGAAATCTTGAGGTATGCGAAGTATTGTAGTGACGACATTGAATCAAGACATAAAAAGTTAAAAGAGAAAATGATGTGGGTGCAAGTGAAGGTAGCAGAGCAGCAAGAAGGGAACAGTGGTTCTCAAACAGGTTATCAGATGAATGGTCAAAATCAAAATGGCCAGGTACCCAGTGGAGGTAGAGATAGAGGTAAAATGAGTAAAAGGAGGCCAAAAAGAAATTTCCTTGTCATGCGTGCAGAAAGTATGGACATTGGAAGAACAAGTGTAGAACTGCTCGAAAGAATAATGGGGTAAATCAAAATTTAAATCCACAGATGCAGAATGAGGTTGTTGTGAATCAGCGGCAGCAGCAGGTAGTTGCTACACAGTTACAGGTGCCACAAGCTCCTATGCCAAATAATATGAAATAATATGAATGCTCAAGTGCAGAGGTACAGTGCAAACACTGGATTTCACAGAGGTGACCAAGTTGGTGAGAATCAAAATGTACAAATTGTTCCGCAATATTGGTTGCAGTGCAATGAGAGACTCATCTCAATGACCGTGCCTTAGGGGGGGAGGAAAAGTGCGTGCTTAGCGCATCTTTCTTTAGCGGTAGATCAGTCAGGTCCATTTGTTGACAGAAAAGTGAAAGGTATTGATATTACATTCCTAGTGGATACTGGTGCTACCCGTTCTACTGTGAGTGCAGCAGAAATTCCAAACCTACCCCTCTTAGGAGAAACTATCCAAGTTGTAGGAGTCTCAAATAAACATATTAAAACACCAGTCACAAATCCGATAGAAGTTCATATTGGGAGTTTCAGAGACATGCATTGTTTCGTGGTATGTGACACGAGTCCAGTAAATCTCTTGGGAAGAGATTTACTTTGCAAGATGAATTGTACCATCTATTGTACGCCAGATGGTATTGCATTTCAGACACCTGATGAGGATATCTCATTCAAGATGATGTTAGCGGAGCAAGGTACGGAAGTGGATGAGTTGTTTTTACTTCTCACAGAAGAGAACTTACCCGAGGAGTTAAAAAGTAAGGTCAGATGTATGGGATTTTACAGGAAAGGAGATTATTCTAATGGCAAATGTAGATCCTATTCAGATTACAGTGAAAGAGGGTGCTAAATATCCTAACACACCTCAGTACAAAATGAGTCCAGAAGTAATTGCAGGAGTCACTCCTGTGATTGACCAAATGATTGGGCAAGGAATTCTGAAAGAAATATTGAGTAGTCCTGCCTCAATGCCTATCATGGGAATTAAAAAGCCCAGTGGAAAATACAGAATAGTGCAGGATTTGAGAAAAATAAATAAGATTGTAGTGCCCTGTTGTCCAATAGTGCCAAATCCACCAGTGATCCTGTATCAAATTCCCTGTGATGCCGAATGGTACACAGTGCTTGATTTGTGCCAAGCATTTTTTTCGATCACTTTACATGCAGAAAGCCAGTATCTTTTTGCATTCCGGTTCGGAGACCGTGTTTTGGCATGGTGTCGAGTTCCTCAAGGGTACTCATAGAGTCCTTCAATTTTTAATCATATTCTGAAAAAGTGTTTGGAGACCCTGATCATGCCAGGAAATCAGTTTTGGTTCAATATATTGATGACCTATTAGTGGCATCAAAGACACGAGATGCATGTGTGACAGATACCATTGCCTTATTGAAACATTTGGTAGAAGGTGGACACAAAGGGGCCGATCCCAATACTGTAAAAAGGCTGTACGAATAGTTGTACGGAGCGTATTCTCCGTACGACTCGTACCAGGTAAACTCATCTTACAACCTAGGAAGTACGATTCGTACAGAAAGCCTTTTTCTGTACGAATCGTACAAAAGACCATACGGCTAAAAAAAAGACAATGATTCTGATCCGGAACTGCTTGTACGTGACGTCCGGACGTATTTAAGCAGCGTTTTCCGGCCCAGCAAGTACGATTCGTCCCTACGTCACTGCGTACGTCTCTTTGATTACGGGAGCGAAAAACAGCCAGGAAAGCAGAATCCTACGCAACGGAGCCCCGGTACGCGACGTACACGCCATGAACCCCATCGTACGTGTCATCCCGGTCCTCTTGGCCTACGACCTGGTGCACCGCACCCGACGCTCACGCCGCAGAAGGTGAGAACAACACCCAGGGGCCAGGGTGGGGGTGAGGGGCAGGAAACATACCCCATACTCAAACCCAAACCTATAATATGGAGGCAATACATTACCACCTGGGTCTGGTCACTTGGGGGGACTTGTCCAGCAACCCCTGCGTACCGCAACAACGGAAGTGGACGTGATGGTGCGTACCACACGTACCCCTACGGCACCATTAGAACAGTGATACGGACCATACACACGCATGAATGCGTGGGTACGGTGCGTACCACACGGACCCCTATGGCACCATTAGAACAGTGATACGGACCGTACACACGCATGAATGCGTGGGTACGGTGCGTACCACATGTACCCCTACGGCACCATTAGAACAGTGATACGGACCGTACACACGCATGAATGCGTGGGTACGGTGCGTGTCACACGTACCCCATTACGGCTGCAGTAAATTTGGGATATGAGGCGTACACACGCCAGGACTGTGGGCTTAGAGGACTGGCCCAGCATGTTACCTTCATATTGGTGTGTGTTTAGGTCCAGGCCAGCAGTGTACAGCTCCAAGGGGGTGCGTGGGTGGGTGCATATGACTACCAGCAGTGTCCAGACATATGAGGGATGGGTGCAGAGGACTCCCAGCAGTGTCCAGACATATGAAGGGTGGGTGCAGAGGACTCCAAGCAGCGTCCAGACATATGAGGGGTGGGTGCAGAGGACTCCCAGCAGTGGACAGACATATGAGGGGTGGGTGCAGAGGACTCCCAGCAGTGGACAGAGATATGGGGGTGGGTGCATATCACTACCAGCAGTGTCCAGACATATGAGGGGTGGGTGCAGAGGACTCCCAGCAGTGGACAGACATATGAGGGGTGGGTGCAGAGGACTCCCAGCAGTAGACAGACATATGAGGGGTGGGTGCAGAGGACTCCCAGCAGTGGACAGAGATATGGGGGTGGGTGCATATCACTACCAGCACTGTCCAGACATATGAGGGGTGGGTGCAGAGTACTCCCAGCAGTGGACAGACATATGAGGGGTGGGTGCATATGACTACCAGCAGTGTCCAGACATATGAGTGGTGGGTGCAGAGGGCTCCCAGCAGTGTCCAGACATATGAGGGGTGGGTGCAGAGGACTCCCAGCAGTGTCCAGAAATATGAGGGGTGGGTGCAGAGGACTACCAGCAGTGTCCAGACATATGAGGGGTGGGTGCATATGACTACCAGCAGTGTCCAGACATATGAGGGATGGGTGCAGAGGACTCCAAGCAGTGTCCAGACATTTGAGGGGTGGGTGCAGAGAACTCCCAGCAGTGGACAGACATATGAGGGGTGGGTGCAGAGGACTCCCAGCAGTGGACAGAGATATGGGGGTGGGTGCATATCACTACCAGCCGTGTCCAGACATATGAGGGGTGGGTGCAGAGGACTCCCAGCAGTGGACAGACATATGAGGGGTGGGTGCAGAGGACTCCCAGCAGTAGACAGACATATGAGGGGTGGCTGCAGAGGACTCCCAGCAGTGGACATAGATATGGGGTGGGTGCATATCACTACCAGCAGTGTCCAGACATATGAGGGGTGGGTGCAGAGTACTCCCAGCAGTGGACAGACATATGAGGGGTGGGTGCAGAGGACTACCAGCAGTGTCCAGACATATGAGTGGTGGGTGCATATGACTACCAGCAGTGTCCAGACATATGAGGGGTGGGTGCAGAGGACTACCAGCAGTGTCCAGACATATGAGGGGTGGGTGCATATGACTCCCAGCAGTGTCCCATTCCCAGGAGGATGGATGTCTTTCACACACTGCATGACACACCACATGTGGGTGTGAGGACATATAACACATGCATACCCACCCATGGCGGATGCAGCACAATACACACCCTAATTTCATCCCAACAGACTGTATAGTCATGTAACTGCATACAAAACTAAGATAGCCAAAGGGAACACACACTGTAACGCACATCCCAGGAGTGATAGGAATGCGCAGGTGCTGGTCCAGCCACCAAGATGCTGTCTCTCATGGAATGAATAGGGTTCAATTCCACTAGATACAATGCCCACAATTGTGAGTCAGGTGCACAAATACCCTGCATAACAAGTGCCATTTGTGTGGTAGGCCATGATTACACACATGCATAGTGCTGAAAAGGGGAAATTTGCCCCAGAATGCATTCCTACATACCCAAAACACAAGTACAGTGACTAGCAAGGATGGCACAGACGATTCAGCAGGAGACATCGGTGAGCAGGCATGGCCATTGTTGAAGGGATCCGTCACCAACAAAGGAAATGTTGACACAGGTCAGCACAACAATTGTGCAACTGTTTGCCGGGAACATGTCAGGTGCCACAGTGGAAGGAACACTCCTTGGGACAATGTCTCCAATGAAAATGAACGCACACTACCAATGATTATTTGCAGTGACATTGTGATGGCACACAGATTCCATGGTCCACCTCATGACCATCATACAAAAACATTTCTCAGAACCCTAACACATTACCAGAACAACAACTCCATGAGCCTCATCACCTACATCAAGTACCTGAAATGCAATAGTGTTGAAAGTAAAAGAAAAAGCTTTATTCAGCACCATAAAAAAATAAATTAAAAAGAAACTATGTACAAAGGCCAATGACCAGTCCATTTCTCAAGTCCAAGGGTGGACGTAGGGCACCGCGTCCACCCCTACCTTGCCTGCACAAAGTAACCTCAAGGTTTGTCGACCGGGGGAGCATCATCAGTGGCAGTACCAGGCACCGCAGGGACAGGAGGGAGATGGGTAGGTGTGGTGGGTGAAGGGGTGGACGTCTCCACCACAGTGGGTAGGGCAGCGCCAAAGTTGGAGGTGAGCTCGGCGCTGCACACTGCTGCTAGAACGTCCAGACTAACCCCTGCACCTGAAGATACCCCAGGGCTAACGGAGGGTGTGGTGGCTGAGGGATGGGGTGCAGCGCTCTTGGGGGAGGGGTGGACATGGGGGGGGACTCAACTCCCGTGCCCGGGGACTACCTCGCCCGCTTGTGGGGTGGTGTCTCAGTGGGGACGAGGTCCAGCTCACACATGTAGGTCTCCTTGGGTGAGGCTTTGGCAGGGGAGCTAAGGGGAGTGGTTTTGGAGGAAGCGGGTTGTGAGGACTGCGGACTCCGACTGTGGCTGCGTGTCTGTCATCTGCCCCCAGACCCTGTGGGTGTGGCTACATACCCCTAAGTGTGCGTGCCAGGATGTGTGCGCTGTGCCTTACTTGGGGGTGTGCTGGATGTGTCTGGTGGGGTGCGTGCCCGTGACTGTCTGGGTGTGCATTGGGCAGGCATGGGCGAGGGCAGTGTGGATGGGTCTGGGGTAGGGTGGGGGACGGAGCGCTGCAGGGCAGTAACTGCTGCAGTCAGTGAAGAGTCCATGGACCGCAGAATCCTGCGTTGGTCAGACATCGTTGCTGACATGCCCTCCATGAACGACACCACCTGTGTGAGCAGTTTAGTGTGGTCATGGAGGACATTCAGCACCAATGCCTGCCCAACCTGCAACTGCCGCAGTATGTCCACAGACTCTTCACTGAGGGCAGCAGGGGTGACAGGGGCAGGTGGTGCGGTGCCTGGCCCGAAGGAGACATGGTGGGCCACTGCACGGACAGGAGGGACGGGAGCAACTGAGAGGGCAGAGATGGTAATGGAGGAGGCGGGGACAGATGTTGGGATGCTGCCAGCTGGTGTTGCAGCCTCCGCCTCCTCAGGGAGGTCAGCCTCGGACCCGTCGGCGTCGTAGCTGCTCTCGCCTCCAGACAGGTCCTCCAACTGACTCCCCTCGCCCTCCGTGCCACTGGCTCCTGCTGACTCCACGGCACTGCTGGCACTGCCGCTGGGTCCCTCCTCCAGGTCCATGCAGGTGTCTCCCTCGGTTTCGGATGATGATGCTGTGGGCAAGGAGAAGAAACCGAAATGCATCAGTCACCTGTATACATCTGACACATGAGCACAAAACAATTGGTCACAGTGCATATCTGGCAATGCATCATGAGTAACAGCTAGATTACTACGCACATATGTAATCCCTGTACTGCACAGTTGGTAGACCCACTATGCCACTTGGACACCAGGAAAAAAAGAACACACCAGGCCACAACTTGAATGAGAAGCTAGTGTCTGTGAACCGGTGAGCACAGCAATACAATGAAGTCATGCCACCTCTTTTTTACCCTGAAAGAAAAAGTAGTGGTGCACCCAAGGTAAACTAACACACCTCAATACTCAAGGTGTCACCACACTCAGAGACCTGTAAGTACTTTGGAACACAAAACAAAAAAATGTTGTTACCTTGGGACTCACAATACTTTACAAAATCGACATGTTTTGAATGTGGCAATTCGCCATCTCGTGAAAAGAACCCTCATGTGCCTGCATGAAATATGTTGCACAAGGCAGTGCACACAAAAGTACATTTACACTGTCATTGAAGAAGCTGGCACCTTTTCTAAGAAGCCACAGTTAGAAATAAATGGTGTTGCAGAAAGTACATATACATGGGCCCACGGAGGTCTTGATGTCTTGAGACTCGTTAGTTTGTATCACCAACAACAAAGGAGTCTCACAAAATCAAGACCACTGTGGGAACATGTATATGGAGAATCTGCAACACCATTTAATTCTAACAGTGGCTTCTTAGAAAAGGTGCCAGCGTGTTCCATGAAAGTGGAAATGCCGTTTGGTGTGCACTTCCTTGGTAGACTTATTTCATGCAGGCACATCAGTGTTCTTAACACAAATCATCCAATTTCCACATTTAAAACATGAAGAACTGTTGACAAGTGCTGTGAGTGCCAAGGTACAATTTATTTAGAGTAACAACTTGAATTATGTCAGTTGTCACATGGCTATCCGTCACCTAATTACACAGTTGGCTACACATATGACCTACTGCCTGGAGTGGCACACATGTCCACACCCAGGACAATACATAAGCTAATGGGCCTGCAATGGGATTGTAAAAAAGCCTAGTTGTACTGTGGAGACACCCTCATGGCAAGCCAGAATGTACACACAGATGTCAGCACACAAAGTCCAAACTGCGTTGCATCTGAACCACACACAGGTGCACAAAATGTATGCGCACGATACATGTTTGTAATAAACTGACACAGGCTGCAAAGCACGAACATTAAGCACTGACCACCATCACAGGGGCACTGCACGATGATTTTCTGTACAGCCAATTCTCACACACAAGTCAGACCTGACAATGAAAAATCAGGGTTGCACATGTATGCCTCTCCCGCACCCCCCCCCATACCTGAGTCAATGTGATTGATACAGATCAAGAAGTGACACCTCTTGTTCAGGGCTACAATAACTGTGCTTGAACAATTGCTTCATATACACAAAATCACCTCGTGGGGCTGGCAACACATATTTGTGACAAACAACCATCAACAGATTGTTGTGAATAGCCACACAGTCACTGCCCAGTGTGAGTATGCACTAGCAAAATGGTGTATCCCTGTTCAGTGGACACATGTAGCACACATTTGAAAAATACAAACTAGGCCAGGGAACAATGCCACAGAGGCAGACCTATGCTGAACTCACAGTGAATGTGCACAGTGTTGGATGACGCACATGATTAGAAGGCCAGGGTGTCTCAGGGGACTGTAGTGGGCACACTGCTCCATGGTCCTGGAATGAGCTTACTGTACCATGTTCAACCGTCATGGCACTATGCATATCTCCCACCCATGCACATCATGTCTGAGGCCACAACATTGGTCATGCATGCTGGAAGGGTGTTCTGTTGAAACATAAAACTCCTATGTTGAGAATCATCATCAGTGACAACAAATATGGACCCCCAACATAGTGAACAGGTCATGGCACAGGCAAGGTACCAACACAAGTCACAGACCACCCTCCCACATGATGCAGAAAGCTATGTGCACTTAGATTTACTGGCACCCTAGATGACCATGTGCAAATGTGATTACACACAGACCAGGGGACACATGTCAAGGAGGGGAAGGGGTGAAAAAGAGCACCAGGTGACATTGGGGAACAGAAAATGCACTGCACATTTAAACTCTGGGAGTGTATTCAGGCTACAGAGCACTTCCAAAAGCTGGCAACACATAACACGACCAAAAGCCATGTACCTACCCCCTCCTTGCTGCAGTCTCTCCTGTAACTGCCTATCGAGGTCAGGGAAGACCACCACCAGGACACGTCTCATGTGGGGGGTCAGGCATCAACGGCCGCCATGGGGGCGAGGACTGTCGAGTCCCAGCTGGACCCGGGCGATCCGCCGGGTCCAGCACCGGATGCCCTGCCACCTCTTGCGGACCTGTGGCAGCTGCCGACTACGCTCCCCCGCAGTTCTCACGGCCCTGACGACGTTCCAGATCACCCCCTTCTCGTAGGCAGTTACCTGTCAGGATGACAAAGTGACACAACATCAATACACCTGCGCCATGTCCCAGAGACACACATTAGAACATCTTTGAAATGTTGAACAGGGCATAGGATGCTGACAGGAATTGGCTCATTCACAATAAGAAATTGGCCTGTGTGCAAGCCCCAATGCACTACATGGCATTGAAAGTCAACAGGTGGCATGAGGGGTGCGACACACTCACTGATCATGCCACACACTGTGCAGCACATGCAACAGCAGGCTGATGGCCAGCACATGCCAAGCAGTCACATGTACGCACTAGTAGTACACGTACGTGTACTACTAGTGCGTACACGTAAAGGGTCGTGTACTACTATTAGTGCGTACACGTAAAGGGTCGTGTACGCACTAGTAGTACACGTACGTGTACTACTAGTGCGTAACCGTAAAGGGATCGCACTAGTAGTACATGTACGTGTACTACTAGTGCATACACGTACGTGTACTACTAGTGCGTACACGTAAAGGGATCACACTAGTAGTACACGTACTTGTACGCACTAGTAGTACACGTACGTATACTACTAGTGCGTACACGTATGTGTACTACTAGTGTGTACCCGTAAAGGGATCGCACTAGTAGTACACCTACGTGTACTACTAGTGCGTACACGTACGTGTACTACTAGTGCGTACACGTACGGGTACGCATTTCACATGCTTACAATGGGAATACAGGCGTACACATGCCAGGAATGGAGGGCTACGAGTCGCACAAGGATGTCCAGCAAGTACTTGTCATTGCATACTTTCATGTGCAGGACCTAGGTGTGTTAGCCAGTGATATTGCACAGATCATCTCATCTAGTTGCACAATTGATGTGTGATGACCTGTGGACACATGTCATGTGTGATGGGGCACTATGTGGCACACATCACCTTGACACTTGCCACATGTGTGTCTGTAGTCCAACTGCGTCATGCACAGCAGCAGTGGAATGGCACAGTCATCAACACCCGCACCTGTCTCCTGATGCCAGGGACAGGGACACTCTATCAACTGCCATTTCACGATCAGCGTGCCCCTTTGTGACTATGTCAGGTGTGTGTCATGTGTTCCCATGAGCTTGATGTCAGTGTCCCGTCAACTGTATCTGGTGCTGGTGCATTCAACAGGGGTCTGTGTGGAGATGGGCAAGGAACACATCTACGCACACCATGCCACATGTGGATTCCCACGGCTGTAGGGTCTGTGTGCATCGGACATCATATTTTCCCAGTCATACATGTGTACGTTGTCTCAATGGCTGTGTCTTTTTGTTGTCACGTGTACCCCTTCATCGCACTGTGTTTGATATTTACATTTGACATTCCATGTGACCTGTGCCTGTGCCTTGCAGTCAGTTGTCTGGATGAGATGACATCCTTCCAATGCAGCTATGTGGTTGTGTGTCACTCCGGTGATATCTGTGGCTCTTCACTCAGACTGGCCCCCAAATCATTTCAGGGCATGTCATGTAGACTTGACAATCAACAGGTGTATCTGGCTTTTTGTAGGAGTGCATATGTGTCCTGTATGTATTGCACACACCCAACTCCATAGTTACCTGATGAGTATTAGCAGTGTAGCATGTGCTATGTTCATTGACATTGATATTGGCAGACTCTCAATCTTCATTCTAACAAACAATCTCTTGGAGGGCACAGCCTGTCCCAAGAACAATGCCAGACTTGGGTTACATGAGGGAACGTGCCTGCATCCGCTGTTACAGATTCACTCGCCAGTTGATTGAGGACTTGACAAACAAGCTGGCACCACACCTCCAACCGCAACACAGGTATCCTACTGCGCTGACCCCCAAGATGAAGGTGATGGCAGCCCTACATTTTTTATCCACAGGTACGTTTCAATTGACCATAGCTGATGTGGGTGGGATGTCACAGACAATGTTCAGCCGTGTCCTGAGTGATGTTTTAGCAGCCATGTTGGAGCACCTTGATGAATTCATCAAATTTCCTACTCCTGAGGAATTGACAGATGCCAAGGGAGATTTCTATGCCCTGGGAGGGATGCCCCATGTAATTGGGTCCATTAATGGTACACATGTGGCTTTGGTACCACCACAGGCACTGGAACAAGCCTTTCGCAATAGAAAACATTACCACTCGATAAATGCCCTTGTGGTGTGTCTTGCTAACATGCTGATTTCCCATGTCTGTGCACGTTTTCTAGGATCAGCACACGATGCCTACATCATGAGGCATAGCAGGGTGCCACAAATGATGCTGCGGCTGCACAACGAATGAGCATGTCTTGTTGGTGGGTATACTCTGTTTGTCCTGTGTGTTTTTGGTATCTTTGGCTCTTACGGCATCTCCTGACCCACTTATTTACATGATGTTTCCATGTAGGGGACTCTGGCTATCCCAACATGCCATGACTGATGACACCTCTCCGCAACCCAAGAACAGATGCAGATCACCGGTACAACAATGCACACGGGCAGACCTGGCGAGGGATTGAGAGGACGTTTGGACTCCTGAAGAGCCGATTCCGGTGCTTGGACAAGACAGGCGGGTCCCTCCCTTATGCCCTGGAGAAGGTGTGCCAAATCTTCTTCGTGTGCTGTATGCTGCACAACATGGCAGTTGAGAAGGCAGTGCCACTCATCCTTGATCCGGATGAGCAGGAACATCCACCCGTGGAGGATCAAGGGCTTGGTCACAAGGCTAGTGATGAGGAGGAGGAGGATGACATCCGAAGTCAGCTCATACGCAACTTCTTCTCCTAATGGTGAGTCCCTGCGTATGAGTGTGCAAGCTTGTAGCATTGAGTGGCATGTGTTGCAATGTGTGTGTCCAGCTGACTGAATGTAAAGTGACTTTGATGTGTGTTCTGATGTGTCACTCGAGTGATGATGTCATGCCACACAGTTTTGCGGAGAGACTTTCTTTGAAATTTACATGTGTCCAACATTGTTCATGTTTTGTAAATGTCCATGTGTGTGGCGAGAATTGTTTTAGGTGACTTCTTGTGTGTCTGTCATTCCCAGGTTTTTGCGCCTGTTGTCTGCTCGTGTCATCATTGTCCTCCTGCTATTCCTCATGAGGATTGCAACGTGTGCTGACTCAGCGTTCCATGCACGGACATGTGGAAATGTCAGTTTGGTTAATGATTGCAGCAAGGCTTTTTGGTGTTGGTACGGGTTGGGAATGTGTGTGCCTGCTTCTGTGCATGTTGTGGTACCATGCATACATGTCTACTCACCATGGAGCATATAACATGTAGCATCACTCCCATGACATGATAGTCACCCTTCTTGACAGTCATCTGTAGTGGAGTGTGGCGTCTGATGAAGGCATCAATGTGTGTAAACTTTGCCTCTGAAACATTGCGGATGCTACAGGTGGACATTGTGTGGGACATCGCAACAACAGGCCCTATGGGGAATTGCAGCCTCTCCGTGTGCAGTAAGATGTGTTTGGCTCATCCCCTTAACTTGTGTGCCAGTTCATTGGGATTTACATCCTCCGTGTTGTGAAGGGGGGGTCCAGCATATGTCCCACATGTTCTGTCAACTGACCTGTGAGTCTGTTCATATGGATGCATTTCCCTTTGTGTGTGTATGTGGAATAAAGGTGATCAGCACAATCCAAAGTGCCTCATCTCTGTCACTGCAGATCTCTTGCCACTTTGCATGCGTCATCTATGGCATAATAGTCAAAGATTGAGCATATGTGTGTATGTGTACTTCGGCAACATGCATGCAGTTCTTCATGGCTAATAATATCTATTGTGCATGAAGTACCTGGTTGTGTATGTATTTGTGCAGCTTGCTCCCCACAACAGGACGTGAACGCCTGCTGATGGTGTGTCTCCTGTGCGCAGCTCCGCATTTGTTGCCTGATCCTGTATCCGTCCGTTTTGGTGATTGTTCATACATTTTCCCGGAGTGAGCCATGAGTAACCTGACACTCCTTCCTTTACATACACCTGTTGCACTGTGCCTTCCTGACCTCCTTGTCTTTGTGTGCTACTTTTTGCTGAATTACTCACCCCTTCCGCCTGCTGCTGCCTCACCTGCGGCACCGCCCCACCGAGTGCCCTGATTCTGCAACCCACACGCCTCCAAAATGCTCAGCCCTTCCCCCTCAACCCATTCTAAATGCAGCCAGCAGCTTTTCTGTGCCACTGTTGCACCAACGCCGTGACAAAGGCAGGACCGTCTGCGCATGCAACGTGCACAGTGCACGACCCTCTGGTCTTTGCATGACCCACGTCACACAACAGGCACATGCTGCAACCACCCTCCAAGCAATGTCCTCCAGACAATCATCCGCCTGCTATCAGGCAACCCCTAAGCGCACACACGACACCTTCGCATGCTGAGTGTGCAACTTCAACTGCCTACACAGCGCTGCCCAGCCTACCAGACCCTGTCAGAACAACCAGGTCATGTGCCTCCTACTCCACACCCGCTCCATCCACCAGCACGCCATTGGACTCTGTTACCTCCTCAAAACAACAGCCCCACACATCACCTTCATGACAGTAACCTGGACAAAAGCATCCTCAGCACACGACTTCTTCATTGCCATCTCAGACGGATCCAAGATCACCCGCAGGGACAGCAACAACAATCCCGGAGGATGAATTGCAAGTTATTCACAAGTACACCCTCATAGTCACAAATCCGGTTTTGCAGCAACTCCCTGGCAACCCTCAGAGTAAAACTCATCTATAGATCTCCAGGCCTACATCCACAATTCCGCTAAGCCATCAACACCTACATCTGCACGCACGCCCTCACCTCCACAGGCTACATGTGGCTGGGTGCCAGTAACTTCTTGCTGGAGGAGAACCACACCACCATCCATCATTGGTTCATCAACATTTGAATCCACGTCTCCGACAATCAACACACTGCCCCACACCCCGCTACCGATACCCCAAAGATGCTTGATGTAAGTCACCACAGACAAGCTGTGTGGGACACTCGAAACAACACCACCGCCACACCCTGCAACCTCACGCACTGGATCAGCAACTGATCCAACAATCTTGCCACATTGACGGACTTTCCTGTGACGCACAACAACAGTTAAGGCACCTGGGACAAGGCAGACCTACTGGACTCCTACAGACCTAGCCGGACTCTTATGCAAACCTTGCAACACAAAGAGCCCTCATTTACCTTACAGCCCTGGAACACACCACACACAGACATCACCATATCATCAGCAAGGACAAGTGGAGATCCTTCAGATAGTACCGAGACACCTAAACACACGACATCAAGGAGCACATCAGAATTGTGAGTGAACTGACAGCATATCTCCATCCAAGACACCCCACCCTTGCAAGGCAGATCACATCACTTGCAACTTTGTACCACTGCAAGCTCATGGCCTTACACAACAGCCTTGGCACACAGAGGCAGACAGCACTATTATCCGCAGGACAAACACCCTTCAGGTTCTGGACTCCCGTCAGCAGCAAGTACACAACCTAGATCATGTGCACCATCCACTCTGGCTCTCCATCAGGCCCCTTCTCACACAACATCTCAACCACATCATTCCCCATCCTTGAAGCCCACGTCCAGCGTGTCATGAATGTCTCCTTTGAGTTTGCCACATTCCATGGGTGCTGGAGGCATGCAGAGACCCAGGCCCTTCTTAAACAACGGACAGCAGTACCGCAGGATCTCCTGGAACATCACTCTGCTTCCCTACCCAGCAAATGTCATCACGAAGACACTCAACAAGCAAATGCAAAATTTCCTCCACGCAACCAGCTCCAGGCACCCGGCACCTGACCATCTTCCACAGTAATCACACCACTGCAACCGTCATCATTGCCACCACCAACGACAACTTTACTCTGCTCAACAATGGTGAGGCCACCCCCCTTGACCTCTCAACGGCATTCTACACCATGTGCTAACACACTGTCAGCTCACACATCTCCTACACTGGTATCCAGAGGAGGGCCCAGGATTAAATCAGAAAGTAGCTCACCAGCAAGGCCCAGGGAGTCGGCCTCCACCCTGCAGCATGTAGTACACTGGGGTCATCTGGCACATGCCCCAGGGCTCTTCTCTCAGCGTGACGATCTTCAATATCTACATGACCCCCCTCTCCACCATCACATGCGCACACAACCTCATCATCATCTCGTATGCCATTGACACCCAGCTGCTCCTCAAACTCACAAAAGACCCAGCCATTGCCAGATCCAACCTTCAAGAAGGCATGAGATCCGTGGAGGAATGGCTGAACATCAGCAACCTGAGGCTGGACTTGGGCAGGACTGAGGTCATCATCTGAGGATTGTCCCCTTACGGCTGGGTCAACTCCTTGTGTCCCACCGGTCTGGGCACCGCACCAGCACCCAGTGGCCACGCACGCAAGCTGGTGTTCATCATGGACCCATCGCTCACAATTACCATGCAACTCCCCACCATCTGTACCTCATGCTGCAACACCCTCCACATGCTGCAAATGGTCCACAGATAGATCCACTACAAGGCAAGACAGACCGTCCCACAGGTCCACGACACCAGCCGGCTCAACTACAGCACCAACCTCTAAAGAGAACACCTGCAAAACTGCAGGGGAACTTGTCCACATCCAGGGTGCATCCGCACACCTCATCTTCAACATTCCCCGCCCCAGAAAAATTACCGTCCACGTGAGATAGCTACAATGGCTCACTGTCTGCTGCTGGATCACCTTCAGACTCCTCAACCACACTCAGGAGTCAGTCCACAACCCCAGACCCAAAACCGACCTTGGACGTCTGTCATCCAACACCCAGTTGGCCCAACTCCATGCAGCTCACCTTGCCCTGGCCACCATTCATCACATCCACATAAAAACTGCATGCAGGAGATAGTTCTCCCACCTCGCCAAACAGACCTGGGACTCCCTCCCCGGGCACATCAACATGACCCATGACCTCTACACCTTCATGATGCTCTTCCAAATTGGTCTGTCTGAGCAGTATTGCAAGCCACCCCCTCAGCAGCTTGAGGCCATCACGGGTGACCATGTCTGTATTTGGTGATACATTGTGATTCATGTGTGTCCTCGACCGGACTCAGATCCAAGTGTATGGATGGCTGGAGTTAGTTCCACACTCAGGCATACTTTGAGATATCCCCACACGTATGTTGTGGACTCATGCTAAATGACTGCAACATCACATTTCAAGTATTAATTTTTTAATTATAGCTCTGGGGCGTGATTTGTGCACAGAAGAAGGTGCAATGCAGGTACCATAGAATCCAAAGTTCACAGGGGGAGATGGGATCCTTGCCATTTGAAGTCATCAGAGTCCAGACCACAGTGTTTGGCATCATTGGTCAGACTGTGACCAGCAGGTCCATGTGGCAGATGATGTCAGTCAATGAGGTGATGCTGTCGCACATGAAGGCCAGGTGCCAGGCCAGGTGACCTGGGGGATGTGGATGGGCCACTGCCTCTCACGGTCTTTTCCGTGGACGACCCACCTTCCTCGGGGGACCCTCAGATGCAGGCCTTGACGATGCTTGGGATGCTCCATCGGACGAATCCTCCTCCTCCTCCCTCCCTGTGGCTGGTGGTGGTCTGCGCCTGGTGGCACAGGGAGGGTTGCCCATGTTGTCGGCGACCCAATGGAGTGAATGGCTTATGTCCCTTTGCACCGCCAGGAGCTCAACCAGTCTTGCCTCCATCCGTCCTTGGTGTTCTTGTTGACTGGTGTGTTGCTCGGCCTGCTGGTTCTTTTTTTTTTTTTTTTTTTTTTGAAACCGTTTATTGCAATCTCAAATAGTTACAAGTATGGGCCTACAACCGTCTGGCCGGCCGCTAGAGTGGCAGTAGCATATGACATACATACAGAAAAATCTCTTGGCGGTGCAAAAAGGGTAAATCAGGAGATATCAGTAGTGCAGGCCACATAACTCCAAACCAACAATACGGTTTCCTTTTATCAAAACACAACAACACAAAAACAACCACACCCGCAAGGCAACCCGCAATCCCAAGTGACAGCACGCGCTCCTTAAGTGGGGGACCCCAACCAATCGCCAAACTCTGAAGAGGGGAATGAGAACAGATCAGGGACTGGGGAACCACGTGCCCATGGTTGGGGGAGGGGGTCGGCTAGGGGGACGGAGCTGGTGAGGCAGCCGGCAGCAGCGGCGGCTCGCAAATACCCCCGCGATAGGCGTTCCAGGGGCCCCAGATTTTCACCCACGCCCCAGGCTTACCCCTCGCAACATACACCACCTTTTCACGAAACATACACCAATCCATGTGTTCTTTCCAGGCCGACACCGCCGGAGGCCTCTGGGATCCCCACAATTGAGCAATGTCACGCTTAGCTATCATGTATCCCAGAGTCACCCACCGCGTCTGCGGAACCGAGTAGTCAGTTGGCTCCCACACATTCAGCAAGCATCTCCTCGCTTCAGGCAACAGCACGACACGCGTAACCACTCGCAGGACCTCGTGCACACCACGCCAGAATCGCTCCACCTTTGGGCATTCCCACAGAATATGCAAGAAAGTTGCCAAAGCACCACAGCCACGCTTACACAGTCCATCCTCAGCAAAGCCCATACGTAGAAGCCTTGGCCCCGTCACGTAAACCCGGTGGAGGATCTTAAGCTGGACGAAGCGAAGGCGAGCCGGGATGGCCACCTCCTTCGGAGAGGCCACCGCGGACATCCAGTCCTCGTCGTCCAACTCCAGCCGGCCTGCTGGTTCTTGATCTCTGTGAGGGTCACCACTACCTGGCTGAACTCCCTGGTGTCACGCCGGTATGCATCCATGATGTTGTGTATGTGTGACATACTGGTCCCTTCAGCTGGCTGGTCAGGTTCTCGCCTCCGCCTGCCTCCACTCCCACCACCCCTGCCCACATGTGCCTGGCCTGCCGTTGTGGGCACATCGGGTCAACGGGACCCCTGGGATGGCAGTGGCGGTGTTATCTGCCTCCTCCTGGGTGCCCGCCGCACCTTGTCCCTCCTGGTCAGACTGGCTCAGTTGTTCACTGCGGGCAGGGCTCCTCGGTGTCTCCTGGGATGTGGCAGGAATGGGGCAGGTTCTGCTGGGTGCTTGGACACCAGAGGGTCCAGGTCGGTCGGGGTAATCTGCGGAGTGTTGAGAGGTGTCGCTGGCGGTGGGATCAGGTTCCTCCCGAGCCTGGGACTGTGATTCTTCCCCCCCATTGTTGGGGGGAGATTCATCACGTTGCCCTGTGTGTGAGAGACAGACAATGTTAATGCTGTTTCATGCAACATCCATGTTTCATACACATTCAAGTTGGCACTGTTCCTCCAGGTAGTTGTATGTGCCTAGCATTCTCCTCAATGTTCATTTGTGGATGGGTATGTTGCAGGGGACAGATTGATATGTTCTCCTGAGTCTTTGACATGTCGATTTGTGGCTTGGATGCTTCTTCGGCTATGTATTGGTCTTGTTGTGTTGCATGTCCATTGTGACAGTGGGTATATCCATTGCCTGTCCTGGGGGTGTCTGCTTGCGTAAGGGGTGTGTGTGACAGGGCCTGCTGGTGGGTGTAGTGTGATTTGGCACTGAGGCTACCAGGTGATGTAGCTGTCCCCCCATGGAGCATGCTGCCATGAGAGTGAATGTGAATTCCTGTTCTAGATATCTTGCCTTGTTGTCTTGGTGTTTGTGTTTGCACTGGTCACAGGAGGGCCTTGTGCTGCCTACACCAGGGCCAAGTGTGAGCTATCTTGTCAGTACTTTCCCAATCCCTGTGCATTGCGCATGGTGCATGGGTATGTAGCTGGGCCATATGGGATGAGGGCAATTGTGTCTGATTTGGAATTCCAAAAAGCGTTTTGTGCCACCCACCCTCCCAGCATACCAGACATCCATTCTTGGGTCGGTGATTCGTGTAGCATGGGACATAACATGGCCTTGCTTTCTCAATGGGGCATACACATGTTATTGGCATTAGCGTTGTTTTTGACTGTGGTTCTGGCCAGTGAGGGCTTGGGGGTAGTTGCGTGCATTTGGTGTAGTTGGGGTGTGGATACCATTACCCCCATGTGACATAAGTTGTGTGTGCACTCACCAGGCTCTGGAACTCCTTGAAGTCCATGTACTCCCACCGACGGAAGCATGGTCATCACCTTCTCCTCCCAGGGATGGTAATGTACTGGTCTGCGGGGCGCACCACCTCCAGTGATGTTGCTCTGGGCGTAGTCGTCATTCATTTTTCTCTTGACCGCCCTCCACAGATCGTACCACCTGACTTGGCATTCGGTCCTGGTCCTTCTGATGGGTGCAACAGCATTCACCCTATCGACGATCCTCTGCCACAGGCGTGATTTTTCGGCTATGCTGGTCTGTCTGACCAATGTTCCAAACAGCTGTGGCTCGACTCTGATGACTTAATTGACAAGGATCTCCAGCTCCTCCCTTGTGAACTTTGGATTCTTGTCTATGGGCATGGTGTGGGGTGAGGGTGTGGATGGTTGTGGGTGTGAGGGTCTGAATGTGACGGTGTGGGTCTGAATGTGAAGAGGGGGTATGTGTGAAGGAGGTTGTGTGAAGGTGTATATGTTAAGGTGGATGGGTGCAGTTGTTGGTGTGTGCTCTCTAGCTGCAGTGAGTCTGTTGCAAAGGCTCATGGTTTGTGTGTGTGGGCCCTTTTTATTGGTCCACTTGTGGGTGGGACTCAGTTTGAATTTTTGGTGGGTGTGTTATAAGGGGTGGTTGTGAGTTTGCCCCTCTGTTTGCCTGTTTGGATGTGGCCAGGTCAGTCCTTTCCATTTTTTGTGCAGTGTAGACGCATTTTGTGGTGTTGTGCGAGTCGAATAGACCCTCCTTGTGCTGTTTTCCAGTGTCCATGGTTCAGTACGGTACAAGGGTACGAGTCGTACAGGCACACACCCCCATGCGTTGTGATGTACGGTGCGCACACCGCCATTGCTTATGTACGGTGCGTACACCGCCATTGCTATGTAGGGTGCGTACACCGACATTGCTATGTATGGTGCGTACACCGACATTGCTATGTACGGTGCGTACATCACCATTGCTTATGTACAGTGCGTACACTGCCATTGCTTATGTACGGGGCATACACCGCCATTGCTAGGTACGGTGCGTACACCGACCTTGCTTATGTACAGTGCGTACACCGCCATTGCTAGGTACGGTGCGTACATCGACATTGCTTATGTACGGTGCGTACACCGCCATTGCTAGGTACGGTGCGTACACCGACCTTGCTTATGTACGGTGCGTACTCCGCCATTGCTATGTACGGTGCGTACACCGACCTTGCTTATGTACGGTGCGTACACCGCCATTGCTAGGTACGGTGCGTACACCGCCATTGCTTATGTACGGTGCGTACACCGACATTGCTAGGTACGGTGCGTACACCGACATTGCATATGTACAAGTCATTCCCCGTGTACGGGACGGACGTTTTCCGTACGAATCGGAAATCGGAAAGCCGGTCCGGATCGTACTAGTACGGTCGGACTGCATTTTTACGATTTGTACGGAAAAGTGTCCGGGTCCGTCTCGTACAACTTTTCCCGATCCGATTCGTATGGATCGGGCCGATCCGTATGTATTTTTCCCGTACGATTTGTACGGAAAAACATACCGATACGAGTCGTACGGAAAAAAAAAATACAGGATCGGAATCGGCCCCAAAGTGTCACCAGCAAAATTATAATTTTGTAAACAAGAAGTCCAGTACCTAGGACACAAATTAGACAAGCATTTGCAATGCAATAGGTCTCGCCTTTGCAAGAGTTTGAGCTATTAGCATTGTAAATGACAGTGCCTTTTATTTCTGTTTTACAAAAATCAAACTTAAATAAAAAGCATTGTCATTTACATTGCCAATAACTCAAAATCTTATAAATGCGAGACCTATTGCATTGCAAATGCTTGTTGAGGTTGTGGATTCTGTGTTAAGTGGTGCATTAATAGGATTGTAATCGTAGGTAAAATGTTTTTTTACCACTCAGTGGTCACAATAGAGGGGTGACAACCACCATCACAATTAATCTTATGCCATTGATTTATGATAGTAATTCATGGAATTGTTTATGCGTGTGGGAATGTATGTGTGCTTCTATGCGTGAGCAAGAATGCCTGTGCTTCTGTTGTCAGTGCATGCCTGCATATGCTAGAATGCCTGTGCTTCTGTTGTCAGTGCATGCCTGCATATGGTAGAATGCCTGTGCTTCTGTTGTCAGTGCATGCCTGCATATGCTAGAATGCCTGTGCTTCTGTTGTCAGTGCATGCCTGCATATGCTAGAATGGCTGTGCTTCTGTTGTCAGTGCATGCCTGCATATGCTAGAATGCCTGTGCTTCTGTTGTCAGTGCATGCCTGCATATGCTAGAATGCCTGTGCTTCTGTTGTCAGTGCATGCCTGCATATGCTAGAATGCCTGTGCTTCTGTTGTGAGTGCATGCCTGCATATGCTAGAATGCCTGTGCTTCTGTTGTGAGTGCATGCCTGCATATGCTAGAATGCCTGTGCTTCTGTTGTGAGTGCATGCCTGCCTATGCTAGAATGCCTGTGCTTCTGTTGTCAGTGCATGCCTGCATATGCTAGAATGCCTGTGCTTCTGTTGTCAGTGCATGCCTGCATATGCTAGAATGCCTGTGCTTCTGTTGTCAGTGCATGCCTGCATATGCTAGAATGCCTGTGCTTCTGTTGTCTTTGCATGCCTGCATATGCTAGAATGCCTGTGCTTCTGTTGTCAGTGCATGCCTGCATATGCTAGAATGCCTGTGCTTCTGTTGTCAGTGCATGCCTGCATATGCTAGAATGCCTGTGCTTCTGTTGTCAGTGCATGCCTGCATATGCTAGAATGCCTGTGCTTCTGTTGTCAGTGCATGCCTGCATATGCTAGAATGCCTGTGCTTCTGTTGTCAGTGCATGCCTGCATATGCTAGAATGCCTGTGCTTCTGTTGTCAGTGCATGCCTGCATATGCTAGAATGCCTGTGCTTCTGTTGTCAGTGCATGCCTGCATATGCTAGAATGCCTGTGCTTCTGTTGTCAGTGCATGCCTGCCTATGCTAGAATGCCTGTGCTTCTGTTGTCAGTGCATGCCTGCCTATGCTAGAATGCCTGTGCTTCTGTTGTCAGTGCATGCCTGCATATGCTAGAATGCCTGTGCTTCTGTTGTCAGTGCATGCCTGCATATGCTAGAATGCCTGTGCTTCTGTTGTCTTTGCATGCCTGCATATGCTAGAATGCCTGTGCTTCTGTTGTCAGTGCATGCCTGCATATGCTAGAATGCCAGTGCTTCTGTTGTCAGTGCATGCCTGCATATGCTAGAATGCCTGTGCTTCTGTTGTCAGTGCATGCCTGCATATGCTAGAATGCCTGTTCTTCTGTTGTCAGTGCATGCCTGCATATGCTAGAATGCCTGTGCTTCTGTTGTCAGTGCATGCCTGCCTATGCTAGAATGCCTGTGCTTCTGTTGTCAGTGCATGCCTGCCTATGCTAGAATGCCTGTGCTTCTGTTGTCAGTGCATGCCTGCCTATGCTAGAATGCCTGTGCTTCTGTTGTCGGTGCATGCCTGCATATGCTAGAATGCCTGTGCTTCTGTTGTCGGTGCATGCCTGCATATGCTAGTATGCCTGTGCTTCTGTTGTCGGTGCATGCCTGCCTATGCTAGAATGCCTGTGCTTCTGTTGTCAGTGCATGCCTGCATATGCTAGAATGCCTGTGCTTCTGTTGTCAGTGCATGCCTGCATATGCTAGAATGCCTGTACTTCTGTTGTCAGTGCATGCCTGCATATGCTAGAATGCCTGTGCTTCTGTTGTCAGTGCATGCCTGCATATGCTAGAATGCCTGTGCTTCTGTTGTCTTTGCATGCCTGCATATGCTAGAATGCCTGTGCTTCTGTTGTCTTTGCATGCCTGCATATGCTAGAATGCCTGTGCTTCTGTTGTCAGTGCATGCCTGCATATGCTAGAATGCCTGTGCTTCTGTTGTCAGTGCATGCCTGCATATGCTAGAATGCCTGTGCTTCTGTTGTCAGTGCATGCCTGCATATGCTAGAATGCCTGTGCTTCTGTTGTCAGTGCATGCCTGCATATGCTAGAATGCCTGTGCTTCTGTTGTCAGTGCATGCCTGCATATGCTAGAATGTCTGTGCTTCTGTTGTCAGTGCATGCCTGCATATGCTAGAATGCCTGTGCTTCTGTTGTCAGTGCATGCCTGCATATGCTAGAATGCCTGTGCTTCTGTTGTCAGTGCATGCCTGCATATGCTAGAATGCCTGTGCTTCTGTTGTCAGTGCATGCCTGCCTATGCTAGAATGCCTGTGCTAGGTCTCGTGGCACAATTTCAGGTCCCTTCACTGTCAGAGTGTCCTTCGAGTTTAATGGGTTAATCCTGAGACGAGAGTGTCTGAAAGCCTGGCCTGGTTTCTGGCGCAGAATGCCGCGAGTCACGTGGTATGGGTGACGTCATTAGTGTGAGTGTCCTATCCGTGCCGCTTGGAGTCTCCAGCTGGGGGCTGAGCTGCTCCCATCCTCGCGCCTCATGGGGTTCCGGGTACTTGTTCTTGAACATGGCTGTCTCCTGGGAGCCCTTAACACCGTGCGTCTTAGAAACACAACACTATCTCATTTGCCTACATGATTTTCTTTTAATTTTGGTATCGAATTATCTTTAATAGATCTATTTAGTTAACGTGTTGCAGTTAAGCTTTCAGAAAATGAGTGTGAATCACTTAAAATAAATTGAAATTTCATTCGAAAAAGAAAATAACTCCAAGTTCGAAGAGCAGGATGTGTGCGCTCATCACCCCTCCTTCCTTTCATTATAACTGTCTGCAGTGAGGAGCTGTGTGTAGCTGGGATATTGTGAATAATTGGGCCCTGGGGACATTCTGAAGGAAAAAAATGCCGCATCTCGCGGGAACGCCCTTTCCACTAACCTAGAAAGGCAACGTAAACATGTTAAACACAAGGTGATCTGCAGGGCCACGTCCATCGTACTCCTGCATTTTTCGAAGTTAGGTTGGTTGTAATTGCTGTGCTGGAGTCCTAGTTAATTGCAGACGATTTACTGGTGATTTGGAAATTGTCTGTTAGTTATACATATATATAAATTTGAAATCAGACTGTTCCATTCTATGATTTGTTTATTCCTAACCTAACACTACACGCTGCTGCATTGTCTTCTGATCCGGTGCTTGCAGGCCCTCGACTTAACGCGAATCCCCGAGCTCGGGTTGATATGTGAGCGCGGACTATAATAACAGTGTTCTGGTACTTGACGTGTGCTTTCATGATGAACACCCCCCACACTAAACTTTACATGGGAGTATTGCCATCATTCGTGTGATGCCTTAGTCTGCTTTTCAAATGCTAGAAAGTGTTAGCATTGTGAGTGAGCATGGAGTCGGCCCTAACTCGTATAAAAAGTAGTCTAGTCCGGTAATATTGAACCGCACCTGAATGTAGAAAGGTCCTTGGCGTAGTCTTAGCACACAGGGGTGTGCAGCGAGCCATTTCCAGCGGTCAGCCTCTTTGTAGTTTGGCCTCTGAGAGGCCCCGTAATGGAGAACCTGCCTGATGTCACTGCCTCTAATCGTAGGCACCTGAACCCATAAAGTCATCTCACTATGTGCTTGGGGGAATTCGATTATTTTGAAGATAGCTTTAAGAAATACCCGTTAACGCTGGACTCTGGGAGAGGTCGCTTGGAGCCAAAAAGGTCCAGATGACCAACCTTAAATGGACTTCTGTGTAAGAGAGGAAACAAGCATTGGCCGCGCGGCCGTGAAAGTAACGGCCGCGCGGCCGTGAAAGCGAAAGTAATAGCGATCGCGATCAAAGCGAAAGTGATCGCGATCGCTAGGACGGGACGGCATGCGAGTGATGCGCGCGCATCAGTGATTGCCGGCTGCGCGCGTGCACGCTCGCGTGCACTCAAGCTTTAGGCCACAGGCAGCACTTGAAAATTCCCAGATACAAAATGTCTCTCCGAGCCAGCGCAAGCGCTGGGGCTCAGCGAGACCTAAAAAAGGAGTCAAGAGGGTGACACCGGAACTAATTACTGTGATTAAACAAATGAGCCCGCCCACAACTCAGAAAGAAGTCCGAATGTTTTGGGAATGGTTGTATACTGTAGACAGTGGATCAGTAGTTTCTCACTGATTGCAAAACCTCTACAGAGGTTGACACGAAAAGATGTGAAAGATACGATTGTTTTGGATGATGAAAGTATGGAAGCTTTTACTAAATTGAGAAACGGTCTTTGTCGAGCACCTGCGTTCGGAATGCCAGATTATGCAAAGGATTTTGCATTGTACTGCTGTGAAAGAGATGGGTGTGCATTTTCAGTCTTAACTCAGAAACATGGAATGACACGACGTTCAGTAGCATATTTTTCTGCTACTTTGGATTCAGTGCCTGCAGCGTTGGTAGGCTGTCTGAAAGCAGTAGCTGCTACTTGTGTGAGTCTAGAACAGAGTGAAGCGATTGTGATGAGACATCCAGTCAAGGTATATGTGCTACATTCAGTTGAGATTCTTTTTACACGGACGAGGACACAGTACATGACCTATAGTCAGCTGACTAGGTACGAAAGAGTGTTTTTGGGTGCTGAAAATGTGACTGTAGTGAGGTGCACAACAGTTAATCCAGCAACCCTGTTGCCGAATTCATATTGTGAAGAGGTGAGGAAGCTGATCATAATTGTGTGGATGTGACAGAATTGTGTACAAAATCCAGGCCTGACATTGAGGACATTCCATTAGAAGAATCAGACTGTGAGATGTTTGTTGATGGGTCATGTTTGAGGAATGAGAAAGGTGAATTGTGTTCTACCTATGCTGTCTACACCATAGCGGGAGTTATAGAAGCATCCTGTCTAAAAGGGATAAATTCTGCCCAAATTGCTGAATTGATAGCACTGATTAGAGCATGCAAAATGTCCAAAAACCTGAGGGTAACAATATTTACGGATAGTCAATATGGTTTTGGGGTTGTCCACGATTTCGGGTAGCTATGGATGCAAAGGGGATTTCTGACTTCTTCAGGTTCCCCAATCAGGAACAGCAAAACTCTGAAAGATTTATTGGATGCTTTACAATTGCCCAAAAAGATTGCAGTGGTCAAATGTTCCGCACATAAGTCAGGAGATGACTATGTGACTAAGGGCAACAGATACGCAGATCCGGTAGCGTGTTTCTGTGCACGAAATATGATGGCCCTAAACAGAGGGATGGAAAGAGGAAATGCTAATTGCCATCTTATGTTCTCTTCTTCATTTGAAACTTGGGATGAAATTAGGCAGTTGCAGGAAGAGGCAAGTGATGAGGAAAAAGACATTTGGAAAAATTCAGGCTGCAGAAAGAGAGCAGAGGATGAAGTGTGGGTGTACATAGATGAAAGACCAGTCATGCTAGATTGTTTGCTTTCACAAAGGGCAAGGGTATACCATGAAATTGCACATGTAGGATGAGATGCAATGATTAGACTCTTCAAGCAGTCATGGTGTAATCCAAAGTTCAGGGTCATTGCAGAGAATCTATGCCAGAGGTGCGTCACCTGTCAGCAGCAAAATCCAGGCAGAAAGACAGTTGTTATTTGGGGACGAATTGAAAAAGGCAGCAAGACCATTCACCCGACTCCAATTGGATTTTGTAGAGCTTCCCTCATATAATGGACTAAAATATGTGTTGGAGGGATGGGCTTAAACAAAATCAAAGAGGCCTGATAAGATGCTCAACTTTGTCTACTTTTATTTAATGCCACATAAAACAACAAAAAAGATTGGATTGGGCAAGTGGCTTTCTCTTTCCTTGTAGATAGGCTAAAAAAGGGGAGGGGGTTTATAGTTCTTGATTCCTGATTTTCCCGATGTTTATACCTTCTTTCTTCTTCTTGCGTCACAGGTCTACTCTGCAGTATCGACGTCCCCAGGTGGCTCAAGAGTAAGTAAAAGGTACGGTGAGTATGGGGTTTCTTTCCTTAAAAAAAAAGAAAAGAAACAAAACGGGACAGGACAGCCTTCACCACACCCAGAGTGGATGTCCTAGTTGTGAAGTAGAGAGGATTAGGTAGATAGCTTCTGCCTGTTGTAGTATGTTTCAAATTAGGGACATCCTCAGACAGTAAGTATGCTACTCTCTTTCTTTTATACTTTCCCCTCTTCTTTTCCTCTTCCTTATCTTTTACAGGTAGCTAGGGCGGTTTAGTCACTTTTAAAACCTCGTGCTTTCTTCAGCTTTTTCTGTAACAGAGGCCCTTTTGGATTTCTAGAATCAAACAAACAAGACAAATTTCTTGTGGCCTCAAACATAATTTTGCTACAACTATGCCTCACTCAGTTATTGCGGTTGGGATGGGGGGATGAAGGAACCAAAGGAAAATAAACAAAATGCAAATACTATTCACATATATCGTTAATGGAGTTATCAGCCCCGCACGGTGAGATTTTTCAAAAACAAGAAAAGTGAGCCAACCCTTTGCGTTAGTGTACTGCTTTTGTGTTCCCCTTTGGACACCCACCGCAGTTTTCCTGGCTTTCCTGGGGCATCCACCAGTCCTCTGTCCATACGTCAGGAACTTCGTCCTCGGGATGTTGCTCCACAGGACCTAGTCTGGTCGTCTCTGCCTCTTCGGAATCCGGTCCCTCCTTTCCGGCCCCCGCAGTTCTGAACACCGTCTCTTTTAGTTGATCTTCCTACTTGCTGCCGCGTTCCCTTCTGGCTTTTTCCTCCTTCCGGTCTTCTAGTGCTTTCTGTGGGCATTCTCTTTTCAGCGGTGATTGGTCCTCTCGCTGGGCGTGACCCTCAGCAGCCTGTTCGGGAAAGGTGTAAGGGTTAACCTCCAGGTGTCCGCATTCCGGCATCCCTGACACCATGGCGTCTGACCAGGCGGCGCCCAGTTAGCCCCGGAAACGGGTCCCCGTCCCTCCCTCACAATATGTTTTGGTTGTTGTCTGCTTGTTCTCTCGCTAGGTGGAAGCCTATCTAACAAGAAGAAACGATAGTCTCAGAGTAGCCAAGTTACTTCTAAGAGAGCTGATCCCGAGATTCGGATTTCCAGTCACTTTAGAAACAGATAGAGGAACACATTTTAATAATGAGAATTCGGATGATTTGTGCAGCATTACAAATTGAGCAGAAGCTGCATTGTGCCCATGGACCTGAAGCATCTGGAGTGGTTGAGCAGATTAATGGCCCAATAAAATCTAGGTTAAGGAAAGGTGTGTGCATCCACAACACTACAATGGCCTGATGCATTACACCATGTATTGATGAGTCTTAGAAGCATTCCTTACAAAAAGACAGGATTGAGTCCTCATGAAGTTCTGATGGGAAGAAGAATGAGACAAGCAATTGTACCAGTGAACAAACTGATGAATATATCTGATGATCTAGTGCTTGATTATTGCAGAGGATTGGCTGATCTGTGGCATTCTGTGTCTCACCAGGTTGGAGAAAATGCCACTACAACACAGCTGAATCAAGCTCATGATCTGAGTCCTGGAGAGTGGGTTCTCGTGAAGAAAACCGTAAGGAAATCGTGTTTAGAACCCAGGTGAAATGGACCTTACCAAATAATTCTGGTGACAACGACAGCAGTGAAGTGTGGTGGTTTGCCAAATTGGATTAATTCGAGCCACACCAGATGAGCCCCAAGTCCGCTTGAAAGAATAAGAAGAGCAACAACTGGTAAACCAAAGACAAAAACCAGAGGTTGAAGTGTGTGAAGCTGAAGAATCTAAAATGACAGATTCTGAAGAGCAAACAGATGATGAACAGCCAAGCACAAGTCAAGTAGAATGGGCACCAGCTACTGGGTCTCATGAGACTGCTGTTGAACAGGAAGAAAGGGAAATTACTGTTGAATCAGAGGAAAGGGAAATTACTGTTGAACCAGAAGAAAGGAAAATTACAGTTGAACAAGAAGAAAGGAAGATTACTGAGAAGCAGAACAAATAAGAAAAGCGACAAGTAAAAAAACCTGTGAGTCAGAGAAGGAAGGTGAAGAAGCAGTTCAAGCTAAAGGAGCAAGGAAAGGTGACAATTGGCCAAGTGGAGGGAAAAGACTGAAATACACTCTTGTGAAGAGAAAGTCAAAGAAAAGACCAGAGCAAATTAATGAGGTCTCAAGTCAAACAGAACAGGAAGAGTCAGGAGAAGATTCAGTACGAAAAACAAAGAGTAAGAATTCCAAGAAAGAAATACACAGCAGCAGCATGGACGTACGTAATTTTGGAACAAACTGAGAGCACAGATCCAAGTAAAGAAAAAGACAGCACTGACACTGAGCAAATTGATGAAAGCATATTGAAGCCACCTTATAGGAACTGTGGAAAACAAATCTAAGAATACAACATTGTTAGTCAAAATGAATTGAAAGACTCAGAAGACTTGAAGAAAGAAATAAAATAAATAAAAGAAAGGGGTAAAGAAAAAAGCTTTGAAGTGTGGGATTACACTATTTTGTCAGAAATTTGTGAGTAAAGTTAGAGTTTTATAGATTCAGAATACTTATATTTTTTGGTAGAATGCAAAATGGCCGAAACAACAGTGACTGAACATCCGAAATGTAGCCTAAAAAGTAGATGTATTAAAGGTTGCTTATGTAGTGTCTTTCTATTAACATTAATGTGGATGTTATGAACTGTGCCTATTCTAATGGTAACTAATAGCGGAAACAACACTAATGATGCAACAAGTGGAAGATTGAGTGATGTTACTAAAGAAACCCCTAATACTAATATAGAACAAATAGACAGAAGTATTTATCATCATGATAAATCAATTAGTTATTTCTCGTTAAATGTGTTTACTAAATTGTTTTATGAATATATTGATACAATGAATATGAGTGATTGTTATGTGTGCATGTGATTACCTTTGTCTGTTTCAGTGGAGGTGACTTTCCATCACCTACCTTTAACCTATGGTGTGTCGTGCAGTATTTTGACCAGTCTGTTTTTTTGTGATGGGGAAGCTGGGGTATCATTATTCCAATATAGATTTTGTATTTTCAGAAATAGCTATTTTAAAAGAGTCAAACAAGGTTTTGAGTAGTAGAAATGCATGTTATATGGGAGAATTCTTCCATATTACCAAGACAATAGATATAGAATATGCTTACAAACATAATCTAACATGTAGTTTGCGGGTTGAAGAAAAGGTGTTCATAGATACGGTAGAAGGAAGACAAGAAAGTTTCCAAAGAAAAGCTGCTGAACAGAAGTCACAGGTACCACCATGGGCTTTTAGAGAGGGAAATTATGAGAAAGGCAAGACATACGCTGCAATGTCCCTGCACTGGTATCAAAAAGGGGAAATCTGTTTGCTTAGACTAAAAACTAACTATAACAATAATTTAATTGGTACTAGTGAGTGTGAGCATACTTTTCAAATTACTGGAGGGTGGGGGTTAAAGGGTGAAACTGATCCTGTTTTCCCAGGAGTCTATTATGTGTGTGGTAAGAAAACCTACTAAAGGTTGCCTGCACATTGGTATGGTAGTTGTTATTTTGCAATTGTTTTCCCAAAGGTCTACCATATAGATAGAAATAATAACTGAATCAATGAAATAAAACAAGGACTAACACGTAATAAGAGAGCGAGTTTCTCAGAAATAATAGGTGACATCTTTGGTGCACTGATACTGTCAGTTGGAGTGGTTGATAATTCACATAAAATACAAAAATTGTCCACAGTGGTTGATCGTTTATCAACAGATACTGCTGGTGGGTTCTTGATGATTGATACCGAAATGGTTGCAATCAGATCAATGGTTTTACAAAATCTTGCCCTTGATATCTTATTGGCAAAAGAGGGTGGAGTCTGTGGTAAGTTGAAAATTCAACACTGCTGCACTTATATCCCTGACAAAGGTAAAGGTATTGAGGGATATATTAAGAATATTATGAAATTACATGAAGATTTGACCCAAATGGAGGTTGACGGTATCTGGGAGAGATTTGGTAAGAGTTTCTCCTCTGTAAGTAAATGGTTTTCCACTTTTTCAAGTAGCTTATTAGGAAAAATTATAATGCCAATAATTTCAGTAGCTGTAGTAGCCTTATTAATAATGACAATATATTAATGTTGCAAGTGTAGATGTGGAAGAAAAGAGACAACAGAATCAAAGAACAAACGAAGAGCAAGAAAGAGAAAAAGAGATGAGATAGAACTAGAAGATATGAAAGGAGACTACTATGACATGATGAAAGATTTCGATGAAAAGATGATGAAAAGAAAAAAGAGTAATGAATTTTAGATAAAATAAAGTTGGCACTTGGTATGATGGGTATTTTGTGATGGCTCAAAAATACCATCAAAGGGGGGGATTGATGGAGCAGGGTTTTGCAAAAATTAAAACCTGCTCAAATCCACTGCCCCGTAATATTTACTAACAGTGTGCAGTAATGACTAATGTACAGATCACATGAATACGTGGGAAAACGCCTCGCGCATGTGTGCACTAATGTAAACTAATACATGAAAGAACTTGGCCACATTTAACATGGTGTTTCGAAAGAACCAAAAATAATGCATGACTAGGCCGCATTTCGCAGCTTGCATCTTGCTTTTGAAAAAACAATAATAAATAATGCTGCTTTTGCTTAAAGCTTTGCTAAGAAAATATATTAACATGGGATAGTGCAAAGGCGGGTGGTAAACAGTGAATATGTAATAATTAAATACCTATGTTTTATTTGTCATGGTGAGCCGAAATGGGCCTGCATTGTCCTAAAATTGACATAGTAGATGAGGGGATGGAGAAAAGCATGAATGATCTGACAAAAGACAGAAACGATGAGCGCTGCAGAGAAAAGATTAAAAGTCCAAGGTTGATCAGCGACAAAAAACATTGTTTGTCTGCCAAAAGAAGAGACTGACCGTGGACCCAAAGTCAGTGTATATACTTCTTCAAGGGACACAGCGGAAAGGGGAGTCATGAGACTGGTGAAAACAATACATATAGGGGTCAATTCCGATCCTGGAGAAACCGGGTACGAACCGTCGGTCGGAGCGTTTTCTCCGTCCGACTCGTACCCGGTAAAAACACCATACAAACATGCAAGTACGATTTGCACGGAAACTCCATTTCCGTACGAATCGTACAAAACACCGACCGACACAAAAACACATACAAATGTAATCCGGAACGGCGCGTACACGACATGCGGACGGAGTTAGGCAGCTTATTACGTACCAGCAAGTACGATTCGTGCCGACAGCACTCCGGACGGCCATATTATTACGGCACACAAAAAGTGCCGGTAAAGCGAAGCACGCCGTGAAGCGTGAGGAAAAGGGGGCCCGGTATGTGCCGGACACCCCCCCAGCCCCCCCGTATGTCCGTGACGTCCCCCCAGCCCCCCCGTATGTATGGTGCGGACCCCCACCCCACCCCCCCGTATGTACGGTGCGGACTCCCACCCCCGTATGTACGGTGCGGACCCCCACCCCCGTATGTATGGTGTGGACCTCCACCCCCGTATGTACGGTGCGGACCCCCACCCCCGTATGTACGGTGCGGACCCCCACCCCACCCCCCGTATGTACAGTGCAGACCCCCACCCCACTCCCGTATGTACGGTGCGGACCCCCACCCCATATGTATGGTGCGGACCCCCACCCCACTCCCCGTATGTACGGTGTGGACCCCCACCCCACCCCCATATGTACGGTGCGGACGCCCACCCCACCCCCGTATGTACGGCGTGGACCCCCACCCCACTCCCCGTATGTACGGTGCGGACCCCCACCCCCGTATGTACGGTGCGGACTCCCACCGCTGCGCGCTGGGGGTCTGCACCATACATACGGGGGGTGGGGTGGGGGTCCGCACCGTACATACGGGGGTGGGGGTCTGCACCGTACATACGGGGAGTGTGGTGGGGGTCCGCATCGTACATACGGGGGGTGGGTCCGCACCGTACATACGGAGGGGCTGGGGGGACATTGCGGACATACGGGGGGGCTGGGGGGACGTCACGGACATACGGGGGGCTGGGGGGACGTCGCGGACATACGGGGTTTTTCGGCGCGTATGCGGGCACATGTTTGGACGTCTCCATGGTTGCTGTGGAGGTCCGCTCCGCACGGTGTTTTTACCATACGGTTGTGGATTCGGACGGACGGGACGGATCGTACTTGCGTGTTCGGACGTCGGTTTGCCGAGTCGTACATAAAAACGTCCGGGGATGTGTCGGACACTTTTTCCGACCCGAGGACGTGTCGGGGTATATTCCCAATGCGATTCGTATGGTGTTTTTTACATACGAATCGTACTTGCCAGTTTGTACGGGACTTGTACGATTCGTACGTAAAAAAATCCGGATACGATTCGTACGGGGAATATTTCTCCAGGATCGGAATCGACCCCATAATATTGACAAATGTACTTGCATACACTAGTCAAAAATGATGTAATGAAAAACATCTAATGAATAAAAACTGTGGATTTATGAATGCTGTCATGGTGGTGTGATGAGCCACCGCTCGGACCAGCCAATGAGAAGTCGAATTCTGTAAAATGTTTCAACTATTGTGGGTTGGAAATGTAGGGTTTAGGGTATAACTGGGGTGCCTTTAGCAGTGTGGTTTTGAGCAGAAGGACAGGTGGTTGGCAGAGAGAGGTGCGCAGAGGGAGAAAGATAGATGGGAGACTGTCACTGGCCGTTGGTTTGCAGAGAGGCCTAGCTGATCCTGTCCCTGTCCTCTTCCTGTATCCTGAATCTTTGTTCCCTGACTCTATTTCAGGGGACCCAAACTACCTCCTTGGCCAGGGGGTGGTATTTCTCTGATCCTTTGGGTTAGTATATCTTCATGATTCGTACATTGCATTATCTTTTGCAAATGTATTTTTGGCTCTGAAACTTATGTTTCTTCACCTGTCCACTCCTTCATATGCATTTCAATCATTGATGAGGATGACACTGTTTGCATTTTGCATGATGTTTTTCTCTCCCTCTTTGTGAGATTTTCTTTGTTTGCCTTGTAACCTGTATGCAATGAGCATTAACTTTACACATTATTTTGCAATCAACTTTAAAACTCTTGCAGAGAGTCTGTGATTATTTAGCTAGTTAGATAGTACTATTATTACCATCAACTACTCAACTAATTGGTTCATCGACCAGAGGAAAGAGAGTTCAGTTATGTATTTAGAAAAGTTAGATATGAACCTGTAAAGGAAACAAATGATCATTGTCATTAAAACCTGACCCCCTGCGCATCAGGGAGATGGGCGAATGTGTATGGGCCATTTATGTGTGATGTTATTGAGTATTGATCCCTGTTATGTTATGTTATGTTATGTTATGTTATATGGATATTTCTTGAGCGCATGTTCACCAACGGTCTCTTGGCGCTATGAGTTGAATAGAGAGGGTTCAAAGCCGGAGCAATCTAGTTATGAGCTAAGGTAAAGAGCCAGGTTTTGAGCAATTTTATAAACCGTACATAATCTTCTTCAAGTCTCAGAGCAATTGGCAATGAGTTCCACAGTTTCGGGCCCAGCGTAGAGAACCGCGACCCTCCAGTGCATTTACGTCTGAATCTAGGTACAATCATATGATTCAGATGCATAGATATTAGGGTGCGCTGGGTGGCATACTTGCTGATTCTGGATGAGATAAAACTAGGACCAGTACCCTGAATGGCTTTAAAGAGGATACACCCAGTTGTAAACATAGTTCGTTGCTCCACCGGAAGCCAGTGGAGTTCTTTCAGCAGTGGTCTAATGTGGCATCGTCTATCCTTTTGATAGATAATTCTAGCTGCTTGTTTCTGAATCATCTGAAGACGGTGCTTCTGATGTTGCAGAAGGCCACGATACAGTGCATTTCCATAATCAATTTTGGAAAGAACCAAGGCAATAATGATTTGGATGCTAGCCTCTCTGCTGAAGAATCTTCTTATCTTGCGCAGCTTGCGAAGCTGAACAAAGCAGGCCGTGGTTACCGATCCAATTTGGGCGTTCATGGTGAGATCCAAGTCAATTTGTATCCCCAGACTCTTAATCATTGGCTTGGGGAGTAGTGCATCCCCGAGCTCCGGGAGCCAATGTGTAGGAGTCCAGGGCATGAGTTTATTTCTCTGAACAATTATTTCAGTTTTTTCGGAATTCAGTTTTAACTGATTATCATTCATCCAACTTTTGATGAACATCATCGCATTCCTAACGAATTCCTCTGATTCAGGTGACTCGTCAATCGTAAAAATTAGCTGCATGTCGTCAGCATAATTGTAGATCTTAATCCCCATCTGCCGGCGACTGTAAATGAGCGGACATATGTAAACATTAAAAAGAATTGGAGAGAGAGAGGAATCCTGCTGGACTCCACAACTCATGTCTATAGTGTTGAATTTAAGAGGTGCAAGCCACACTGATTGCTTGCGGCCCTCAAGAAAGGATTTAAACCAATCCAGGGCTAAGCCCCCCAGACAAGCAGCAGCTAAACGATCCAACAGTATATTGTGGTTGACGGTATCGAATGCCGCAGACAGGTCCAGGAATATAAGGGCCTGAGAACAATCCACATCTGCCTGGCCTTTAAGGTTGTCTGACCGACAGTATAACTGATTCCGTGGAGTGTGATGGACGTAAACCTGCCTGATGGGTGTCCAAAAAGGTTGAAGCCTCTAGGAAAGAGCTAAGGCATCTGGCTACATGGGTCTCCAATAGTTTGGCAGGAAAAGGGAGGAGAGATATAAGCCTATAATTCTCAAGCATATGAGGGTCCAGGCCTTGTTTTTTTGCAATGGAACAACCACTGCTACTTTAAAGTCTGAGGGAACCATACCTTGGGTAAGAGAAAGAATAAGGAGACGAAGGACAGTGTCAGGGTACGCCAAATAAATGGCTTTTAATATATGAAGAGGACATACCTCTTTAGGTAATCCTGATTTTACCTTACTTACTAGATTAATGAGCAGTTTCTTATCTAGGCCAGGAAAGGCTTTCAAAGAGGAAGAGTTTGGGGGGACAGAAAGGTCAGTAAGGCTACTGTGACTAGAGCCAATTGAGTCCTGGATTTTGTTTAATTTTTTTCCACGAAAAAGGAGTTCAGATCATTACAAAGTTTCCGTGTTGCTGTGATCGGCAGGGTCACACGTTCAGGAGTAGATGACTCCTTTACAATCTTAAAAATCTCCTTTGACCTATTGTCAGAGTTCAGAACCTTATTAGTGAAGAAAACTCTCTTAGCCTCTAGGATGGCGCTTTTATAGATAGTAAGGCTTGCGATATAGTGTGCTTTATCCTATGCTAGGTACGTTTTGCGCCATTTCCTTTCAGCTTGGCACACTTTGAGTTTAACATTTTTTGAAATCGGCAGTGAACCATTTGGATGCTTCATGTCGCCTTAGCTGGGAGGTTTTGAACTGTAAGGGGGCATGGATATCTATAGCAAGAGTGTGCCAGTTAGTAATCTCCCTCTCAAAACTGTCCAGGTGTAGCTGAGGAGTGGGCTGCTCATAAGTTAAACTTTCCAACAAGGATACCATGTCAATCCGATTCCAGTTTCTAAAAGTGCTTTTTTGTGGAGGTGACGGCTTATGCAATGACATATGCCTCACATTACAACTGATAATATAATGGTCTGACCATACACAAGGGTGGATGGATGGTCAGATTCTAGAGTATTAGATTGATGGACCACACTTGATCGAGTGTATGGCCTTTGATGTGCGTGGGGGAATGGATACGCTGGGTCAGACTTAAACTGGTTAGGGACTCCATTAACTCCACAGACAACTTTTCCCCCTTCTGCCTCATTGGCCCAATAATTCAGATCGCCTAGGATCAGAACTTTGTCATAATCTATGGTCATAGATGCAATGTAATTGGCTAAAGTTTTAGGGAAATCTGGCATCACTGTAGGGGGTCTATACAGAAGTACACAAACCAGTGTTTTGTTTGGAGAATCCAATTTGATCACGACAGTTTCAACGGAGGTGATTTCAATATGTGAAATAGCAATAAAAGGTAATTCTTTCTTAATAGCAACAGCCACCCCACGCCCTCTTTTTCCTGAGGACCTATTGGTGGGCAATAGGAAATAATTTTCAGGGAGGGCTGCTAGTATCTCAGGGAAGGACTCCTCTGTTAACAGTGGTCAGAAAATCAAAAAGTTCCAGTTGATGCTTAACAACAGAGCGTGTGTTTAGATGCTTAATGCTTAGGTCCTTATTAGGTTGATTTCCCTCAGATCTAGCCAGAGCTGTGTGGTCAGGTTTCTGCCCCCCTCCCTTTTGATTACTACAGTAGGATGTTGGGTGAGGGCAAAGGAGGTCTAGCACTGATAACTTCAAGAGAAGTTGCTGGTCAAGTACTTGCCTGTCTTGTGGTGCCAGATTTTTTAAGGTGGCCACTGAGTAGATGAATTTTTGATCATAACGGCATGCCCCTAGCCCCGTCCAGGCGAGGACAGTGGCGTCTAGTGCTCCGCCCCCTCCCAGGTGGTGGCTGGCGCTCCAATAGGTTCTGGGCAATACAAGGAGTTGTCAACCCAGCAAAGCACTCCCGCAGTCACAGAAACCCAACCAATTCCCAATTTACCAACGAGGTAATAGTACTTTTGTTATAGCTAGTGGAAATTCTTTTGCTTTAAAAAGCGGCGAAGGAAAAGTGAATTAAAAGCCTAAGCAGTATTCAGAACCACAGTGACAATGTAACAAAGTAACAAATTTTAAAATTGGATCAGTGCCTACCTGTTGATGGCTTCTGTGAGGTAAGCTTGTGGCTTGCCAGGTATGCAGGAGTTGTTCAGAGGTGCTAAAATTCTGGATGATTTTAAAGAGCGAATGTCCTGCATATAGGAGGATATTTCTTGCTTGTTTATGGCCTTTTTCCAGGCTGTGTAAGAAATAGTGTCCGATTTTAAGGCTGCACCTGCAATTTGTAAGGAGGTGATTGCTTTGGACAAGGGTTCCCAGGACTCTCAAATCTCTTTTTCAGACGGGCTTTGAGAGAGTTGGCTGGAGCTCTCAGATTCCTGATGTAGAATTTCCTCATAAGGTAAGCGATTGTCTAGATAATCGAAGATCCAGGTGCAGTCTGGTCCTTGGGATGTATCTTGGAAGTTCGAGTACCTTTCTGTAGGCCCTGCATTGTATGTAGTCAAGACTGTGGGCACAAGCCCCTGGGAAGGCCTGGTGTCCATAGTGTGTTGCCAGAAGAAGTGAACCTTTCGTAACCTTCAAAATAGAATCAACCGAAGGACTGTTATAGCTTCTTGTTAAGACAGGTGAGACCCTATATGATTGCTCCAGCTTTCTTTCTCAAAGCTGCTATGTGCTGAGTGTTTAGAGGACTTGCAGAACCATATCCCCAAGTAATTATACTTTGTTGTTGTTTTGATTACAGCGGGGCACATGTGCCATGTGGAAAATGTCTTGTTCTTGTAATGCCCAAAAATCAGAACCTTGGTCTTTCCTTGGTTGATCGGAAGATAATTCCGTTCATTACATTCCTAAAGTTTGCTCAGGGCTCGCTGGATCCCAACTTTGGGGTGATCCATGTTGACGATATCGTCAGCATACTGTAAGATGTGTACGCTTGATATGGCTAATTGTAGAGGTGCCAACCGGCCGCATTCCATAAATTTTCCCAAGTCAGCATTGTAAAGGTTGAAGAGGAGTGGGGCAAGCACACATCCCTGCTTTAAACCACAATCAATGGTGATTTTGGAGGTAACTGTCAGAGGGACTGTTCTCACCCAGCCCCACATTTTAGAATATAAGGAGATGATGGCTCTAGGCAAATTCGCAGGGACCCCCACATGTTGCGTTTCCTCCATAACGTGGGTCGATCAACCTTGTCAAAAGCAGCGCTGTAGTCGACAAAACTGTAGAAAATTGGGGGCTGGCTCTTTTAAGCTGCTCGATGGCTCAGAGCTGTGAGCATGGTGATGTTAAATATTGTCAAGGGAGAAGCTCGGAACCCTGTCTGAAAATAAGGCAAAACTTTGTTTTCCAATCCTCTAGAATTCGGGCGTAGGCTTTTGCCTCCAGATCTAAAAGAGCTATCAGACGATACCTGGGTCTTAGCTACAGTGCTACATCAGTCCAGAAGTTCTTGTTACAAGGAGGTGAACTCATCAAAACTGCTGCGGAAATATGAAAAATAAGAATGTGCAGTACCCTTAAGAGAGTCATCAAACACTAGGCTTGTTCATAGTCATGCACATAATAAAACATAACATTCTGCGGTCAGTTAGATTTACAGGATAACATAACACAGCTCAACCTGCGATGGAACACAATCTGCTCCGACAGCAGTGATCTTTACATCGGCATATCAACGAATCAACAACAGCCTCCCTTTCCCCCCTGCACCCGCGGCTCTCATAGTGGAGGGTTCATGAAACGGACGCCGGAAGAGGCCCTCTGGCCCCAGGGTCCTTTACGCTTTCCAGATCATAGTGCCATGTGGGTATTCGGGGCCAGCCCCTGGCTGCGTGTCTGAAGGAGCACCATCCGGGGCTGTCATGAGTCAGAGATCCTGGCCACCCATCCATCAGATCGTCCTCAAGCCGATCATCTTTGCGGATGTGTTTCATGGGGATTTCCCACGCAGTTGCCCCCTCAGTGACATCTCTAAGCCAGTCCGCGTGTGTCCGAGGGCCCAGGTCCAACCACCTGATGGCAATTCGGCGTGTTGCCGACACGAGACAAAGTAGAATACATTTTCGGCTAAGTTTCTTCCAGGCGGGTGATGGGATCAGACCTAACAACACCTGCTTCGTTGAGAGTTGTATGTTCCGACCAGTGGCCCTGTTGGCGTTGTAGGGCACTGCTTGCCAGTAGGAAGTCGGCGCTACATAGGGCCATACCACGTGTACGAAATTCGCTTCAGGCCTACCACAGCATGGACAGTTACTGCTACGGCCAGTGTATACAACATGTAGGGTCTTGGGAAATAAATAGTTTCGGTGTACGTAATTGTATTGCATTAATTTGAATTGTGCATCGGAACAAAGCAGCTTCTCCCCCTTGTGTACCCGAGTCCAGTCCTTTGGGGTCATAGGGTGGTCTAGCACTTCTTCCCGTTTTGTCTGGACATTGAACCGGATATATCTTACAATGAGCTCTGTTCTTTGTTTCTGATTGATTAACAGACATGCACAGTGACTCAATCTATCATTTTTAATTTGTGATTACGGGTTGTTGTTTCCTATTAAGCTATGAGGAACTTCAATACCATTTTGGTTTTGATTGATAGTACATAACAGTTAGACATGGGGGGTCTCTAGTTGGTAAGGGGTTGCACCTCTGTTCAAGTAGGGACCCTTCTTCATAGTCAGAGTGAGGAAGTTACACTCCTAAAAAACAAACATGCTCACTCCCTTGGTAGCTTGTCAGAATTATCTCAGAGGCAGTGTGTGAAGCAATTGCACATAACCAACAGTAACACAGGGACAACACTACAAAAGGACACCAAACCAGCTTAGAAAAATATCCAATATTTAATATTTTCAAAATAAGACCAAAACGATAAAAATCCACCATACAGTACTTAGAAATATGCACTTTGCAAGAATAACCTTAAAAAGGGTATAGAAACAGAATATCAAGTTGGGAATGTCGACTTCCACTATTATCGAGTTGGAAATATCGAGACACAGAAATATCGACAGCAAGAATATCGTGGTCAAGAATATCGAGTTTAAGGTAAGAAATATAGTTTTTAAAAATATCGAAGTCATTAATATCGTTTGCAAAAGTATAGTTGTTAAAAATATCATTTTTTTAGTTAGTGTTATGTATTTTAGTATGTATTTTAAATGTGTGTACTCAATTTTTTTGTCTAAGTATTGCAGTTGTTTAATATATGTGTTACATTTTTAGTAGTTATTAATTTTATTTGAATTAAAGTATGCGTTTTAGTTTCGTAGCGGGTTGTGGGTTTATAGGGGAATAGGGTGGGAAGTAATTTAACTACAATAAATTAAATATTCATTTTTATTTATTAGTATTTATTTAATTTAGATTTTATAATGTTAATTGTGGGAAATATTTTATCAATGATGAACTAATAATTGGTTGTTATTTTTTATTAATTAATTAATTGGTAAATATGTTAATTGTGTCATTTTTTTAGGAGCGGTTTATGGGTTTATGGGGGAATAGCGTGGGAAGTCATTTAACTATAATTAAATTATTATTTTTTATGAATTAATATGTATTTAATATTTTATACTGTTAATTGTGAGAATCAGTTAATTATGAATTATTTATTAATTGTTTGCTAAATATTATTAATTAATTGGTAATTATGTTAATTGTGTAATTTTTTAGGATCGGGTTGTGGGTTTATAGGGGAATAGGGTAGGAAGTAATCTAATTATAATAACATTAATATTTTTCTATTAATTATAATGTATTTATTTAATATGTTATACTGTTAAGTGGGGGAATTGCTTTATTAATAATTATTTATTAATTGTTTGGTAATTATTAATTAATTGGTAATTATGTTATTTTTGTAGGAGCGGGTTGTGGGTTGATAGGGGAGTAGGGCAGGAAGTGAGTAATTTAACTTTAATAAATGTATTCATATTTTTTCTATAATATTCATTTAATTTTATTTTATAGTGTTGATTGTGGGAATACGTTTATTAATAATTATTTAAAATGTGCTTGTTAATTGTTATTAATTAATTAATTAATTGTTAATTAATTATGTTCATTGTGTCATGTTTTTAGAAATGGGTGGTGGGGCTTATGGGGGAATAGGGAGGGGCTAATTTATTTATAAAATTGAATTCATTATTTTTTAATTAATGCCAATTAATTAATTAAAATTTAAGTATGGCAATTATGTAAATAATTTGATGTGTGAGATGTGGGGTTTATAGTGGTAAATGGTGGGAAGTAGTTTTTTAAAAAAATTAATTAATGATTTGTTGTTAATTGATATTAATGTATTAATGTAAAATTATTAGGGAATTGTATAATTATTTTTAGGTGTGTTATGTTTATTGGGGTAGAAGGAGGAAAGTAATTTAGTTTAATTTAATTATTTGATAATTAACATTTACTTAGTTCTTGAAAAATATTTTTGGTAATTGTTTATTTTTATTTTGTTTGTGGGTTTGGGCTTATAGGGCTAATGTTTAGTCAGTATATTAATTTGTATCTGTTTTAATGTGTTTTTTAATTAATAATATTTGTTTAATTCATAATTAATTGTGTTAATTATGGAGGTACACTTTTTTAAATTTAGATGTGTGTTGTAAATTGTGTGGTGTTATAGGGTAGAAATATCAATATAAAATGTATGTAATAATTAATGTTTTTGATAAAAAGTATTTTTTATTACGAAATATTTTTTGTTTGTAATTTTTTACATTTTTAAAAATTAATCTTTGTATGTAATTTTTAGTTTTTTTAACATTATGGTGCCGATTCCGATCCGTTAAAAATAATTTGCGTACGACCCGTATCCGTATTTTTTTACGTACGAGTCGTACAAGTACCGTACAAACGGCCAAGTACGATTCGTCCGTGAAAAATAACTACGAATAGCGTCGGCAAAAGTCTACGAGAGTGCGTCGGAAAGTGTCCACATCCGAATATCGTCGGGAAAAGTGTACGAAAGTGAGCCGGACAGTTTCACGTACAAATCGTAAAACACAAGTCCGAGCGCGCAAGTACGATCCCGACCGTCCGTCCGAATACGCAATCGCACATAAAAAGGGCCGTACGGAGCCAACGCAGTAGCACACATGTACACGGGTAAACTCATGCCCGTGTACGAGCCGTACAGCCACCCCACCCCCAAATATGTCAGCACCGTACACCACCCTGTCCGCACTGCACCCCAGGCCTGCAACTGTACGCTCCGTACCCCCCCATGTACGCACAGCACCCCCTCATGTATGTGCCGTACCACCGCATGTACGCGCCGTTCCCCTGGGCCGCACGTGTATGCACCATACCCCCACTGCATGTACGCAGTGTACCCCAGCCCCCCACCGCATGTATGCACCGTACCCCAGCACCGCATGTACGCACTGTACCCCCAGCCCCCCCAACGCATGTACGCACCGTACCCCAGCACCGCATGTACGCACTGTACCCCCAGCCCCCCACCGCATGTACGCACCGTACCCCCACCGCATGTACGCGCCGCACACCAACACCGTACCCCAGCACCCTCACCCAGCATCGCGTATGTACGGATCGTACCTATGCGAAAAAAGACTCATACAGAACCAGGACACTGTAAAACAGCACAAGGAGGGTCAAATCGACTCGCACAACAACACAAAACACGTCTACACGACAAAATACATCTCAATGACTGACCTGCCACATCCAAACAGGCCAACAGAGGCCCCAAACACAACCACCTCTTATTACACACCCACCAAAATTCAAACACAGCCACACCCAAAAACTGACCAATAAAAAGGGCCCACACACACAAACCATGAGCCTTTGCAACAGACCTACTGCTGACAGAGCCCACACACAAACAACCCCACATTACTCATACCTTCGCAACACCTTCACTCACACACCTTCACACAACCTCCTCCCCAAACATCCCCCTCTTCACATTCACACACACACACTCACATTCACACCCACACACCCACAACCATCCACACCCACACCCACACCCCACACCATGCCCACAGACAAGAATCCAAAGTTCACAACGGCGGAGCTGGACCTCCTTGTCAACGAAGTCATCAGAGTCGAGCCACAGCTGTTTGGAACATTGGTCAGACAGACCAGCATAGCTGAAAAATCGGCCATGTGGCAGAGGATTGTCGACAAGGTGAATGCTGTTGCGCCCATCCGAAGGACCAGGCATGAATGCCTAGCCAGGTGGTACGATCTGCGCAGGGCGGTCAAGAGGAAAATGAATGAAGAATATGCCCAGACCAACATCACTGGAGGTGGGCCGCCCCGCAGACCCGTACACTACCATCCCTGGGAGGAGAAGGTGATGGCCATGCTACCGCCGGTGGGAGTACACGGAGTCGAAGGAGTCGCAGAGCCTGGTGAGTACACAAACAACTCACGTAACATGGGGGGAAATGCCATCCACACCACAACTACAACAAATGCACGCACCTACACCCAAGCACTCACCGCACACAACCACACTCAAAAACCACGCCCATGCCACTAACGTCACCATGCACCCTTCACAAATCAATGCAAGGCCATGTCCAAGGCTACAACAACCACAACCACAAGACTGGATGTCCGGGAGGCTGGGAGGGTGGGCCCCACACAACACATTGTGAAAATGATACGCAGACAACAATGCCCTCAGCCCATATGGCATAGGTTCATACCCATGCACAATGCAAAGGGACTGGCAAACTACTGACAAGGTAGCTAACACTGGGCCCTTCTGTATGCAGCACAAGGCCCTCCTGGGACCACTGTACACTCAAACACCAACTCCACAAGCACAGGTATCTAGCACAGGAACTCACACTCACTGTCATGCCAGCATGCACCATGAGGGGACAGACACATCACCTGGGAGACCCAATGACAACTCACACTACACACAACAGCACGCCCGGTCACACCCCCCTCACACAAGCACACACCCCCGGGGCAGGCAACGGATGCACACACTACCACAATGGACATGTGACACAACAAGACCAATCCAGAGCCAAGTAAGCATCAGAGCCAACTATCTACAGGTCACACACTCAGGAGAACATCCCAATCTGTCCCCCGCAACATACCCATCCCCAAGTGGACACTGAGAGGAATGCTAGGGACATCCAACTACCTGGAGGAACTGTGTCAACTTGAATATGTATGAAACATGGATGTGGCATGGAACAGCATTAATATTGTCTCTCTCTCACACACAGGGCAATGTCGACGATCTCCCCCCAACACTAGGGGGGAAGAATCACAGTCCCAGGCACTGCGTGAAGACGATCCCACCGGCAGCGACGACTCTCACCACTCCGTGGATGACCCCGACCAACCTGGACCATCTGGTGCCCAAGCCCCTGCAGCACCTGCGTCAGGTACATCTGTGCCAACCCCCACCCCCATTCCTGCCACGTCCCAGGACACACCCAGGAGCCCTGCTCACACTGAACAACAGAGCCAGTCTGACCAGGAGGGACAAGGTTCTCCGGGCACCCAGGAGGAGGCAGGCAACCCTGCAAATGCCATCCCTCAGGGGTCCCGTAGACCCGATGTGCCCACAACGGCAGGCCAGGCTCATGTGGGCAGGGGTGGTGGGAGTGGAGGCAGGCGGAGGCACGAACCTGACCAGCCAGCTCAGGACCCCGGTATGTCACACATACGCAACATCCTGGACTCATACCGGCGTGACAACAGAGGCATCGACCAGGTCGTGTCCAGACTTTCCGGGATGCAGGGACCCTCGATGACATTAAGAACCTGCAGGTCGAACATCATGCCAGTCATCAACAACACCAAGGACAGATGGAGGCAAGACTGGCTGAGCTCCTGGCGGTGCACAGGGACGTGAGCCAATCACTCCGTCAGATCGCCCAAAGCCTGGCAAACCCTCCCTGTGCCACCAGGCGTAGACCAGCATCAGACACAGGGAGGGAGGAGGAGGAGGATTCATCTGACGGAGCGTCCCCAGCATCGTCAAGGCCTGCTTCTGAGGGTCCCCGGAGGAAGGTGGGTCGTCCACGGAAAAGACCGTGAGAGTCAGCGGACCATCCCCATCTCCCAGGTCACCTGGCCTGGCACCTGGCCCTCTAGCGCAACAGCAGCACCTCATCCAATGACATTCTCTGCCACATGGACTTGCTGGTCACAGTCTGACCAATGATGACCAACACTGTGGTCTGGACTCTGATGACTCCAACTGACAAGGATGCCATCTCCCCCTGTGAACTTTGGATTCTACTCCCCCGGTAGAGCACCTTAGCACATCTACCAAAAGACTCACCCCACCAAAAATAAAATCTTATTGTCTGCACATGAGATGTTGCTGTCATTTTGCATTATTCAACGACATATGTGTGTGGAAATGTCAAACTATGCCTGAGTGTTGAACTAACTCCAGCCATCCATACCCTGGGATCAGAGTCTGGTACAGGACACACATGGGTCACAAGGTATCATTCAGTGTAGGCATGGAGCACAAAACTCACCTGTGATGGCCTCTGGCTGCTGAGGGGGGGCTTGCTAAACTGTGCGTAGAGACCTATTTGGGAGATCATCATCAAGGCGTAGAGGTCATGGCTCATGTGGAGGTTCCCGTGGAGGGAGCCCCAGGTATGTGTGGCCAGGTGGGAGAAGAATGTCCTGTATGCTGGAGTACGGTGGATGTGAAGAACGGTGGCCAGGGCAAGGTTGGATGCACGGAGATGGCCCAACGGGATCTAGGATGACAGACGTACAAGGTTGGTTGGGGTCGGGGTTGTGGAATGCCTCCTGAGTGTGGGTGGGGAGTGTGGAGGTCATCCTGCAGCAGACAGTGATCCATAGCAGCTATCCATGGTGGACGGTGTGGTGGCTGGGGCGCAGGGTGATGAATCTGAGGTGTGCAGATGCCCCCTGGAAGTGGACCAGTTTCCTGGGAGTTTGGATGTACTTGCTCCGTAGAGGGCAGGGCAGTACATGAGACGGATGTTGTCATGGACCTGGGGGATGGTCTGTCGTAACTTGGAGTGGATCTATCTGTGGATCATGTGCATAATGCAGAGGGCGTTGCAGCATGAGGTCCAGATGCTGTGGACTAGCATGGCATATGTGAGCGAGCCAAACATGATGCACACCATCTTGTGTGTGTGGCCACTGGGTGCTTGTGCAGGGCCCGCAGCAGCAGGCGCCATCTCCATGCAAAAAGCCCCATTTTGCACACAAAGACTAGGTTGTCAGAAGGACAACTGCAACAGGCGCGTGTGTAAAGTAAGGAGTGTCCAGTGTCACATGGCACACCCAGAGACAATGCATGCACAATCACCAAAGAGCCATTATACCGGATCAGGAAACTGAAGGGCGAACTGCGCACAGGAGACACACCCTCAGCAGCTGTTGATGGCCCATTGTGTGGTCGACCAAGCTAAAAAACATACACGACCATGCACTTCATGCCCAATAGGGAGCCTAATCCATGAGCAAAACTACACATGGACTCCTATGCATTAACTACAGCAAGTATGCCAGAGATGCCGCATGCCAAGTGGCAAGAGACCTGCATTGACAGAGATGAGGCACCTTGGAGTGTGACAAACACCTTTATTACTCAGCCTCACACTAATGGAAATGCATCAATTGGAACAGACTCACAGGTCATTTGGCTGACCATGTGTGATCTACACTGGACACACAGATGTGGTTAATCCTACTGAGCTGGCACACAAGTGAAGGGGTTGAGCCTCACACCCCTTGCTGCACACCGAGAGGCTGCAATTCCCCATTGAGGCTGTCATGGGGATGTCCCACACCATGTACACCATTAGCATCCCGTATGTTCCTGAGGGACGTCATACACACATCGATGCCTTCATCAGAATCCACAATCCATGACAGATCACTGTCAGGAAGGGTGACTATCAATTCATGGGAGCCATGCAACACGTCATGTGTCCCATGGTGAGTCGACATGTATGCATGGTAACACAACATGCACAGGAGCAGTCCCCAATATCACTAACACATACCATCCACAAAACGCCTTGCTGCACTCCTTACCCAAAATGACTTTTCACCATGTCTGTGCATGTAACTCTGATCCAGCACACATTGCAATACTCATGAGGAATAGCAGGAGGGCAATGATGACATGAGCAGACGACAGCCACAGGAACCTGGGGAGGACAGACACACAACAAGTCAGCGAAGAGCTAGTAATCCGCAGACATGTACATGTACTCTGCAGGAATGATGTTGTCACCATGCTAATAATGAATTTTGTGTTTCCGAAAACATTTGTGGAATGACATCATCACTTGAATGACACATCAGAACACACCTCCAAGTCTCTTAGTACACAGTCAGCTCGACACACACATTGCAACACATGCCACACAAGGCTCTAAGCGTGCACACTCAGACACAGGGACTCACCATCATGAGAAGAAGTTGCGGATAAGATGACTCCGGATGTCCTCATCCTCATCCTCACTTGCCCCGTGCCCAAGCCCTTCATCCTCCACGGGTGGATGATCTTGCTCATCCGGATCCAGGATGAGTGGCACGGCCTTCTCCACTGCCATGTTGTGCAGCATGCAGCACACAAGGAAGATTTTGCAGACCTTCACCGGGGCATATGGGAGTGCGCCGCCGGTCTTGTGGAGGCACCGGAATCTGCTCTTCAGGAGTCCAAACATCCTCTTAATCACGCGCCTCGTCTGCCCATGGGTGTCGTTGTACCGGTGTTCTGCGGCTGTTCTGGGGTTGCGGAGAGGCGTCATCAGCCATGGCATGTTGGGATAGCCAGCGTCCCCTACATGGAAACATCATGGACAGAAGTGGGTCAGGAGAAGCAGTAAGATATTAAGATACCGCTAAATACAGGACTAACAGAGTATACCCACCAACAAGACATGCACGTTCGTTGCGCAGCTGCAGCATCATTTCAGGCACCCTGCTACGCCTCATGATGTAGGCATTGTGTGCTGATCCTGGAAAACAGGCACAGACATGGGATATTATCATGTTAGCAAGACATACCACACGGCCATTGATGGAGTGGTAATGTTTGTGGTTACGGAAGGCTAACTCCTGTGCCTGTGGTGGTACCAAAGCCACATGTATCCCATCAATGGCCCCAATGACATGGGGCATCCCTCCTAGGGCATAGAACTCACCCTTGACACCTGTCAACTGCTCACGAGTTGGAAAATGTATAAATTCATCCAGGTGTACCAACATGGCCTCTAACACATCATGCAGGACACGGCTTAACATGGTCTGGGACATGCCACCTACATCAGCTATGGTCAATTGAAACGTACCCGTGGCAAAGAAATGTAGGGCTGCCATCACCTTCATCTTGGGTGTCAGTGCAGTAGGATACCTGTGTAGCGGTTGGAGGTGTGGTGCCAGCCTTGTGGTCAAGTTGTCAATCAACGGTTGGGAGAAGCGGTAGCGGCGTATACAGTCACGTTCCCTCATGGCAGCCAAGTCTGGCATTGGTCGGGGGAGAGGCGGTGCCCTGCAGAAATCTGGAAGGAATAACGAAGATTGAGTACAGCACTACACCACTGTCAATGAACTGAGCACATGTTCAACAGCTAATACACATATGCTACATACAGAGTCTGTTCTGTGCAATGCATCCAGGACACGTATGCCAGCCAGGTGACACCCCTACCAAGAGTCAGCTACACACGTGGGTGCTCAAGGTCAACAAGACATGCCTTGAAACTAGCTGTGGGCCAGTGTAAGTGAACAGGCAGACGCATTACAGGAGTGACAGACATCCACATATGTGCAGAAGAAGGATGTTTTATCATACAGACAGGTTGCGGAACACTAGAGGCACAGGTCACATGTCCTTGAAATAGGACAGTCCACACACCTTGCCAAGAAGGGGTACATGTCAAGACTGATCACACATACATTGAGACTACGCAGATATGTCCTTGTCTCGCAAGTCCATGTGCGATGCATACATACACCCGTTACATCTGATTCCACATGTGGCCTGGTGTGCATAATAGTGTGCCATGCCCATCGACACGCAGACACATGTTGGATGCAGCAACTGCAGATGCATGTCACGGAACAACTACAGCAAGCTCATGGGAACACATGACACACACATGACATAGTCACATCGTGCAACGCCGGTAGTTACATGTCAGGTGTCATTATCCGTGTCCCTGGCATCAGGGGACAGTTGCGGGTGTAGGTGACTGTGCCATGCCAGTGATGCATTGCTCGACTGTCCCCAGAGAGTAGCTCCTCTGTAAAAAATGATATCAAGTAATTTGCTGTTGTGTCATGCTCCCCATTGTTTCCCAGTGGCATGGTGGGTAAACCAACTGTGTGGTGCAGGGCCTACATATGTGCATAGTATTGTAGATGTTACTCATGTTGCTGTTCATGCTATGCGCTGTGTCCTATGTAGTTTGGACTCATGTGTCATATGTATACAGGTGTCCGATCATTTCCTGTCTCTTCACCTTGCCCACAGCATTGTCGGGGGAAACCGAGGGAGACACTGGCACGGACGTGGGGGAGGGATCCAGCACCGGGGCCACCAGTGCTGGGGAGTCTGGCGCAGCAAGTGGCACGGAGGCCGAGGGGAGTCAGGCGGAGGACCTGTCCAGTCCCAACACCGACTATGACGCTGACGGGTCCGAGGCAGAGCTCCCTGAGGGGACGGAGACTGCTCCCAGAGCTGAAAGCAGCACTCCATCTCTCGCCGCACCCTCCATTCCCATCACCGACCTCCCACTTGCTCGGGTCCCTTGTGTCCGTGCTAGGCGACAACAGGTGCGTGAGAGACGGCAAGGAGGTGTATTTGAAAGGTGAAGGGTGCACTTCCACTACGGATCATTCTGTGGTGTGTAGGCACATTCAATTGCATGGTGCTTGTTATATGCACGCTCATGATTTAGCTTGTATTCTGAAAGGGATTCGTGTGCCAGTTATGACCCCGTCATGTACGCTGCTTGCTAATGGTAATTATGTGCTATATAATGATGAAGCTTGCTGTGGAATGCTTCCGGGAATTCCTCACATCGTGACTGTATCACTACGAGTGGTTTTCTGTAATTACGTCCTTTTCCCACCCCCGCATGGCCGGCTCGATGTATCCATCTGGCCTTCCATTCCAACCTTGAAAGCAGAGTTTAACAAGATGAGCAGAATAAGGGCTCTATTGTCTCAAAAACAAGTCGTGTTGAATTCATCCCGAGAAACATTTGTCCTTCACGTAGCTGACACGCGCACAGAGGTGCAAGCGCTTTTGGACACTGATCTCCCACTACATTTTGGGACTCGGATTCAGACTATCTTTCATGCCTCGTCAACAAGTGGCCTGGATGTTTTTTTCTAAATTGTGGGCTCCGGCCTCGTGACCTCCTTCCAAACTCTGTTTGGTGTGATCCCCGCATTTCATCATTCGATTTTTTTCTAGCGTCTTCGGAGGTCTCCCTTTGCTTCTCGCCCTTGTAGCTGGGGTGCTATTATTGATCTGCGTACTACGCTGTGGCTTCACAACTTGCGTTACAAGACAGCATATACTGGCTGCTCCATCTTCGGAAACAGATGCTTGAATTCTACAGCACTCTGCCGCTGGCGACCTTAAGCAGTGCCTATGGATTGTCCTTCCGGTTTCCCTTCTTTACCTGCGTGCAACCTGTCTTTCATTGCCTAGATTGTCCATTCGAATGGGCTCTGGATTTGTGCCCGTCCAACTCGGTGTCTCCTGACCCGGATTATGATCGACTGATGAGCCCCTTAGTGGCTCATGAGTTGGACTGTTCTGGTGTCAGGATTATGGCCTGTACTGCAGCACATGGAGTCCTAGGGAATTGGGATATCGGAACGGCTGCAACTGAATTCTTATCCAGAAGTTATCTTGATGTCCCCACCTGTTGTCCACAAATGGTGCTGGATGCCCCGATTGTTGAGGAACACGTGTGTTCTTTCCCCCTGCTGAACTGGATGGCAGATAATTTTGCGGAACGTTCAAATGATTTCCTCTTGGAAGCTGTTGCAACTTATTGTGCTTATACCTTGATGGATTGACTTTTGCCCTGCTCATTTCATGGTGCATCCATCGATGTTGTATTTTTTGCCCTTTTACATGGTTAATTTCCCTGCAACATCGTTCATGATTGAAATTTCTCTTCCTGACTTTTTCGCTTTCCTTCTATGGACTTCCAGTTCATGCCCTTGGTTCCGTTCTATCAAACTTGAACTCTGCGTTCTGGAATTTGCGCCCCTAGTGGTTAGTGGTACGAACAAGGGGGGGTGTAGTGATGATTCCTATCTCCCTATGTACAATGCTAAGTTGCCACCACCGCGTTATTTGTTAGTAAGCCATCTTGCCAATTTTGCTGCTTTTGCACGCGACACTGTAGTTGCGTGTTATTAATTGAAAAATACCTACTCGAGTTTGCTTCACATGAGAACTGTCTGTTGTCAGCGCATGCAACAAAATTCATTTTCTTTCTTTTTTTCGTAACTTACCTGCAATCGGCCGTATGCCGCATTTTGCAACCCCCCACCCTGCCCCTCCTCTGCCCCACGTCACCGCTCCGGTAACACGCCCTATACGGGCCGTCGCTGCCCTTCACTATCCAACACTTTCCCAACTATTGCATTCAGTGGAGCGGGAATACTAATTTTTACCTCTCCGCTATCCTACACTTTCCCTACTGTTGCATTCGCTGGAGTTGGAATAGTAAATTTTAACCCTTCACTATCCAACTCTTTCCCTACTGTTGCACCCGCTGGAGTGGGAATAGTAATTTATAACCCTCTGCTATCCACCATTTTCCCTACTGTTGCCTAGGTAGAGTGGGAATAGTAAGTTTTACTCTTCTGCTATCCAACATATTCCCTACTCTTGCACTCGTTGGAATGGGAATAGTAATTTTTACCCCTCTGCTACCCCACACTTTCCCTACTGTTGCCTAGTTAGAGTGGGAATAGTACGTTTTACTATTCCGCAATCCAACATATTCCCTGCTGTGGCACTCGTTGCAATGGGAATAGTAATTTTTGCCCCTCCACTATCCAGCACTTTCCCTACTGTTGCTCTTGCAGGAGTGGGAATAGTATTTTTATCCCCTCCGCTATCCAACACTTTGCCTACTATTGCATTCACTGGAGTGGGAATACTAATTTTTACCTCTCCGCTCTCCAACACTTTCTCTACTCAATGTAGTGCAAAATGTTGGTTTAAAAAAATCAAATATTTTAATGTTTTAATTCATAATATATATTTCTTTTGATTCATTTTAATGTTACAAGTGTATATATATATATATTTATAATTTTCATATATATATATAACATTTTAAAATTAATTAAAATTATTATTTATTAATTATTTTTAAGTGTATATATATTTATTACATTTTGGGGCCGATTCCGATCCTGTATTTTTTTTCCCCGTACGACTCGTATCCATAATTTTTTCCGTACGAATCGTACAAGTCACGTCCGACCCGTGAAGTACGATTCGGACGGGAAAAATACATACGGATCGGCCCGATCCGTACGAATCGTATCTTGAAAAGTTGTACGAGACGGACCCGGACACTCTTCCGTACGAAGCATAAAAATACAGTCCGACCGTACAAGTACGATCCGGACCGGCTTTCCGATTTACGAATCGTACGGAAAACGTCCCGTACACGGGGAATGACTTGTACATATGCAATGTCGGTGTACGCACCGTACATACGCAATGTTGTTGTACGCACCAATGTTGTAGTACGCACCGTACATAGCAATGTCGGTGTACGCACCGTACATACGCAATGGCGGTGTACGCACCGTGCATAGCAATGTCTGTGTATGCACCGTACATAGCAATGTCGGTGTATGCACCGTACATACGCAATGTTGTTGTACGCACCAATGTAGTAGGCACCGTACATAGCAGTCGGTGTACGCACCGTACATACGCAATGGCGGTGTATGCACCGTACATAGCAATGTCTGTGTACGCACCGTACATAGCAATGTCGGTGTACGCACCGTACATACGCAATGGCGTTGTACGCACCGTACATACGCAATGGTGGTGTATGCACCGTACATACGCAATGGCGGTGTACGCACCGTACATACGCAATGGCGGTGTACGCACCGTACATAGCAATGGCGGTGTACGCACCGCACATACGCAATGGCAGTGTACGCACCATACATAGCAATGTCCATGTACGCACCGTACATACACAACGCATTGGGGTGTGTGCCTGTACGACTCATACCCCTGTACCGTACTGAACCAGGTACACTGTCAAACAGCACAACACCACAAAACACGTCTACAGTGCACAAAAAATGGAAATGACTGACCTGGAAACATCCAAACAGGCAAACAGAGGGGCAAACTCACAACCACCCCTTATAACACACCCACCAAAAATTCAAACTGAGGCCCACCCACAAATGGACTAATAAAAAGGGCTCACACACACAAACCATATGCCTTGCAACAGACTCACTGCAGCTAGAGAGCACACACCAACAACTGCACCCATCCACCTTAACATATACACCTTCACACAACCTCCTTCACACATACCCCCTCTTCACATTCAGACCCACACCGTCACATTTAGACCCACACACCCACAACCATCCACACCCTCACCCCACACCATGCTCACAGACAAGAATCCAAAGTTCACAAGGGAGGAGCTGGAGATCCTTGTCAATGAAGTCATCAGAGTCGAGCCACAGCTGTTTGGAACATTGGTCAGACAGACCAGCATAGCTGAAAAATCACGCCTGTGGCAGAGGATGGTCGATAGGGTGAATGCTGTTGCACCCATCAGAACGACCAGGAATTAATGCCAAGCCAGGTGGTACGATCTGCAGAGGGCGGTACAGCGCAAAATGAATGATGACTACGCCCAGAGCAACATCACTGGAGGTGGTGGGCCCCGCAGACCAGTACATTTCCATCCCTGGGAGGAGAAGGTGATGGCCCTGCTTCCGCCGGTGGGAGTACATGGACTGCAAGGAGTTCCAGAGCCTGGTGAGTACACAAACAACTTATGTAATATGGGGGTAATGGCATCCACACCCCAACTACACCAAATGCACGCAACTACCCCCAAGCCCTCACCGGTCAGAACCACAGTAAAAAATAACGCTAATGTCACTAACATGTGTATGCCCCATTGAGAAAGCAAGGCCATGCTATGTCCCATGCTACACGAAGCAACAACCCAAGAATGGATGTCTGTATGCTGGGAGGGTGGGTGGCACAAAACACATAGTTGAACTCCAAATCAGACACAATTGCCCTCATCCCATATGGCCCAGGTACATACCCATGCACCATGCGCAATGCACAGGGATTGGGAAAGTACTGACAAGATAGCTCTACTCTATCGACCTCTGAGGCGGAAGCCGGAGGTGTGTTATTGTGTGTTGTAACCTGTTTTAAAAATTGAATCTTTCACTGTTACTTGCACTGCTTTTAATAATCTCACTCACCTGCATGTAAAGCGCTTTGCTTCCAGCGCCTAGCAGGCTCGCCTAATTCCCCCCTGATACAGCCGATTGAGGGCTGAGACAGGGAAACTCCCTCCAACCGCCTTGCCGCTCGAGGGGTGGACACGCCCACTTCGAGGCCACGCCCCCTCGCAGTACTTAAGCACCGATCCCTAGCGCTGATACAACTCTATCGACCTCTGAGGCGGAAGCCGGAGGTGTGTTATTGTGTGTTGTAACCTGTTTTAAAAATTGATTCTTTCACTGTTACTTGCACTGCTTTTAATAATCTCACTCACCTGCATGTAAAGCGCTCTGCTTCCAGCGCCTAGCAGGCTCGCCTAATTCCCCCCTGATACAGCCGATTGAGGGCTGAGACAGGGAAACTCCCTCCAACCGCCTTTGCCGCTCGAGGGGTGGACACGCCCACTTCGAGGCCACGCCCCTTTCCCTTTCCCTCTAATGTGCCGGCCATACCAGCGCAGCGGACGAGCGCAGCGGGAGCGCCTAAGGCAAGCCCGTCTGCGCCCGTCCGCGCACGGCCGGGCACAGGGCCAGACACTATGCCGGACCTCTCCGCCATAAGGAGACACTATTCTCGTCGAGATCTCCTCAGCCTCAGACCTACTAGAAACAGCAACTGCCATGTCATATCCGACCCCTTCACTGTATGCAACAACTGCAACATTGGAAATTTAACCGTTCCCAGTGCTACTCCCCCGCTCCCAGGGATCAAAATAGCGACACTCAATTGTAGATCGCTGCCCAAGCATGCCCTACTCATAAACCACCTTATAGTCGATTACGAGTTGGATATACTTTTTCTAACCGAAACATGGATCACCGGACACTCTAACTCCGACATAGTCTCAGCCCTTCCCCCGGGCTTTCTCATCATGTCCCAACCCCGCCCTCTTGGTCGAGGAGGTGGACTGGCTATCATTTACCGAGACTACTTTAGCTGTCGATCCACCGAGACGCAGAGCCAGGAGTCGGAGAGCTGCTACTTTTCGCTCCAGCTTTCCCCGACCAACTCCCTGTCGGGCCTTCTGGTCTATCGGCCACCAGGGCACTTCGGCCCCTTCTCGGCCGCCTTTCTGGAAACCGTTGCATCCCTGGTCCACCTAACATCTAACTTCCTGATTACAGGTGACCTCAACATCCATTTCGATGACCTACTCGACACAGGAGCTTCCGACCTTATCTACGATCTGAGGGCCCTCGGCCTCTCCCTGGTTAATTCAGGAGCCACGCACGTGAAAGGACATCTGCTCGACCCTGTGTTCTCGAACATTCCCGCCCTTCAATTCACTAACTCCCTTCCCCTCCCGTGGACAGATCACTTCTTGGTTTCGGTCTTCCTTCCAGGTTCCTTTAAAAAACCTCAGAAACCTCCGACCTTCTCCAAAGATAGATCCTGGGCCAGACTTTCGGTGGAAGACTGGGCCATGGCTCTGGATGCCACCACTCCCAGTCTTACCGCCGACTCCGCCATTGCGGACACTCAGGTCAGACACTGGATTTCCTCCTCCCTTGACAGCCTCATCCCTTTTAAAAACCGAGAGGTCAAAAATAAGATCAAGGGCCATGCACCCTGGTATAATCCCGACCTCAGAGCGCTCCGTAAAGAGTGTAAAAAGTCTGAGAGAGTGTGGAGGAAAGACTGGCTCCATAGTAACAAAGACCTGTACCACATGGCAGTAAGACGCTACAAAACTGCCTTGAAATTAGCCAAATCGACACATTATGACAACAGAATCCAAACCGCTACAAACTCCTCCAAAGAATCATACCGGATAGTTAAAGAACTACTGAACATCCCTACAGTACCATCCTCTCACTCCCCCCCCCAGATAGAAGTCAGGACCTTGCCAACTACTTTGATTCTAAAATCCTGGGGATACTGGACTCCCTACCCACCGCTAGCCCCCCTCCCGTCTTGGACATAGCGGACGCCAACAACAATCCACAGATGGACACTTTCAGAGCTGTGTCCCTCTCTGAAGTCACTTCCACGCCGGAGCAAATGAAAAGCGGCTCCCCTCTCGATCCAGCCCCGGCTAGATTCCTAAAAAAGGTATCTCACAATATAGCCCCTATCATCAAGGACCTTATCAACACCTCCTTGTCGGGAGGCACGGTGCCTCCCAACTGGAAGATTGCAGTCGTTAAGGCTCTGCTAAAAAAGCCCCAACTCAACCCGGACGACATGGCCAACTACCGTCCCATCTCGCTGCTCCCCTGTATCAGCAAGATGGCGGAAAAGCTGGTCAACTCGCAACTGTCCCAATTCCTTGAGACCAACCATCTTCTGCGCCAATCCCAAACCGGGTTCCGACCCGGCCATGGTACGGACACCGCCCTCCTCTCTGTCATCGAGGAGGCTAGGGGCATTCTGGACACAGGAGGATCGGTGGCAGTGATCCTCCTGGACCTTAGTGCCGCCTTTGATACGGTGGACCACCGTGTCTTATTACATCGCTTGGCCAAGGCAGGAATTGTGGGCACGGTGCGAGCATGGATTAAATCCTTTCTCTCCAACCGCTCCTTTCAGGTGTGGGACGGTAACTCTCGGTCAGAACCTCTTCATCTCAAGAACGGAGTTCCCCAGGGTTCGTCGCTCAGCCCCACCCTGTTTAATGTTTATATGGCCCCCTTGGAAGACGTAGTGGCCCCTTATGGTATAAAAATAATAAACTACGCAGACGACACGCAACTAGTCGTCTCCTTGTCTCACCTGGACAACCATCCTGACAGCCTGCTGAACTGTCTCCAGGACATCCATACCTGGATGTGTGACTCGGCCTTGAAGCTGAACGGTGCAAAGACCGAGATCATGCTTCTGGGCAACAAATGGACGTCCATTCCACCTTCAGTTTGGCCTGACTCCTTTGGCGAAATCCCCGCACCTAAAAAGGAGATAAAAACTTTAGGAGTATGGTTGGAACCCGACCTAACCATGAAGACGCAGGCGACCAAGACTGCTGGTACGTGCATTGGTCTCTTGCGATCCGTGCGTAAGATCCTATCCATTCTCCCCCCGCTATCTAGGAAATTACTGATCCAGGGTCTTGTTTTAACCCGGCTCGACTACTGTAATGCCATCTATCTCGGGGCCCCGGAACACACCCTGACCAAACTCCAACGCACCCAAAATGCGGCGGCCAGGCTTATTATGAACCTCCCTCCCAGAGTTTCAGCCAAGCCTGCCCTTAAAACCCTACACTGGCTTCCTGTCCGCCAGAGAGTAGAATTTAAAGCCCTGTGCATCTCCCATAAGCTTATTAATGGAGTCGGTCCAGCCGCACTAAAACACATGGTTACACCCTATAAAGCTTCCAGACCCCTCCGCTCCGACACCGGACATCTGGCCACCGTACCAAAATTCAGAAAGGCTAGAACCGGCGGCCGCCGCTTTGCTGTCAAAGCTTCCAGAGGCTGGAATGCACTCCCTCACAGCCTTCGTTTGGAACCCTCGCACACCCTGTTTCGTAAGAAACTCAAGACTCATCTGTTTTCCTAACTAATATCATCCCTCCCCTTCCCCCCCCTTCTGGTCTGACAGATTTACAGCGCGGGGATGCCTACGGGTCACCAGGCGCTCTAGAAATCACAAAATAAAATAAAATAAAATAAATACTCGGCCCGTGACCAGTGCAAACACAAACACCAAGACAACAAGGTCAGATATCTCGCCAAACAGACCTGGAACTCCCTTCCCGGGCACATCAACATGACCCATGACCTCTACACTTTCATGATACTCTTCCAAATTGGTCTGTCTGAGCAGTATTGTAAGCCCCCCCCTCAGCAGCTTGAGGCCATCACGGGTGAGTATTGGGCTCCATGTCTGTATTTGGTGATACATTGAGACACATGTGTGTCCTCGACCGGACTCAGATCCAAGTGTATGGATGGCTGGAGTTAGTTCCACACTCAGGCATACTTTGACATATCCCCACACGTATGTTGTGGACTCATGCTAATTGACTGCAACATATATTTTCACGTATTAATTTTTTAATCATAGCTCTGTGGTGTGATTTGTGCACTGAAAAAGGTGCAATGCAGGGACCATAGAATCCAAAGTTCACAGGGGGAGATGGGATCCTTGCCATTTGAAGTCATCAGAGTCCAGAGCACAGTGATTGGCATCATTAGTCAGACTGTGACCAGCAGGTCCATGTGGCAGATGATGTCAGTCAATGAGGTGATGCTGTCGCACATGAAGTCCAGATGCCAGGCCAGGTGACCTGGGAGATGTGGATGTGCCACTGCCTCTCACGGTCTTTTTCGTGGACGACCCACCTTCCTCGGGGGACCCTCAGATGCAGGCCTTGATGATGCTTGGGACGCTCTGTCGGATGAATCCTCCTCCTCCTCCTCCCTCCCTGTGGCTGGTGGTGGTCTTCGCCTGGTGGCACAGGGAGGGTTGCCCATGTTGTCGGCAATCCGACTGAGTGAATGGCTTATGTCCCTTTGCACCGCCAGGAGCTCAACCAGTCTTGCCTCCATCCGTCCTTGGTGTTCTTGTTGACTGGCGTGTTGCTTGGCCTGCTGGTTCTTGATCTCTGTGAGAGTCACCACTACCTGGCTGACCTCCCCGGTGTCACGCCGGTATGCATCCATGATGTTGTGTATGTGTGACATTCCGGTCCCTTCAGCTGGCTGGTCAGGTTCTCGCCTCCGCCTGCCTCCACTCCCACCACCCCTGCCCACACGAGCCTGGCCTGCCGTTGTGGGCACATCGGGTCTACGGGACCCCTGAGGGATGGCAGTGGTGGTGTTGTCTGCCTCCTCCTGGGTGCCCGGCGCTCCTTGTCCCTCCTGGTCAGACTGGCTCAGTTGTTCACTGCGGGCAGGGCTCCTCGGTATCTCCTGGGATGTGGCAGGAATGGGGGTGGTGGTTGGCACAGATGGTCCTGAACCAGGTTCTGCAGGGGCTTGGACACCAGAGGGTCCAGGTCGGTCGGGGTCATCCGCGGAGTGTTGAGAGGCGTCGCTGCCGGTGGGATCAGGTTCCTCCCGGGCCAGGGACTGTGAATCTTCACCCCCATTGTTGGCGGTAGATTCATCACGTTACCCTGTGTGTGAGAGACAGACAATGTTAATGCTGTTTCATGCAACATGCATGTTTCATACACATTCAAGTTGGCACTGTTCCTCCAGGTAGTTGTATGTGCCTAGCATTCTCCTCAATCTTCACTTGTGAATGGGTATGTTGCGGGGGACAGATTGATATGTTCTCCTTAGTCTTTGACATGTAGATTTTTGGCTTGGATGCTTCTTCGGTTATGTATTGGTCTTGTTGTGTTACATGGACATTGTGACAGTGGGTAAATCCATTGCCTGTCCCGGGGGTGTCTGCTTGTGTAAGGGGTGTGTGTGACAGGGCCTGCTGGTGGGTGTAGTGTGATTTGGCACTGGGGCTCCCAGGTGATGTAGCTGTCCCCCCATGGAGCATGCTGCCATGACAGTGAGTGTGAGTTCCTGTCGAGGTGGGAGAACTATCTCCTGCATGCAGTTTTTATGTGGATGTGATGAATGGTGGCCAGGGCAAGGTGGGCTGCATGGAGTTGGGCCAACGGGGTGCTGGATGACAGACGTCCAAGGTTTGTTTTGGGTCTGGGGTTTTGGACTGCCTCCTGAGTGTGGTTGAGGAGTCTGAAGGTGATCCTGCAGCAGACAGTGAGCCATTGTAGCTATCTCAGGTGGACGGTGATGTGGCTGGGGCTGGGGATGTTGAAGATGAGGTGTGCGGATGCACCCTGGATGTGGACAAGTTCTCCTGCAGTTTTGCTGTTGTTCTACGTATAGAGGCCGGTGCTGTAGTTGAGCCGGCTGGTGTCGTGGACCTGGGGGACGGTCTGTCTTGCCTTGTAGTGGATCTATCTGTGGATCATTTGCAGCATGTGGAGGGTGTTGCAGCATGAGGTACAGATGGTGGTGAGTTGCATGGTAATTGTAAGCGATGGGTCCATGATGAACACCAGCTTGCGTGCATGGCCACTGGGTGCTGGTGCGGTGCCCAGACCAGTGGGACACAAAGAGTTGACCCAGCCGTAAGGGGACAATCCTCAGATGATGACCTCAGTCCTGTCCAAGTCTAGCCTCAGGTGGCTGATGTTCAGCCATTCGTCAACGGATCTCATGCCTTCTTGAATTTTGGATCTGGCAATGGCTGGCTCTTTGGTGATTTTGAGGAGCAGCTGGGTGTCAATGGCATACGAGATGATGATGAGGTCGTGTGCGCATGTGATGGTGGAGAGGGGGGTCATGGAGACATTGAAGATCATCACGCTGAGAGAAGAGCCCTGGGGCATGTGCCACATTACCCCAGTGTACTACATGCTGCAGGGTGGAGGCAGACTCCCTGGGCCTTGCTGGTGAGCTACTTTCTGATTTAATCCTGGGCCCTCCTCTGGATACCAGTGTTGGAGATGTGTGAGCTGACAGTGTGTTAGCACATGGTGTACAATGCCGTTGAGAGGTCAAGGGGGGTGGGCTTACCATTGTTGAGCAGGGCAATGTTGTCGTTGGTGGTGGCAATGATAACGGTTGCAGTGGTGTGATTACTGTGGAAGATGGTCTGGTGCCGGTTGCCTGGAGCTAGTTGCGTGGAGGAAATTTGTCAGTTGCTTGTTGAGTGTCTTCCTGATGACATTTGCTGTGTAGGGAAGCAGGGTGATGTACCAGGAGATCCTGCGGTACTGCCGTCCGTTGTTTAAGAAGGGCCTGGGTCTCTGCATGCCTCCAGCACCCATGGAATGCGGCAAACTCAAAGGAGACATTCATGACGCGCTGGACGTGGGCTTCAAGGATGGGGAATGATGTGGTTGAGATGTTGTGTGGGAAGGGGCCTGATGGAGAGCCAGAGTGGATGGTGCACATGAGCCAGGTGGTGTACTTGCTGCTGACGGGAGTCCAGAACCTGGGGGGGGGTTGTCCTGCGGATAATAGTGCTGTCTGCCTCTGTGTGCCAAGGCTGTTGTGTATGGCCATGAGCTAGCAGTGGTACAAAGTTGCAAGTGATGTGATCTGCCTTGCAAGGGTGGGGTGTCTTGAATGGAGATCTGCTGTCAGTTCACTCACAATGCTGATAAGCTCCTTGATGTCGTGTGTTTTGGTGTCTCGGCACTATCTGAAGGATCTCCACTTGTCCTTGCTGATGATATGGTGATGTCTGTGTGTGGTCTTTTCCAGGCCTGTAAGGTAAATGATGGCTCTTTGTGTTGCAAGGTTTGCACAAGAGTCCGACTAGGTCTGTAGGAGTCCAGTAGGTCTGCCTTGTCCAACTGTTGTTGTGCTTCACAGGAAAGTCCGTCAATGTGGCAAGATTGTTGGATCAGTTGCTGATCCAGTGCGTGAGGTGTCAGGGTGTTGCGGTGGTGTTGTTTTGAGTGTCCCACACAGCTTGTCTGTGGTGACTTACATCAAGCATCTTTGGGGTATCGTTAGCGGGGTGTGGGGCAGTGTGTTGCTTGTCGGAGACGTGGATTAAAATGTTGATGGACCAATGATGGATGGTGGTGTGGTTCTCCTCCAGCCAGAAGTTACTGGCCCCCAGCCACATGTAGCCTGTGGAGGTGAGGGCGTGCGTGCAGATGTACGTGTTGATGGCTTAGTGGAATTGTGGATGTAGGCCTGGAGATCTGTAGATGATTGTTACTCTGAGGGTTGCCAGGGAGTTGCTGCAAACCCGGATTTGTGACTCTGAGGGTGTACTTGTGAATAAATTGCAATTCATCCTCCGGGATTGTTGGTGCCATCCCTGCGGGTGATCTTGTATCCGTCTGAGATGGCAATGAAGAAGTCGTGTGCTGAGGATGCTTATGTCCATGTTACTGTCATGAAGGTGATGTGTGGGGCTGTTGTGTTGAGGAGGCAACAGAGTCCAATGGCGTGCTGGTGGACGGAGCAGGTGTGGAGTAGAAGGCACATGACCTGGTTGTTCTGACAGGGTCTGTTAGGCTGGGCAGCGCTGTGTAGGCAGTTGGAGTTGCACATTCAGCATGCGAAGGTGTCGTGTGTGCGCTTAGGGGTTGCCTGATAGCAGGCGGATGATTGTCTGGAGGACATTGCTTGGAGGTTGGCTGCAGCATGAGCCTGTTGTGTAACGTGGGTCATGCAAAGACCAGAGGCTCGTGCACTGTGCACGTTGCAGGCGCAGACGGTCTTTCCTTTGGCACGGAGTTGGCGCAACAGTGGCAACGAATATATGCTGGCTGCATTTAGAATGTGTGGAGGGGGAAGGGCTGAGCATTTTGGAGGCGTGTAGGTTGCAGAATCAGGCCACTCTGGGCGGTGCCGCATGTGAGGCAGCAGCAGGTGGAAGGGGTGAGAAATTATGTATGAACAATCACCAAAAATGACGGCCACAGGGTCAGGCAACAAAATGCGGAGCTGCGCACAGGAGACACACCATCAGCATGCGTTCACGTCCAGTTGTGGGGAGCAACCTGCACAAATACATACACAACCAGGGACTTCATGCACAATAGATATTATTAGCCATGAAGAACTGCATGCAAGTTGCCTAAGTACACAGACACATATGCTCAATATTTGACAAGTATGCCATAGATAACGCATGCAAACTGGCAAGAGAGCTGCAGTGACAGAGATGAGGCACCAAACACATCCTGCTGCACACGAAGAGGCTGCAATTCCCCATAGAGCCTGTTGTTGTGATGTCCCACACTATGTCCACCCGTAGCATCCGCAATGTTTCAGAGGCAAAGTTTACACACATTGTTGCCTTCATCAGACGCCACACTCCACTACAGATGACTGTCAAGAAGGGTGACTATCATGTCATGGGAGTGATGCTACATGTTATATGCTCCATGGTGAGAAGACATGTATGCATGTTACCACAACATGCACAGAAGCAGGCCCACCCATTCCCAACCCGTACCACCACCAAAAAGCCTTGCTGCAATCCTTACCCAAACTGACATTTCAACATGTCCATGCATGTAACGCTGATTCAGCACACGTTGCAATCCTCATGAGGAATAGCAGGAGGACAACGATGACATGAGCAGACAACAGGCGCAAAAACCTGGGTATTACAGACACACAAGAAGTCACCTAAAGCAATTCTCGCCGCACACATGGACATTTACAAAACATGTCCAACAATGTTGGACACGTGTAAATTTCTAAGAAAGTCTCTCTGCAAAACTGTGTGGCATGACATCATCACTAGAGTGACACATCAGAACACACATCAAAGTCACTTTGCATTCAGTCAGCTGGACACACACATTGCAACACATGTCACTCAATGCTACAAGCTTGCACACTCATACCCAGTGACTCACCATTATGACAAGAAGTTGCGTATGAGCTGACTCCGGATATCATCCTCCTACTCCTCCTCATCACTAGCCTCGTGAGCAAGCCCTTGATCCTCCACGGGTGTATGTTCCTGCTCATCCGGATCCAGGATGAGTGGCACTGCCTTCTCAACTGCCATGTTGTGCAGCATGCAGCACACGAGGAAGATTCGGCAGACCTTCTCTGGGGCATAAGAGAGGGACCCGCCTGTCTTGTCCAGGCACCGGAATCGGCTCTTCAGAAGTCCAAACGCCATCTCATTCACTCACCTGGTCTGCCCATGTGCATTGTTGTACCGGTGATCTGCAGCTGTTTTTGGGTTGCGGAGAGGTGTCAGCAGCCATGGTATGTTGGGATAGCCAGAGTCCCCTACATGGAAACATCATGTAAATAAGTGGGTCAGGAGATGCCGTGAGAGCCAAAGATACCGCAACACACGGGACAAACAGAGTATACCCACCAACAAGACATGCTCGTTCGTTGTGCAGCCGCAGCATCATTTGTGGCACCCTGCTACGCATCATGATGTAGGCATTGTGTGCTGATCCTGGAAAACGTGCACAGACATGGCAAATCAGAATGTTAGCAAGACACACCACAAGGGCATTTATCGAGTGGTAATGTTTTCTATTGCGATAGCTTGTTCCTGTGCCTGTGGTGGTACCAAAGCCACATGTGTCCCATCAAGGGACCCAATTACATGGGGCATCCCTCCCAGGGCATAGAAATCACCCTTGACATCTGTCAACTCCTCAGGAGTAGGAAATTGGATGAATTCATCAAGGTGCTCCAACATGGCTGCTAAAACATCACGCAGGACACGGCTGAACATTGTCTGTGACATGCCACCAACATCAGCTATGGTGATATGAAACGTACCTGTGGCAAAGAAATGTAGGGCTGCCATCACCTTCATCTTGGGGGTCAGTGCAGTAGGATACCTGTGCCGCGGTTGCAGGTGTGGTGCCAGCTTGTCTGTAAAGTCCTCAATCAACCGGCGAGTGAATCTGTAACGGCGGATGCAGGCACGTTCCCTCATGGCACCCAAGTCTGGCATTGTTCTTGGGACAGGCTGTGCCCTGCAAGACATTGTTTGTAAGAAAGAAGATTGAGAGTCTGCCAATAACAATGTCAATGAACATAGCACATGCTACACTGCTAATACACATCAGGTAACTATGGAGTCGGGTGTGTGCAATACATACAGGACACATATGCCAGCTTGCTGGCACTCCTACAAAAAGCCAGATACACCTGTTGATTGTCAAGTCTACATGACATGCCCTGAAATGAGCTGGTGGCCAGTCTGAGTGAAGAGCCACAGATATCACCGGAGTGACACACAACCACATAGCTGCATTGGAAGGATGTCATCTCATCCACACTGCAAGGTACACGCACAAGTCACATGGAATGTCAAATGTACATATCAAACACATTGCGATGAAGGGGAACACGTGACAAGAGAAAGACACAGCCATTGAGACAACGCAGACATGTATGACTGGGAAAATATGATGTCTGATGCACACAGACCCTACAGCCGTGGGAATCCACATGTGGCATGGTGTGCGTAGATGTGTTCCATGCCCACCTCCACACAGACCCCTGTTGGATGCACCAACAGCAGATGCAGTTGACGGAACACTGACATCAAGCTCATGGGAACACATGACACACACCTGACATGGTCACAAAGGGGCACGCTGATCGTGACATGTCAGTTGATAGAGTGTCCCTGTCCCTCGCATCAGGAGACAGGTGTGGGTGTTGATGACTGTGTCATCCCACTGCTGCTGTGCATGACACAGTTGGACTACAGACACACATGTGGCAAGTGTCAAGGTGATGTGTGCCACATAGTGCCCCATCACACATGACATGTGTCCACAGGTCATCACACATCAATTGTGCAACTAGATGAGATGACCTGTGCAATATCACTGGCTGCCACACCTAGGGCCTGCACATGACAGTATGCAATGACAAGTACTTGATGGACATCCTTGTGCGACTCGTAGCCATCCATTCCTGGCATGTGTGCGCCTGTATTACCATTGTAAGCGTGTGAAATGCGTACCTCTACGTGTGAACTAGTGCGTACCCGTATGTGAGAAGTTGGCCTGGTATATGATGTTCACTAGTTAAAGTGACCACCTTGTACCATGCCAAGCAACCCTTATGGTGTGGTTGTAAGTCAACCTTTTCGGACTAGCTGCCCTAGTGGTAGCGTAGGCTAAGCAGTCTTTGAGGCTAAACTCGTTAAAGCGTGTTAAGCAGGCTGTTTTACCAAATGTAACCCCCTTTTATACAAATGAAAGGACACCACACAGATATATATTCAAAATATATATGTATTTATTTCTCAAAGTATCCCCTAGACTCTTTATGAGCACAGGAACACAAATCGTTAAACAAGACAATGTTATAATACACAGAAGTTGCACTTTATATGGATGGGCCCTGGTGGCCACTCAAACCATATACTAAAATAGTGGTATAAGTACCACGAACGGGAAAGGGAAAAGGCCTAGGGCCTCTAGAATCGCTGGGCCTACAAGGAGCTAACTTTAGTTAGTGACCAGGAGGTCCACGGGTTGCGTGTGCAGTGAGGAAAGTCACACGCGTGCTCCCATAGGTGTTCAATGGGTGCGTAAAAGTTACAAAGTTACTGCAGAAAGGGTCTTCTGGATGGACTACGATCTCAAGATTCGAAACACAGACACTAGAGATGATTCTCTGCACTTGGGCACCGGAGTGCCAGCTTTACCTCACCCACAGGAAGCGGGTGCATAGGTCTCGAAGTGCGTCGGGTTTCTTCTATCGATTCAATGGAGCCTGATGACAAAGATGCTGCAGGCGGTCGGTCCAGAAGAGCTGCGTTGGATCCAAGGGTGGATCGGAGTTGTAGAAGACCTGAAAGCAGAGGGGACAGTGTTCACAGTCACTAGCCAGTGACCGGCGTGGCACCAGGTAGGTAACAGGCGATGTCGGGTGCAAACAGGTGGTGAAGTGTAGCTTGTCTCCGCAGCCACGTGGTCCCTGAAGGTCGACAACGTCCAGGAGTCGAGTCACGAACTGTCCTACGCAGGCTCTCGCTGTCGGCGGTGTCGGCGACTCGAAAGAAGCAAACAAGCCTTGGCAAAGGCAAGAGTCGTGGAAGTTCAAGAAAGCTGATTGTTCTGACCAGCAAGGTCAGAGGGGCTGCTCTTTTGGAGAGCAGCTAGGGCCAGTCTGGAGCAACCAGACCAGCATCGTAGTTTTCAAAGTTCGTCGCCAAAATGGCCACTAGCCAACGGGCCAGGGACCGGGCAGGCGCGTCGAGATGCAAAGTGCAGAGGGGCCCCACGCAGATCGTGGAGATGCTGGAGGGCTCACCTTTGGTGCAGATGCTGCTCGGTGGTTGGGCTTCTCAGGACCCAAAGCACAACTTGGAGGGAGCCTCTGTCGCTGCGCTTGCAGCTTGTCATCGGTCTTTCAAGATGGCTGGCTCCACGTGTCTCGGTGCCTCCACGGGTTCCTTCTTCTCAGGGACTGTGGATCGGGCGGTGAGAGGTCTGGAGGTCCAGGTCTTGTCGGGCTCTGGGCTCGGGCTCCGGCAGGAGGCGGCGGCAAAGCAGACGTTCAATAGCTGGTTGGTGCTTGCGTTAGCAAGATGGTCACTCCCTGACCATAAGGGAGATTTCCTTCAGTCCTCTGTGCAGCAGAGCGTCGAAGTTCCCGTCTTCATCTTGTGGTTAAGTTGATTCCAGGATGTCTGAAGTCTTAGGACACAGCTCCTACCTTTAAGCGGATTCTAGGGGCCGGACTACCTGCTAGGTCCCTCCCTAAGGGTGGGACCAGGAAGGGGGGTGGTTACACCCCCAATCCTTTGTCCAGCTCGCCCCAGGTCCGGGACTGGTGTGCCCCAGGACCGGATTGAACTGGCATATGCACCGAGGCTCCTTGTGAGCCTCAGGCATGTCTGGTTTCTTTCAAGCCCTACCTGACCAATACACAAAATCCTGTCTGGGGTGGTGCTCGCACCTCCCCTGGCAGGAAACCCTTTGTCCACGTCTCCCAAGCTGGAAGGACTCCCAGCAGCAGGAGGGCAGACTTGTGTCTGTGGTGGCAGCATCCATTTTGTGGAGCTGAGGCAATGTCTGATTTTACCCGGGTTTCAGGTACTGTACATGTCGTGTCCCTCTAGAAGGGTGGAATGCTAACCCCGTCGCCAGAATTGGCGAGGGGTTAGTATTCCAATTCGTATGACACCTTACTCGACATGTTTTGATAAAGCCAAACCAAAGATAGCATTTAACCGCGAGGTTCATAATGCACTTAAGGGTCTATGGTATGACGATATCTGGAAACAGTAGAAGGAAGTGGTTCCGACCACTGCAGACAGGCTCAGCTCATGCCAGAGCACCATCTCACATGGATCCAAGCACTCTGCCTTCAGGATTGTTAAGGCCTGCCATAGGAGTGACTTATAGGTTAACATGTGTCCCATTTAAGGTTAGGTGTAGGTATACTACACCTAAGTAAGAGGTGGTTACACCAACTTACCCCAGCTGAGTGATCAGCCAGTTGTGTCAAATTTGTTAGGCCAAGCCTGGGGTGGCATAATACATGCTTCAGCCCCTGGCAGGCCTTAGATACACCAATGCCCTGGGTACCTAGTGTACACTGGTACAGGGGCTCACAGGGTGATCCAACCAATTGGGTATGTACCTAGGGTACATGGAGTCCATTTTAAAGAGAGAACAGCCAGGCTGAGATCCTGAATGGCAGGATCTCAGGCCAACTAAGTCGAAAAACCAGCTAGACACTAGGCAAAAATTTGGGGGTAACCATAGTCAGATATCCACCTTCCTACACAACCCCCCCCCCCCCCCCCAAACGAAGGGAGATAAGGCTGACCTTGACCAGGTAAGCCTATATTGCCCAAGTGGCCATATAAGGAGGAACCAGCACTGGCATGGTTACCCCCTGTCTCATGGTCCACTAAGCAATCCCTCACCCTAAGGGTATCAGAGGGTCTCCACCATAGGGCATCTCTACCTTTGGTGTGTCTTGGCAAAGTAAAAGGCTGGTGTTGAGATGGAGTACTGAAGTGAGTGTCCTCCAAGTGAGGCCTCAGCTTCCTCCAATCATCCTCCAGCCTGGATGCCTTTCTTTCCTTAACTGAGTTGCACTGTGCTCTCAGGGTCAGCCTCTGGCTACCTAAAGCTGGAGGCTGGGTCCCTTTTGTGGGCTTACTGGAGGGACAGGTCAGGTTTGGGGCCCTAAGGTCCCATGTTTGCCTGTGCCCAACAGAATCCCTCTGGGGGAGGTCCCTAACTACCTGTAAAGGAGATCCTTCAGGAATGTTTTTACCCTTCACCTGACTAGGGCTACTAGCCAGGCAATCCTCATTCTTTTGATGGGGGGTTCTTGTGGACAGGGGCCCTCTGGGGGTCCACTGGCCTCCCTGACCTCTGCAGCCCTGGGCTGACTGAGGCAGGGTAGAGAGAGGCAGGCTACCTGCACCAGACTGGGTCCCACCTTGGAAGGGGCCACTGACATCAGAGGCTCTGCCAGGCCAGGCCTGGCTACCTCTGGGGCAGTTCCTTCACAAGGGGTGAGGTCAAATCCCTGAGGAGACTGACCTTTTCCTAATGTCTGGGGAGAGGGAGACTTTTCTTACTTCCCACTACTCTCTGTTTGTGTGGAGTGATCCATAGTTTCAGGCTTCACTACACCTATGTCATTCCGAGTATAGGCTGAGACCATTACAGCCTTGCCAACCCTTTCAGGGGGGCACTCAGTTTGTGTTTGAGCTGTGACTGTCACAGCTTTGCCAGTCTCTACAGGGAAGTCTGTCTGTGCCTGGGCTGTGGCTACCACTGCCCTTCCAACCTTTTCAGGGAGGAAATCTATTTGGACAGGGGTTGTGAATGGCACAACCCCACTACCCTTTTGTGAAAGGCCTACCATTTTAGAATGGGTGTCTTGTTCAACTCAGCCCAGGCTGAGAGTTCTAAGTCATTCCCCAGTAAGCAGTCTACAGGCAAGGTTGGGGACACTGCCACCCTTTTAGGGCCAGTGACACCTCCCCAGCTGAGACATACCTCTGCCATGGGATGACTGTTCTGTTTGCCATCAATGTTAGTTACCTGGTAGGAGAAACCAGGCAAAAGCTGCTCAGAGGGAACTAGCCAATGGGCCACCATAGTGATGCTAGCTCCAGTGTCTCTTTAGGCCTTAGCTTTTGTATCATTGATGTAGGGCTCCTGTCTGTACCTACCCAAAGTGTTGGGACAGGCAGTGAAGTTGGCAAACGCCATGCCACCATCACAGACAAGAGTAGTTGCTGTAGGGGAATTGGCTAAGCCAGGGTCCCCCTGTGTTCCCCAAGTAAACCCACCCAGATTTCTGGGGGCACTCCCACCACCTGGGGGATTACTGCTGACAGTAATAGGTGGTGTGACAAGAGTAATTGGAGGAACAGTTTTGTTTTTAGCCTTTGGGCAACTGCTTTCAGTTTTCCAATGCCCAGGAATCTTACATTCATGGCAGTGAGGCTTTTTAGCTGTGGTAGAGGAGGGAGCTTGGGACCCACCACCCTGTGTGGAGTTTTGGGGCCCTGAGGAAGATTTCTCTTTTGCTTTATCCCCACCCTTCTCTTGAGGCTTGGTGGTATCTTTCTTTTGGTCACCACCCTGGTTTTTCAGCCTGATCCTGGTCCTGACCCATTTATCTGCCCTCTTTCCCAATTCTTGGGGAGAGGTCAAATCTGAGTCTACCAGGTGTTGATGGAGAAGCTGGTTTTGACAATTACTTAAAATCTGCTCTCTCATCATCAAATTGTACAATCCTGTATAATCAGACACCTTACTTCCCAGCAACCAACCCTCCAAAGCCTTAGTGGCACATTCCACATATTCAGACCAGTCCTGAGTATGTGTCTTCTGGGTATCTCTGAACATTAACCTGTACTGTTCAGTGGTTAAGCCTAACCCATCAACTAGGACACTCTTCAGGACTCTGTAATTTCTGACATCCTCCTCTCTAACAGTGAGGAGTCTATCTCTGCCTCTTCCTTCAAAGGAGAGCCATAAGATTGCTGCCCACTGGTCTTCAGGAACCTGCTGCACTTTGCAGGCTCTCTCAAGAGCAGTCATCCATTTGTGGATGTCATCCCCACTTTTGTAGGGGGGCACAACCTTGGACAGGTTCCTATTGTCAAAGACCCTATCTTTGTCCCTGGGGACAATGCTGCCACCAGTGGGTATAGACCCACACTCTCTAGGTTGCCTAGCCTTGTTCAGTTTCTCTTCCATCAGGGCTACCTCTAGCTCCTGCTTCCTGATCCTCAGCTGGGCTTCCTGCATTCTGGCCTCATGTTCCCTCCTCTGAGGGGTGGTCATCCTTCTCCTGGAGTGACCTTGAGAGCCTCTAGAGGCATGAGAAGCATTAGATTCACCTGAGTGATTCCTTTGCCTCCCAAGCCCCTGGTTAAGTCCACTGGGGAGATCCAATGGGATGATCCCATTGTCAGTCCCCAATAGCCTTAGGTTAGCTGGGCCACGTATAACACTTGGCACTGGGCTAGTTCTCCCTTCATCCTCACTACCTTCTGTATCAGTACCCTTCTCACTTTCATCCTCTGTAGTATGAATCTCATCTAAGGGGTGACTATTGGAAAGGGGTACCTCAGTAGCATCTTCAGAAGGGGGGCCTCCTGTTCCAGTCCCTAAGGGGCCTAACTGGGAGGCTTTCTTGAAAGCTTTCTGATTTTCATCAGCCTGTAAAAGCTCTCTGAGTTCAGCAGAAGTAGGGTTCTTGGGCTGTTTAAGGCCCCTGATATTTGCCAACTGCCTGAGCTCATTCTGATTTAGGGTAGCAAAGAGAGTTGGTGCCCTCTGGGGGTCACTCTCGACAGAGATGGGTACCTTGGACCCCTCTGCCCCCTCCATTGCTCTTAAGTGTGGGTGGATGTGTTGCAATCTACCTACACTTGGGTTTACCTACTAAACCTATCTAGTAGTTGTAGTCAGGGTGTGCTACTCCCTTTGCTCTACAACAACTAAGTTCAGTAGAACTTAAGTATATCTATCTTGTTTTATATGTACCTACAGGTACCTATGTGATCTTTCACTTGGTAACCAAGAGATTACAATGGTAAAACACAGCAAGCTCAAATCCAACCGCTGCTCACCAATGTGAGAAGTTGGCCTGGTATATGATGTTCACTAGTTAAAGTGACCACCTTGTACCATGCCAAGCAACCCTTATGGTGTGGTTGTAAGTCAACCTTTTCGGACTAGCTGCCCTAGTGGTAGCGTAGGCTAAGCAGTCTTTGAGGCTAAACTCGTTAAAGCGTGTTAAGCAGGCTGTTTTACCAAATGTAACCCCCTTTTATACCAATGAAAGGACACCACACAGATATATATTCAAAATATATATGTATTTATTTCTCAAAGTATCCCCTAGACTCTTTATGAGCACAGGAACACAAATCGTTAAACAAGACAATGTTATAATACACAGAAGTTGCACTTTATATGGATGGGCCCTGGTGGCCACTCAAACCATATACTAAAATAGTGGTATAAGTACCACGAACGGGAAAGGGAAAAGGCCTAGGGCCTCTAGAATCGCTGGGCCTACAAGGAGCTAACTTTAGTTAGTGACCAGGAGGTCCACGGGTTGCGTGTGCAGTGAGGAAAGTCACACGCGTGCTCCCATAGGTTTTCAATGGGTGCGTAAAAGTTACAAAGTTACTGCAGAAAGGGTCTTCTGGATGGACTACGATCTCAAGATTCGAAACACAGACACTAGAGATGATTCTCTACACTTGGGCACCGGAGTGCCAGCTTTACCTCACCCACAGGAAGCGGGTGCATAGGTCTCGAAGTGCGTCGGGTTTCTTCTATCGATTCAATGGAGCCTGATGACAAAGATGCTGCAGGCGGTCGGTCCAGAAGAGCTGCGTTGGATCCAAGGGTGGAGCGGAGTTGTAGAAGACCGGAAAGCAGAGGGGACAGTGTTCACAGTCACTAGCCAGTGACCGGCGTGGCACCAGGTAGGTACCAGGCGATGTCGGGTGCAAACAGGTGGTGAAGTGTAGCTTGTCTCCGCAGCCACGTGGTCCCTGAAGGTCGACGACGTCCAGGAGTCAAGTCACGAGCTGTCCCATGCAGGCTCTCGCTGTCGGCAGTGTCGGCGACTCGAAAGAAGCAAACAAGCCTTGGCAAAGGCAGGAGTCGTGGAAGTTCAAGAAAGCTGATTGTTCTGACCAGCAAGGTCAGAGGGGCTGCTCTTTTGGAGAGAAGCTAGGGCCAGTCTGGAGCAACCAGACCAGCATTGTGGTTTTCAAAGTTAGTCGCCAAAATGGCCACTAGCCAACGGGCCAGGGACCGGGCAGGCGCGTCGAGATGCAAAGTGCAGAGGGGCCCCACGCAGATCGTGGAGATGCTGGAGGGCTCACCTTTGGTGCAGATGCTTCTCGGTGGTTGGGCTTCTCAGGACCCAAAGCACAACTTGGAGGGAGCCTCTGTCGCTGCGCTTGCAGCTTGTCGTCGGTCTTTCAAGATGGCTGGCTCCATGTGTCTCGGTGCCTCCACGGGTTCCTTCTTCTCAGGGACTGTGGATCGGGCGGTGAGAGGTCTGGAGGTCCAGGTCTTGTCGGGCTCTGGGCTCGGGCTCCGGCAGGAGGCGGCGGCAAAGCAGACGTTCAATAGCTGGTTGGTGCTTGCGTTAGCAAGATGGTCACTCCCTGACCATAGGGGAGATTTCCTTCACTCCTCTGTGCAGCAGAGCGTCGAAGTTCCCGTCTTCTTCTTGTGGTTAAGTTGATTCCAGGATGTCTGAAGTCTTAGGACACAGCTCCTACCTTTAAGCGGATTCTAGGGGCCGGACTACCTGCTAGGTCCCTCCCTAAGGGTGGGACCAGGAAGGGGGGTGGTTACACCCCCAATCCTTTGTCCAGCTCGCCCCAGGTCCGGGGCTGGTGTGCCCCAGGACCGGATTGAACTGGCATATGCACCGAGGCTCCTTGTGAGCCTCAGGCATGTCTGGTTTCTTTCAAGCCCTACCTGACCAATACACAAAATCCTGTCTGGGGTGGTGCTCGCACCTCCCCTGGCAGGAAACCCTTTGTCCACGTCTCCCAAGCTGGAAGGACTCCCAGCAGCAGGAGGGCAGACTTGTGTCTGTGGTGGCAGCATCCATTTTGTGGAGCTGAGGCTATGTCTGATTTTACCCGGGTTTCAGGTACTGTACATGTCGTGTCCCTCTAGAAGGGTGGAATGCTAACCCCGTCGCCAGAATTGGCGAGGGGTTAGTATTCCAATTCGTATGACACCTTACTCGACATGTTTTGATAAAGCCAAACCAAAGATAGCATTTAACCGCGAGGTTCATAATGCACTTAAGGGTATATGGTATGACGATATCTGGAAACAGTAGAAGGAAGTGGTTCCGACCACTGCAGACAGGCTCAGCTCATGCCAGAGCACCATCTCACATGGAACCAAGCACTCTGCCTTCAGGATTGTTAAGGCCTGCCATAGGAGTGACTTATAGGTTAACATGTGTCCCATTTAAGGTTAGGTGTAGGTATACTACACCTAAGTAAGAGGTGGTTACACCAACTTACCCCAGCTGATTGATCAGCCAGTTGTGTCAAATTCGTTAGGCCAAGCCTGGGGTGGCATAATACATGCTTGAGCCCCTGGCAGGCCTTAGATACACCAATGCCCTGGGTACCTAGTGTACACTGGTACAGGGGCTCACAGGGTGATCCAACCAATTGGGTATGTACCTAGGGTACATGGAGTCCATTTTAAAGAGAGAACAGCCAGGCTGAGATCCTGAATGGCAGGATCTCAGGCCAACTAAGTCGAAAAACCAGCTAGACACTAGGCAAAAATTTGGGGGTAACCATAGTCAGATATCCACCTTTCTACACCGTACGTGTCAAACGCACTGTATTACTAGTGCGTACCCGTACGTGTCAAACGCATTATACTACTAGTGCGTACCCGTACATGTGGACTAGTGGGTACCCGTAAATGTCAAACGCACGTTACAACTAGTGCGTACTCGTACGTGTGAACTAGTGTGTACCCGTACGTGTCAAATGCACTGTACTACTAGTGCGTACCCATACGTGTGAACTAGTGTGTACCCGTACGTGTCAAACGCACTATACTAGTAGTGCGTACCCGTACGTGTGGACTAGTGCGTACCCGTACGTGTCAAACACACTATACTACTAGTGCGTACCCGTACGTGTGGACTAGTGCGTGCCCGTACGTGTCAAACGCACTGTACTACTTGTGCGTAACCGTACGTGTGAACTAATGCATACCCGTACATGTCAAACGCACTGTACTACTAGTGCATACCCGTATGTGTGAACTAGTGCGTACCCGTACGTGTCAAACGCACTTTAGTACTAGTGCGTACCCGTACGTGTCAAACGCACTTTACTACTAGTGCGTACCTGTACGTGTGAACTAGTGCGTACCCGTACGTGTCAAACGCACTTTAGTACTAGTGCGTACCCGTACGTGTCAAACGCACTGTACTACTAGTGCGTACCCGTACGTGTGGACTAGTGCGTACCCGTATGTGTCAAACGCACTGTACTACTAGTGCGTACCCTTACATGTGAACTAGTGCGTACCCGTACGTGTCAAACGCACTTTAGTACTAGTGCGTACCCGTACGTGTCAAACGCACTTTACTACTAGTGCATACCCATACGTGTGAACTAGTGCGTACCCGTACATGTCAAATGCACTGTACAACTGGTGCCGTAGGGGTACGTGTGAAACGCACCATACCTGTGTGTGGATTTCAAAATTACATAGGGGGCACATAAGGGACAAGTATTAGGCCCTAAATGCATGCTGGTTGTCATGGAGACAGAGCTTTCAGTTGAAAAGTGTCGATCATGTGTCCTGGAACAGTCAGTTGGCCACAAAATACAATGTTGCAAAGTGGTTGTTGACTTGACATGATGCTCAAAATTTGAACGATGCGAATGCTGTCATTGGTGTATGTTTAAAGGGATTGGAGTAAACGTACGATGCTAATGAGTCTGACCAATCACTATGTACTCCTCAAAATGAATGCCCCTCAGCAAGACAGATATAAGGCAGCCAGAACCCATGAGAGGGCACTTGCCTGCACAACTTTCCAGTCGACCACCCTGCTGCTGTCTCTGCTTCCTCTGGACCATGTCACATACTGTGGAGAGGGCCCAGCCATTCACCCAGGAGGAGAATGAGGCCTTGCTGGACTGCCTCCTCCTACAGTACACCAAGCTGTATGGGAGACCAGGGGAGCAGGTGAGTGCTGAGTCCACTACCTTTGCCTATGCACCTGTTGTGTGACTGTCAATATTGTGTCCAGGTGGGACAGACATGCAATGTTGTTTAGAGTGAGTCCCGGGGGGGACATGCTGATGTCTCTCATGCAGAGCATGATGTAGTTCCTGTGTGCACTCTTCACTTGCATTGTGCTTACTGTGACTTTCACTGCATAGTGCATGACACATTCAGCCTGGCAAATCCTTGGTGGCTTTTTTCCCTATTGTCCTGAGGTGATTCAGTGGTCCCCCCGGTGTGACAGGTGACTGTACCCACAGATGTGTATGAGTTGAGTGGACCTGTGGTGAGAGTGTCCAAATGATGTGTACAACCTCATGGACATTGATGTGTGTGAATGTTCCTTGTCATGTGGGTGAGTGTCTATGTGAAGTGTTGCACCACAGCTGCATGGAGGAGGCAACAGATCAACCCATCTGATGTGACAAGTAAGCCGTGCTGTGTGTCTGACTTGCAGAGCTAGCATGACACCTGTGACACCCCACTGGCAAGTGGCACATGTGCAGAGTGAGGGTTGTATCCGCTGTTGTCAATGACAGGCGAGTGATCTGTGCTTGGGTGTGTCTGTCTAGTATGCTGATGGTGCGTCAGTGGAGTGGGACATGTGACTGCTTGGCATGTGTTGGCCATCAGCCTGCTGTTGCATTTGCTGCACAGTGTGTGGCATGATCAGTGAGTGTGTCACACCCCTCATGCCAACCTGTTGACATTCTATGCCATGTAGTGCATTGGGGCTTGCACACAGGCCAATTTCTTATTGTGTATGATGTAATTCCTGTCTGCATCCTATGCCCTGTTCAACATTTCAATGATGTTCAAATGTGGGTCTCTGGGACATGGTGCAGGTGTATTGATATTGTGTCACTTTGTCATCCTGACAGGTAACTGCCTACGAGAAGGGGGTGATCTGGAAAAACATCGTCAGGGCCGTGATATCTGAGGGGGAGCGTAGTCGGCAGCTGCCACAGGTCCGCAAGAGGTGGCAGGACATCCGGTGCTGGACCCGGCGGATCGCCTAGGTTCAGCTGGGGCTCGACAGTCCTCGCCCCCATGGCGGCCGCCGACGCCTGACCCCCACATGAGACGTGTCCTGGCGGTGGTCTTCCCTGAGCTCGATAGGCAGTTACAGGAGAGACTGCAGCAAGGAGGGGGTAGGTACATGGCTGTTTGTCATGTTATGTGTTGCCAACTTTTGGAAGTGCTCTGTAGCCTGGATACACTCCCAGAGTTTATATGTGCAGTGCATTTTCTGTTCCCCAATGTCACCTGGTGCTCTTTTTCATCCCTTCCCCTCCTTGACATGTGTCCCCTGGTCTGTGTGTAATCACATTTGCACATGGTCATCTAGGGTGCCAGTAAATCTAAGTGCACATTGCTTTCTGCATCATGTGGGAGGGTGGTCTGTGACTTGTGTTGGTACCTTGCCTGTGCCATGACCTGTTCACTATGTTGAGGGTCCATATTTGTTGTCACTGATGATGATTCTCAACATAGGAGTGTGAGCTTTCAACTGAACACCCTTGCAGCATGCATGACCAATGTTGTGGCCTCAGACATGATGTGCATGAGTGGGAGATATGCATTGTGCCATGATGGTTGAACATGGTACAGTCAGCTCATTCCAGAACCACGGAGCAGTGTGCCCACTACAGTCCCCTGAAACACCCTGGCCTCCTAATCATGTGTGTCATCCAACACTGTGCACATTCTCTGTGGGTTCAGCATAGGTCTGCCTCTGTGGCATTGTTCCCTGGCCTAGTTAGTATTTTGCAAATGTGTGCTACATGTGTCCACTGGACAGGGATACACCATTTTGCTTGTGCATACTCACACTGGGCAGTGCCTGTGTGGCTATTCACAACAATCTGTTGATGGTTGTTTGTCACAAATATGTGTTGCCAGCCCCACGAGGTGATGTTGTGTAAATGAAGCTATTTTTCCAGCACAGTTATTGTAACCCTGAATAAGAGGTGTCACTTCTTGATCTGTATCAATCACATTGACTCAGGTATGGGGTGGGGTGTGCGGGAGAGGCATACATGTGCAACCCTGATTTTTCATTGCCAGGTCTGACTTGTGTGTGAGACTTGGCTGTACAAAGAATCACCGTGCAGTGCCCCTGTGATGCTGGCCAGTGCTTAATGTTCGTGCTTTGCAGCTTGTGTCAGTTTTTTAAAAACATGATTCCTGCTCATACATTTTTTGCACCTGTGTTTGGTTCAGATCCAACGCAGTTTGGACTTTGTGTGCTGACATCTTTGTGTACATTTTGGCTTGCCATGAGGGTGTCCCCACAGTACAGCTAGCCTTTTTTTCAAACCAATTGCAGGCCCATTAGCTTATGCATTGTCCTGGGTGTGGACATGTGTGCCACTCCAGATGACAGGCAGTAGGTCATATGTGTAGCCAACTGTGTAATCAGGTGACGGATGGCCATGTGACAACTGACATAATTCAAGTTGTTACTCTAACCCCTTCGCTGCCAGGCCTTTTCCCCCTCATGTGCCACGCCCTTTTTTGGCTATTTGTGGGTAATGCGCGCTGAGGCCCCTGTAACTTTTTTACCACATAAGGTATCCACGCCAAATTTGCGTCCTTTTCTTCCAACATCATGGGGATTCTGAAGGTACTCAGGGTTTGTGGATTCCCCTGGAGGGGTCACAGAAATGAGCCAAAATACAGCAAAATTTAGTTTTTGGGGGGAATAATGAGAAAAACGGGCTGCAAACGAAAGCATCTGGATTTTTCCCTGCAAATGTTATCAAAAAAGGGTTTGTTGGGCTGAAATCACAATTGTCCCAGCTTTTAGGGAATACCAGACTTTTGTCAAAAACCCAACATTCTTTACACAGTTTTGGCATTTTTCTGGGACATAGCCTATTTTTGCTATTTTTTGAGATTTTGACCTCCTTCCAGTTAATGGTAGAAATGGGTACAAAAGCAATAATGGATCCTGGAAAGCTATACATTTTGGAAAGCAGACAAAATTCTGAATTCAGCAAGGGGTCATTGTGTAGATCCATCAAGGTTTCTTTATAGAAACTAACAGTTAAATATAGGATAAATTGAAAATTTGTTGAAAAAAAAAAGCCTTTTGTGTCAACGTTTTCACCTGTAACTTCTTCTAATTATGACAGCTCTTTGAAAGCAATATACCGTTACATCCGCTGGACATTACTGGTTGTGGGGATATATAGGACTTGTAGGTTCACCAAGAACCCGACGAACCCAGAGCCAAAAACTGAGCAGCAACTTGCAATGGTTCTTTATTATGTACCGGGTATATAGTGATTATTATGTAAAAATGTGTACATGGAAAAATCGGTATGAAAGACACCTATGTATTTCTGAAATGGTAACAAAATATAGAGTTTAGAAACAGTAGATATTTGCACATTTCCGAAATTGGGAATACTCATACTAGCATGAGAATTATCAGTCATTTTTTAGAATGACTTCTTTTTTACACAATGTCTTTCATTTGGAAGGCAGAAATGCATCGAAAGTCAATAGGTAATAACAGTTCCTTTACAAATCTGAATTACCGTAGTCTCCCGATAAAAATGGTACCTCACTTGTATGGGTAGGCATAGTGCCCACGACAGGAAATGGCTCAAAACCCAACGTGAACACACCACATTTTCACAATGCAAAATTACCCTTTTTTAGAAAAGTGCATAGCTGTAGTTTTAACCCTAGCTTTGCCGGCACCTAGGGAAACCTAGCAAACCTATACATTTTTGAAAACTAGACACCCAGAGGAATCAAGGATGGGGTGACTTGACTGCCTCCCACCAGGTTCTGTTACCCAGAATCCCTTGCAAACCTAAAAAATTGCCAAAAAAACCACATATTCCCCACATTTCTCTGGTGGAAAGTTCTGGAATCTGCGTGGATACACAAATTTCCACCCACCCCACGTTCCCCAAAGTCTTCCGAGAAAAATGGTACCTCACTTGTGTGGGTCAGCCTAGTGCCCGCGACAGGAAACGGTGCAAAACGTAACGTGGACACACCTCAATTTCGCAGCGAAAAATGACCCTTTTTTGGCAAAGTGCCTAGCTGTAGTTTTTGAACCATAGCTCTGCCGGCACCTAGGGAGACCTAGCAAACCTATACATTTTTGAAAACTAGACACCCAGGGGAATCCAGGATGGGGTGACTTGACTGCCTCCCACCAGGTTCTGTTACCCAGAATCCCTTGCAAACCTAAAAAATTGTCAAAAAAAACACATTTTCCTCATATTTCTGTGGTGGAAAGTTCTGGAATCTGCGTGGATCCACAAATTTCCAGCCACCCAGTGTTCCCCAAGGTCTTCCGAGAAAAATGGTACCTCACTTGTGTGGGTCGGCCTAGTGCCCGCGACAGGAAACGGCGCAAAACGCAACGTGGGCACACCTCAATTTCGCTGTGAAAAATGACCCTTTTTTGGCAAAGTGCCTAGCTGTAGTTTTTGAACCATAGCTCTGCCGGCACCTAGGGAAACCTAACAAACCTATACATTTTTGAAAACTGGACACCCAGGGGAATCCAGGATTGGGTGACTTGACTACATCCCACCAGGTTGTGTTACCCAGAATCCCTTGCAAAACTAAAAAATTGCCAAAAAAAACACATTTTCCCCACATTTCTGTGGTGGAAAGCTCTGGAATCTGCGTGGATCCACAAATTTCCACCCACCCCGCGTTCCCCAAAGTCTTCCAAGAAAAATGGTACCTCACTTTTGTGGGTCGGCCTAGTGCCCGCGACAGGAAACGGTGCAAAACGTAACGTGGACACACCTCAATTTCGCTGTGAAAAATGACCCTTTTTTGGCAAAGTGACTAGCTGTAGTTTTTGAACCATAGCTCTGCCGGCACCTCGGGAAACCTAGCAAACCTATACATTTTTTAAACTAGACACCCAGGGGAATCCAGGATGGGGTGACTTGACTGCCTTCCACCAGGTTCTGTTACCCAGAATCCCTTGCAAACCTAAAAATTTGCCCAAAAAAACACATTTTCCCCACATTTCTCTGGTGGAAAGTTCTGGAATCTGCGTGAATCCACAAATTTCCACCCACCCCGCGTTCCCCAAAGTCTTCTGAGAAAAATGGTACCTCACTTGTGTGGGTCGGCCTAGTGCCCGCGACAGGAAACTGTGCAAAACGTAACGTGAACACACCTCAATTTCACAGCGAAAAATGACCCTTCTTTGGCAAAGTGCCTAGCTGTAGTTTTTGAACCATAGCTCTGCCGGCACCTAGGGAAACCTAGCAAACCTATAAATTTTTGAAAACTAGACACCCAGGGGAATCCAGGATGGGGTGACTTGACTGCCTCCCATCAGGTTCTGTTACCCAGAATCCCTTGCAAACCTAAAAATTGCCAAAAAAAACAAATTTTCCCCACATTTCTCTGGTGGAAAGTTCTGGAATCTGCATGGATCCACAAATTTCCACCCACCCCGCGTTCCCCAAAGTCTTCCGAGAAAAATGGTACCTCACTTGTGTGGGTCAGCCTAGTGCCCGTGACAGGAAACGGCACAAAACGCAACGTGGACACACCTCAATTTCGCTGTGAAAAATGACCCTTTTTTGGCAAAGTGCCCAGCTGTAGTTTTTTAACCATAGCTCTGCCGGCACCTAGGGAAACCTAGCAAACCTATACATTTTTTAAAACTAGACACCCAGGGGAATCCAGGATGGGGTGACTTGACTGCCTCTCACCAGGTTCTGTTACCCAGAATCCCTTGCAAACCTAAAAAATTGCCAAAAAAACACATTTTCCCCACATTTCTGTGGTGGAAAGTTCTGTAATCTGCGTGGATCCACAAATTTCCACACACCCCGTGTTCCCCAAAGTCTTCCGAGAAAAAGGGTACCTCACTTGTGTGGGTCAGCCTAGTGCCCGTGACAGGTAACGGCGCAAAACGCATCGTGGACACACCTCAATTTCGCAGTGAAAAAAGAACTTTTTTTGGCAAAGTGCCTAGCTGTAGTTTTTTAACCCTAGCTCTGCCGGCACCTAGGGAAACCTACTAAACCCACACATTTCTGAAAACTAGACACCCGGGGGATTCCAGGGAGGTATGGCTTGCGTGGATCCCCCAAAGTTTCCTTACCCAGAATGCCCTGCAAGACTCAAATTTAGCTGAAAAAATCACCTTTTTCACACATTTTTGTGTGGGAAAGTTGTGGCATCACCGGGCTGACACAAATTTCCTACCACCCAGCGTTCCCTCGGGTCTCTCAATAAAAACGGTGCCTCAGTCGTGTGGGAGGCCCAAGTACCCGCGACAGGCAAGGGCCCACAACGTAGTGAGGCAACATGAAAATTGCCTCTCTCAAAACGACCTGGTTTTGCAAGGGGGGTCACTTGGGTTTTTGGCCCGGTGCTCGGTGGCCACCTAGGGAAACCTACCAAACCCACACATTTCTGAAAACTAGACACCCGGGGGATTCCAGGGAGGTATGGCTTGCGTGGATCCCCCAACGTTTCCTTACCCAGAATGCCCTGCAAACCTCAAATTTAGCTGAAAAAATCACCTTTTTCACACATTTTTGTGTGGGTAAGTTGTGGCATCACTGGGCTGACACAAATTTCCTACCACCCAGCGTTCCCCCGGGTCTCGCGATAAAAACGGTGCCTCACTCGTGTGGGAGGCCCAAGTACCCGCGACAGGCAAGGGCCCACAACGTAGTGAGGCGACATGAAAATTGCCTCTCTCAAAACGACCTGGTTTTGCAAGAGGGGTCACTTGGGTTTTTGGCCCGGTGTTCGGCGGCCACCTAGGGAAACCCACCAAACACACACATTTCTGAAAACTAGACACCCGGGGGATTCCAGGGAGGTATGGCTTGCGTGGATCCCCCAACGTTTCCTTACCCAGAATGCCCTGCAAACCTCAAATTTAGCTGAAAAAATCACCTTTTTCACACATTTTTGTGTGGGAAAGTTGTGGCATCACTGGGCTGACACAAATTTCCTACCACCCAGCGTTCCCCCGGGTCTCCCGATAAAAACGGTGCCTCACTCGTGTGGGAAGCCCAAGTACCCGCGAGAGGCAAGGGCCCACAATGTAGTGAGGCGACATGAAAATTGCCTATCACAAAACGACCTGGTTTTGCAAGGGGGTCACTTGGGTTTTTGGCCCGGTGCTCGGCGGCCACCTAGGGAAACCTACCAAACCCACACATTTCTGAAAACTAGACACCCGGGGGATTCCAGGGAGGTATGGCTTGCATGGATCCCCCAACGTTTCCTTACCCAGAATGCCCTGCAAACCTAAATTTAGCTGAAAAAATCACCTTTTTCACCTATTTTTGTGTGGGAAAGTTGTGGCATCACCGGGCTGACACAAATTTCCTACCACCCAGCGTTCCCCCGGGCCTCCCGATAAAAACGGTGCCTCACTCGTGTGGGAGGCCCAAGTATCCGCTACAGGCAAGGGCCCACAACATAGTGAGGCGACATGAAAATTGCCTATCTCAAAACGACCAGGTTTTGCAAGGGGGGTCACTTGGGTTTTTGGCCCGGTGCTCGGTGGCCACCTAAGGAAACCCACACTTTTCTGAAAACTAGACACCCGGGGGATTCCAGGGAGGTATGGCTTGCGTGGATCCCCCAACATTTCCTTACCCAGAATGCACTGCAAACCTCAAATTTAGCTGAAAAAATCACCTTTTTGACACATTTTTGTGTGGGAAAGTTGTGGCATCACCGGGCTGACACAAATTTCCTACCACACAGCGTTCCCTCGGGTCTCTCAATAAAAACGGTGCCTCAGTCGTGTGGGAGGCCCAAGTACCCGCGACAGGCAAGGGCCCACAACGTAGTGAGGCAACATGAAAATTGCCTCTCTCAAAACGACCTGGTTTTGCAAGGGGGGTCACTTGGGTTTTTGTCCCGGTGCTCGGTGGCCACCTAGGGAAACCTACCAAACCCACACATTTCTGAAAACTAGACACCCGGGGGATTCCAGGGAGGTATGGCTTGCGTGGATCCCCCAACGTTTCCTTACCCAGAATGCCCTGCAAACCTCAAATTTAGCTGAAAAAATCACCTTTTTCACACATTTTTGTGTGGGTAAGTTGTGGCATCACCGGGCTGACACAAATTTCCTACCACCCAGCGTTCCCCCGGGTCTCGCGATAAAAACGGTGCCTCACTCGTGTGGGAGGCCCAAGTACCCGCGACTGGCAAGGGCCCACAACGTAGTGAGGCGACATGAAAATTGCCTCTCTCAAAACGACCTGGTTTTGCAAGAGGGGTCACTTGGGTTTTTGGCCCGGTGTTCGGCGGCCACCTAGGGAAACCCACCAAACACACACATTTCTGAAAACTAGACACCCGGGGGATTCCAGGGAGGTATGGCTTGCGTGGATCCCCCAACGTTTCCTTACCCAGAATGCCCTGCAAACCTCAAATTTAGCTGAAAAAATCACCTTTTTCACACATTTTTGTGTGGGAAAGTTGTGGCATCACTGGGCTGACACAAATTTCCTACCACCCAGCGTTCCCCCGGGTCTCCCGATAAAAACGGTGCCTCACTCGTGTGGGAAGCCCAAGTACCCGCGAGAGGCAAGGGCCCACAATGTAGTGAGGCGACATGAAAATTGCCTATCACAAAACGACCTGGTTTTGCAAGGGGGTCACTTGGGTTTTTGGCCCGGTGCTCGGCGGCCACCTAGGGAAACCTACCAAACCCACACATTTCTGAAAACTAGACACCCGGGGGATTCCAGGGAGGTATGGCTTGCATGGCTCCCCCAACGTTTCCTTACCCAGAATGCCCTGCAAACCTCAAATTTAGCTGAAAAAATCACCTTTTTCACATATTTTTGTGTGGGAAAGTTGTGGCATCACCGGGCTGACACAAATTTCCTACCACCCAGCGTTCCCCCGGGCCTCCCGATAAAAACGGTGCCTCACTCGTGTGGGAGGCCCAAGTATCCGCTACAGGCAAGGGCCCACAGCATAGTGAGGCGACATGAAAATTGCCTATCTCAAAACGACCTGGTTTTGCAAGGGGGGTCACTTGGGTTTTTGGCCCGGTGCTCGGCGGCCACCTAAGGAAACCCACACTTTTCTGAAAACTAGACACCCGGGGGATTCCAGGGAGGTATGGCTTGCGTGGATCCCCCAACGTTTCCTTACCCAGAATGCACTGCAAACCTCAAATTTAGCTGAAAAAATCACCTTTTTGACACATTTTTGTGTGGGAAAGTTGTGGCATCATCAGGCTGACACAAATTTCCTACCACCCAGCGTTCCCCCGGGTCTCCCAATAAAAATAGTGCCTCACTCGTGTGGGAGGCCCAAGTACCCGCGACAGGCAAGGGCCCACAATGTAGTGAGGCGACATGAAAATTGCCTATCTCAAAACGACCTGGTTTTGCAAGGGGGTTACTTGGGTTTTTGGCCCGGTGCTCTGCGGCCACCTAGGGAATCCTACCAAACCCACACATTTCTGAAAACTGGACACCCGGGGGATTCCAGGGAGGTATGGCTTGCGTGGATCCTCCAACGTTTCCTTACCCAGAATGCCCTGCAAACCTCAAATTTAGCTGAAAAAATCACCTTTTTCACACATTTTTGTGTGGGAAAGTTGTGGCATAACCGGGCTGACACAAATTTCCTACCACCCAGCGTTCCCCCAGGTCTCCCGATAAAAACGGTGCCTCACTCGTGTGGGAGGCCCAAGTACCCGCGACAGGCAAGGGCCCACAACGTAGTGAGGCGACATGAAAATTGCCTATTTCAAAACGACCTGGTGTTGCAAGGGGGGTCACTTGGGTTTTTGGCCCGGTGCTCGGCGGCCACGTAGGGAAACCTACCAGATATGGGGCATATCAGGGGCCGCTGCCGCCAACTGCCCTCCCGGGGGGCGGAAAGACTGGAGTTTCTCTGGGGGTGGGGTGGGGGTATTGTCATGCCATTTTGGGGAGCCCCTACCCCTACACTATTAAAACAAAAAAATCCATGGCTTCTAGTGGGCTTTCTGCGCCCCCCAGGGGGGGTCAGATTAGGGGCTACAGCTCCCATCTGTCTCCTGGGGGCAGAAAGACTGTCATTTTTGTGGGGGGGGAGGGTGGGGGCATTGGCGTGCCCGTTTCGGGCAGCCCACACCCTTAAAACAATTGCGCAAAAAAAATCCCTGGTGGATAGTGGGCTTTCTGCCCCTCTGGGGGGGGCAGATTGGGGGCTACTGCCCCATCTGCCCCCCAGGGGGGGCAGAAAGGTTGTAATGGTGGCGGGGGGTGGGGGAATTGGCGTGCCCTTTTCAGGCAGCCTCCTCCCTAAATAAAATCCATCACCTTAAAAAAAATTGCGTGAAAAAAATCCCTGGCGTCAACTGGGCTTTCTGCCTCCCCCGAAGGGGCAGATTAGGGGCCAATGCCCCATCTGCCCACCGGGGGGCAGAAAGGCTGTAATGGTGGCGGGTGGGTGGGGGCATTGGCGTGCCCATTTCGGGCAGCCTCCACCCTAAAAAAAACCTTCTAAAAACAAATCCCTGGTGTTTTGTGGGCTTTCTGCCACCCCGATGGGGCAGATTAGGGGCCAATGCCCCAGAGGGGGCAGAGAGACTAATGATTGCGGGGTGTGTGGGGGCATGGGCATGCCTGTTTTGGGCAGCCCCCACCCTTATTTTTACTTTCTAAAACAATCCCTGGTGTCTAGTGGGCTTTCCGCCCCCACCGAAGGGCCAGATTAGGGGCCAATGCCCCAACTGCCCCCGGGGGGGGGTAGAAAGGCTGTAATGATGGCGGGTGGGTGGGGGCATTGGCGTGCCCGTTTTGGGCAGCCCCCACCCTAAAAAAAATCTAAAAATAAATCCCTGGTGTTTAGTGGGCTTTCTGCCCCACAAAGGGGCAGATTAGGGGCCAATGCCCCATCTGCCCCACAGGGGGGCAGAAAGAGTGTAATAATTGGGGGGGTGGGGTGGGGCATGGGCCTGCCCGTTTTGGGCAGCCCCCACCCCTATTTTTTTTTTTTAATTCTCTTGTGTCTAGTAGGCTTTGTTTATTTTATTTTTTTAATTCCCTGGTGTCTAGTGGGCTTTTTGGGGCAGATTGTGGGCTACTGCCCCCATCTGCTCCCCAGGGGGGGCAAAAAGACTCAATGGTGCCAATTTTATATAGGGGGAGCAAAGGCCCTTGCCCAAGGGGCCGCTCCCCCCCTCCCTGGTGTCTAGTGGGTGGATCCCTGCTTGGGGATCGCCCTCCTGTGGCGATCCCCAAGCAGGGATCCACTGGGGAGGGGTACCATTGAAAAGCGGAGATTCTCCCCTTTCCAATGATACCTCTCCCGTCTTTCTATCGCCGATCGTCATTCCACTGAAAGCAGGGGGGGGGGGGGGCTCGGGAGCTGGGTAAGCTCTTCCCCAGCTCCCAAGGCTATTTTTAGTGAAAGGGAATCCTCTGGTGCCCGCACCAGAGGGATTTCCAAGGGAATGCCTCAAGACGAGCTGGACTCGTCATGGGCACACGAGAACTGTGTGCCATGACGAGTCCAGCTCGTCATGGGCATACAAGGGGCTAAAAAAATTGTACCTTGGCACTCACAGCACTTGTCAACAGTTCTTCATGTTTTAAATGTCGAAATTTGATGATTTGTGTTAAGAACCCTGATGTGCCTGCATGAAAAAAGTCTCCCAAGGAAGTGCACACCAAACGACATTTCCACTTTCATGGAACACACTGACACATTTTCAAAGAAGCCACTGTTAGAATTAAATGGTGTTGCAGATTCTCCATATACATGTTCCCACAGTGGTCTTGATTTTGTGAGACTCCTTTGAGACTCCTTTGTTGTTGGTGATACAAACTAATGAGTCTCAAGACATCAATACCTCCGTGGGCCCATGTATATGTACTTTCTGCAACACCATTTATTTCTAACAGTGGCTTCTTAGAAAAGTTTTTTTTTTTTAAATAACAAGGACCCCCTGTAAATATTTAGGTCAATTCCTAGGTCAGGGCAACAAACACAGTGAAAAGTATATTCCTAGGCAATCATAATTGATACAAATATCAGCCACTTGGTCAATTGATATAAAACTGAAAACATTAGAAAGACTTTTAATAAGAGCCAGTGTACCATATAATAATAAAGTTAAAAAAACATTTTTTTATTGTTGTCAGCATAAAATCGTATTTTATATTTAAATCAACATAAAACTAAAACACAATACAATTTCTAAAAAATATACACATATTTTATAAAAAAACAAAACTTTAACAAAATACAAACTGGAATGCAAATACAATGACATAAAATGATTATTCAATGAACACAATGTAAAATGATGAGGATAAACTAAAATGTAAGCATTCAAGATATATGAAGTTGCGGCAATAGATTATCTTCGACGCGCGTTTCGGCGCACTAGCGCCTTCGTCAGGAAAGCCACACAATTTTTCTCGTAACAACAATAAGAGTAAAAAGGTCGAGAAATATTGAGGTTCTAATGCTCGCTGATAAAGTAGTCACTTCTGACTGATCCTTTTATCAGCCGAGATTCTGTGGTAAATGGGATGTATTAATCGAGCGACTGATGAAGCAACAATTACACCGGTGATTTCCGGTTAAATGCGGAGGCGAGGTTAGCAGACAATTTGATATATTTTATACTTATTTCAGTGATATGTTGAAGTATATATCTTCCTTTTTTTCTTTCCTTCTTTTTTTTCCTTTTTTGCTCAAGATGGTCTATGGATAAAAGACCCTCGTTGGAGGTAGGACGTGCCTCACCGTCTTCTTCGCTACTCCCGAGAGATTTTGGCCATCGGTCTTCTTCGCTACTCCCGAGAGATTTTGGCCAAAATCTCTAGGGAGTAGCGAAGAAGACGGTGAGGCACGTCCTACCTCCAACAAGTGATGTCATTGTTTCCGGCGTCGGGGTTGGAGAGCTCTTTGACAATGCTGAAGAGTTCCTTGCTGTTGTGGGTGTTGTTGTCCAGTCGTTCCTTGAAGGCTGTCTTCTTTGTGGCGCGGATCAGTTTGTGGTGTTTGCGGGTGGCGTGTTTGAGGGCCGTCATGTTGTCTGTGGTCTGGTTGGTGCGCCAGGTGTTCTCCAGGGAGCGGCAGTTCTTCTTGGAGGTGATGAGCTCGTCGGTGAACCAGGAGGCTTTCTTGCTGCCGCGTCTGCTGGGGGGGTTCTTCTTCAGTGGTGCGAGGGCGTCTGCGCAGTTGGTGATCCACTGTGTGAGGTTGTTGGCGGCTTTGTTGGGGTCCGTTGAGCTGGTGGAGGGGTTCTGGCTGAGGAAGGTGGTGAGCTGGTCGCCGGTGATCTTGTTCCAGCTCCTGCGGGGGGCTTGTTGAGGGTGGTGGTGGGTCGTCGTTTTACTGAAGCTGAAGTGGACACAGCTGTGGTCAGTCCACTGGAGATTGGTGGAGTGGCTGAAGGTGACGTATTTGCTGGATGAGAAGACTGGGTCAAGCGTGTGGCCGGCGTAGTGGGTGGGGGTGGTTACCAGTTGCTTGAGTCCGAGGTTGGCCAGGTTGTCCAGCAGAGCAGTGGTGTTGCGGTCCTTGTTGTCCTCCAGGTGGAAGTTGAGGTCCCCCAGGAGGATGTAGTCGGTGGAATTGATGGCGTGCAGGCTGACGAAGTCTGTGATGTCTTTGCTGAACTGTGTGCGTGGTCCCGGTGGTCTGTAGACGAGGGTGCCTCTGAGCGTGGTCTTGGGGTCGGTGTGTATCTGGAAGTGGAGGTGTTCGGCGGAGGTGAAGGTGTCATCGGAGTTGGTCGTGATGCGGATGGTGTTCTTGTGGATGATGGCGATGCCTCCTCCTGTCTGGTTGACGCGGTCCTTCCTGGTGATTTTGTAGACTGGGACGGCGATGGTGACGTCGGGCGCTGAGGAGGCGTTCATCCAGGTTTCCGTCAGGAAGGCGATGTCTGGTGCTGTCGAGTCGAGGAGGTTCCAGAGTTCGACGGCATGCCTGTGAACGGAGCGGGTGTTGAGCAGGATGCACATCAGTTGTTTGTTGCTGGGGCTCGGTTTAGCAGGTGCGGTGTTGGGTCGGAGGCCGGTGAAGCGGCAGGTCAGGCAGGTGAAGGGTCCGTGGGTGCGTCTCGGGGTGGCCCGGTAGCAGGCGGTGTTTCGGCCGGCGTTGAGTGCGTGGAGGGTTATGGCGTCGTAGATGTGCAGGGTGTGCTGGCGAGGGCGAGGACCAGGGGGTCTGGCGCTGGGCGCGGTCCAGGCGCGGATGGGCGCAGACGGGCTTACCTTTGGCGCACCTTCGGCGCTCAATCGGCGCTCCCGCTGCGCGCGTGCGCTGCGCGGTCGCTCTGGGGGCGTCATAAGTAAGGAGCCAGGAGCTGGGTGGTGGGAGCGGGGCGGCGAATGGAATCACAGGGGGGCGGGGCCGCAGGGAGGCAGCGGCGGGAAATTCCAAGAAGCAGCGGGCAGCGGGAAATTCCCAGGAGCAGCTGGAAATTCCCAGGAGCAGCGGGCAGCGAGCGAAGGAATCTGCAGGCAGGAGGCGGCAAAGGCAGGCAGGGGCGGCAGCAGTGAGTGGGGCGACCAAGCCCTGTGGAGGGCTGAGCGGTCACACTCTGTGGTCCCCTACAGTCTCCTTAAGTAAGGAGCCGGGAGGGAGGAGCAGCTGGGTGGCGGGAGCGGGGCGGCGAATGGAATTACAGGGGGGCGGGGCCGCAGGGAGGCAGCGGCGGGAAATTCCAAGAAGCAGCGGGCAGCGGGAAATTCCCAGGAGCAGCGGGAAATTCCCAGGAGCAGTGGGCAGCGAGCGAAGGAATCTGCAGGCAGGAGGTGGCAAAGGCAGGCAGGAGCGGCAGCAGTGAGTGGGGCGACCAAGCCCTGTGGAGGGCTGAGGGTTCCGATGTTCTTTCCCTGTTCTACTAGATGCGTTTTGTTAAGCAGTCTTTGATGTGGAATCTATGGGTGTAAACAATATATCACTATTATTATCAGCACATTAGAAAACACATTAACTACTTTTCACGTTGTTTACAGTGTTCCCTAAAGGCTTGTACACTTACTGCGCAACCTTCCTGTTTCGTTTTCTTGATAAGCTTTTTCTAATGAGAAAGGATGAAAAAACAACATAGCAAAATACACATTGCACATTTCCTTAACGTTACTCTTTGATATCAAAGTTCTGATGCCTTTGCACAAAGGTGAGTCCAAAAATTAGTATTTCTTTAACTGTCTTTCTTGCGATGGGCGCCAAAGAAATGAAAGAAATGTCACTTAGCTTCTCATTCCTTGCTTTCAGGTCTCTACTGGCCGAGATTTGCTTTCAGGTCTCTACTCGCTGAGAAATGGTACAGATAGCGTGGAGAAGAAGATTCCAGTAGCTGGAGCGTAGGTATGAAGAATTCAGGAAGCTGGAGCGCTGAAACGAAGGTAAGTGTAGATCTATGGAGGAGCGAGGTCAGCGCGATGTTTCCCGTAGTAAGGCTGGAAGGCTAAGCACCTTCTAGAGTCTGGGTGTGGTTTAAATACTCCAGCCACACCCAGAGACGTCCGTAGCAAAGCGTGAGTACGTGCCCTCGCATCGCGTTCCATTTGTGCATGGACGCGAGGCAAGCGCGAGGTAAACAATAGACGAGTAATGCACTTCTAACCTGTGGAGCGAAACACCATGTCACGGGCGCTCTGCGCTAATGCACCACAGTACTAAAGCTCCTTTCATTCCTGGAAAACGTTCCCAATCTAGTCCGTAAACGGTGCACTGCTCTGAATAAACAAACATTGGCAATATCACCACAAAGCAAAATACATCACAACATGATCACAAATGAGTCCAACGATCACAAATGAGTCCAACTACATCCATAACATCTATCACCACATCAGTAACAGAAAACAGCACATATACATTACGGAGTGCAGGATGCACGGGATAGGGGTGGGTTTTCTATGACGAAAAAGGTCTTGAGGAACGTGGGTTCATGACATCTTCAGGTACAGGGGTTAGGATGGACGTCCTAGCAGCAGTGTGCAGCGCCAAGCTCACTTCCAACTTTGGCGCTGCCCCACCCCCTGTAGTGGAGACGTCCACCCTTGCAGCCACCACACCTACCCATCCCCCTCATGTCCCTGCGGTGCCTGGTACTGCCACAGATGATGCCCCCCCCCCCGGTCGACAAACCTGAGGTTCCTTTGTGCAGGCAAGGTAGGGGTGGGCGCGGTCCCCTACGTCCATCCTTGGACTTGAGAAATGGACTGGCCATTGGCCTTTGTACATAGTCTCTTTTTAATTTTCTTTTTTTGGTGCTGAATAAAGCCTTTTCTTTTACTTTCAACACTATTACATTTCAGGTACTTGATGTTGGTGATGAGGCTCCTGGAGTTGGTGTTCTGGTAATGTGTTAGGGTTCTGAGAAATGTTTTTGTATGATGGTCATGAGGTGGACCATGGTATCTGTGTGCCATCACAATGTCTCTGCAAAGAATCATTGGTAGTGTGTGTTCATTTTGTTTGGAGACATTGTCCCAAGGAGTGTTCCTTCCTCTGTGGCACCTGACATCTTCCCTGCAAACAGTTGCACAATTGTTGTGCTGACCTGTATAAACATTCCCTTTGTTGGTGGGGGATACCTTCAACAATGGCCATGCCTGCTCACCGATGTCTCCTGCTGAATCGTCTGTGCCATCCTTGCCAGTCACTGTACTTGTGTTTTGGGTATGTAGGAATGCCTTCAGGGACAAATTGGCCCTTTTCAGCACTATGCATGTGTGTAATCACAGCCCACCACACAAATGGTACTTGTTATGCAGGGTATTTGGGCACCTGACTCACAATTGTGGGCATTGTATCTAGTGGAATAGAACCCTATTCCTTCCATGAGAGACAACATCTTGGTGGCTGGACCAGCACCTGAACATTCCTATCACTCCTGGGATGTGCGTGACAGTGTGTGTTCCCTTTGGCTATCTTAGTTTTGTATGCAGTTACATGACTATACAGTCTGTTGGCATGAAATCAGGGTGTGTATTGTGCTGCATCCGCCATGGGTGGGTATGCATGTGTTATATGTCCTCACACCCACATGTGGTGTGTCATGCAGTGTGTGAAAGACATCCATCCTCCTGGGAGTGGGACACTGCTGTCAGTGATGTGTTGTAATAGCACTAAAATCATAGTCCAAAGTTAGGGATGCGTCCATACCACCATGTAGGTGTGGTCATCTGATAATGATGTACACCCCCCCATATCTCTGTCCACTGCTGGGAGTCCTCTGCACCCACCCCCATATCTCAGTCCACTGCTGGTAGTCATATGCACCCACCCCTCATATGTCTGGACACTGCTGGTAGACATATGCACCCACCCCCATATCTCAGTCCACTGCTGGGAGTCCTCTGCACCCACCCCTCATATTGCAGGCCACTGCTGGGAGTCATATGCACCCACCCCTCATATGTCTGGACACTGCTGGGAGTCCTCTGCACCCACCCCTCATATTGCCGGCCACTGCTGGGAGTCATATGCACCCACCCCTCATATTGCAGGCCACTGCTGGTAGTCATATGCACCCACCCCTCATATGTCTGGACACTGCTGGTAGTCATATGCACCCACCCCTCATATGTCTGGACACTGCTGGGAGTCCTCTGCACCCACCCCTCATATTGCAGGCCACTGCTGGTAGTCATATGCACCCACCCCTCAAATGTCTGGACACTTCTGGGAGTCCTCTGCACCCACCCCTCATATTGCAGGCCACTGCTGGTAGTTATTTGCACCCACCCCTCATATGTCTGGACACTGCTGGTAGTCATATGCCCCCACCCCTCATGCCTGGACACTGCTGGGAGTCCTCTGCACCCACCCCTCACATTGCAGGCCACTGCTGGCAGTCATATGCACCCACCCCCATATCTCTGTCCACTGCTGGTAGTCATATGCAGCCACCCCCATATGTCTGGACACTGCTGGTAGACATATGCACCCACCCCTCATATGTCTGGACACTGCTGGTAGTCATATGCACCCACCCCTCATATGTCTGGACACTGCTGGGAGTCCTCTGCACCCACCCCTCATATTGCGGGCCACCGCTGGGAGTCATATGCACCCACCCCTCATATGTCTGGACACTGCTGGTAGTCATATGGAGAAGTGTGGCTCAATGGTTAGAGCGGCAGACCCTGATGCAGAGGTCTGGCCCGGACCAGGGTTCAATTCCCGCCTCGGCGGGTCTTGGGCTCATATCCCCGGACCCAATAATTCTCGCCTCGGTGCCTATTCTAATCATGGGTCCCACTCTGCAACTCTGGGCAATAGCTTGCTTAATCTCCACAACGGCCCCAAAAGCGCTAGGATGCCTGGCTTCACCTTGGGGGTGCCCAGGAGTGGGCACTTCACAGGGAAAGGCCAGGAAGGGTTCCACAGCGGTATATGCACAGCGCCTGAGAGACCCTTTCGGGGGTGTGCGGAGCGCTATATAAATGCACTCCATTTACATTTACATTTACATATGCACCCACCCCTCATATGTCTGGACACCGCTGGGAGTCATATGCACCCACCCCTCATATGTCTGGACACTGCTGGTAGTCATATGCATGCACCCACCCCCCATATGTCTGGACACTGCTGTGAGTCCTCTGCACCTACCCACGCACCCCCTTGGAGCAGTACACTGCTGGCCTGGACCTACACACACACCAATATGAAGGTAACATGCTGGGCCAGTCCTCTAAGCCCACATTCCTGGCGTGTGTACGCCTCATATCCCAAATGTACTGGTGCCGTAACGGGGTACGTGTGACACGCACCGTACCCACGCATTCATTGCGTGTGTACGGCCCATATCACAGTTCTACTGTGCCATAGGGGTACGTGTGGTACGCACCGTACCCACCCATTCATTGCGTGTGTACGGTCTGTATCACTGTTCTACTGTGCCGTAGGGGTACGTGTGGTATGCACCGTACCCACGCATTCATTGCGTGTGTACGGTCCGTATCACTGTTCTACTGTGCCGTAGGGGTACGTGTGGTACGCACCGTACCCACGCATTCATTGCGTGTGTACGGTCCGTATCACTGTTCTACTGTGCCGTAGGGGTACGTGTGGTACGCACCGTACCCATGCATTCATTGCGTGTGTACGGTCCATACCACTGTTCTAATTGTGCCGTAGGGGTACGTGTGAAACGCACCGTACACGTCCACTTCTGTTGTTGCGGTACGCAGGGTTTGCTTGACACGCCCCCCCCAAGTGACCAGACCCTGGTGGTAATGTATGGCCTCCATATTATAGGTTTGGCTTTGAGTATGGGATTTGTTTCCTGCCCCTCACCCCCACCCTGGCCTCTGGGTGTTGTTCTCACCTTCTGCGGCATGTGCGTCAGGTGCGGTGCACCAGGTCGTAGGCCAATAGTACCGGGATGACACGTACGACGGGGATCATGGCGTGTACGACGCGTACCGGGGCTCCGTTGCGTAGCGGTTCGCGTAGGACTCTGCTTTTCCGGCTGTGTTTGACTCCCGTAAAAAAAGACCCGTACGGAGTGACGTAGGGACGAATCGTATTTGCTGGGCCAGAAACAGCTGCCTGAATACGTCCGGACGTCGCGTGCAAGCTTTTCTACGAAACGTACGGAAATAGGCTTTCTGTACGAATCGTACTTCCTAGGTTGTACGGAAAGTTTACCGGGTATGAGTCGTACGGGGAAAACGCTCCGTACAACGATTCGTACAGCCTTTTTCCAGGATTGGAATCGGCCCCTTTATATGTGTATGTTAAAAAAAGTATTACATTTATTACTTATAACTGTTACAATTTACAAATAAATCTAAATAATTTTTTAAGTTAATTTTATTATTCAATTCTTTTTACATTATTTTTTATACATATAAAAATAACGATGGAATTCCCCACCCTCACCTCGGCATTTATACGCACAAATTTGAGGACTGAGCAGGACAAAGACCTAATGGACCTTTTGCTGACAGCATCTGTGAAAGTGGTACTAACCAACTGGAAAGAGACAAGCAAAACTAGCTACAAAGGATGGATCAACTGGGTCACACATCTCAGAGGAGCGGACAACATTGCCCTACAGTACTCACCCTGGAAAGCATCCTCGAGGGGGATGTGGGAAGCTCTGGACACCTATCTAGACTCTTATGAACCTCCATAAACAGATGGAGAGCACAAACATTGTACCGGTCCGCAACCCCAAAGAGTGGTTCACCAACATAGCCCGGATGGGCTCGCATGCGGAATAAAGCACCCTGAGAGTCTGTCAGATGTAATGCAGTATGTACAGCTGATGCCAATGTAATGTCAACCGACTGTACCTCTCTACATGCCTGTCATATCCCTCTTTTCTTTCACCACTAATTTTTCTGTCCTTTCCCCCTTACCTCTCTTTCACTCTCAAATCACAAGCAGTAGGGGCTAGCTATATATGTACCAATGTACGAACGACTAATAACATCCTTGGCTAACCCTGCAACAGTGGTTGTGAATGTATTTTGTATATAAAAATAATAAATTAACAAAAACAAAAACAAAAAAACGATATTTTGTAGATCAATATTTTTTACAATTATATATTTTTTCGATATTTTTGTACTTACCAAGATAAATATAGGAAGTCCATATTTTTGACAACGATATTTATGTCCCGATATTTGTGTAAGTCGATATTGTGGTGGTCGATATTCTGTCAGTGATCCCTTAAAAAGCAGTTCCTTGAAGTCGGTAGCTCGGTCTGGTGCTACTGCGTTGCTGAAAACAACAGAATACAACAGTTCCATCTGACCACGTCGGTCGAGGTGTCGGCAGACTCTTAGACAGTTCCTGTTCATTACAGCCGACACGTTGGTGCGAACCAGTCGGGGCAACCATCACGGTTGCGATGCGAAGTGTAGCGGTGCAGCATGCGGTGCCCTCAAGGCGCAGTGCAGGCAGCGGCACGGTGATGGTCATCCAGCGACATCGGTGAGACAAGGGCTGCAGTGCAGAGTGAAGGCGGTGCTGACAGATCACAGTGCAGGCGACAGAGCCGGGTTGCAGGGAGCTGGTGTCGGTTGGTCCGGAGTGCTGTGTGGGACAGGGCGGTGCATCGTGAGACTTATGAGCGATGCCCCCAAGCCTCGGTGCGGTCACAGGTGTTGAAGTCAGCAGGCAGTGACCGAGTCAGTGATATCAGGGTGGCGAAGTGAAACGAGGCAGTGAGGAGTTTAGAGTGCGGTGCCCACAGGTCATGGTGCAAGCAATGGCTTGATGGCTCGATGACACGGAGCCAGTGACGGAGTCGGTGATGGAGTCAGTTGCTTTCCCCCAAGATGCTTGTTTCCTGTCCAGGGAGGACCTGGCCTAGCAGTTCGGTCTGGACTCTTCCCATGGGGCACAGGGTCAAGACTGATTTGCATATGGCTGGGTTCAAACTGGGGTGGCGTAGTGAGCAAAAGAACGATGGATTTAACTCAGATCTTTTGACTGGGGGTGAATGTTTGCATTGTCAGCATTCCGTCCATCATTTGTTTGCTGTAACACTTTTCGCCCTAAGTGGGATGGGTATGGCCAGACGTGGGTCCCTTGCTCACTGTGCCACTGGATTCAAGCTAGCCTGGCTGAAGAAGGGTGACATACCCTGAAACCGATCCCAGGATGGTTGTTTCCGGTCCAGGGAGGACCTGGCCTAGCAGTTCGGTCTGGACTGTTCCCATGGAGCACAGGGTCAAGACTGATTTGCATATGGCTGGGTTCAAACTGGGGTGGCGTAGTGGGCAAAAGAACGATGGATTTAACTCAGATCTTTTGACTGGAGGTGAATGTTTGCATTGTCAGCATTCCGTCAATCATTTGTTTGCTGTAACACTTTTCGCCCTAAGCAGGATGGGTATGCCCAGACGTGGGTCCCTTGCTCACTGTGCCACTGGATTCAAGCTAGCTTGGCTGAGGAAGGGTGACATACCCTGAAACCGATCCCAGGATGCTTGTTTCCGGTCCAGGGAGGACCTGGCCTAGCAGTTCGGTCTGGACTGTTCCCATGAGGCACAGGGTCAAGACTGATTTGCATATGGCTGGGTTCAAACTGGGGTGGCGTAGTGGGCAAAAGAACAATGGATTTAACCCAGATCTTTTGACTGGAGGAGAATGTTTGCATTGTCAGCATTCCGTCCATCATTTGCTTGCTCTAACACTTTTCGCCCTAAGTGGGATGGGTATGCCCAGACGTGGGTCCCTTGCTCACTGTGCCACTGGATTCAAGCTAGCCTGGATGAAGAAGGGTGACATACCCAGAAACCGGTCCCAGGATGCTTATTTCTGGTCCAGGGAAGACCTGGCCTAGCAGTTCGGTCTGGACTGTTCCCATGGGGCACAGGGTCAGACTGATTTGTGTATGGCTGGGTTCAGACTGGGTTGGCGTAGTGGGCAAAAGAACGATGGATTTAACCCAGATCTTTTGACTGGGGGAGAATGTTTGCATTGTCAGCATTCCGTCCATCATTTGTTTGCTGTAACATTTTTCCGCTCGCGAGCAGCGGTCCTCACGCCCGCCATATTAGTATGGCCAAACATAGCCCATTTCCCGACCGCTGCGTGGGCTGCGCACCGCCATCAAAGTGTGCCTGCCACCGTGGCGGTGGGAGCCAATGGAGTCTCTCCGCAGTGCGGAATGACATCCGCCCCGCTCCACAAACTAGGATGACCCAAACAAGCAGACGCACCGCAGCGGAGAAACCGCCCAACCAGAGACGGCGGAAGCACGACAGCGGAGCGCGAAACCAGAGTCCTGGTCCACATCACCCGGTCACGACCGCCATGGACCCAGCCCTACATGTTTTTCCGGTGCTGTACCTGCTACATCACCAGGAACTCATGGACCACCGCGGACGCCGCCGCAAGTACGCAATAACACCACACAACACATGGGCTGACACAGGATCCAAATCCACATCAGACACCCTGGTGGGGACAGGGACACATCCACAAGGGCACCCACACATCATCCACCTGCCACCAAGTCACCCCTCTGCATCCTGGACACACATCTTCCGTGACCATGCAGCAATGTCCCGGTCCCGTCACCGCAGCGGTGAACACAAGGAAATACATGCCCACAATGCAGAAGGCAGGGCCAGTGCCAGGCATGGGCAGGGCACAAAGACAACAGGGCCACACCCCCTCAACACCACACACTAGCACACCCCATGAAGGCACATGCCATGTGCCCCGCACCCTATGCACAACAACAAGCCAGGTAAATACACACCGCGCACCACGCAACAAACAACCAGGGAGACAGACACTGCAGGAGTGGCTGCACAGGAACACACAGCACAGTAGCACAGGGCCAGGGAAACACGCACACCACCACACTCAGGGAAACTAAAATGAGGACAAGCACCAAATGAACACATACACGGAACAAACACCCAAATGGACACACAGCCTGCATAGTCACACATCCATACCACAGACTGACACAGACACATACACACCCCACATGCCAACAGCAATGTAGCACAACAAATAGGAAAACCAAAGTGGGATGCACACAAATGGAAGGCCAAGGAGACACACAACAAGCTTGTGTACATCACATGCAAGATAAGGAACAGAGAACAACACCCTCACACCATCAAAGCACACATGGCTGGTACAGGCAGTGAGGACAAACCACAGACAGCACAGTGCAATAACACAGAGAGACAGCAAGGCAAACCATGTAGAGGCACACGGATTAAAGGAAGGCCCTGAAGTCAAACTGTGAACAGCCACACATCTGTACAACTACTTCACAGGAGTACACCAGCAGCACTGCACACAGGGACCATTGACACACGCCATGACTCACAAACACCAGTAGGAATCCACACACATACCCCCCTCACACCAGCAGCACACAACACCTGTGCCAAACACACTGAAGGCTGGCAAGACTTTTTTAGGACAAAGTCGTGGAAGAAACAGAGACAGGAGGAAAGGTCCACCACGGGTACACTGGGAACAAGATCCCCCTCCTCCGAACACCAGGAGCAGGAAAGGTCAATTGCAACCAAGCACCAGCACAAATCTGAAAACCTAGTGGTCAATTTGAGTACACGATCCTTTAATCAAGATGAGCTTTTGGTTCTCAATCGAGGACTTGGCTTTGTACCTACGAACATAAGTGATCCGTTTTTGATCAGATGTGAATTGGCACGTTTTTTCAGAAAAATAAGATTGCATTTTTTCTTTAAAAACAAAAATGTTGACCCCATTGAGTTACCATTCACGAACACAGGTTTGAAACAACCCTCGAGTTTTAACCCTCCTCATAATCAGATACCTGATCAAGTTCTGACGTTTGAAAAGGCTGTTTTAGAAGACATTAAAGGTCTTGAGGTATCTCAGCCAAGACATTACCAAAATCTACCTCTGAGAGAGAAGAAAGCCCTCTTGAGGTTATCAAATGATACGAACATCACTATAAAACCTGCCGACAAGGGGGGAGCCATTGTAATTCAAGACACAGTGGTTTATCGAGATGAGTGTGTTCGACAACTAAACAATACCTCTGCTTATCGTCTTCTTCCACTTGATCCAACTCCCAGAGTAACTAATGAAATTCAACTTTTAGTGGAAGAAGCCAAAGCCGAAGGATGGATCACATCCAATGAAGCAGATTTTCTGATTAGTAAACATCCAATTGTGCCGTATTTTTACACTTTGCCAAAAATTCACAAGGTACAAAGACCTCCACCAGGCCGCCCTATTATATCAGGGATTGGCTCCCTATTGGAACCACTGTCTACCTTCGTAGATTTTTTCTTGAAACCATTAGTGAAAAAAATGGCAACTTATCTACAGGACACGAAGGATGTCTTGAGTTTGTTGACAGTTACATCATTTGACGTAGACCTGGATCTCCTTGTGTCTTTTGATATTGAATCATTGTACACAGCAATTCCACAACTAGAAACTCTAGATGTGATACGTGAGCTGTTGGAAACTACTCCTCAAGATTTAGAGATGATTACACCGATTCCGTTCATCATGAAATGTGCTAGATTGGCAATGACCGAAAACTTTTTTAGATTTGAAGATAATTTGTATCTTCAAGTCTCAGGTACATCGATGGGCAGCATTTTTGCCCCTTCGTTAGCCAATCTGTATGTTCATGCTTTTGAACAGAATCATGTACTTAGTACTGACAATCCTTTTCGTGAGCAAAAAATGGTGTGGAAACGCTATATAGATGACATTTTTGTCATCTTTAGAGGTACTACTCAAGCTGTCATTGAATTTCATGACTGGTTGAATCATCAAAATCCCTTTTTAAGATTCACTATGGAATACAGTAAAGAGAAGTTACCTTTTTTGGATATTTGTATATATCCTACAGAAGGGCATCTAGGCAGTGAATTATATAAAAAGCCTATGGCCAGAAACTCTCTTCTCACTTTCCAAAGTTATCATCTTCGAGCATTACGAGAAAATCTGCCGGTGGGACAGTTTCTGCGTGTTCGTAGAAACTGCTCAGACATTGATAACTTTCGTAAACATGCTCAGAATCTTTCTGTTCAATTGCAAGAGCGTCAATATCCTTCTCACTTGGTGAGAAAAGCCATGAAAAGGGCTTTGAATAACAATCGAGACGCCCTTCTTGAACCATCAGTCATCAAACCATCACTTACCAGACTCACATTTGTACACACTTTTTGTACTCAAACAAACAAGGTTCAAAAAAGTATCCGTAAACACTGGCGGATTTTGAACATTGCGCAAGAAACTCTACCTAGGCCTCTTTTTCATATAAAAGAGGAGCAAATTTGCGAGATAGTCTTGTACACACTAGACCTAAGACCTCTATATCCGCTAGAACTAGTACGCTGTGGGATTTACCGAGGGTACAAGGACATTTTCCCTGTGGTTCCTGTACAGCATGCCCACAGACTCAACCGACCAAACAAGTGGATATTGGCACACAGAAGCCATGGCTAATTAAGAAACATACGAATTGTAACTTTGAAAAAGTCGTATATCTCATCACATGTCCGTGTTCATTGAGATATGTCGGAATGACGACACGCAGAGTGAAGTTGCGTATCAATGGACACAAGAGCACCATTCGGTGCAAAAAGCAGGCCACTAAACTTACACAGCACTTTCTCGCACATCAACATAAGACAGATGAATTGAAGTGGACAGTACTGGAACAGCCCTTTATTCCCACACATGTGAGCGATATTACTCGCTTTCTGTTTAAAAAGGAACAACAATGGATTTATAAACTTCAGAGTGATACGCAAGGTCTGAATGGTGATATACCATGGGCCAGTCTGTAAATCCACAGTGACACATCGGACGTTAAGTGATGGAATCTTTCTTTTCCATACAAGTCAGAATATGTCCCTGAGTCTTCCGAGTGATCACCAGAACTGAAATTACGACCGTGCCCCGACAATTTTTAAGATGTGGAGCTAAGCGCTTTTCTGCAGACTTTATACATAATGAATGCTTTTTATAGCTGCATTTCATTCCATTCTCTAACTTAGTTTGGGTTTGTGTGAGACAATGATTTTGATGTACACTACAATTCCCATGAGTCCGTTGTCTCTGCACGTCTTTTTATGCTGATACGCATATAGTAAACTACAATTTCCATGAGTTGGTTGTCTCTTCACGTCTTTTTACGCTGATACGCATATACTTATACGCGTCATTTCTATGCGCCGGTACCTCCCCGTCTAGCTCTATACAGCCGGAGGTACCGACGGACAGGTTAGTGTTGTGTTACGCCGCTTTGTATGCATGCTAAGTTTAGTTTGTTCATTGAGTCACTTGATTGCGCTGTTATCGGTCTTACAAAGAGGCTTCGTAATTGAAATGCCTCTTGAACTCCATAACATGTAATCCGGTAAGGAAATATTTAACTATAATCATTTTGCTATAGCCTGAGGTTTATCTTGAATAAGTAAAAATAGGCGTCCATGAAGCAAGTTCGGTGTGAATACATCTAGCATCGGTCTTGCAGGATGACAAGTATTGTAGTGAGTATTGCTTACTCGACATAAGAAAATAATCACGACTATTTACGCTTCTAAACCTCTTTCTCGATGTCAATACACCTACACATGAGAAAGATTTAGAGAGCGAACTCTTGATTAATATAGAAATTCTGTCTTGGGGCTGATCTTCGTTGTGTGTACCATGATTCTGAGAGGAAGGGAAGCGCGTAGCGTTTTTTAGTGCCTACTGCAGACAATGTGTTGCAAATTATATGCTATACCCGTTTGTTTTAATACAGAGCGGGGCCTCATATATCTGAGCAAGATGCCAGGTGAGGTGAGGAGAGTCCCCGCATTTTGAGGGGTAAGCACTTTTTGAAAATTTCTTTAAATACTTTTTCAGTTGGTCTTGGCGAATTTTGCCATAGTTTGGTCAATAATTGTTGAATATATGCTAACATTGCTGATTCAACTGAGCGGTTGAAGCATCTATTGAAATGTTATTGAGGAAATGTTTGTGAACATTATTGTTATTATTATTATAATTCTCATTATCATTGTTTTTAGGACTTGGGAACTACTCCACTTATTTCTGGGAGTTTATGAGAACCTACATTCAAGTAGGTTTTGCACATTTTCACTTTTGGATCACACGTTTAGTATAGCAGTAGCATGGTTATTCTGGTCCTGGCGAAAGCCTGATTGCTTTTCAATCGATAGGCTGAAACATGTAGACCGAATTTAGGACATTGGCAGTTATTTTGTCAAACTGCTGGTGCACTGTTTTTAGTTCCATCATTTGGTCAGTTATTAATAAACTGGTTGTTCTGACCATCTAGATGTTTTTAATATTTGCACTCACTTTTTGGTTTATTTGCACTGCTTAGACCATCAACCCCACTCAAATATTGAATAGCGACATCACAAAAGATACAAACATCAGAATTCGTTGTTTATGTTCATACATCGTTTCAGCCCTCATGATTTGGAGGGCAGTGTATGAATGAATCTCAAATGATAATGCACGCTACTTTTAGTGGCTGATGGGATTCAATACCAATGTTGTTCACTCTCTGTTTTTCTTCTTCATTTCTTAGGATGATTATTTACAATTTGTAAAGGCTTACTGACATAGACCCTGGGCTTCTTCATGTTGTTGTTGCAATACTTGCCAGGTAACACACACACAAACAATCACACACCCTGGGGGTAGCCACAAACATCACACACACACAGGTATGCCACAACAAATGTCTGCATAAAAACAACATACAAACACATGACCCAACAGAAACACACATAGAACAACAACAAGAACAGACATGCCCTGTGCAGCTAAACTGGGGAAAGGCAATGGGAGCACAGACACAACAGGAGGGCACAACATCATCATTCAGGAACAATGCACAGACAACATACCACAACACACACAAGAAGTACACCATCACTGAAAAACACAGCCACATCAAACAAACAACAGATGCACAGGCGCCAAAATCACACAGCAAACACAGCGGGACATCAGGGGATGCACACCAGTCAATGACAAGGCAACAGACACACACAGCACTGCATGCACAACAAGCAGTGTGTGCACACCAGGCATACCAGCCACACACAGACATCAGTGATAGAACAGCAACCCACACAACACCATACAGCACATCACAAAGACAACAGCACACCCAGGAAGTGAAGCAATAACACAGACAGCACACATACATCAACACAACACCAACAGATGCACAAGTCCGGGACTCAAAGGTGGAAACAACTTGACCAGAGGACTGGGCAGCACACACAGTTGGACTGCATAGGAGCAACAATGACTGCCAAACAGCACCAGCACATCACATACAACCCATTGGGGAAATGCCCTGAGTGACACATTGACCCTGGACACAGAACTGCACCACAAAGCACAGTGGCACAAATAATGTGATGGGGAGGCACACACACATGGAAACCAAGGGGACTGCTGACACCAAAGTGAAGTGTACTGCATGCCAGTAGAGGACATGGCAGGAGTGTACCATACACAAAGAGAGGGAGTGCAGAATGGGTAGGCATCTGAAGCACAGATAGGGGATGGCATGACAACACACACAACATGCCACACTGGAGGCAAGAAGGCACCATCTGACAGGAAAGCATGAGAAAACACAACCACAATGGCAGTGTGCAACAGCAGGTCTGCACAGTCCCCACAAACAGCCACCAGATACATGGATGTGCAACAAACCACAACACTGACTCGCCAGTCACACACTCTGCATACTCACAAGTGACAAAAATAACAAGTAGGAGTCAGACAGAACTGCAAGGACACACCAATACACTATACAGTGCACTACATACAACTCATACATGTGCATACAACCACATCCACAGGGCTAAACAATCAAAACAGGCATACAACTCCTGGGTGACACATGTGTGTAGTTCACATTGCAGGGGCATGCACACATCAACGCAGTGCCCCCCAACCTGACGTGTACAATATAGCCAACATGAACTAATCAAGTAAATGACAACTGCTGCACATTGTAAAATTAAACCATTGCCCCCACATGTATCTGGTGCAGGAAGAGCTGAAGACCCTGTCACCCCAGAAAACTGATTTGTAAGTGAGCCCAAACATTGACCATGTTGAAGTGGCACGCAGAGCATGTGGCACAGTAAACCATATACACACAGCAAAATAACTTTATTCAGTAAGGACACTGACAAAATAGACAACAGGAGCAACTGTCTTTATTCACATATTGCACAGATATGCACCATGACAAGAGAAGAGCAAGGCACAAAATGCAGAGCATGTCTATGAGAAGCTGCACAGGCAGGGGGCACACAGCAGTGAACGACAAGGCCAGTGGCCAGGACAAAGTGCTGACTGAGTCCATGGGAAGCTGCACAGCCAGGGGGCAAAACACAAGGCCAGTGGCCAGTCCAAGGTGCAGACTGAGTCCATGAGAAGCTGCACAGGCAGGGGGAAAAACACAAGGCCAGTGGCCAGTCCAAGGTGCAGACTGAGTCCATGAGAAGCTGCACCGGCAGGAGGCACACAGCAGTGAACGACAAGGCCAGGGGGCAAGACAAAGTGCAGACTGAGTCCATGAGAAGATGCACAGGCAGGGGGCACACAGCAGTGAACCGCAAGGCCAGTGGGCAGGACAAAGTGCAGACTGAGTCCATGAGAAGCTGCACAGGCAGGGGGCACACAGCAGTGAACGACAAGGCCAGTGGCCAGGACAAAGTGCAGACTGAGTCCATGAGATGCTGCACAGGCAGGGGGCAAAACACAAGGCCAGTGGCCGGTCCAAGGTGCAGACTGAGTCCATGAGAAGCTGCACAGGCAGGGGGCAAAACACAAGGCCAGTGGCCAGTCCAAGGTGCAGACTGAGTCCATGAGAAACTGCACAGGCAGGGGGCACACAGCAGTGAATGACAAGGCCAGTGGGCAGGACAAAGTACAGACTGAGTCCATGAGGAGCTGCACAGGCAGGGGGCACACAGCAGTGAACGGCCAGGCCAGTGGGCAGGACAAAGTGCAGACTGAGTCCATGAGAAGCTGCACAGCCAGGGGGCAAAACACAAGGCTAGTGGCCTGTCCAAGGTGCAGACTGAGTCCATGAGATGCTACACAGGCAGGGGGTAAAACACAAGGCCAGTGGCCAGTCCAAGGTGCAGACTGAGTCCATGAGAAGCTGCACAGGCAGGGGGCACACAGCAGTGAATGACAAGACCAGTGAGCAGGACAAAGTGCAGACCATGTCCATGAGAACCTGCACCGGCAGGAGGCACACAGCAGTGAATGACAAGGCCAGTGGGCAAGACAAAGTGCAGACTGAGTCCATGAGAAGCTGCACAGGCAGGGGGCACACAGCAGTGAACCACAAGGCCAGTGGGCAGGACAAAGTACAGACTGAGTCAATGAGAAGCTGCTCAGGCAGGGGGCACACAGCAGTAAACGACAAGGCCAGTGGCCAGGACAAAGTACAGACTGAGTCCATGAGGAGCTGCACAGGCAGGGGGCACACAGCAGTGAACGGCAAGGCCAGTGGGCAGGACAAAGTGCAGACTGAGTCCATGAGAAGCCTCACAGCCAGGGGGCAAAACACAAGGCCAGTGGCCTGTCCAAGGTGCAGACTGAGTCCATGAGATGCTACACAGGCAGGGGGTAAAACACAAGGCCAGTGGCCAGTCCAAGGTGCAGACTGAGTCCATGAGAAGCTGCACAGGCGGGGGGCACACAGCAGTGAACGACAAGACCAGTGGGCAGGACAAAGTGCAGACCATGTCCATGAGAAGCTGCACCGGCAGGAGGCACACAGCAGTGAATGACAAGGCCAGTGGGCAAGACAAAGTGCAGACTGAGTCCATGAGAAGCTGCACAGGCAGGGGGCACACAGCAGTGAACCACAAGGCCAGTGGGCAGGACAAAGTACAGACTGAGTCAATGAGAAGCTGCTCAGGCAGGGGGAACACAGCAGTAAACGACAAGGCCAGTGGCCAGGACAAAGTGCAGACTGAGTCCATGAGAAGCTGCACAGGCAGGGGGCCCACAGCAGTGAACGACAAGGCCAGTGGCCAGGATAAAGTGCAGACTGAGTCCATCAGAAGCTGCACAGGCAGGGGGCAAAACACAAGGCCAGTGGCCAGTCCAAGGTGCAGAATGAGTCCATGAGAAGCTGCACAGGGAATGTGTGCGACTGTACCTTTCCATGGTCAGCAACACAGTCAGGGGGTAGCAATCTACAGTACAAGCCCACCTGTGTGAGAGAAAGGTGTGTGAGGGTGACTAACACTCAGACTTGGCTGTCAGGCGGACTGTGAGCTGGCTGTGTCTTGGGGACTGTCAGTGCACCTGAACGGGGAGTGAGTGGAATAGCTGAGGTAGAGCTATCAGTGGCTTGGCAAGCTGGAGGGCTCCTTAGACCAGGTGGTGTAGTGGCACGTGGAGGTGGAGTCATGCAGACGGGAGACATGGTGTGGCTTGGAGATTGTGGAGAGGTGCCTTTCCACTTCTTGGGGATTCTAAATGGCTTGCCTGACTTTGGATCAATGGGAAGTGGTGTGGGCACAACAGGCACACTCACCACCAAAGCTGCATCAGGTGCAGGCGCTAGCACCCCGTCTGGTGATGTGCTGGACCCAGCGGAACGCTTTGCCTGGTTTCACCTCTGCCCCTCCTTCCCCTGTTTACTAGGTGTCACCCTTACAGTGCACTCCGGCCCCTGCTTCACTGGGCTTAGAATGGGAGTCGAGGTGGTGGGTGAATCTGCCTTGGAGCCCTTCGTAGGTGTACCCTTGGCATGCACCACCTCCTTGGTGGGCACAGACAATGGATGCGTCTCTTTGCGCGATGCTTTAGGGGCAGGAGAGTCCTTGGATGGGGATGCCTCTGAGGCATGTGTGCCTGAGGCCTGCTGCTTTGCTTTTTGTCCACTGGTGTTGCCTGGCGAGCTTTTCTCCCTGCGCTCTGGGGTGGCTTTGGTCTTCTGTGGTGATGGTGTCTGCGGCTGGGACCGCTTGGGTTGCTGCCGCTGTGTGCTCCGTGTGCTGTATCGTGACTTTGAAGTATGTGGACCGTGGTCACTATCGTCAGACGTGGCCACTGCCAGGGGGGTGGACAAAGGGACCGGAGCTGGACTGTGAGTATGTGCCTGTTGAAGGGCAAACGTCACTGTCGATGACAAAGCCTGGACTGTCCGGTGCAGCCCACCCACATCAGAATGTATGCCCTCCATGAAAGCAACCACCTGGGCCAATATTTTGTCATGGTCAATGAAGGCATTGAGGAGAGCTGTCTGGCCTACACACAGCTGGAGCAAAAGGTCACCAGACTCAGCACTGATGGCAGCAGGGGGGACAGGGGCAGCGGTGCCAGGGGTGAAGGACACTCTTCCCCTCTTACTGAGGTGGACACGGGCAGCACCAGAGGAAGTGGCTGGGAGGGTGGGCACTGGCCGCTGTGTGGTGGAAGACGATGCAGAGTCCCCGTTCCCTGTGCCCTCCAACATGGATGCATCCCCGCTGGCATCAGATGATGTTGTGCTTTGTGTCTCAGGCTGGGATTCCTCCAGCAGACCCCTGTCCCCCTCTGAGGCGCTGGTGACATCTGTGTCACTGGGCTCCTGTGCAGCTGTTGTGCTTGATTCACCCCCACTGATGTCTGTCTCCTGTCCCTCCGTGACCACAGGAGATGCTGCATGAGAGAGAGAGATGTAGGGTCAGGTCAGTGACAGCAACAGAACAAACATATGCAAGCAATGCATTACAAAAGATGCCCACATCTACATGTTGCACACCACCCTGTGCAATCACATTGTGCCAACTCACTATATAGACTCAAGCAGTGCGTGGAAACTGGACACTCAGGCATGAGTGAGCCATGTGATGACCACACAGCACAACACCCTGCTTGTGGCTCTGTTCAACCAGACACACAACTAGCTCTGAGCACACCTAGGGACATGATGGGGGCACACTACTTGTTGCCAATGACAGATCTGGATGCAACAGGAGAGGACAACACAGACCCAGACTACAACATGACAGTCCACAATGGACATTAGCCCATGCCACCCACCATGTTATACTGTGGGGACAATAGAATGGTGCACATTGCTGTCAGATGTGTAGGCCTCCCCAATCTGGGTGCATGCAATGGACGCATTGATGAAGGCACAGTCAGATTGGGCACACTGCCGTTCCCTCCCATGGGATTCCCAAGACTACCCCAGTGCAGAAGAAACCTGAAGAGCACAACTCAGAATGTAATGTGAATGCACAGCATCAAATCACCGTTGTCAGTACAGGTAGAGCAAATGCATGCCACCGGCACCCAGCCCAGCAGCCACTTACATGCCACAGCATCACACTACCAACATCACATAGGCCAGCGCTGGCTCAGGCTCTGTACACATGCAGCCACTCCCAGGCAAAGTTACCCTCCCCCCTGGCTTGCTGCTGATGCTCCTTCAAACGTGCATCCAGCTCAGGCTGTGTCACCACCAAGATGTGGCCTATTAGTGGTGTCATGCTGCGCCGTGCCAAACGCCCAGTGCGAGGAAGCAGCCCCAAGGTCATCTCCGCCACGTTCTTTGCCAGCCGGCTGATGTCGTCCCACCTCTTGTGGCAGTGGGTGCGTCGTCGGTTTGAGACTCCCAGAGCTCCAACCTTCTCTTCAATGGCCCTCCACACGGCCTTACGCTGGTGTACCTTGAGCTGCAGGCATGGGAGACAAGAGGGGGAAATGATCAGGGACACAGTGTTATGTACTGACATCCATCAGTATAGCAACAATATACAAACTCATCACATATCCAATGATATGTCTATCAGAGACTAGAGTACATCTCACATGGTACATCTGCATGAGAAAAGCTGATGTGAATGCATGCAGGTGTGAGGGGGAACAAAGTCCCTGCCCATGGCTGGAGTGCAATTTGAAAAGACTGATGTCATACTCTGTAAGTGAAGTGACAGGTCCTTGTCTTCGTAGACGGGGACTGTGCTGCCCAGCTGGGCTCACACTGAGATGGACTACAGGGGCACACACAGCCATCCAGCCAAGCAATCACTGTCCTGACTACAGCATGAACAACCTTCTGTGTCACTGTATGGCTGACAACACAACACAGGTCACTCATGCATACATGTGCAGGCAGGGAAACCTGTGGCATTGGGTACACACACCCTCCCCCTGGAGACAGCATGTCATGCAGTGCATGACACTACCCCACACTCCCAGGCACATACTGCATCAGTCCAACTACATGTGTTGCCCCCCTGCCCTCCCCCCCTGGTCTGGTGAGGACTTACCACAACATTTGGGGCACCATATAGCCATGGGTCCTGTGTGAGCACCTCGTCCACCAGGAGCTCCAGCTCCTTGCTCGTGAAGGGACTGGCACGGATTTTCTCTGTCCTTGCCATCACTGTGGACACGAAACAACAGCGGCGGAATTGGGTGGTGAGGGGTCACAGGCAGCAGTCCCTGGAGGCAGCAGTTGTGAGGGGTCTCAAGCAGTAGTCCCTGGAGGCAGCAGCACATGAGGGGTCTCAGGCTGCAATCCCTGGAGGCAGCAGCAGGTGAGGGGTCTCAGGCAGCAGGCCCTGGAGGCAGCAGCACGTGAGGGGTCTCAGGCAGTAGTCCCTGGAGGCAGCAGCATGTGAGGGGTCTCAAGCAGCAGTCCCTGGAGGCAGCAGCACATGAGGGGTCTCCGGCAGCAGTCCCTGGAGCCAGCAGCAAGTGAGGGGTCTCAGCCAGCAGTCCCTGGAGGCAGCAGCAGGTGAGGGGTCTCTGTCAGCAGGCTCTGGGAGCAGTGGAAAAGTGAGGCTCAATTTCACACATATATGGCCCCTAGGGTCGTTTCAAAGGTGCCAAGCTGCAGCAATTGGTGGTCCAGGTCTGCCTCTTTCAAATGCATTCAATGACCGCCTCCCCAGTGGCGGAGAATGCCTACCGCCATTTTCAAATTTGCATCATGCCACCGCTATCGAGCTTCCCATTGGCTCTAGGGCAAGCTCCAAGGCGGTGACACACCGCAGGGGCCCGGTGTGCGCTTGCGCGATGGGGATTCTATCAAATGCATCCAATAACCGCCTCCGCGGTGGCAGAGCACGTCTACCGTGATTTTCAAAATTGCATCATGCCACCGCTATCGAGCTTCCCATTAGCTCTAGGGCAAGCTCCATGGCGGTGACACACAGCCGGGGCCAGGCGGTTGCTACCACGATATGGGTGGCGGAGCATGCCAACCGCCATCTCCCCATGGCTATGACTACCGCACATGTGTGAAAGAAGGTGCTGGTGACACACCGCCGGGGCCAGGCGGTAGCTAACGTGATATGGGTGGCGGAGCATGCCAACCGCCATCTCCCCATGTCTCCATGGCTATGACTACCGCACTTGTGTGAATGGGGGTGCTGGTGACACACCGCCGGGGCCAGGCGGTAGCTACCACAATATGGGTGCCATACAATCGCAATGGCCATCTGGCAAACATCAACAGTGCACAGTGCCCACATGGTCAATGGCACATCATTGTGCACACAATGCCAATGTTCCATTTACTCCACTGATGGCTACACATGCCATGTTTGTGTGTGTGATTTCGTAGATTGGCCTGTACTCACTCACATGTCACTTATGGATTTGATGGTTCGGTGGGCAGGACAGTGTTGTTCTGGACTCTACAATGTGTACACATGTCAATGTGTTGAGGTGCAGTGACAATCACAGCAATGCTCGTCTTAATGAATGATGATCCATTTTGCATTGTCTCTCATGTCTGCTCATGCACACATTTGTCATTCCTGCGCAGACAGTGGTCATTGTGTGGTGGATGTGTGCCAGGTTGTAATGATGCATTAAGGTGTGACAGGTACAGCAGCTAGGTATGAGACAGTTGGTTTGATTTGTTGCACATATGCTGGATGCTATACTCCCAGGCGTGCCCATGTGAAATGTGGCCATTTCCCTATGTGCATTCACATTGACCAAGGTAGTTGTCACGCTACCAGCGACGGGCAGCCTCAAAAGACAGAAAGGCGCATTGTGGGTTTGCGAAAACAATGGGTTTTATTTGTCTATAACTTAGGAAGTACCCCTGCTCAAACGAAAAGAAAATAAATGTCCAATGTCTGGGCCTGCACGGGGAGGTCTTCGTTACTGGCCGTTGTTCCAGTTTCTTTAGGTGGGTACTCTTGCGCCAGAGCTCTCCTCGAGGATCGGAACGGATGCCTCAATTGCAGGGGGAGGAAGCCGGAAAGAAAAAAGAAAAAAAAAAAAAAAACCAAGGGTCAGGATTGTGGTTCTCCTTAGGGAGATGTTGGTAGGGAAGAATAGATCATGAGGGATGTTGCACCGTGGCTATAAGGGGTAATTCCCAAGTAGAACCTCGAGCCGTGACCACCCTCGTTAGTTTTGCCCTCCCAGTGTGTTTAGAAGTCCCCAGAGGCGTCCCCGTACCTGTTGGAACCACCCTCCTCCTGGGGGGTGGCGGGCGATGGCGCAGTGTCGGTCGGGGCCGACGCCTTCTTCAACAAGTAGAATGACGGCTTCTATTCCCGGTCTCTCTCGTGCTGCAGGATCCTCTGGGCTGCCGTCCGTTGGCGTTCTTCCTCCTCGCGCCGCTTCCCCAGAGTTCTCTGCGTCTTCTTCCTGCTTGCTGCATTTTCTCCACCCCTCTTCCACTCCCAATAGGGCCCGTAGTTGCTGCGTCACGGATGTCAGTCCCGCCTCCTCCTGTCATCGGAGCTGGTTAAAGGGGCCGTCGTCGTCGCCCCGCACCTGCATGGCCATGACATGGGGGTCAAAGGGAAGATTTACAGTCGGTATCCCCAGCTCCTCCCGACAGTAGTGTTTGAGGTACTTGTCTTGTGTAAGTTGACAGGTGTGCCCTTTGTGTAGCTGAAGGTGTCCCTACATGTAAGCTGGTCTGTAACTCAATATTGATGGCAGTCATTGTTGTCGGTGTGTCATCCAGAACGTGATATTCTGTGCACATCTCAAGATATATTGCATTGACATGTGTCCACTATCATCTCAAATAGGAGGAGGCCAAATTTGATTCGTCACTTGACGGTGCGGGAGGACATGGAGGATATTGCGAACATCTGGAAATGCCGTCTGGATAGAGCCACCCTGAAACCCCTTTGTAATCTTTTGGAGCCCCACCTGCAGCCTCGCCGGACATATCCAACAGCTTTCACCCCTACTTATAAGGTGATGGCTGTTCTGAATTTTTTTGCCACTGGATCGTTCCAAGAGACAGTGGCTAGCGCAGGTGGGATGTCACATCCGATGTTCAGCATGGTGCTGTACTTTCCGCCATGATGATATACAAGGACAGATAGATTCATTTCCCCAGGGGTGCTGAATTGCCAGCTGTGAAGGGAGACTTCTATCCCCTTGGACACATCCCCAATGTTGTTGGTGCCATTGATTGCACCCATGTCGGGCTTGTGCCACCACAGGCAAGTGAGCACATTTTCAGGAATCACAAGCATTACCACTCCATAAATGTGCAGGTGGTGTGCCTGGCAGATATGATCATCTCCCACGTGTGTGCCAAATTCTCAGGCTCAGCTTATGTCTCCTACATCCTGCGGAGCAGCATTGTGCCACATGTGATGGCTAATCTGCTGCCCGAGTGTGCATGGATTGTGGGTGACTATGCCTAGTCGTATTGCGTGCTGGGTGTGTTAGCTGCTGCCCTCAGCGACATTGCAATGTCTATTTGTGTTTGTCATACCTAGGTGACTCTGCATATCCCAACCGTCCCTGGTTGCTGAGCCCACTGAGGAATCCCAGGACCTCAGCTGATGTCCGCTACAATGAGGCACATGGGAGGACACGTTGTGTAGTGGAGCGTACGTTTGGTCTGCTCAAGTCATGTTTCCGCTGCCTGGACAAGACTGGAGGTGCACTGGCATACTCGCTCGGGAAGGTGTGTTAGATTGTAGTGGCATGCTGCATGCTCCACAACCTAGCCATTCGCAAGGAGATTCCCTTGCTCCTGGATGATGGTGAGGACCCAATGCCCCAGCCTGCAAACCAACCCGTGTCCAGTGATGAGGACAATGGAGAGGAGGAAGGTGTTGACCTGCATCAACAGCTCATCACATGCTACTCCACTTGTAGTTGGGTGACAATGTGCAACATACCCATTGTCTGCTGATATTGCTGTTGTCGTGAAGGGGCATGTCAGAATTGTAACAGCAGCCAGTTGTAGACCCAGTGGTGTTTGGCAATGTTTCTGGGACAGGTCATTTGGGAACATCTACAGGACGTGTATGTTAACACTTGTTGCCCATTTGACATGTGCATATTGGATTATCCTGATGGTAGGGGTTGTGTGATGTCTGTGATGCCACACCCAGACCAGTGAAAGTACTTCTGTTGTGTTTCCCTAGGTGCCTTCAACTTCTCCTTGCCTACATGCAGCCCATGCTCCTGGTACATTGTGATCATGTTGACGGCTGTACATCCTGCAATAAAGACGGAGCAGAAACAACAACATGTGTGTAAGGATATTTTATTTGCAATGGTGAGATGCGAGGGGGGGTGTATATTTCCATGGGGGGTGGAGCAGTGAGTTGACAGTTGTGTTAGATGAGATAATCGAGTAGTCACCACATTGATGTGGTGACCCAATCCAACAGACAGATGCCATTCACAAGGCAGTGTAGGGAAGGACAGTCCAAAAAGTCAATGCAGTGGTGGAGAGGGTTGCCATCATGGCTGGCTCCGTGACTGGCGTCTGGCAGGTGCTTTGCCTCCAGATACTCCCAGGGTCTTCTTAGGACGGCCCCTTCGTCGTTTGGCAGAGGGGCCCTGTTGCAGGGCCAGTGGGGTCTGAGGACTCACCCCTCTCTGTGGGCGCAGGGGAGGATGGTGAACTGTCTTCCTGCGGCCCACCAGAGGGAGGTGGAGGTGTTGTTTGTGACGCATGCCTGTCCCTCAGTACAGCCACTTGCTGGCCCAAGAGGTCCAAGATTTGTCCAATGCGGGTGTCGATGGACCTCATCAGCAGGATGAGCTCGTGCAACAGTTCGTCCGACCGGCCTGTTCGTCCCTGGGCCTGTTCATATGCGCCCAGGACTCTGGTGATGTGTTCCAGGGATTGGGTCCCAGCCTCCATGTGTCTATGGGTGACCCTGCCCCTCCCACCTGCCCTGCTGCCACGGACCTGTTGCCTCACCACTGTGGGCACCTGCATCCTCTCCCTGCCCTCCTCCGTCGGTGGTGTGTGCTGGTCATCCTCTGGGACAGGGAGGGTGTTGCAGGCAGCACTGGTGGTGGTGGTATTGGCGGTGGCCGCACAAGCCGTGACAGCAGGGGTCCGCTGTGGAGTTGTTGTTGCCGCAGATGTGGTGGGGGGACGATGGGGTCCTGGGACCTGTTGGTCCCTGGCACACCAGACGGGCCGGCTTCGAGCTCTTCGTCCATGGAATCCTGGGAGTTAACATCCGAGAGTACATGTACCGGGGGGAGGGGGGGAGACTGGCTCTGCAGGTTGCTGGTGTTGTCCTCAGCAGTGGGTTCTTGGTCACCTGTGGGTCAGATGGGAAATGTTCATTGTAGGGCACCCGGCAAACTTTGTGTTAGCTGTGTGTCATTCACTTTTTGTACACTGCACAATTGACTGATCATCACATTGTTTACTATGTGCACAACTGTGCTTCCTGGCATAATGAAGTGGTACATGCATTACTTGTCCTTGGTGTGAGGTGTCAAGGCATACCATGTGACCCGTGCACAATTAATGATTACAGGGACTTGTTGCCATCTAGGGCCTGGCACAACATGTTTTTAATTGAGGACTCATTGTTGATTTGTCTGACCTGGCGGGCGTCACATCTGGCCATGGACTGGCCATTGTCATCTCCTGCATACCTTTGTCCTGTCATGTGCATATCTTGATTTTTACCACCACACATGCTTTCGTATTTTTTGAATGGTCCTTGTTGCACTTGCCCCATGGTGATGCAGATGTAAATAGGTGCTGTGCATGATTGTGCCCTGACTTTCTTCTACTTGTGAATTGGTGTGTCACACTTTGGTAGCTGTGACAGTTTCCTTAGCTTACCTGTGTGCACACTGTGCTTGGCAATGGGGTAGGTGGGCCTCTATGTGCAATGAGAGGGCTGGTGTTGTCATATGGCACCATTAAATTTGTGATGAATGGGTGGGTGCACGTACTGGCTACTTACCTGTAATGTGCCCTCATTGGGGTTTGTTATGTCACACGTGTGTGTGCATGGTGGCAGCTTACATCCTGCTCAGTGGGGTCACAGGCCAGAATCATATGTCTACCTACCTGTAAGTTTGTGTACTGCAATGGCTTCCAACTGCTTCTGGGTGGGGTGGGGGGAGGGCTCCATCCTGCTGAGGTAGGGGGCAGGGAGCATGGTGGGAGTGGTAGTGCAGACCTCCCACCCACAAACACCCTCATTGTGAAGATGGCTATGTACCTGTAAGTTTGTTGGGTGTACTGCAATGGCTTCCAACTGCTTCTGGGTGGGGCAGCGGGAGGGCTCCATCCTGCTGAGGTGGGGGGCAGGGAGCATGGTGGGAGTGGTAGTGCAGGCTTCCCCTCCCACCCACAAACACCCTCATTGTGAAGATGGCTACCTACCTGTACGTTTGTTTGGTGTACTGCAATGGCTTCCAACTGCTTCTGGGTGGGGTGGGGGGAGGGCTCCATCATGCTGAGGTGGGGGCCAGGGAGCATGGTGGGAGTGGTAGTGCAGGCCTCCCACCCACAAACACCCTCATTGTGAAGATGGCTACCTACCTGTAAGTTTGTTTGGTGTACTGCAATGGCTTGCAACTGCTTCTGGATGGGGGAGTACTCCATCCTGCTCAGGTGTGGGACAGAGGGAATGGTGGGAGTAGTAGTGCAGGACTCCCACCCACAAACACCCTCCCAGGGAAGATGGCTACCTACCTGTAAGTTTGATGAGGGTAATGTAATGGCTGACACATGCTTCTGGGTGGGGTGGGTGGAGGGCTCCATCTTGCTGATGCTGTGGGACAAGGGGGCCTGATGGGAGTTGTGATGCTGTCTGCCTGTACACATGCCCCCATGGTAATGTTGGTAGCTACGTTTGGGGTGAATGGGAGTGGGTGAATGTTGGATCTGTGAGCCATGTTTGAGTGAGTGTGTGGTGCAGATGGATGGAATTTGTCCTAGGTGGTGTAGCTTTGTAGTTGTGTAAGACAGTACATAGCTGAGTGGTGGTAGTCATTTGTTTGTACTTACCAGCCTCCACTCCCCCGGCTACTCCTGTGAGACTCTCTGGATGCAGTATGGCAAGCACCTTCTCCTCCCATGGTGTGAATGGTTTTTGTGGTATGGGAGGACCACCGCCAGTCCTCTGAGCCAGCTCACGGTTCTTGCTCCTCCTCTCCTTGACCACCCTCTTCAGATCATTGCCACCGCTTCATGATCTCCTTTTTTGATCTTGGGGTGGTCCCTACTGCATTGACCCTTTGGACTATCCTTGCCCCCATTTGTGTCCTTGTGGCTAATGGTGTCTCTTGGAGCAGGCTACCAAAAAGCTGTGGTTCCACTCTGATTATCTCATCTACCATGACTGTCAACTCACTCTCTGTGAATTTGGGCATTTTCTGTGTGGCCATGGTGTGTGGTGTGCAAAGTGGTTGTGGGTGCAGGAGTGTGAGTGGTGGTTGTGGTTGTGATGTATATGTGTGTGTTGTGCAGGGGGGTTAGTTGTGCAGGTGGGAAGTGGTGGTGGTGCTGTGTGTGGTGTGACTAGTGATATTGTGTCCTTCGCCTCTCCTGTCAGCTGGGGTGTGTGCCCCTTCTCTCATGGAGTATTGCAAAGGAATGTAGTCAGGGAAGGGGCTGGTTTTATACTCAGCTATGTGGGTGTGTCGAATTGGAGTATTGCTGTCAGGTGTGTTGTCCTGGGATTTGTATGTTTCTTTTTGCCATGTGGTTGTGTCACTGGGGTGTGTTTTGTGTATTTGGGGGGCACGGCTAGTTTTCTGTGTGCATTTTTTGGCCTTCTTGTGGGTTTTTTGCTTCGTCCGCCATATTTTTTACGGGTTGTCCGCAGCGGTGGCTGTGCTTCAGCTCTTCCGCTGGCTCTCCCATTCATCCCATTGTACGACCGCGGCAGTCGGAGACAGCGCTATGTACCATGGGACCGTCGGGGATATCCTAATTTCCCGTGCGGTGTCTCCACTATACTTGCAGCGGGTTGGTGTTTTTCTGCCGCGACTCTGACCGCCGCAGACGGATTTTGGCCATCTCCGCCCGCTACAGTCGGTTTTTCTTGGCCCTGTTCCGCCGCGGTTGGTGTTTTTGGGCGGATGATCCTAATTTGGCCGCCAGTTTTCCCACAGTGCCGGCGGGCGGTTGTTTTCCGCTTCCATGGATGTCGGGGTGGTTTTCCGGCTGCTATCCTAATAGGCCCCAGAGGGTCTGTGCTCAGCCCAACCCAGTTCTGTCCTCTCTGGTCCAGCTTTCCAGCAGGAGGTGGAGACAGCATTGTGAAAGGGAGACAGGGCCTATTCAGGTGCAAGGGAAAATACTTCCTCTACCCTGAATGCAGCCCAGGTCTATTCAGCCCAGCCCTGACTCATTAAGGAAAGCTAGGACACACATCAAGCCCCCCACCCACACTCTCTAGTGGCTGTCTGAGAGAATGTGCATCCCCAGCCCCTGTCACTCCAAAGCTAGACAGTCAATCCACAAACCAGCAGAGGCACACAGGAAGGCAAAGCAAGAAAATACCTATTTTCTCAAAGGGGTATTTTCAAACACAGAACATAAAAATCATCTTTACTAAAAGATGCATTTCTACATTCTGAGTTCAGGCATACTGAACTGCATTTATCTATCTTGTCCCAATGGGCAGATATGCATATAAGATGCTATAAGTAAACTTCTATTCTATCCAATAGGACAGATAGCCTTTCATTAGTGAAAAACAAAATACATTGTATTTCACTATCAGGACACGTCACACACACCAGGGCATGTCCTACCTTTCACATACACTGCACCCTGCCCACAGGGGGTGCTTTTGGACTACCTTAGGGGTGACTTACATGCAATAAAAGGGAAGGTTAGGGCTTGGCATGTGGGTGAACTTGTCAAGTCGACATGGCGGTAAAAATGTGTGCAGACACTGCAGAACCCTGAGAACCCTTTGAAAAATGCTTGTGTGAGTGGCACAATGAGTGCTGCAGGTCCACTTGCTGCATTTAATTTACAGGCCCCGGTACTTTCAGTGCACTTTACTAGGGACTTGCCCGTAAATCAAATATGGCAATCATGGAAACACCAATCCATAACATAATTTACCTGGATAGCATATGCACTTTAGCACTAAATAGAAGTAAGCCCAGAGTTCTAACACCAACACAAATAGGGTCAAAACCAGCAGGCTAAAAAGCTAAAAGTCTGGTGGTAATCCCGCTGAAAAAGCTGAGTCTTACAACTACTGTATTACTAAGGGCCCTATTTTAAATTTGTAGGCTATTTGTCAGATGATACTGTCCTGATGAGACCTGCGGTTTAGTTCAATTTGGACTGAAATGTCGACATACCCACAAGGCTATCCTGTCGACATTACTCAAAATCTTGATACATTCATGTTGATGTTGGGAATTTATTGTGGGTGGCTCATATTAATTCTGATGTGTATAATGTAAATATTTTTGTGGCACAGAGTACTTCATGCATGTTGCGCCGCCTGCACTGATTTTTCAATTCATTAAGTCATGATACTGTGAAAATAATACATCACATTGGTATTATACATTAGGCTTATAATTGTACGTACTGATACTCTACCACACCCATAGAGGAGCAGGTACCAGTGTAGTGGTAGATCTTTGGCACACATTAGACCCCTGGACCATTGTGTATTTTTCTAGAAGTTGACCCGGGTACTGGGTTGGGTGTTTGGGTCAGTCCTTGTTTTCTGTGTATATGAGAGGTCTTGGTCCTGCCCTGTGACCAGGAGGGTCATACCAGGCTTTGCCTCATTGCTAACATTGGACTACTGCACTTGTGATGAGTGTAGCACATAGAGTGGTGGTGGCACCATACCATGATTAACAGGATTAATTGTGTGACCAGTCCTTTTTATCCATATTAAACATGTTTGTGTGTGCAGTAAGGTGAACACATGCATAGAATGAGTAAGCTACAGTAATGGATCTATTTAGGATACCAATGGCCTGGCAGAGCTCAAATTGGAGGGGTTGGTAGGGGGTATGAGGACAGAGTTTCCAGACAGTGGAGGTTTATTGCTTGCATTCCTCTAGCTTAAGGTTTGGGAGCCAGACACTGAAATGAGATATAGAGACTGGGCTGACTTTAAAAATTCTATTAGCATTTTGGTTAGTAGGGAACTGCTGATTAGTCTTCCTGGCACTGTCATGTGGTGGACTGTAGAGGAGAAGGGTGGGACTGCAAACTCTGTTGTGAAAGGTGAGGACTTCCCATCTGTCTTTCCCCGATTACTTCTTCAGTTGGGCTGCCAGATCCAGACATGTCACACCTATTCTGTACCTTTATTGTGGGTGCTGCATGATGGAAACAGCCCCAGCGCTACCTGTGGCGAGAAGCCTCACTCTACACAAAGACTGTGTAAGAAGAACAGCCTGGAAAGGACTCTTCAAAGAAGTATTAGTCAAACTCAGTTCTACGGTTTGGGAGTGCAGACCCGTCTAAGAGTTGTGGGTAAAAGTCAGGCCTAAAACACCACGCATGGTTCTAATTCCAAGTTCTTTATGGCCAAGGAAGGGGATTTCTCTGCAAAGTACTCCCAACACTGCTGTGCAACCAAAGCTGACAGTTGTCTGCTTAACAGCCAGTCTCCCTGGGATGAGAGGATACCATCTTAAGTCTGGATTTCCAACTGGAGGAGCTGTGTACCTGCCCTGAAGCTCCTAGATGCCTGCTTGCTGAGAGAAGGATGGAGCCTGCCTGGCTCTGCAAGAGGAGACTAGCAAGGAAAGAGCGAGGGCCAGCACATCTCCAGTGGCAGTGGGTCACACAATGAAGAAACTGCATGAGAGCAATGTGGACGGACCTCTGTGTATTAGGGTCACATCAAACTCTTACTCCGGTTTCTGATGTAATAAGAACACTAAATTGCGTGATTTCCAAAGGCCTGTTTGAGGCTACAATTGTGTGACTGCAGAAAGCCCATATGGGGCTACATTTGCTGAATACAGTAGGTCTGACACCTACAGTTTGCTGAAGGACCTCCAGGGCTGCCTTTGCTCTGGCCATGGCAGCAGCCCTTCTGATGGCTTATTGCCCGGCCACAGAGCTGCACCTGTGAGGACATTGCCACACCATTAAGACCATCAACGGTAGATCCTCAAATTCATCCCAGCAGGACCCTGCACCTTGTCCTTTGAGGAAGAGGCTGGGCTGACGCGCTTCAGAACGCAGCCCACATCTGGTTCCTATATCCTGATGAGGACTTGTCAGTTCTCTGTGATGCTTTTGAGTGTGCAGGAGGGCTGCTCTGAGTGAGTGGTGGCAGAGTAAATGGGCATGTGAGATCTCACCTATCATGAGAAGTGGTAAGATACAGACTGAGCACATTTTTGAACTATGGGTAACCAAAACTGCACCTGAGCCTGATTAACGCTACTCCTGATTTCACTCAGAGATGGGGGAACCCAGAACCCTGGGAGATTGCTTCGAAAGAACAAAGAAGGAGTGTATTCGGAATAGTGTCCACATGAAAAAGCGCTCAGTCACTGACTGTGTATGGTTTTGACTCTGAACTGTGTGATTAAAGTACTTTCTTTCTTGTAATAAAAAGGATGGGGTTAAACAATCATCTTTATTGTGTCTGTTTTTTGATAGTTTATCTCTGAGCTTGAGCATTCCACACCACCAAACCCAAAAGTCTGTGACTAGTCACCATCCGCGGCAGTTACTCCATGTGAGCAGAGGTGCATCCCCCCCCCCCCGCTGCAAAAGCATCAGAGGTGAAAATGAAATGATAATAAAGTGAATTCATAATAATTTCATTTTTCACAGCTGCTCTCATCCCGAGCCAAGAGTCAGGAAGGACTGGGCTATTACTACAGTTTTGCAGCAGGGGAGTGGTGCCCATTCCTGTTTAAAGTGCAAATGTCACTTTGGCCGGCTGTCTTGCGACAGCCAGCCTGACATGCGCACTTTAAAGATCTCCACCCGAGCTGTCTTAGACAGCTGGGTGGAGAGCAAGCACAGGTCTGCTGTGCCTAAAGGAGCGTCGAGCCAGCCCGCTACAGCCAATCTTGGTGCTGCTCTCATGCTGCTGAACACGATCAGCAGCATGAGAGCAATGTCTGGAGTGGTAGAGGGGAGCTGGCTGAGGCTCCGAGAGTCGCGTTGGGACTTCAGACGAGTATAACATCCGATGACGCATGGGTAAGTAACTATTTTATTATTATTTACTTTTTGACTCACTGACAGACATTGTGAGAAACTCGCACTGCCTTCAGCCTCAAGTTCTGAGCTCTCTATCATGCCTCGCTATAAATAAAACACTCAACGAGCCATGATTGAGAGTTTTGAAATCGAAACCAAAGGCATTTATCAAAGGGCCTATTGGTGGGTTAAAACATCTACTGCATTCCGGCGCCCCTCCACTTCTATAGATCACCACCAGCCACTGCTCACTACCCTAAGAGTCAAGCGTGATAGGGGTTGAACTTGACCAAGTCTGCAGAGCCTTAGTAGACCGGGCACCGAGACACCGGGGGGAAACGACCTCCACTCCCAGGATTGAGGCAGAGTGGCCCCTGCCTGCTTTTGGCCCCTCAAATGGGGACTGACAATATATAACTTTCTTGCCTTACACCCTCTGGCCCTAACCAGGCATCGAAAAATCAAATATAAATATTTTGCCTTTATTTGACCATTGTTTTGATTTAGCTGTAAATAAAGGATGTACTCTATTCTACGTAATGAACTCTTGGATCAGGTCAGTACTAGGCCTGGGCGAAAATTTCGTTCCGTTCGCGGAAATTGCGATAATTTGACATTTTTGCGTTCCGCAGAGAGCGCCAAAATGTCAAAATTTCCGGTTTCCGCAGCTTGGCGATAATTTGTTTCTTGCTCGCGCTGTAAAATAATACATTCTCGCGCGTGCGCGATCGCCTTACCTGAATCCCTGCGTTCGCCGACAAGTTTTCTTGATCCGGTCGCGTTCTCCATGAGATGTATTGTTTTTAGCCATTTGCGCTGTCTCGCGACAGTTCGCGCCCGCAGTGACGTCATGCGTCGCGCGATCACTTCTTTCTTCTCGCGATCATGCAGCGCGAGACAACTCAAAACAAGATGGCTGCGCCCGCAAGCAACCACATGGGTAAGTTGGCGACCCGCAACCATGCAGAAAATCTTGCGAACATGCGGGAAAAAAACTTCTGCATCTTCGCGATATTTCCGCTTGTTTGCGATAATTTTAAACATTTTCGCGATAATTTGCAAAAGTTAATTTTGCAAATTCCGCCCAAACCTAGTCAGTACTATAAAAAAAACTCAAGTAACTACCTATTTAGGTTCAAGCAGTATTACTGAAAATGAAGCAATGCACCATTATTTTATAGAAAAATTTTGACTGATGCCACCTGAAAAAGGCTGGTGGTAGCTTCACGCATAAATGCAGAAAACTGTCAACATAAATATGTGACAAAGGACAATGCAGGAAACACTCTTCCCTCCTTACACAAGATGATAACCAACGATATATCATGACTTTGTAAAATGTTGTAAATATCTGACTTTATACATACGAGCAGCTATGTTGGTGCGTCTGTGCAGTTCCAAGTTACCAAGTGAACATTTCTAAGCGGGTGCACATTGCGCGTTGTAGACGCAAATATCAAGAGCAAATAACACCCATAATCAAGAGACAAAACAATTTAGTTCATATTGTGTGCTGTTTAAATGGTCAAAGTCACTGTGATTACACACACAGACCTACCTACTCAGGGGGATATTCTCAAGAACGTGTGATAACTATCACAAAATTAGCTTAACGCAACTCTTTACATCGCAGTCTATCGCGTGAAAATAACTCTGTGTTAACGTGGTATTCTCAACATGGCGGTACCATGCGATAGACCCACGAGAACGCATCAAATAAACACACTAAAATCAAAGCGATGCTGCAAAAACACGAAACATGAACGCGAAAATAGTAGCGATGACGTCAATCGCGATACAAAATCAGCGAAAACAAGCCACAGGCCTGCAATTTCCACGTGTTATGCGGGAAAATTCACCATAAAAGTATTAAAAAAACCACAAACAAAAGCCAAACAACAGCGAAGCACAATGGAGGTAGCCAGAGCAAGTGCAGAGGACAACCAGAACCCCACAAACCCCCCGGAGGACCAGCTATGGACCTTGGGGTCAGGGAAGGGCAAGGACATGAAGAGTAGGAAGAAGCGGTTCAGTCCGTAGAAAAACAGGATCCTGATAACGGAGGTGGTAGATAACCATCATTTACTGTTTGTCACCTCCACTGTGTCACTGGCAACTAAAAATGGAATATGGCAGACCATCGTGGACAAGGTGAATGCAGTCGGAGTGCTGAAGAGGACAATGGAAGAGGTCAAGAGGCGCTGGAATGATGTGAAGCGCAAAACCAAGCAGAAACTCGCAAACAACCTGAAGGCAGCAATGCAGACTGGAGGTGGGAGTCCAGCGCCACAGGAGGAGCTGGACGAGATGGAGGAAATGGTGTCCACAGTCATCAGTGGGGAGACGGTGGCAGGAGTTGGGGGCCCGGACACTGCTCAACATGACCGGACATAACAGCAACAGGGTGAGTAACGACCAGGGACTGGGGGGGACGGAGGGAGATGGGCACAATGGCACACATGCACAAGTAAGCATAGCACATCTGCAGACAAACCATGCCCCAGACCCCCAACTCCCAAGTATTCAACATCTCAGCACTGTATAAGCACAGAAGTCAGAGGCACACCGCATGTAAGGGATATGGGGCAGCTAAATCAGAGCTGCAGGGGCGACTCCCCCAAAATGCGGCACACACACATCACATGCATAGCACATCAACATTGACAACGATGTGGCACAAACCGCAGCACGTCCACAACAGAACAGAGGACACAACTGGTGACGCTTGCGTGTAGAAACTGACCAATCATATATGGCATCGCAGAGAAATGTGAGTTGACAATGTACAAGTACAAACACACATCCGTGATGTTGTCGAAATGTCCACTGTCACGCATCAAATAGGCAGCTCCCCCAAACACTCACAATGTACACTGTCATGCAGTCTGAATGTAAACATGTACAATGTGTCAACATTCATGTGAACACATTGTTAAACTGCATCTTCCCTTCACATTGCAGGGGGAAATCCAACACCTCCTGCAGAGCCGGCGGAACCTCTCTTCTCTGATGACGAAGAGGACCACCACACCTTCGACTCTGCCGCCCTCCAACAGCTCGTGGAGAGCCTCTGCAGCCCACTTCCAGGAGCAGGGCAGCCCAGCTGCTATGAGGAGAATCCACCCCCTGCACAGAACACACAGCAGGCAGCACCCACCACCACGGCTGCCTTCCAGGACCCCGACGACGAACACATGGCCTTCCAAATCCATGTGTTGGGGTGCCAGGAGAAGCTGGCTGAACAGGTGCAGGTGGGGTTCGACCGCATGGCAGCCAAACTAGATTAGAGAAAGTGTGGGGCAGCGCACACCTTACTTTTCAAAATAAACTAATTGATATGAAAAACTTATAACCTAGGTGCTACAGTGTTATGCTTGCTGTCAGTTCAAGCCCATATAAGTAAATGCTTATTATGGTAACGGATTGGTCTCACCTAATTTGGGTGTAATTGAGGTATCTAAGCGTTAATATATCAGTAATGCCATTTATTTTATTTACAGATTGCCCCTGACGAAGGGACACGCCAGTCCCGAAATGCATCGGGCTTACTCTCATGTATTGTTCATTTGCAATGTATATGATGCATTTACATGCTAAATATGCCATAAGAATTGTGAAATGGCATGATTACTTCATTTGCTTTGATTGTTTTGTACAACAATGCATATTTTTGTAAAAATTGATACCAAATACACGTTATTGTATATACCAGATTGGTTGGATTTGATTATTGTACCGTGATTTAAAAAGGATTGTATAAACAAAGGGTTCTAATCACCCACAGTATTGTGCACAGTTTAAACAACCTCATGGGTTAGTTTTCTCCCAGCCAAACTAGATGCCATACGTGGGTGCCTAAGTCCCATCAGGGACCACTCACAGTCCCTAACCGACACCCACAGTCCGCTCCATGCTCTCCAACGAACCATGGCTGACATCGCCAGAGTCCTGACTCTGAGATAAGAACGACTGTCTACTCAGAGTGCCTCCAGCGATCTCACCCGGGAGTTGGGACTCATGTGGAGGCTCATAGAGAACATGGAGCGGATGCGGGCGGAAAGAGCGGTTGCCACAGCAGCACACCAATGGAGGTAGCTGGGTCCCTCAATGCCCACAAGGCCTGGCGCTGATGCATGCTGCTGCCACTACTCCATCAACATCTCCGGCCCCTGATGTGTCAGTGCCACACAGTGCGGCAGACATTCCACCTCCGGCCTCTGAGGTGTCACTGCCACACAGTGCTGGAGACAGAACACCACCACCCACATGTGAGGTGTAGGAAGGTGGATATCTGACTATGGTTACCCCCAACTTTTTGCCTAGTGTCTAGCTGGTTTTTCGACTTAGTTGGCCTGAGATCCTGCCATTCAGGGTCTCAGGCTGTCTGCTCTCTCTGTAAAATGGACTCCATGTACCCTAGGTACATAACCAATTGGTAAGGATCACCTTATTGGACCCTGTACAGTGTACCCTAGGTACCCAGGGCATAGGTGTACCCTAGGCCTCCCAGGGGCTGCAGCATGTATTATGCCACCCCTGGTCTGGCCTTCCAATCAGACACAACTGGCTGATCACTCAGCTGGGGCAAGGTCGTGTAATCACCCCTTGCTTAGATATAGTATGCCTATATCAACCCTTGTATATAGACACATGTGTACCTATCAGTCACTCCTATGGCAGGCCTTAACAATCCTGGAGGCAGAGTGCTTGGTAACATGTGAGATGGTGCTCTAGCATGAGCTGAGCCTGTCTGCAGCTTTCGGAACCATGTCCTTATAGCTGTTCTATGATATAGCCTACCATATACTCTTAAAGTGCCTTATAATCTTAAACGGTTATGGTAACTATGGTTTGGCTTTATCAAAACATGTCGTGTAAGGTGTCTAACACTTTGGAATAATACCCCCATACCATTTCTGGTGATGAGGATATTATTCCTCCCTTCTAGAGGGAGAGACATGTTAAAATCCTACTTTGCTGTTTATCTCTAACCAAAGCCTCAGCATCACAAAATGGATGCTGCTGCCACAGACACAAGTCTGACCTCCTGCTGCTGGGAGTGATCCCAGCCAGGGAGGCCTGGACAATAGGTTTCCTGCTTGGGGAGGTGCTAGCACCTCCCCAGACAGCCTTTAGTGTATTGGGGCAGGGTGGGCTGAAAGGAATGAGACATGCCTGGGGCACACAAGGTGTTCCTTGCATAGTCCAGTTCAAACCGGCGCTGGGGCACTCCAGCCCCAGCTCTGGCGCGAAACTGGACAAAGGGAAGTGGGTGTAACCACCCCCTCCCAGGTCCCACCCATAAGGCGTGACCTAGCAGGTATCCCAGCCCCCCAGATTAGTATAAGAGTGGGAGTTGGGCCTCAAGAGATTATCCTGAACCTGCAAAACTGAACAGAAACTCTGGACCTTCGACATTCGACGAAAGAAGAAGACTGAAGAATCTCCCTTGTAGCCAAGGAGTGGCTACCCTGTGCAAACAGGCACCATCAAGTGACTACCCTTTGCTTTGTGAAACGTTCGACGAGGAACCGATTGCAGAGCCCGACCAGAGCCTTGATTTCCAGACTTCTCCGACCCTCATCCACATCTGCAGCAGAGCTGAGATCCGTGGAGGCGACGAGCGACGTGGGACCGGCTACCTGGGAAAAGTGGCTAGTAACTTACAGCGCAGCTTCTGAGGTACCCTCGAAGTTGTGCACCGGGGATTGAGAAGCCCCAACCCCAAGCACCATCTGCACCGAAGACCAGCCCCCCACACTCCACGAGTCCTGCGTGGGGCCCTTCAGCATTTTCCTGCTTGCCGCGTCTGTCCGGTTGCTCGCCCGCTGGCTAGTGGCCTCTGTGACGACGCTCCCTGAAATCTTCTGCGCTGGTTTGGCTCCTCCAGACTGGCTCCCGCTTCTCTGCAAAGAAGAAGCACCGCAGACCTTCCTGGTCTGCACCAGAAGCAAGTCCCTTGTTCTTCGTGGGTTCCGCTTGCCAAGGCTTGGTGAGTCCTAGTCCAACTTCGACGCCGCCGACAGCAAGAGCCTTCGTGGGACAGCTCGCCTCCTGGTCCTGGTCGTCCTCGACGCTTCCTGGTCCTCCTGGCTGCAGCGACAAGCTTCACCTTCACCTGCAACTCTTCACGACATCGCCTGGTTCCTTCCTGGTTCCACGTGGTCACTGGCTAGTGACCTTGACTCTGTCCCCTCTGCTTGCAGGTTTCTTCTCTTCTTGATCCCAGGCTTGGGATCCACCGGACACTCTCTCCTGACTGCCTGTCAGCATCTTTCTTCAGGCATCCATAGGAGTCGACGACGAAAACGACGCATCTTCACCCCTATGCACCCGCAGCCTGTGGGCTAGGTAACTTGGGTACTCCGGTGCTCATCAGGATAGTGACTATCCTAGTGTCTAGTTTTCAAGTCTCAACTTCCTAGCTACTCCGGAAGTGTCCTAAATCTATCTATTTCTAAACTGTAATATTGCTATTGACTTTTACGCATTACGCGTGAGTGTTTCCACTCTGCACACGAATCCCGTGGGCCTCCCACTTCCTGACTAACGCTAGTGTAGTGTAGCCCCAGCGATTCCCTAGGCCTAGGCCTATTCTATTTCCGTGACAGTGGTCCTTATACCACTTCTTTAGTATATGGTTTGCGTGGCCCCTAGGGCCTAACTGTATTACTTACCTGTGTGACTTACTGTATGCATTAATAAGACTGTGTTGTACCTACCTCTAAACTCATAAAGAGTGCTGAGGGTTTGCTTAGAATAAATACACTTTATTTTATATATATATCTGTTGTGGTGTCCTTTCATTTGGTATTCAAGGGATTATATATGGTATCACAGCTGGCTTCACATGCCATTCAGAGTTTAGCCTAAGACTGCTCTTGTCCATGCTACCACTAGGATAGCTGGTCTATAAGGTTGACTTTACAACCAATCACCATAAGGGTATTTGGACTGATATAAGGTGTACACTATAACTAGTGACATCATACATCAGGCCAACTTCTCACATTGGTGAGCAGCGGTGGGATCTGAGCTTGCTGTTGTAATACCATTGTAATCTTGAGATACTAAATTGAAAGATCACACAGATATTGTCTAGGTACATATAACATAGTTTATAATACTTAAGTCCTACTGGACTTAGTAGTTGTAGGGTGAAGGGAGTAACACACCCTGACTACAACTACTAGAGAGGTTTAGTAGATACAACTAGTGTAGGTAGGTGCACACACCACACCCTCACTAGAATCATGCCCCTGGATGGAGATCACACTGATGCTCCCTCAGGAGAGGAGAATCCTAGACAGGTTCCCTCTAGGTATGATGCATTCACATTCCAGGAGATGAGACAATTGTGTACCTCCAGAGGAATAAAACAGGGTGCAAACCCTACCCTTAGACAGCTAGTGGAGCTTCTGGAGGCCTATGATGCTGAAAGAGCTGCCAGGGATGGTGCCATAGCTGTAGATAAGGGTCTACCCACCACAGATGAGTCAGATGGGACTTCAGAGGAAGAGGTAGACAGCCAGAGCCAAGTAAGGAGACTTAGCCAGGCTAACTTAAGCTTACATGGGAGTTTGCATGGGGTCCCCCCATACAGACCCACAAGTAGGCATTCACAGAGAAACAGGAGGGACAGATCCCCTTCAGGGGAATCCATCCACTCCCATGTCTCTAGCATCTCTAATGCTTCCTCTCACAGGGGAATGACTTCACCTGAGAGAAAGGAGCATAAAGCCAGAATGAGGGAAGCTAATCTGAGGATTCAGAGGGAAGAAATTGCCCTTGCCAAAGAGAAGCTTGCTCTGGCCAGAGAGCAAAAATTGTGTGGGTCAGAACCCACTGGTGGCAGCAACATTCCTAGAGATAGGGATAGGTCTTATGACCATAGAAACCTAAGCAAGATAGTCCCCCCCATATCAGAATGGGGATGACATCCACAAATGGATGACTGCTTTGGAGAGGGCCTGCAAAGTACAGCAGGTACCCCAAAGTCAGTGGGCAGCTATCTTGTGGCTCTCCTTTTCTGACAAAGGTAGAGACAAGCTCCTCACAGTCAGTGATGAGGATGCAAACAATTACAAAGTCCTGAAGAGTGCTCTGATAGATGGGTTTGGCTTAACCACTGAGCAATATAGGTTGTTGTTCAGAGACACCCAGAAGACACAGACACAGGACTGGTCTGATTTTGTGGATTGTGCCACTAAGGCTTTGGAAGGTTGGTTAACTGGCAGCAAGGTGCAGGACTATACAGGATTGTACAACTTGATTATGAGGGAGCAGATCCTTAGTAATTGTCAGAACCAGCTTCTCCATCAACACCTGGTAGACTCAGATTTGACCTCTCCCCAAGAATTGGGAAAGAGGGCAGATAAATGGGTCAGGACCAGGATTAGGCCTAAAAATCAGGGTGGTGACCAAAAGAAAGATACCACCAAGCCTCAAGAGAAGGGTGGGGATAAAGCAAAAGAGAAATCTTCCTCAGGGCCCCAAAACTCCACACAGGGTGGTGGGTCCCAAGCTCCCTCCTCTACCACAGTTAAAAAGCCTTACTGCCATGTGTGTAAAACACCTGGGCATTGGAAAACTGACAGCAGTTGTCCACAGGCTAAAAACAAAACTGTTCCTCCAACTACTCCTGTCACACCACCTATTACTGTCAGCAGTAATCCCCCAGGTGGTGGGAGTGCCCCCAAAAATTTGGTTGGGTTTTCTTGGGGAACACAGGGGGATCCTGGCTTAGCCAATTCCCCTGCAGCAGCTACTCTTGTCTGTGATGGTGGCATGGGGTTTGCCAACTTCACTGCCTGTCCCAACACTTTGGGTAGGTACAGACAGGAACCCTACATCAATGGTAGAAAAGCTGAGGCCTACAGAGACACTGGAGCTAGCATCACTATGGTGGCCCATAGGCTAGTTCCCTCTGAGCAGCTTTTGCCTGGTTTCTCATACCAGGTAACTAACATTGATGGCAAACAGAACAGTCATCCCATGGCAGAGGTATGTCTCAGCTGGGGAGGTGTCACTGGCCCTAAAAGGGTGGCAGTGTCTCCAACCTTGCCTGTGGACTGCTTGCTGGGGAATGACTTAGAACTCTCAGCTTGGGCTGGAGTTGAACAAGACACCCATTCTAAAATGGTAGGCCTTTCCAAAAAGGGTAGTGGGGTTGTGCCAGTCACAACCCCTGTCCAAGTAGCTTTCCTCCCTGAAAAGGTTGGAAGGGCAGTGGTAGCCACAGCCCAGGCACAGACAGACCTCCCTGCAGAAATTGGCAGAGCTGTGACAGTCACAGCTCAAACACAAACTGAGTGCCTTCCTGAAAAGGTTGGCAAGGCTGTAATGGTCTCAGCCCACACTCAGACTGATATAGGTGTAGTGAAGCCTGAAACTATGGATCACTCCACACAAACAGAGAGTAGTGGGGAGGAAGAAAAGTCTCCCTCTCCCCAGACATTAGGAAAAGGTCAGCCTCCTCAGGGATCTGACCTCACCCCTTGTGAAGGAACTGCCCCAGAGGTAGCCAGGCCTGGCCTGGCAGAGCCTCTGATGTCAGTGGCCCCTTCCAAGGTGGGACCCAGTCTGGTGCAGGTAGCCTGCCTCTCTCTACCCTGCCTCAGTCAGCCCAGGGCTGCAGAGGTCAGGGAGGCCAGTGGACCCCAAGAGGGCCCCTGTCCACAAAAACCCCCCCTTCAAAAGAATGAGGATTGCCTGGTTAGTTGCCCTAGCCAGGTGATGGGTAAAAACATTCCTGAGGGATCCCCTTCACAGGTAGTTAGGGACCTCCCCCAGAGGGATTCTGTTGGGCACAGGCAAACATGGGACCTTAGGGCCCCAAACCTGACCTGTCCCTCCAGTAAGCCCACAAAAGGGACCCAGCCTCCAGCTTTAGGTAGCCAGAGGCTGACCCTGAGAGCACAGTGCAACTCAGTTAGAGAAAGAAAGGCATCCATGGTGGAGGATGATTGGAGGAAGCTGAGGCCTCACTTTGGGGACACTCACTTCAGTACTCCATCTCAACACCAGCCTTTTACTTTGCAAAGACACACCAAAGGTAGAGATTCCCTATGGTGGAGACCCTATGATATCTTTAGGATGAGGGATTGCTTAGTGGACCATGAGACAGGGGGTAACCATGCCAGTGCTGGTTCTTCCTTATATGGCCACTCAGGCAATAGAGGCTTACCTTGTCAAGGCCAGCCTTATCTCCTTTCGTTTGGGGGGGGGTTGTGTAGGAAGGTGGATATCTGACTATGGTTACCCCCAACTTTTTGCCTAGTGTCTAGCTGGTTTTTCGACTTAGTTGGCCTGAGATCCTGCCATTCAGGGTCTCAGGCTGTCTGCTCTCTCTGTAAAATGGACTCCATGTACCCTAGGTACATAACCAATTGGTAAGGATCACCTTATTGGACCCTGTACAGTGTACCCTAGGTACCCAGGGCATAGGTGTACCCTAGGCCTCCCAGGGGCTGCAGCATGTATTATGCCACCCCTGGTCTGGCCTTCCAATCAGACACAACTGGCTGATCACTCAGCTGGGGCAAGGTCGTGTAATCACCCCTTGCTTAGATATAGTATGCCTATATCAACCCTTGTATATAGACACATGTGTACCTATCAGTCACTCCTATGGCAGGCCTTAACAATCCTGGAGGCAGAGTGCTTGGTAACATGTGAGATGGTGCTCTAGCATGAGCTGAGCCTGTCTGCAGCTTTCGGAACCATGTCCTTATAGCTGTTCTATGATATAGCCTACCATATACTCTTAAAGTGCCTTATAATCTTAAACGGTTATGGTAACTATGGTTTGGCTTTATCAAAACATGTCGTGTAAGGTGTCTAACACTTTGGAATAATACCCCCATACCATTTCTGGTGATGAGGATATTATTCCTCCCTTCTAGAGGGAGAGACATGTTAAAATCCTACTTTGCTGTTTATCTCTAACCAAAGCCTCAGCATCACAAAATGGATGCTGCTGCCACAGACACAAGTCTGACCTCCTGCTGCTGGGAGTGATCCCAGCCAGGGAGGCCTGGACAATAGGTTTCCTGCTTGGGGAGGTGCTAGCACCTCCCCAGACAGCCTTTAGTGTATTGGGGCAGGGTGGGCTGAAAGGAATGAGACATGCCTGGGGCACACAAGGTGTTCCTTGCATAGTCCAGTTCAAACCGGCGCTGGGGCACTCCAGCCCCAGCTCTGGCGCGAAACTGGACAAAGGGAAGTGGGTGTAACCACCCCCTCCCAGGTCCCACCCATAAGGCGTGACCTAGCAGGTATCCCAGCCCCCCAGATTAGTATAAGAGTGGGAGTTGGGCCTCAAGAGATTATCCTGAACCTGCAAAACTGAACAGAAACTCTGGACCTTCGACATTCGACGAAAGAAGAAGACTGAAGAATCTCCCTTGTAGCCAAGGAGTGGCTACCCTGTGCAAACAGGCACCATCAAGTGACTACCCTTTGCTTTGTGAAACGTTCGACGAGGAACCGATTGCAGAGCCCGACCAGAGCCTTGATTTCCAGACTTCTCCGACCCTCATCCACATCTGCAGCAGAGCTGAGATCCGTGGAGGCGACGAGCGACGTGGGACCGGCTACCTGGGAAAAGTGGCTAGTAACTTACAGCGCAGCTTCTGAGGTACCCTCGAAGTTGTGCACCGGGGATTGAGAAGCCCCAACCCCAAGCACCATCTGCACCGAAGACCAGCCCCCCACACTCCACGAGTCCTGCGTGGGGCCCTTCAGCATTTTCCTGCTTGCCGCGTCTGTCCGGTTGCTCGCCCGCTGGCTAGTGGCCTCTGTGACGACGCTCCCTGAAATCTTCTGCGCTGGTTTGGCTCCTCCAGACTGGCTCCCGCTTCTCTGCAAAGAAGAAGCACCGCAGACCTTCCTGGTCTGCACCAGAAGCAAGTCCCTTGTTCTTCGTGGGTTCCGCTTGCCAAGGCTTGGTGAGTCCTAGTCCAACTTCGACGCCGCCGACAGCAAGAGCCTTCGTGGGACAGCTCGCCTCCTGGTCCTGGTCGTCCTCGACGCTTCCTGGTCCTCCTGGCTGCAGCGACAAGCTTCACCTTCACCTGCAACTCTTCACGACATCGCCTGGTTCCTTCCTGGTTCCACGTGGTCACTGGCTAGTGACCTTGACTCTGTCCCCTCTGCTTGCAGGTTTCTTCTCTTCTTGATCCCAGGCTTGGGATCCACCGGACACTCTCTCCTGACTGCCTGTCAGCATCTTTCTTCAGGCATCCATAGGAGTCGACGACGAAAACGACGCATCTTCACCCCTATGCACCCGCAGCCTGTGGGCTAGGTAACTTGGGTACTCCGGTGCTCATCAGGATAGTGACTATCCTAGTGTCTAGTTTTCAAGTCTCAACTTCCTAGCTACTCCGGAAGTGTCCTAAATCTATCTATTTCTAAACTGTAATATTGCTATTGACTTTTACGCATTACGCGTGAGTGTTTCCACTCTGCACACGAATCCCGTGGGCCTCCCACTTCCTGACTAACGCTAGTGTAGTGTAGCCCCAGCGATTCCCTAGGCCTAGGCCTATTCTATTTCCGTGACAGTGGTCCTTATACCACTTCTTTAGTATATGGTTTGCGTGGCCCCTAGGGCCTAACTGTATTACTTACCTGTGTGACTTACTGTATGCATTAATAAGACTGTGTTGTACCTACCTCTAAACTCATAAAGAGTGCTGAGGGTTTGCTTAGAATAAATACACTTTATTTTATATATATATCTGTTGTGGTGTCCTTTCATTTGGTATTCAAGGGATTATATATGGTATCACAGCTGGCTTCACATGCCATTCAGAGTTTAGCCTAAGACTGCTCTTGTCCATGCTACCACTAGGATAGCTGGTCTATAAGGTTGACTTTACAACCAATCACCATAAGGGTATTTGGACTGATATAAGGTGTACACTATAACTAGTGACATCATACATCAGGCCAACTTCTCACATGAGGCACCTGAAATAGCTGAGGACGAAGATGCGGATGAATCTGCCTTGGTGGTGAGAAGGAAGTGGTAGCATTCATCTCTGCCATATGGCCTGTTTCTGCTTGTTTCTGCCCTCTGCATCATCACCTTCCACTGTCCCCCGATGCACTCTGTGACACTCACCTTGGACTTCGACATGGACTGCCATATACTGTTTGGTCACCAATGACACAGCTATCAGACTGTGGACTGAACTCCTCCTCTTCTGATGTACCTGTCATTCCCTGAAGGACTCTGGCTGGCCCTTCACGGGCCAACAATGTGAAGTGGGGTTTGCATGGCCCTGTACTGCTCCAGCTTCAAAACTCCACTAAATGAGCAATAAACATTCATGTTCACACCGATGTGTCATGTCTATGATCTTTCAAGTGTGGAAGTATGGATAAATGTAGGGTCAGTAATTCCCCCTTACGTCCATGTTGCTCATGTTGTGGGACTTTGGTCACGGGTGACACATTGCCAATTGCGCTTCGGGTGGCGCCGACACTACAACGGAGACACACGCATTAGTTACTTTCTTGTCCAGCCCAGGACAAACCACGTCCAGCGCCCCAGGGTCATTGTTCACACCCTTACACTGGACTGGCACACGCCAGGTCAGCCCACTCCGCTTACGCTCACGGGGGGAACGACAACGATACATGTCCCAGGACTTCCCTGTAGGAATCTGCTGCTCACAGGTCTAGTTGTCAGCATGCCACAGCCACTCCCTCACGGCTGGTTTAAACCCACACCACACCCATCCAGCATAGCCGTCACAGGACATGTGACCTTGCCAATAAAAAAAGCCTGGTGCACGTGCTGGACGCCATTCCGACTCTCTAACTGGGTGTCTCCGTATGGTTATCATTTATGCATGAGGACCTAGGGCCCTGCCACCTCAAATTGCCCAGTGCCGGGGGTGACATGATGGCGTCTGCACCATGATACTCAATCATGAAGGGCCCATGGCTTGCGGTGCATAGACTTTGTGGCACCGGATACACTGCAGCAGGCACAGGCATACCGCCACGGGACGGTGTCTTTCGGTGCACTGAGGTAGGAGCACCTAAAGTGCTGAGCGGGTCTGCAGCCTGTGATGAGGCCGTGTGCACTGATGTGATCTCTGCCGTTGTGAAATTAAGACCCAGAATCAAGTGTGTGGCCTGTTGGCTGGGGCTGCATGATGTGGAGGGTGCCATGGTGGCAGGCCCCGGGCTTGGAGCTCACACCGGCATGTGGTGGGCCCTCTTGGATGAGCAGTGAGGCCTGGTTGCCAGGGGTGGGCAATCACCGCTGGGCGGCGGGAGGGGCTGGGGTGCAGCAGCCTGTTTGAGCAGGGGCGGGCAAGCGATGGTGGCGTGTGCAACTGTATGGACCTGGGGGACTGCAGTGTATACCGGCACGTGGTTGGAGACACACCGGTGGCAGCAGGTGAACAGTGGGGCCTGGGTCCGCAATGTCGGTACTCTCTCTCCCTCTCTTTCTCTCTCCCTCTCTCTTTCTCTCTCTCTCTCCTTCTCTCCCTCTCTCTCTCTCCCCCTCGCTCTTTCTCTCTCTCCCTCTCTCTCTCTCCCTCTTTCTCTATTTCTCTCTCCCTCTCTCTCTCTTTATCTCTATCTCTCTTCCGCTGTCTTTCTCTGTACTTTGATGTGCGCATGACACACCTTCTTATCTAGATTTTTGTCTTGCAGACAGTGACTTACAGAATGTCCTGAGAAGACCCGCCATGACTCTTCAGAATTGTTGTTTTGGGTTTATTCTATAATAAACAAATTATTTGGATATTCTAAGATGAATGTATGATTCTCCTTTTTCTGTCCACGCATGTATGTTAGGTGTTGTGATTGTGCGAATTGTCTTGTTTATGATTTGGTAACGTTGATGTGACATCTTGGTCGGGGGGTGCCTGGAGTAGGGCCGGGGGGGAGGTCCTGGGGGTGGTGGCAGTGGGTGTTGTTCCCCTGTTGGGGCTCCGGGCTACATGTTCAGTTGCTCCAGGGCATCTGTTGTTCTTCATGTGTAGCTCTGGGCTGTGCTCCGTTGTCTGGTGCCGGTTGTCTTCCGACTTTACACCAGGTAAGAGCAGGTGTTAAAATCCTGCAGCTAACGCACCTTATCGCATGGTTTGTGTTCTTATCGCAGATGTGGCTGGTCATTGAGAATGTTGCGGAGTGGTGTTGTCGTGGCTTTTGACACTAAAACGCCCACTCTGCATCTCATTAGCGTTAGGTACTGGAGTCATCTGTGGCGCTGTTTTTTTAGACTGCTATCGCAGGTAAACTGGTGATATGGGCTGTTAGCACCAGCTTGTGAATGGGGAGATAAATTTATTGCGACTTTGGCTGCGATAAAGTGACGATAACTCAGCGATAGATCCTTGAGAATATGCCCTTCAGTGCTTAATTTGAGCTGGTTGTTTCACCAGCACTTAATTGTCAACACTGGTGCTTATGATAGTCTGCCACAAGGTGGCACTGTCTGGCTAATTTGGAGATTAAACATGACACCAGTAATTATTAATTCAATATACATTAAACATGACTATTACCTGCCGCCCAAGCCAATCTGATAGCTGTGGGGGTCTGGAGTAGTCGGAATTGTCACACTTGAGTGTGATGGTTAGTAGTTGTGTTGTTACATTCTTGTTCCAAAGAAGGAGAGCAGTCTCCATCCAATCCTGGATCTCAGGGTCTTGAACAACTCCCGGCACAAGGAAGAGTTCGAGATGCTGCCCGGTCCCTTTGATTAGGGTTCACTGATTCATACACCCAGAACTTAATAATGGCATCTTGGATAACGGATGCTCCGACCAGTGGAGGGTGAGAGGTAAGTGACCCGCCAGGATTCGAACCTGTGCTCACAGATCTTAGAGGTGGATGCGTCAGTAAACTGAGTCGCGCGACTCGGCTTCAAAAGCCCAATCTTCCCTTCGGAGTGCCCTGCGGCACCGCGGGATTACAAAAACAAGCATTTGCAATGCAATAGGTCTCGCATTTGCAAGAGTTTGAGCTATTAGCATTGTAAATGACAGTGCCTTTTATTTCTGTTTTACAAAAATCAAACTTAAATAAAAGGCATTGTCATTTACAATGCCAATAACTCAAACTCGTATAAATGCGAGACCTATTGCATTGCAAATGCTTGTTGAGGTTGTGGATTCTGTGTTAAGTGGTGCATTAATAGGATTGTAATCGTAGGTAAAATGTTTTTTTACCACTCAGTGGTCACAATAGAGGGGTGACAACCACCATCACAATTAATCTTATGCCATTGATTTATGATAGTAATTCATGGAATTGTTTATGCGTGTGGGAATGTATGTGTGCTTCTATGCGTGAGCAAGAATGCCTGTGCTTCTGTTGTCAGTGCATGCCTGCCTATGCTAGAATGCCTGTGCTTCTGTTGTCAGTGCATGCCTGCATATGCTAGAATGCCTGTGCTTCTGTTGTCAGTGCATGCCTGCATATGCTAGAATGCCTGTGCTTCTGTTGTCAGTGCATGCCTGCATATGCTAGAATGCCTGTGCTTCTGTTGTCAGTGCATGCCTGCATATGCTAGAATGCCTGTGCTTCTGTTGTCTTTGCATGCCTGCATATGCTAGAATGCCTGTGCTTCTGTTGTCAATGCATGCCTGCATATGCTAGAATGCCTGTGCTTCTGTTGTCTTTGCATGCCTGCATATGCTAGAATGCCTGTGCTTCTGTTGTCTTTGCATGCCTGCATATGCTAGAATGCCTGTGCTTCTGTTGTCAGTGCATGCCTGCATATGCTAGAATGCCTGTGCTTCTGTTGTCTTTGCATGCCTGCATATGCTAGAATGCCTGTGCTTCTGTTGTCAGTGCATGCCTGCATATGCTAGAATGCCTGTGCTTCTGTTGTCAGTGCATGCCTGCATATGCTAGAATGCCTGTGCTTCTGTTGTCTTTGCATGCCTGCATATGCTAGAATGCCTGTGCTTCTGTTGTCTTTGCATGCCTGCATATGCTAGAATGCCTGTGCTTCTGTTGTCAGTGCATGCCTGCATATGCTAGAATGCCTGTGCTTCTGTTGTCAGTGCATGCCTGCATATGCTAGAATGCCTGTGCTTCTGTTGTCTTTGCATGCCTGCATATGCTAGAATGCCTGTGCTTCTGTTGTCAGTGCATGCCTGCATATGCTAGAATGCCTGTGCTTCTGTTGTCAGTGCATGCCTGCATATGCTAGAATGCCTGTGCTTCTGTTGTCTTTGCATGCCTGCCTATGCTAGAATGCCTGTGCTTCTGTTGTCAGTGCATGCCTGCATATGCTAGAATGCCTGTGCTTCTGTTGTCAGTGCATGCCTGCATATGCTAGAATGCCTGTGCTTCTGTTGTCTTTGCATGCCTGCCTATGCTAGAATGCCTGTGCTTCTGTTGTCAGTGCATGCCTGCATATGCTAGAATGCCTGTGCTTCTGTTGTCAGTGCATGCCTGCATATGCTAGAATGCCTGTGCTTCTGTTGTCAGTGCATGCCTGCATATGCTAGAATGCCTGTGCTTCTGTTGTCTTTGCATGCCTGCATATGCTAGAATGCCTGTGCTTCTGTTGTCTTTGCATGCCTGCATATGCTAGAATGCCTGTGCTTCTGTTGTCAGTGCATGCCTGCATATGCTAGAATGCCTGTGCTTCTGTTGTCAGTGCATGCCTGCATATGCTAGAATGCCTGTGCTTCTGTTGTCTTTGCATGCCTGCATATGCTAGAATGCCTGTGCTTCTGTTGTCTTTGCATGCCTGCATATGCTAGAATGCCTGTGCTTCTGTTGTCAGTGCATGCCTGCATATGCTAGAATGCCTGTGCTTCTGTTGTCTTTGCATGCCTGCCTATGCTAGAATGCCTGTGCTTCTGTTGTCAGTGCATGCCTGCATATGCTAGAATGCCTGTGCTTCTGTTGTCAGTGCATGCCTGCATATGCTAGAATGCCTGTGCTTCTGTTGTCTTTGCATGCCTGCCTATGCTAGAATGCCTGTGCTTCTGTTGTCAGTGCATGCCTGCATATGCTAGAATGCCTGTGCTTCTGTTGTCAGTGCATGCCTGCATATGCTAGAATGCCTGTGCTTCTGTTGTCAGTGCATGCCTGCATATGCTAGAATGCCTGTGCTTCTGTTGTCTTTGCATGCCTGCCTATGCTAGAATGCCTGTGCTTCTGTTGTCAGTGCATGCCTGCATATGCTAGAATGCCTGTGCTTCTGTTGTCAGTGCATGCCTGCATATGCTAGAATGCCTGTGCTTCTGTTGTCAGTGCATGCCTGCATATGCTAGAATGCCTGTGCTTCTGTTGTCAGTGCATGCCTGCATATGCTAGAATGCCTGTGCTTCTGTTGTCAGTGCATGCCTGCATATGCTAGAATGCCTGTGCTTCTGTTGTCAGTGCATGCCTGCCTATGCTAGAATGCCTGTGCTTTTGTTGTCAGTGCATGCCTGCATATGCTAGAATGCCTGTGCTTCTGTTGTCAGTGCATGCCTGCATATGCTAGAATGCCTGTGCTTCTGTTGTCTTTGCATGCCTGCCTATGCTAGAATGCCTGTGCTTCTGTTGTCAGTGCATGCCTGCATATGCTAGAATGCCTGTGCTTCTGTTGTCAGTGCATGCCTGCATATGCTAGAATGCCTGTGCTTCTGTTGTCAGTGCATGCCTGCATATGCTAGAATGCCTGTGCTTCTGTTGTCTTTGCATGCCTGCCTATGCTAGAATGCCTGTGCTTCTGTTGTCAGTGCATGCCTACATATGCTAGAATGCCTGTGCTTCTGTTGTCAGTGCATGCCTGCATATGCTAGAATGCCTGTGCTTCTGTTGTCAGTGCATGCCTGCATATGCTAGAATGCCTGTGCTTCTGTTGTCAGTGCATGCCTGCATATGCTAGAATGCCTGTGCTTCTGTTGTCAGTGCATGCCTGCATATGCTAGAATGCCTGTGCTTCTGTTGTCAGTGCATGCCTGCCTATGCTAGAATGCCTGTGCTTTTGTTGTCAGTGCATGCCTGCATATGCTAGAATGCCTGTGCTTCTGTTGTCAGTGCATGCCTGCATATGCTAGAATGCCTGTGCTTCTGTTGTCTTTGCATGCCTGCCTATGCTAGAATGCCTGTGCTTCTGTTGTCAGTGCATGCCTGCATATGCTAGAATGCCTGTGCTTCTGTTGTCAGTGCATGCCTGCATATGCTAGAATGCCTGTGCTTCTGTTGTCAGTGCATGCCTGCATATGCTAGAATGCCTGTGCTTCTGTTGTCAGTGCATGCCTGCATATGCTAGAATGCCTGTGCTTCTGTTGTCAGTGCATGCCTGCATATGCTAGAATGCCTGTGCTTCTGTTGTCAGTGCATGCCTGCCTATGCTAGAATGCCTGTGCTTTTGTTGTCAGTGCATGCCTGCATATGCTAGAATGCCTGTGCTTCTGTTGTCAGTGCATGCCTGCATATGCTAGAATGCCTGTGCTTCTGTTGTCTTTGCATGCCTGCCTATGCTAGAATGCCTGTGCTTCTGTTGTCAGTGCATGCCTGCATATGCTAGAATGCCTGTGCTTCTGTTGTCAGTGTGTAGGAACCTGGGGTCACCAGGCCCTAAGGGCGGTAACGTGGCGCGAGACGGTCGGGCAACCAGAGGGCTATGTGTTAAGCAACCATACACCACACGCTTCTCATGGACTAGAGTCACACACAATAAGGGACGCCACACCGTTTAAATTATGCAAATACTTCAAGTTTATCCAAGTATACCTGGTCAGTTGCAGTTCAGGAAATAACAAGGTAATACATGAATCATAATACCATCGTTCAGTACATGCGACACTCTGGGTGATATCTATGCAGTGCCTAACCTCGTTCATGTACCCACGCCCGCTGGTTAAATGCAGGAGATTCTAGCGCTGTGCGCGCTTATGTAAAGACTGTCCCTGAATAGGCCGTCTAACACAGCGTAATACTTGTAAGGGGGAACATTGGGTTCATCAACATGGCGCCTGTCGAACTGAGCGCTCCTCGTGACCACTGGCCCCTAGTACTGTGAAGCAAGGCATATAAAACACAGCGCTACGCGCAATCAGTTGCATGTGGAAACATTTGCGTAGAACAGTTATCACAACGCGTTACTCGTAATCAGTTGCATATCATTACCTTCGAGCAGAGCATATAACACAATGCGCTACTCGCATTCCTAGGCATGTAACTACGGTCGAGCAGAGCATATAACACAGTGCGCTACTCGCGTTCCTGGGCATGTAATTACTTTCGAGCAGAGCATATAACACAGTGCGCTACTCGCATTCCTTGGCAGGTAATTACTTTTGAGCAGAGCATATAACACAGTGCGCTACTCGCATTCCTTGGCATGTAATTTACTTTCGAGCAGAGCATATAACACAGTGCGCTACTCGCATTCCTTGGCATGTAATTTACTTTCGAGCAGAGCATATAACACAGTGCGCTACTCGCAGTCCCGGTCTCTCCGGCTGGGGAAGCAGGGTCGGTGGCGTGAAGCGCCACACGAGGGTAATGTCAGTCAGTTCTTTGGACGGCTTCCAGCGGGGAGGGTGACCGAACTTGAGGAGCGGGTCCCTATGCTCCGGTGCAGTTCACAGAGCACCGCGCTCAGTATTACAGAAGGGGGGACACGGACAGGATCCCTCGGCGGGGTCTCTCCGTCGCGCAGGCAGGGGAGGGGACTCCCACGGAGGGGACAACCCGGGCCAAGTGCGGTGTGGTTTCCAGACCAGCAGGGGGCGCACCAGGGGGGATCTCGGCCTCCGGGCTTACCTCCGTCTCGGCGTCAGCAGGCGTCCGTCCTCGCGACGTTGGGGGAACTCGGCCCCGACCTTGCGCACCTCCTCACACGGCTGCGACGGCAGCGACGGGGCCCCGGGCTTCGCCTGGGCCTCGCGACACAGCAGGGCACTCCTCCAGGCCTCCAGGCCGCGGCGGTGAGCGCGCTGGCTTCGTCGTCGCAGGGGGGGGGGCTCAAATTAAGGATGGGGGTAAAGTGCTCAGCGGAGCACGCTGCCGGGGGTCCCAGACCAGGGCAGGGAGCGCGGGAGTCACAGCGCTAGTACCTGGTCGATCCCCGGTGACTTGGCAATCGGCTTAGTATTTCGTTCAATAGGGTAGCTTGGACACGCAGTCTCAGCTCTGGCATTCAAGGCTTACAGCTCGCTCTTGTCATGCAGTCTCAGTTCTTAAAGTTAGGTTTCAGTTCTCAGTTGACAGATGAAGTCTTGTTGGCGCAGATGTATCTGGCGCCCTTAAGGGGTTCTGTTACAGGGGTAGGGATGGAGAGGGCGACTAGGTCCTTCCTAGTCAGGTTGGCAGAGAGTCTCTGGGTCCTCCTACTACTGGGCAAGATCAGTGGGATTCACAGGGCACCTCACTCACTTAAGAGGCAGTACCTAAATCCTGTCACTCTCAGAGGCATAAGTCCCTGGCTAGGCCCTACCGCCTACACTCCTGGTGGATTCTTCCAGCTCTGCTTCACCCCAATGGCCAACTCACCACAAAAGTTTCCCTCCCACTCTTAAGTAGCCCTAGGTCAGGTGACCTCTAGCCAAGGCGGCAAAAGTAAAACCCCACCTCCCTTCTAGAAGGTTCCAGCTTCTTCCAGGAGCTTCCCCACTCTAACTATGGGACAAAAAGGCGGGCTGGTGTCGCAACATTGTTGTGGGTCCCAGCCAGATCCTGGCAGCTAGGGTGCTACTATGAAAAACGACCACCCTGCAGTAGCAGGGGTCTGTGGCAGCCATCTTGGGCGAAGTAAGCACCTGCACCTTAACATTACGAAAACGAAAAAAATGAGGGAAAAAGGGCCAAGTTCAACATAACCCCCTTCCAGCCGAAAGCCAGGGTAGACCGATCAATGCCTTGATGGTCTTCCCTGCTTGGGGCGAGAAAAGGTGGACTCAGGCCCGCAACGGCAGGAGCACCCGCAGGTTCTCCGCCGCTCTGGAACCCAATGGTTCCCTAACAAACCTCCCTGGACCAACGAAACCACCCCACTGGGGCTCCCTAGCTAGTTGTGGCCAGGACCGGCCCCTGGGCCGTCCAGATGTCTCTGGCCCGGGTGATCTCGCGGAGTGGGGGGCAGTAGCCCCAGGCCTGTAGTGCCTGTGGACCACTCCGGTCCTCCTCCTTGCAGTCCTAAACTGCCTCTGGTCCTTCCTCCTGTGGTTCACAACCTTAGGCTGACCAGCCTTCAGGGGCGAGGCTCTCCTCCCCCTAACTCTCCTTCTGGGGTTCCTTACCCTACCCTGCGAGGCACCCTCAGACCACCACTTCCTCCTCAGTCTAGGGCCTTGACTCCTCAACTGATCCCTCAGCCTAGGGTCTAAACCCTTAGGCCGAGCTGGTGCCCGAGGCGAGACCTTCCTCCCTCTGCACCCCCTTCCAGATTTCAGCACCCTCCTAACGGGAAAAGTACCCCTGGAAGTCAATTTCGGGGGGACCCTGTTAGCAGAGGCCCCACCCGCCAGGTCAGGCAACCCCTGAGCCTGGCACCCCAGCCCAGGACCTAAACCCTGAAACTGGGCCAACCCCAGAACCTCAGGAGCGCTGGTTACAGTCGCCCTGGGTCCTCCTGACACTAGGGGCTCCCCTGCACTGGATGGCACATCGGGACAGCCTAGGCTCCCAACCTGGGGCTCCCTTGCGGAACTCTTCAGGCCCTGAGACTGCAGTTGGGGCACCTCGGGACACCTCCCCGTCTCATGCCTTCCTATAGATAGGTCGTGAGGCCCTACAACCCTCTCTCCCTGGGACCTAGCTGGGCTATCTGCCACTTCTCCCACCTCGCTGGGTTGGGAGATCCCTGCACCACCCCCTTCAGGTTCACACCCCAATGCCTCCTCAGACACCCTGGTGATGTCATCCTGGGGTAAATAAACTTCTAGCTCCTGTGGAGCTTCCGGTATGCTGCCACCAGTGTCCTCACTGGACACATTCATCTGGAGGGCACGCAGCTCCAACTCCTTCATCCGAAGCTCGTGCGCCATCTTCCTCTCCTCCATTGCCCATTTCTTATTCTCTCTTTCCTGTTCCAGTTTGGCTAGTTCCCATCTTAATTGCCTCTCTTCCCTTCTGTCCTCATACTCCTTTGGAGACGCGCTCCTACTAGACCCTGTCCTACTACTGGCCCCAGAACGTCTCCCTGGGGGCACATTTTCAGACTCCTCTATGTTTACGATGTCTAGGACTTCTTGGGCGCTCTCCTCCTGAGGTGCATCTGGCGCCTCCTGTCCCTCATCCCCTCTCTCTTCTGGGTGGGCTTCTACCCATGCCCTAATGGTGGTGCGGAGTTCCGGCGCTTTGGCCCTCCGCATCCCAGGCACCCCCAACTCCTGCGCGAACTCCCTTAGTTGCTTCACTGTGTACCCCTCGAGGTCAGCTAACCGGGATTCCATTCTGGCAGGTGGGGACCTAGACTCTAAGGAGAAAATTCCTAGGGTGTAGGCAACAGTTAGTGGCTAACCAGGTTTCTTGCACTCTCTACCTGGACAGTGGAACTAATGATCCAGCAACAATGGTTTCTGAGCTGTGGAACAAAAAATGTAGGATAGGCGTTTAATTGTGGCGCCCTTCGCCTCACGGAAGGGTGCTGTATGGTCACAAGTCCCAAGGATCCCACCGCTGGCCAACAATGTAGGAACCTGGGGTCACCAGGCCCTATAGGCGGTAGCGTGGCGCGAGCCGGTCGGGCAACCAGAGGGCTATGTGTTAAGCAACCATACACCACACGCTTCTCATGGACTAGAGTCACACACAATAAGGGACGCCACACCGTTTAAATTATGCAAATACTTCAAGTTTATCCAAGTATACCTGGTCAGTTGCAGTTCAGGAAATAACAAGGTAATACATGAATCATAATACCATCGTTCAGTACATGCGACACTCTGGGTGATATCTATGCAGTGCCTAACCTCGTTCATGTACCCACGCCCGCTGGTTAAATGCAGGAGATTCTAGCGCTGTGCGCGCTTATGTAAAGACTGTCCCTGAATAGGCCGTCTAACACAGCGTAATACTTGTAAGGGGGAACATTGGGTTCATCAACATGGCGCCTGTCGAACTGAGCGCTCCTCGTGACCACTGGCCCCTAGTACTGTGAAGCAAGGCATATAAAACACAGCGCTACGCGCAATCAGTTGCATGTGGAAACATTTGCGTAGAACAGTTATCACAACGCGTTACTCGTAATCAGTTGCATATCATTACCTTCGAGCAGAGCATATAACACAATGCGCTACTCGCATTCCTAGGCATGTAACTACGGTCGAGCAGAGCATATAACACAGTGCGCTACTCGCGTTCCTGGGCATGTAATTACTTTCGAGCAGAGCATATAACACAGTGCGCTACTCGCATTCCTTGGCAGGTAATTACTTTTGAGCAGAGCATATAACACAGTGCGCTACTCGCATTCCTTGGCATGTAATTTACTTTCGAGCAGAGCATATAACACAGTGCGCTACTCGCATTCCTTGGCATGTAATTTACTTTCGAGCAGAGCATATAACACAGTGCGCTACTCGCAGTCCCGGTCTCTCCGGCTGGGGAAGCAGGGTCGGTGGCGTGAAGCGCCACACGAGGGTAATGTCAGTCAGTTCTTTGGACGGCTTCCAGCGGGGAGGGTGACCGAACTTGAGGAGCGGGTCCCTATGCTCCGGTGCAGTTCACAGAGCACCGCGCTCAGTATTACAGAAGGGGGGACACGGACAGGATCCCTCGGCGGGGTCTCTCCGTCGCGCAGGCAGGGGAGGGGACTCCCACGGAGGGGACAACCCGGGCCAAGTGCGGTGTGGTTTCCAGACCAGCAGGGGGCGCACCAGGGGGGATCTCGGCCTCCGGGCTTACCTCCGTCTCGGCGTCAGCAGGCGTCCGTCCTCGCGACGTTGGGGGAACTCGGCCCCGACCTTGCGCACCTCCTCACACGGCTGCGACGGCAGCGACGGGGCCCCGGGCTTCGCCTGGGCCTCGCGACACAGCAGGGCACTCCTCCAGGCCTCCAGGCCGCGGCGGTGAGCGCGCTGGCTTCGTCGTCGCAGGGGGGGGGGGCTCAAATTAAGGATGGGGGTAAAGTGCTCAGCGGAGCACGCTGCCGGGGGTCCCAGACCAGGGCAGGGAGCGCGGGAGTCACAGCGCTAGTACCTGGTCGATCCCCGGTGACTTGGCAATCGGCTTAGTATTTCGTTCAATAGGGTAGCTTGGACACGCAGTCTCAGCTCTGGCATTCAAGGCTTACAGCTCGCTCTTGTCATGCAGTCTCAGTTCTTAAAGTTAGGTTTCAGTTCTCAGTTGACAGATGAAGTCTTGTTGGCGCAGATGTATCTGGCGCCCTTAAGGGGTTCTGTTACAGGGGTAGGGATGGAGAGGGCGACTAGGTCCTTCCTAGTCAGGTTGGCAGAGAGTCTCTGGGTCCTCCTACTACTGGGCAAGATCAGTGGGATTCACAGGGCACCTCACTCACTTAAGAGGCAGTACCTAAATCCTGTCACTCTCAGAGGCATAAGTCCCTGGCTAGGCCCTACCGCCTACACTCCTGGTGGATTCTTCCAGCTCTGCTTCACCCCAATGGCCAACTCACCACAAAAGTTTCCCTCCCACTCTTAAGTAGCCCTAGGTCAGGTGACCTCTAGCCAAGGCGGCAAAAGTAAAACCCCACCTCCCTTCTAGAAGGTTCCAGCTTCTTCCAGGAGCTTCCCCACTCTAACTATGGGACAAAAAGGCGGGCTGGTGTCGCAACATTGTTGTGGGTCCCAGCCAGCTCCTGGCAGCTAGGGTGCTACTATGAAAAACGACCACCCTGCAGTAGCAGGGGTCTGTGGCAGCCATCTTGGGCGAAGTAAGCACCTGCACCTTAACATTACGAAAACGAAAAAAATGAGGGAAAAAGGGCCAAGTCCAACACAGTGCATGCCTGCATATGCTAGAATGCCTGTGCTTCTGTTGTCAGTGCATGCCTGCCTATGCTAGAATGCCTGTGCTTTTGTTGTCAGTGCATGCCTGCATATGCTAGAATGCCTGTGCTTCTGTTGTCAGTGCATGCCTGCATATGCTAGAATGCCTGTGCTTCTGTTGTCTTTGCATGCCTGCCTATGCTAGAATGCCTGTGCTTCTGTTGTCAGTGCATGCCTGCATATGCTAGAATGCCTGTGCTTCTGTTGTCAGTGCATGCCTGCATATGCTAGAATGCCTGTGCTTCTGTTGTCAGTGCATGCCTGCATATGCTAGAATGCCTGTGCTTCTGTTGTCAGTGCATGCCTGCATATGCTAGAATGCCTGTGCTTCTGTTGTCAGTGCATGCCTGCATATGCTAGAATGCCTGTGCTTCTGTTGTCAGTGCATGCCTGCCTATGCTAGAATGCCTGTGCTTTTGTTGTCAGTGCATGCCTGCATATGCTAGAATGCCTGTGCTTCTGTTGTCAGTGCATGCCTGCATATGCTAGAATGCCTGTGCTTCTGTTGTCTTTGCATGCCTGCCTATGCTAGAATGCCTGTGCTTCTGTTGTCAGTGCATGCCTGCATATGCTAGAATGCCTGTGCTTCTGTTGTCAGTGCATGCCTGCATATGCTAGAATGCCTGTGCTTCTGTTGTCAGTGCATGCCTGCATATGCTAGAATGCCTGTGCTTCTGTTGTCTTTGCATGCCTGCATATGCTAGAATGCCTGTGCTTCTGTTGTCAGTGCATGCCTGCATATGCTAGAATGCCTGTGCTTCTGTTGTCAGTGCATGCCTGCATATGCTAGAATGCCTGTGCTTCTGTTGTCAGTGCATGCCTGCATATGCTAGAATGCCTGTGCTTCTGTTGTCAGTGCATGCCTGCATATGCTAGAATGCCTGTGCTTCTGTTGTCAGTGCATGCCTGCCTATGCTAGAATGCCTGTGCTTTTGTTGTCAGTGCATGCCTGCATATGCTAGAATGCCTGTGCTTCTGTTGTCAGTGCATGCCTGCATATGCTAGAATGCCTGTGCTTCTGTTGTCTTTGCATGCCTGCCTATGCTAGAATGCCTGTGCTTCTGTTGTCAGTGCATGCCTGCATATGCTAGAATGCCTGTGCTTCTGTTGTCAGTGCATGCCTGCATATGCTAGAATGCCTGTGCTTCTGTTGTCAGTGCATGCCTCCATATGCTAGAATGCCTGTGCTTCTGTTGTCAGTGCATGCCTGCATATGCTAGAATGCCTGTGCTTCTGTTGTCAGTGCATGCCTGCATATGCTAGAATGCCTGTGCTTCTGTTGTCAGTGCATGCCTGCATATGCTAGAATGCCTGTGCTTCTGTTGTCAGTGCATGCCTGCATATGCTAGAATGCCTGTGCTTCTGTTGTCAGTGCATGCCTGCATATGCTAGAATGCCTGTGCTTCTGTTGTCAGTGCATGCCTGCCTATGCTAGAATGCCTGTGCTTCTGTTGTCTTTGCATGCCTGCATATGCTAGAATGCCTGTGCTTCTGTTGTCTTTGCATGCCTGCATATGCTAGAATGCCTGTGCTTCTGTTGTCAGTGCATGCCTGCATATGCTAGAATGCCTGTGCTTCTGTGTCAGTGCATGCCTGCATATGCTAGAATGCCTGTGCTTCTGTTGTCTTTGCATGCCTGAATATGCTAGAATGCCTGTGCTTCTGTTGTCAGTGCATGCCTGCCTATGCTAGAATGCCTGTGCTTCTGTTGTCTTTGCATGCCTGCATATGCTAGAATGCCTGTGCTTCTGTTGTCTTTGCATGCCTGCATATGCTAGAATGCCTGTGCTTCTGTTGTCAGTGCATGCCTGCATATGCTAGAATGCCTGTGCTTCTGTTGTCTTTGCATGCCTGCATATGCTAGAATGCCTGTGCTTCTGTTGTCTTTGCATGCCTGCATATGCTAGAATGCCTGTGCTTCTGTTGTCTTTGCATGCCTGCATATGCTAGAATGCCTGTGCTTCTGTTGTCAGTGCATGCCTGCATATGCTAGAATGCCTGTGCTTCTGTTGTCAGTGCATGCCTGCATATGCTAGAATGCCTGTGCTTCTGTTGTCTTTGCATGCCTGCATATGCTAGAATGCCTGTGCTTCTGTTGTCAGTGCATGCCTGCATATGCTAGAATGCCTGTGCTTCTGTTGTCAGTGCATGCCTGCATATGCTAGAATGCCTGTGCTTCTGTTGTCAGTGCATGCCTGCAAATGCTAGAATGCCTGTGCTTCTGTTGTCAGTGCATGCCTGCATATGCTAGAATGCCTGTGCTTCTGTTGTCTTTGCATGCCTGCATATGCTAGAATGCCTGTGCTTCTGTTGTCAGTGCATGCCTGCATATGCTAGAATGCCTGTGCTTCTGTTGTCAGTGCATGCCTGCATATGCTAGAATGCCTGTGCTTCTGTTGTCAGTGCATGCCTGCATATGCTAGAATGCCTGTACTTCTGTTGTCAGTGCATGCCTGCATATGCTAGAATGCCTGTACTTCTGTTGTCAGTGCACACCTGCCTATGCTAGAATGCCTGTGCTTCTGTTGTCAGTGCATGCCTGCCTATGCTAGAATGCCTGTGCTTCTATTGTCAGTGCATGCCTGCATATGCTAGAATGCCTGTGCTTCTGTTGTCTTTGCATGCCTGCATATGCTAGAATGCCTGTGCTTCTGTTGTCAGTGCATGCCTGCATATGCTAGAATGCCTGTGCTTCTGTTGTCAGTGCATGCCTGCATATGCTAGAATGCCTGTGCTTCTGTTGTCAGTGCATGCCTGCCTATGCTAGAATGCCTGTGCTTCTGTTGTCAGTGCATGCCTGCATATGCTAGAATGCCTGTGCTTCTGTTGTCAGTGCATGCCTGCATATGCTAGAATGCCTGTGCTTCTGTTGTCAGTGCATGCCTGCAAATGCTAGAATGCCTGTGCTTCTGTTGTCAGTGCATGCCTGCATATGCTAGAATGCCTGTGCTTCTGTTGTCTTTGCATGCCTGCATATGCTAGAATGCCTGTGCTTCTGTTGTCAGTGCATGCCTGCATATGCTAGAATGCCTGTGCTTCTGTTGTCAGTGCATGCCTGCATATGCTAGAATGCCTGTGCTTCTGTTGTCAGTGCATGCCTGCAAATGCTAGAATGCCTGTGCTTCTGTTGTCAGTGCATGCCTGCATATGCTAGAATGCCTGTGCTTCTGTTGTCTTTGCATGCCTGCATATGCTAGAATGCCTGTGCTTCTGTTGTCAGTGCATGCCTGCATATGCTAGAATGCCTGTGCTTCTGTTGTCAGTGCATGCCTGCATATGCTAGAATGCCTGTGCTTCTGTTGTCAGTGCATGCCTGCATATGCTAGAATGCCTGTACTTCTGTTGTCAGTGCATGCCTGCATATGCTAGAATGCCTGTACTTCTGTTGTCAGTGCACACCTGCCTATGCTAGAATGCATGTGCTTCTGTTGTCAGTGCATGCCTGCCTATGCTAGAATGCCTGTGCTTCTATTGTCAGTGCATGCCTGCATATGCTAGAATGCCTGTGCTTCTGTTGTCTTTGCATGCCTGCATATGCTAGAATGCCTGTGCTTCTGTTGTCAGTGCATGCCTGCATATGCTAGAATGCCTGTGCTTCTGTTGTCAGTGCATGCCTGCATATGCTAGAATGCCTGTGCTTCTGTTGTCAGTGCATGCCTGCCTATGCTAGAATGCCTGTGCTTCTGTTGTCAGTGCATGCCTGCATATGCTAGAATGCCTGTGCTTCTGTTGTCAGTGCATGCCTGCATATGCTAGAATGCCTGTGCTTCTGTTGTCAGTGCATGCCTGCAAATGCTAGAATGCCTGTGCTTCTGTTGTCAGTGCATGCCTGCATATGCTAGAATGCCTGTGCTTCTGTTGTCAGTGCATGCCTGCATATGCTAGAATGCCTGTGCTTCTGTTGTCTTTGCATGCCTGCCTATGCTAGAATGCCTGTGCTTCTGTTGTCAGTGCATGCCTGCATATGCTAGAATGCCTGTGCTTCTGTTGTCAGTGCATGCCTGCATATGCTAGAATGCCTGTGCTTCTGTTGTCAGTGCATGCCTGCATATGCTAGAATGCCTGTGCTTCTGTTGTCTTTGCATGCCTGCATATGCTAGAATGCCTGTGCTTCTGTTGTCAGTGCATGCCTGCATATGCTAGAATGCCTGTGCTTCTGTTGTCAGTGCATGCCTGCATATGCTAGAATGCCTGTGCTTCTGTTGTCAGTGCATGCCTGCAAATGCTAGAATGCCTGTGCTTCTGTTGTCAGTGCATGCCTGCATATGCTAGAATGCCTGTGCTTCTGTTGTCAGTGCATGCCTGCATATGCTAGAATGCCTGTACTTCTGTTGTCAGTGCATGCCTGCATATGCTAGAATGCCTGTACTTCTGTTGTCAGTGCACACCTGCCTATGCTAGAATGCCTGTGCTTCTGTTGTCAGTGCATGCCTGCATATGCTAGAATGCCTGTGCTTCTGTTGTCTTTGCATGCCTGCATATGCTAGAATGCCTGTGCTTCTGTTGTCAGTGCATGCCTGCATATGCTAGAATGCCTGTGCTTCTGTTGTCAGTGCATGCCTGCATATGCTAGAATGCCTGTGCTTCTGTTGTCAGTGCATGCCTGCATATGCTAGAATGCCTGTGCTTCTGTTGTCAGTGCATGCCTGCATATGCTAGAATGCCTGTGCTTCTGTTGTCAGTGGATGCCTGCATATGCTAGAATGCCTGTGCTTCTGTTGTCAGTGCATGCCTGCATATGCTAGAATGCCTGTGCTTCTGTTGTCTTTGCATGCCTGCATATGCTAGAATGCCTGTGCTTCTGTTGTCTTTGCATGCCTGCATATGCTAGAATGCCTGTGCTTCTGTTGTCAGTGCATGCCTGCATATGCTAGAATGCCTGTGCTTCTGTTGTCAGTGCATGCCTGCATATGCTAGAATGCCTGTGCTTCTGTTGTCAGTGGATGCCTGCATATGCTAGAATGCCTGTGCTTCTGTTGTCAGTGCATGCCTGCATATGCTAGAATGCCTGTGCTTCTGTTGTCTTTGCATGCCTGCATATGCTAGAATGCCTGTGCTTCTGTTGTCAGTGCATGCCTGCATATGCTAGAATGCCTGTGCTTCTGTTGTCTTTGCATGCCTGCATATGCTAGAATGCCTGTGCTTCTGTTGTCAGTGCATGCCTGCATATGCTAGAATGCCTGTGCTTCTGTTGTCTTTGCATGCCTGCATATGCTAGAATGCCTGTGCTTCTGTTGTCAGTGCATGCCTGCCTATGCTAGAATGCCTGTGCTTCTGTTGTCTTTGCATGCCTGCATATGCTAGAATGCCTGTGCTTCTGTTGTCTTTGCATGCCTTCATATGCTAGAATGCCTGTGCTTCTGTTGTCTTTGCATGCCTGCATATGCTAGAATGCCTGTGCTTCTGTTGTCAGTGCATGCCTGCATATGCTAGAATGCCTGTGCTTCTGTTGTCTTTGCATGCCTGCATATGCTAGAATGCCTGTGCTTCTGTTGTCTTTGCATGCCTGCATATTCTAGAATGCCTGTGCTTCTGTTGTCTTTGCATGCCTGCATATGCTAGAATGCCTGTGCTTCTGTTGTCAGTGCATGCCTGCATATGCTAGAATGCCTGTGCTTCTGTTGTCAGTGCATGCCTGCATATGCTAGAATGCCTGTGCTTCTGTTGTCTTTGCATGCCTGCATATGCTAGAATGCCTGTGCTTCTGTTGTCAGTGCATGCCTGCATATGCTAGAATGCCTGTGCTTCTGTTGTCAGTGCATGCCTGCATATGCTAGAATGCCTGTGCTTCTGTTGTCAGTGCATGCCTGCATATGCTAGAATGCCTGTGCTTCTGTTGTCAGTGCATGCCTGCATATGCTAGATTGCCTGTGCTTCTGTTGTCTTTGCATGCCTGCATATGCTAGAATGCCTGTGCTTCTGTTGTCAGTGCATGCCTGCATATGCTAGAATGCCTGTGCTTCTGTTGTCTGTGCATGCCTGCATATGCTAGAATGCCTGTGCTTCTGTTGTCAGTGCATGCCTGCATATGCTAGAATGCCTGTGCTTCTGTTGTCAGTGCATGCCTGCATATGCTAGAATGCCTGTGCTTCTGTTGTCAGTGCATGCCTGCATATGCTAGAATGCCTGTGCTTCTGTTGTCAGTGCATGCCTGCATATGCTAGAATGCCTGTGCTTCTGTTGTCTTTGCATGCCTGCATATGCTAGAATGCCTGTGCTTCTGTTGTCTTTGCATGCCTGCATATGCTAGAATGCCTGTGCTTCTGTTGTCTTTGCATGCCTGCATATGCTAGAATGCCTGTGCTTCTGTTGTCAGTGCATGCCTGCATATGCTAGAATGCCTGTGCTTCTGTTGTCAGTGCATGCCTGCATATGCTAGAATGCCTGTGCTTCTGTTGTCAGTGCATGCCTGCATATGCTAGAATGCCTGTGCTTCTGTTGTCTTTGCATGCCTGCATATGCTAGAATGCCTGTGCTTCTGTTGTCTTTGCATGCCTGCCTATGCTAGAATGCCTGTGCTTCTGTTGTCAGTGCATGCCTGCATATGCTAGAATGCCTGTGCTTCTGTTGTCTTTGCATGCCTGCATATGCTAGAATGCCTGTGCTTCTGTTGTCAGTGCATGCCTGCCTATGCTAGAATGCCTGTGCTTCTGTTGTCTTTGCATGCCTGCATATGCTAGAATGCCTGTGCTTCTGTTGTCAGTGCATGCCTGCATATGCTAGAATGCCTGTGCTTCTGTTGTCTTTGCATGCCTGCATATGCTAGAATGCCTGTGCTTCTGTTGTCAGTGCATGCCTGCATATGCTAGAATGCCTGTGCTTCTGTTGTCTTTGCATGCCTGCCTATGCTAGAATGCCTGTGCTTCTGTTGTCAGTGCATGCCTGCCTATGCTAGAATGCCTGTGCTTCTGTTGTCAGTGCATGCCTGCATATGCTAGAATGCCTGTGCTTCTGTTGTCTTTGCATGCCTGCATATGCTAGAATGCCTGTGCTTCTGTTGTCTTTGCATGCCTGCATATGCTAGAATGCCTGTGCTTCTGTTGTCTTTGCATGCCTGCATATGCTAGAATGCCTGTGCTTCTGTTGTCAGTGCATGCCTGCATATGCTAGAATGCCTGTGCTTCTGTTGTCAGTGCATGCCTGCATATGCTAGAATGCCTGTGCTTCTGTTGTCAGTGCATGCCTGCATATGCTAGAATGCCTGTGCTTCTGTTGTCAGTGCATGCCTGCATATGCTAGAATGCCTGTGCTTCTGTTGTCTTTGCATGCCTGCCTATGCTAGAATGCCTGTGCTTCTGTTGTCAGTGCATGCCTGCATATGCTAGAATGCCTGTGCTTCTGTTGTCAGTGCATGCCTGCATATGCTAGAATGCCTGTGCTTCTGTTGTCAGTGCATGCCTGCCTATGCTAGAATGCCTGTGCTTCTGTTGTCAGTGCATGCCTGCATATGCTAGAATGCCTGTGCTTCTGTTGTCAGTGCATGCCTGCATATGCTAGAATGCCTGTGCTTCTGTTGTCTTTGCATGCCTGCATATGCTAGAATGCCTGTGCTTCTGTTGTCAGTGCATGCCTGCATATGCTAGAATGCCTGTGCTTCTGTTGTCAGTGCATGCCTGCATATGCTAGAATGCCTGTGCTTCTGTTGTCAGTGCATGCCTGCATATGCTAGAATGCCTGTGCTTCTGTTGTCTTTGGATGCCTGCATATGCTAGAATGCCTGTGCTTCTGTTGTCAGTGCATGCCTGCATATGCTAGAATGCCTGTGCTTCTGTTGTCAGTGCATGCCTGCATATGCTAGAATGCCTGTGCTTCTGTTGTCAGTGCATGCCTGCATATGCTAGAATGCCTGTGCTTCTGTTGTCTTTGCATGCCTGCATATGCTAGAATGCCTGTGCTTCTGTTGTCTTTGCATGCCTGCCTATGCTAGAATGCCTGTGCTTCTGTTGTCAGTGCATGCCTGCATATGCTAGAATGCCTGTGCTTCTGTTGTCAGTGCATGCCTGCATATGCTAGAATGCCTGTGCTTCTGTTATCAGTGCATGCCTGCATATGCTAGAATGCCTGTGCTTCTGTTGTCAGTGCATGCCTGCATATGCTAGAATGCATGTGCTTCTGTTGTCAGTGCATGCCTGCATATGCTAGAATGCCTGTGCTTCTGTTGTCAGTGCATGCCTGCATATGCTAGAATGCCTGTGCTTCTGTTGTCAGTGCATGCCTGCCTATGCTAGAATGCCTGTGCTTCTGTTGTCTTTGCATGCCTGCATATGCTAGAATGCCTGTGCTTCTGTTGTCTTTGCATGCCTGCATATGCTAGAATGCCTGTGCTTCTGTTGTCTTTGCATGCCTGCATATGCTAGAATGCCTGTGCTTCTGTTGTCAGTGCATGCCTGCCTATGCTAGAATGCCTGTGCTTCTGTTGTCTTTGCATGCCTGCATATGCTAGAATGCCTGTGCTTCTGTTGTCAGTGCATGTCTGCATATGCTAGAATGCCTGTGCTTCTGTTGTCAGTGCATGCCTGCATATGCTAGAATGCCTGTGCTTCTGTTGTCAGTGCATGCCTGCATATGCTAGAATGCCTGTGCTTCTGTTGTCAGTGCATGCCTGCATATGCTAGAATGCCTGTGCTTCTGTTGTCAGTGCATGCCTGCCTATGCTAGAATGCCTGTGCTTCTGTTGTCTTTGCATGCCTGCATATGCTAGAATGCCTGTGCTTCTGTTGTCTTTGAATGCCTGCATATGCTAGAATGCCTGTGCTTCTGTTGTCAGTGCATGCCTGCATATGCTAGAATGCCTGTGCTTCTGTGTCAGTGCATGCCTGCATATGCTAGAATGCCTGTGCTTCTGTTGTCTTTGCATGCCTGCATATGCTAGAATGCCTGTGCTTCTGTTGTCAGTGCATGCCTGCCTATGCTAGAATGCCTGTGCTTCTGTTGTCTTTGCATGCCTGCATATGCTAGAATGCCTGTGCTTCTGTTGTCAGTGCATGCCTGCATATGCTAGAATGCCTGTGCTTCTGTTGTCTTTGCATGCCTGCATATGCTAGAATGCCTGTGCTTCTGTTGTCTTTGCATGCCTGCATATGCTAGAATGCCTGTGCTTCTGTTGTCTTTGCATGCCTGCATATGCTAGAATGCCTGTGCTTCTGTTGTCAGTGCATGCCTGCATATGCTAGAATGCCTGTGCTTCTGTTGTCAGTGCATGCCTGCATATGCTAGAATGCCTGTGCTTCTGTTGTCTTTGCATGCCTGCATATGCTAGAATGCCTGTGCTTCTGTTGTCAGTGCATGCCTGCATATGCTAGAATGCCTGTGCTTCTGTTGTCAGTGCATGCCTGCATATGCTAGAATGCCTGTGCTTCTGTTGTCAGTGCATGCCTGCATATGCTAGAATGCCTGTGCTTCTGTTGTCAGTGCATGCCTGCATATGCTAGAATGCCTGTGCTTCTGTTGTCTTTGCATGCCTGCATATGCTAGAATGCCTGTGCTTCTGTTGTCAGTGCATGCCTGCATATGCTAGAATGCCTGTGCTTCTGTTGTCAGTGCATGCCTGCATATGCTAGAATGCCTGTGCTTCTGTTGTCAGTGCATGCCTGCATATGCTAGAATGCCTGTGCTTCTGTTGTCAGTGCATGCCTGCATATGCTAGAATGCCTGTACTTCTGTTGTCAGTGCATGCCTGCATATGCTAGAATGCCTGTGCTTCTGTTGTCAGTGCACACCTGCCTATGCTCGAATGCCTGTGCTTCTGTTGTCAGTGCATGCCTGCCTATGCTAGAATGCCTGTGCTTCTATTGTCAGTGCATGCCTGCATATGCTAGAATGCCTGTGCTTCTGTTGTCTTTGCATGCCTGCATATGCTAGAATGCCTGTGCTTCTGTTGTCAGTGCATGCCTGCATATGCTAGAATGCCTGTGCTTCTGTTGTCAGTGCATGCCTGCATATGCTAGAATGCCTGTGCTTCTGTTGTCAGTGCATGCCTGCCTATGCTAGAATGCCTGTGCTTCTGTTGTCAGTGCATGCCTGCATATGCTAGAATGCCTGTGCTTCTGTTGTCAGTGGATGCCTGCATATGCTAGAATGCCTGTGCTTCTGTTGTCAGTGCATGCCTGCATATGCTAGAATGCCTGTGCTTCTGTTGTCTTTGCATGCCTGCATATGCTAGAATGCCTGTGCTTCTGTTGTCAGTGCATGCCTGCATATGCTAGAATGCCTGTGCTTCTGTTGTCTTTGCATGCCTGCATATGCTAGAATGCCTGTGCTTCTGTTGTCAGTGCATGCCTGCATATGCTAGAATGCCTGTGCTTCTGTTGTCTTTGCATGCCTGCATATGCTAGAATGCCTGTGCTTCTGTTGTCAGTGCATGCCTGCATATGCTAGAATGCCTGTGCTTCTGTTGTCAGTGCATGCCTGCATATGCTAGAATGCCTGTGCTTCTGTTGTCTTTGCATGCCTGCATATGCTAGAATGCCTGTGCTTCTGTTGTCTTTGCATGCCTGCATATGCTAGAATGCCTGTGCTTCTGTTGTCAGTGCATGCCTGCATATGCTAGAATGCCTGTGCTTCTGTTGTCTTTGCATGCCTGCCTATGCTAGAATGCCTGTGCTTCTGTTGTCAGTGCATGCCTGCATATGCTAGAATGCCTGTGCTTCTGTTGTCAGTGCATGCCTGCATATGCTAGAATGCCTGTGCTTCTGTTGTCTTTGCATGCCTGCCTATGCTAGAATGCCTGTGCTTCTGTTGTCAGTGCATGCCTGCATATGCTAGAATGCCTGTGCTTCTGTTGTCAGTGCATGCCTGCATATGCTAGAATGCCTGTGCTTCTGTTGTCAGTGCATGCCTGCATATGCTAGAATGCCTGTGCTTCTGTTGTCTTTGCATGCCTGCCTATGCTAGAATGCCTGTGCTTCTGTTGTCAGTGCATGCCTGCATATGCTAGAATGCCTGTGCTTCTGTTGTCAGTGCATGCCTGCATATGCTAGAATGCCTGTGCTTCTGTTGTCAGTGCATGCCTGCATATGCTAGAATGCCTGTGCTTCTGTTGTCAGTGCATGCCTGCATATGCTAGAATGCCTGTGCTTCTGTTGTCAGTGCATGCCTGCATATGCTAGAATGCCTGTGCTTCTGTTGTCAGTGCATGCCTGCCTATGCTAGAATGCCTGTGCTTTTGTTGTCAGTGCATGCCTGCATATGCTAGAATGCCTGTGCTTCTGTTGTCAGTGCATGCCTGCATATGCTAGAATGCCTGTGCTTCTGTTGTCTTTGCATGCCTGCCTATGCTAGAATGCCTGTGCTTCTGTTGTCAGTGCATGCCTGCATATGCTAGAATGCCTGTGCTTCTGTTGTCAGTGCATGCCTGCATATGCTAGAATGCCTGTGCTTCTGTTGTCAGTGCATGCCTGCATATGCTAGAATGCCTGTGCTTCTGTTGTCTTTGCATGCCTGCCTATGCTAGAATGCCTGTGCTTCTGTTGTCAGTGCATGCCTACATATGCTAGAATGCCTGTGCTTCTGTTGTCAGTGCATGCCTGCATATGCTAGAATGCCTGTGCTTCTGTTGTCAGTGCATGCCTGCATATGCTAGAATGCCTGTGCTTCTGTTGTCAGTGCATGCCTGCATATGCTAGAATGCCTGTGCTTCTGTTGTCAGTGCATGCCTGCATATGCTAGAATGCCTGTGCTTCTGTTGTCAGTGCATGCCTGCCTATGCTAGAATGCCTGTGCTTTTGTTGTCAGTGCATGCCTGCATATGCTAGAATGCCTGTGCTTCTGTTGTCAGTGCATGCCTGCATATGCTAGAATGCCTGTGCTTCTGTTGTCTTTGCATGCCTGCCTATGCTAGAATGCCTGTGCTTCTGTTGTCAGTGCATGCCTGCATATGCTAGAATGCCTGTGCTTCTGTTGTCAGTGCATGCCTGCATATGCTAGAATGCCTGTGCTTCTGTTGTCAGTGCATGCCTGCATATGCTAGAATGCCTGTGCTTCTGTTGTCAGTGCATGCCTGCATATGCTAGAATGCCTGTGCTTCTGTTGTCAGTGCATGCCTGCATATGCTAGAATGCCTGTGCTTCTGTTGTCAGTGCATGCCTGCCTATGCTAGAATGCCTGTGCTTTTGTTGTCAGTGCATGCCTGCATATGCTAGAATGCCTGTGCTTCTGTTGTCAGTGCATGCCTGCATATGCTAGAATGCCTGTGCTTCTGTTGTCTTTGCATGCCTGCCTATGCTAGAATGCCTGTGCTTCTGTTGTCAGTGCATGCCTGCATATGCTAGAATGCCTGTGCTTCTGTTGTCAGTGTGTAGGAACCTGGGGTCACCAGGCCCTAAGGGCGGTAACGTGGCGCGAGACGGTCGGGCAACCAGAGGGCTATGTGTTAAGCAACCATACACCACACGCTTCTCATGGACTAGAGTCACACACAATAAGGGACGCCACACCGTTTAAATTATGCAAATACTTCAAGTTTATCCAAGTATACCTGGTCAGTTGCAGTTCAGGAAATAACAAGGTAATACATGAATCATAATACCATCGTTCAGTACATGCGACACTCTGGGTGATATCTATGCAGTGCCTAACCTCGTTCATGTACCCACGCCCGCTGGTTAAATGCAGGAGATTCTAGCGCTGTGCGCGCTTATGTAAAGACTGTCCCTGAATAGGCCGTCTAACACAGCGTAATACTTGTAAGGGGGAACATTGGGTTCATCAACATGGCGCCTGTCGAACTGAGCGCTCCTCGTGACCACTGGCCCCTAGTACTGTGAAGCAAGGCATATAAAACACAGCGCTACGCGCAATCAGTTGCATGTGGAAACATTTGCGTAGAACAGTTATCACAACGCGTTACTCGTAATCAGTTGCATATCATTACCTTCGAGCAGAGCATATAACACAATGCGCTACTCGCATTCCTAGGCATGTAACTACGGTCGAGCAGAGCATATAACACAGTGCGCTACTCGCGTTCCTGGGCATGTAATTACTTTCGAGCAGAGCATATAACACAGTGCGCTACTCGCATTCCTTGGCAGGTAATTACTTTTGAGCAGAGCATATAACACAGTGCGCTACTCGCATTCCTTGGCATGTAATTTACTTTCGAGCAGAGCATATAACACAGTGCGCTACTCGCATTCCTTGGCATGTAATTTACTTTCGAGCAGAGCATATAACACAGTGCGCTACTCGCAGTCCCGGTCTCTCCGGCTGGGGAAGCAGGGTCGGTGGCGTGAAGCGCCACACGAGGGTAATGTCAGTCAGTTCTTTGGACGGCTTCCAGCGGGGAGGGTGACCGAACTTGAGGAGCGGGTCCCTATGCTCCGGTGCAGTTCACAGAGCACCGCGCTCAGTATTACAGAAGGGGGGACACGGACAGGATCCCTCGGCGGGGTCTCTCCGTCGCGCAGGCAGGGGAGGGGACTCCCACGGAGGGGACAACCCGGGCCAAGTGCGGTGTGGTTTCCAGACCAGCAGGGGGCGCACCAGGGGGGATCTCGGCCTCCGGGCTTACCTCCGTCTCGGCGTCAGCAGGCGTCCGTCCTCGCGACGTTGGGGGAACTCGGCCCCGACCTTGCGCACCTCCTCACACGGCTGCGACGGCAGCGACGGGGCCCCGGGCTTCGCCTGGGCCTCGCGACACAGCAGGGCACTCCTCCAGGCCTCCAGGCCGCGGCGGTGAGCGCGCTGGCTTCGTCGTCGCAGGGGGGGGGGCTCAAATTAAGGATGGGGGTAAAGTGCTCAGCGGAGCACGCTGCCGGGGGTCCCAGACCAGGGCAGGGAGCGCGGGAGTCACAGCGCTAGTACCTGGTCGATCCCCGGTGACTTGGCAATCGGCTTAGTATTTCGTTCAATAGGGTAGCTTGGACACGCAGTCTCAGCTCTGGCATTCAAGGCTTACAGCTCGCTCTTGTCATGCAGTCTCAGTTCTTAAAGTTAGGTTTCAGTTCTCAGTTGACAGATGAAGTCTTGTTGGCGCAGATGTATCTGGCGCCCTTAAGGGGTTCTGTTACAGGGGTAGGGATGGAGAGGGCGACTAGGTCCTTCCTAGTCAGGTTGGCAGAGAGTCTCTGGGTCCTCCTACTACTGGGCAAGATCAGTGGGATTCACAGGGCACCTCACTCACTTAAGAGGCAGTACCTAAATCCTGTCACTCTCAGAGGCATAAGTCCCTGGCTAGGCCCTACCGCCTACACTCCTGGTGGATTCTTCCAGCTCTGCTTCACCCCAATGGCCAACTCACCACAAAAGTTTCCCTCCCACTCTTAAGTAGCCCTAGGTCAGGTGACCTCTAGCCAAGGCGGCAAAAGTAAAACCCCACCTCCCTTCTAGAAGGTTCCAGCTTCTTCCAGGAGCTTCCCCACTCTAACTATGGGACAAAAAGGCGGGCTGGTGTCGCAACATTGTTGTGGGTCCCAGCCAGATCCTGGCAGCTAGGGTGCTACTATGAAAAACGACCACCCTGCAGTAGCAGGGGTCTGTGGCAGCCATCTTGGGCGAAGTAAGCACCTGCACCTTAACATTACGAAAACGAAAAAAATGAGGGAAAAAGGGCCAAGTCCAACATAACCCCCTTCCAGCCGAAAGCCAGGGTAGACCGATCAATGCCTTGATGGTCTTCCCTGCTTGGGGCGAGAAAAGGTGGACTCAGGCCCGCAACGGCAGGAGCACCCGCAGGTTCTCCGCCGCTCTGGAACCCAATGGTTCCCTAACAAACCTCCCTGGACCAACGAAACCACCCCACTGGGGCTCCCTAGCTAGTTGTGGCCAGGACCGGCCCCTGGGCCGTCCAGATGTCTCTGGCCCGGGTGATCTCGCGGAGTGGGGGGCAGTAGCCCCAGGCCTGTAGTGCCTGTGGACCACTCCGGTCCTCCTCCTTGCAGTCCTAAACTGCCTCTGGTCCTTCCTCCTGTGGTTCACAACCTTAGGCTGACCAGCCTTCAGGGGCGAGGCTCTCCTCCCCCTAACTCTCCTTCTGGGGTTCCTTACCCTACCCTGCGAGGCACCCTCAAACCACCACTTCCTCCTCAGTCTAGGGCCTTGACTCCTCAACTGATCCCTCAGCCTAGGGTCTAAACCCTTAGGCCGAGCTGGTGCCCGAGGCGAGACCTTCCTCCCTCTGCACCCCCTTCCAGATTTCAGCACCCTCCTAACGGGAAAAGTACCCCTGGAAGTCAATTTCGGGGGGACCCTGTTAGCAGAGGCCCCACCCGCCAGGTCAGGCAACCCCTGAGCCTGGCACCCCAGCCCAGGACCTAAACCCTGAAACTGGGCCAACCCCAGAACCTCAGGAGCGCTGGTTACAGTCGCCCTGGGTCCTCCTGACACTAGGGGCTCCCCTGCACTGGATGGCACATCGGGACAGCCTAGGCTCCCAACCTGGGGCTCCCTTGCGGAACTCTTCAGGCCCTGAGACTGCAGTTGGGGCACCTCGGGACACCTCCCCGTCTCATGCCTTCCTATAGATAGGTCGTGAGGCCCTACAACCCTCTCTCCCTGGGACCTAGCTGGGCTATCTGCCACTTCTCCCACCTCGCTGGGTTGGGAGATCCCTGCACCACCCCCTTCAGGTTCACACCCCAATGCCTCCTCAGACACCCTGGTGATGTCATCCTGGGGTAAATAAACTTCTAGCTCCTGTGGAGCTTCCGGTATGCTGCCACCAGTGTCCTCACTGGACACATTCATCTGGAGGGCACGCAGCTCCAACTCCTTCATCCGAAGCTCGTGCGCCATCTTCCTCTCCTCCATTGCCCATTTCTTATTCTCTCTTTCCTGTTCCAGTTTGGCTAGTTCCCATCTTAATTGCCTCTCTTCCCTTCTGTCCTCATACTCCTTTGGAGACGCGCTCCTACTAGACCCTGTCCTACTACTGGCCCCAGAACGTCTCCCTGGGGGCACATTTTCAGACTCCTCTATGTTTACGATGTCTAGGACTTCTTGGGCGCTCTCCTCCTGAGGTGCATCTGGCGCCTCCTGTCCCTCATCCCCTCTCTCTTCTGGGTGGGCTTCTACCCATGCCCTAATGGTGGTGCGGAGTTCCGGCGCTTTGGCCCTCCGCATCCCAGGCACCCCCAACTCCTGCGCGAACTCCCTTAGTTGCTTCACTGTGTACCCCTCGAGGTCAGCTAACCGGGATTCCATTCTGGCAGGTGGGGACCTAGACTCTAAGGAGAAAATTCCTAGGGTGTAGGCAACAGTTAGTGGCTAACCAGGTTTCTTGCACTCTCTACCTGGACAGTGGAACTAATGATCCAGCAACAATGGTTTCTGAGCTGTGGAACAAAAAATGTAGGATAGGCGTTTAATTGTGGCGCCCTTCGCCTCACGGAAGGGTGCTGTATGGTCACAAGTCCCAAGGATCCCACCGCTGGCCAACAATGTAGGAACCTGGGGTCACCAGGCCCTATAGGCGGTAGCGTGGCGCGAGCCGGTCGGGCAACCAGAGGGCTATGTGTTAAGCAACCATACACCACACGCTTCTCATGGACTAGAGTCACACACAATAAGGGACGCCACACCGTTTAAATTATGCAAATACTTCAAGTTTATCCAAGTATACCTGGTCAGTTGCAGTTCAGGAAATAACAAGGTAATACATGAATCATAATACCATCGTTCAGTACATGCGACACTCTGGGTGATATCTATGCAGTGCCTAACCTCGTTCATGTACCCACGCCCGCTGGTTAAATGCAGGAGATTCTAGCGCTGTGCGCGCTTATGTAAAGACTGTCCCTGAATAGGCCGTCTAACACAGCGTAATACTTGTAAGGGGGAACATTGGGTTCATCAACATGGCGCCTGTCGAACTGAGCGCTCCTCGTGACCACTGGCCCCTAGTACTGTGAAGCAAGGCATATAAAACACAGCGCTACGCGCAATCAGTTGCATGTGGAAACATTTGCGTAGAACAGTTATCACAACGCGTTACTCGTAATCAGTTGCATATCATTACCTTCGAGCAGAGCATATAACACAATGCGCTACTCGCATTCCTAGGCATGTAACTACGGTCGAGCAGAGCATATAACACAGTGCGCTACTCGCGTTCCTGGGCATGTAATTACTTTCGAGCAGAGCATATAACACAGTGCGCTACTCGCATTCCTTGGCAGGTAATTACTTTTGAGCAGAGCATATAACACAGTGCGCTACTCGCATTCCTTGGCATGTAATTTACTTTCGAGCAGAGCATATAACACAGTGCGCTACTCGCATTCCTTGGCATGTAATTTACTTTCGAGCAGAGCATATAACACAGTGCGCTACTCGCAGTCCCGGTCTCTCCGGCTGGGGAAGCAGGGTCGGTGGCGTGAAGCGCCACACGAGGGTAATGTCAGTCAGTTCTTTGGACGGCTTCCAGCGGGGAGGGTGACCGAACTTGAGGAGCGGGTCCCTATGCTCCGGTGCAGTTCACAGAGCACCGCGCTCAGTATTACAGAAGGGGGGACACGGACAGGATCCCTCGGCGGGGTCTCTCCGTCGCGCAGGCAGGGGAGGGGACTCCCACGGAGGGGACAACCCGGGCCAAGTGCGGTGTGGTTTCCAGACCAGCAGGGGGCGCACCAGGGGGGATCTCGGCCTCCGGGCTTACCTCCGTCTCGGCGTCAGCAGGCGTCCGTCCTCGCGACGTTGGGGGAACTCGGCCCCGACCTTGCGCACCTCCTCACACGGCTGCGACGGCAGCGACGGGGCCCCGGGCTTCGCCTGGGCCTCGCGACACAGCAGGGCACTCCTCCAGGCCTCCAGGCCGCGGCGGTGAGCGCGCTGGCTTCGTCGTCGCAGGGGGGGGGGGCTCAAATTAAGGATGGGGGTAAAGTGCTCAGCGGAGCACGCTGCCGGGGGTCCCAGACCAGGGCAGGGAGCGCGGGAGTCACAGCGCTAGTACCTGGTCGATCCCCGGTGACTTGGCAATCGGCTTAGTATTTCGTTCAATAGGGTAGCTTGGACACGCAGTCTCAGCTCTGGCATTCAAGGCTTACAGCTCGCTCTTGTCATGCAGTCTCAGTTCTTAAAGTTAGGTTTCAGTTCTCAGTTGACAGATGAAGTCTTGTTGGCGCAGATGTATCTGGCGCCCTTAAGGGGTTCTGTTACAGGGGTAGGGATGGAGAGGGCGACTAGGTCCTTCCTAGTCAGGTTGGCAGAGAGTCTCTGGGTCCTCCTACTACTGGGCAAGATCAGTGGGATTCACAGGGCACCTCACTCACTTAAGAGGCAGTACCTAAATCCTGTCACTCTCAGAGGCATAAGTCCCTGGCTAGGCCCTACCGCCTACACTCCTGGTGGATTCTTCCAGCTCTGCTTCACCCCAATGGCCAACTCACCACAAAAGTTTCCCTCCCACTCTTAAGTAGCCCTAGGTCAGGTGACCTCTAGCCAAGGCGGCAAAAGTAAAACCCCACCTCCCTTCTAGAAGGTTCCAGCTTCTTCCAGGAGCTTCCCCACTCTAACTATGGGACAAAAAGGCGGGCTGGTGTCGCAACATTGTTGTGGGTCCCAGCCAGCTCCTGGCAGCTAGGGTGCTACTATGAAAAACGACCACCCTGCAGTAGCAGGGGTCTGTGGCAGCCATCTTGGGCGAAGTAAGCACCTGCACCTTAACATTACGAAAACGAAAAAAATGAGGGAAAAAGGGCCAAGTCCAACACAGTGCATGCCTGCATATGCTAGAATGCCTGTGCTTCTGTTGTCAGTGCATGCCTGCCTATGCTAGAATGCCTGTGCTTTTGTTGTCAGTGCATGCCTGCATATGCTAGAATGCCTGTGCTTCTGTTGTCAGTGCATGCCTGCATATGCTAGAATGCCTGTGCTTCTGTTGTCTTTGCATGCCTGCCTATGCTAGAATGCCTGTGCTTCTGTTGTCAGTGCATGCCTGCATATGCTAGAATGCCTGTGCTTCTGTTGTCAGTGCATGCCTGCATATGCTAGAATGCCTGTGCTTCTGTTGTCTTTGCATGCCTGCCTATGCTAGAATGCCTGTGCTTCTGTTGTCAGTGCATGCCTGCATATGCTAGAATGCCTGTGCTTCTGTTGTCAGTGCATGCCTGCATATGCTAGAATGCCTGTGCTTCTGTTGTCAGTGCATGCCTGCATATGCTAGAATGCCTGTGCTTCTGTTGTCAGTGCATGCCTGCATATGCTAGAATGCCTGTGCTTCTGTTGTCAGTGCATGCCTGCCTATGCTAGAATGCCTGTGCTTTTGTTGTCAGTGCATGCCTGCATATGCTAGAATGCCTGTGCTTCTGTTGTCAGTGCATGCCTGCATATGCTAGAATGCCTGTGCTTCTGTTGTCAGTGCATGCCTGCATATGCTAGAATGCCTGTGCTTCTGTTGTCTTTGCATGCCTGCCTATGCTAGAATGCCTGTGCTTCTGTTGTCAGTGCATGCCTGCATATGCTAGAATGCCTGTGCTTCTGTTGTCAGTGCATGCCTGCATATGCTAGAATGCCTGTGCTTCTGTTGTCTTTGCATGCCTGCCTATGCTAGAATGCCTGTGCTTCTGTTGTCAGTGCATGCCTGCATATGCTAGAATGCCTGTGCTTCTGTTGTCAGTGCATGCCTGCATATGCTAGAATGCCTGTGCTTCTGTTGTCAGTGCATGCCTGCATATGCTAGAATGCCTGTGCTTCTGTTGT